>NC_135333.1:76602255-77227255 GCF_023851605.1 Tamandua tetradactyla | reverse complement strand
CACCCCCTTTCCAGGGAGAATCAACAACGCCTGCAAGCAGAATTTTCAGACATGATTGCCAGCTCTTTACAGAAAAGACAGGCCTTAGGGATAAGAAGTCGAAAGCCAAAAAGGGTAGCCAGCTACAAAAAAGGCGCTCTGGAATACTTGCAATTGAACACCACAGGCGAAGTGAACACTTATTTTTAAACCTAAATGAGGCCAAAATCTCAGTCAAATTAAATCCAATTGCACTTAGCTAGCAACCTCAAACATCCTGAAAGCCTCTATTTTCCTGAGACCTCAGTGAAACAGATAAGAGCTTAGATGATTTCTATTTAGTCTTGGCTGCCCTGACTGGAATACAGACTTTCTTTTATGAATCAAATATATGCTCTTGGTGCAATAACTACCTTTTCTCTGTAGCCTTACACCTTACACTAGTAGTTTCCACCTGGATAAGAAGAGGAACTAATACACCAGCCGGAACCTAAGGAGATTCTGTTCTTATTTCATGTATTTTGGTTTTATTTTGTTTTGTTTATTGGCTCTGTTTCTGTATTTGTGATAGAATTTTTCAAATTGACAATTATATTTGAAATACTTATCTCAATTAAATTATATTTAACTCAAAATAGTTCTTGCAGAAAACATATTATATATTAGGTAAGAATAAAAGTTAAAAGTTTAATGAGTCTGTGTGTTTCCACCGATTCTATCCATTTTCTGAAATGCATCAGTTGTCATCTTGTGCTCACTGAAAAACTGGCTAAACTCTCCTGCACTGAAGCAGAGCAAAGCTAGCATTGCTGCTCAGGGGTAAGAAAGTCTGAGGTCAGTATCATTTGCCCCACATGAGGGGTTTTGCTTCCAGCCTCTACCATGGGAAGCAGACATGCAGCTGTCTCAGGTGCAGGACAAAGTCAAATCCTGTTTACCTGTGAAGACAGCCCTTCAAGCTGCAAATATTCCCTCCGCACCATCTAGCAGCCACCCCTTACCCCTTCTTAAGGCATCTAGCTTCACCCATTTGCTTAAAATCTTGGGGAAAATGATGAAAGTCAGCTGGTCTTGAGTAGCGTTGACTCAGCAAATGCAAGAACAAATTTGCAACTCCTCTGCTACTAACCTTCAAAACTTCAAAATGAAAACATGTCCTCCAACCATATTACTCCTCCCCCAGGCCTCTGCCCTCAAAACCACTTCTGAGATTAAGAAAAATCTTATGTCTTCTCTGTCACCTAGGAAAGCAGAAAATGAAAATAAAATACAATAATTTACAGGTTGAACACTCAATGTGCAGCAAGAGTCCTTACTTGGTATCTGGACATCTGTAATCTGTACCTCAATGTCCAGCACAAGGAGATTCTCTGGATGGGGATCAGATTGTGACATAAAAGCTCTTGGTCATCATTCATAAGTATGTTGAGCATCAACTTTTATTCCAGGAGCTGTGTTTGGTGTTAGAGGTGTCCAAACATGGTCTCTGCCTTTAGGAACTTTGAATCAGACAGGGAAGAGTGAAATGTAGAGATGGGTAGGTTCTAGTAGCAAGCAATATTCTTGACAGCTGGCAGATTCAGTAACTCAAAGACTGACAAAAAAAAAAAGACCCCAATCATCTTTAATTCTAAGGCAGCATTGATGAAACAGCTCCTCAGTTGAAGACTCCAGGAGTCATCTTCCATCGTGGTCACTACATATTTGTGAAACATTTCTTAACCTTGAAACAGAGGCATGGCCCCAACTTGCCCATCTAGCAACATAGATGTGATATACCAATTCCAGTGATGGCAGTGACCTAAGAATGGAACCCAGACAAAGGTCAAATTCCTGCTCTGCTCTCTACTACCTGAAGATTAATTAGCATCTCTAGGCCCCTGGTGTTTCATCAGTGAATCACAAATCATAATACCCACTTCACTGTCTCATTATGAAGATTTAAAAACAAAAAATTTGTCAAGAACCTACCACAGTTTCAGTCACAAAGAAGGTTCCAACAAATAATCTTTACCTTTCAGTTCTCCCCTTTACTCACTTTATAATTCAGAATGAATAATTTTCAACCCTGGGACTTCTATGTAGGCTAAGTAAACCTAAATTAATTTATTTTTAACAAATGACTGTAGAATTTTTCAAATGTACACAAAAATAGAGGGACTAACTAACAAATTCCCATATATTCATCAGTTTCAAGAATTATCAGATTTTCCTAAACTTGTCTCATCTATTCTGCACCGATTTTTTGTTTTGTCTGTTAAATGCCAAATATCCAGCATCAAAAAGTAATCAAGACCTAGGGTGCGTGGGGGTTCAGTGGTAGAATGCTCACCTTTCATGCGGGAGACCTGGGTTAAATTACCAGATCATGCACCACCACCCCACCAAAAAAGAGTAATCAAGACCTAAAATGGAGAATAATATTTTTTCCTTATTCTTCTTTCTTTAAATCCTTTGAAGAACAATGAAGATAACAAATAATAGAAGAGAAAAATTTAAACTACAAAATACTTGTCAAAAATTGACAGCTACAATAAAATAAGGAACAAATTAAGGGAGGAAACTTAAGCCAGCTCTTACTTCCATAGACCTCAAGCAAAAAACAAAAAAAAACCACACACACACATAAGAGATTTCCCTCAAAGTTGATAGCACAGTTCTGAAAGGCTCATATGTTGATTTCTAGATTATTGTAACCAGATCGAGCCCATGAAGAAGGAAATGACCTTATACATATTTTTAAAGCCTCAGAACCACAGTGGAAATAGGTCTGAGATAGAAACAATGCTCATAGTATTACTAAGTCTACCACATAATATCCTATTGAAAGGGATGTCAGAAATGAAGTAGGAGGAGGAGTGATGGCAGATCTGAGAGTAGCAGGGTCCAGGAATCAGTCTCTCCACCAAATCAACTACTGAACTGATAGGAACAGAATCAAGTACTTTGAAACTCCTAGTGGAACACTGTGAGGCATCTGGGGAGGAGCAGGAAGAAGGGGCTGATAAATTTTGGTAAACACCATTGAGCTTCACCCTTCCTGTAGCTGCTACCATCCATACCTCCCCCTCCCCAGTCTCAGGGCAGGCAGCAGTGGGGACTGGAGCACAGGCTCTAGGCTCAGCTTTTTGGTGCTGGGAGACATAAAGACCTAGTCTTCCAAATTCCGGGAGGGCGAGGCTGTTCTGATTGCAGATCTCTACTTTTGATTGGTTACTTCAGATCACAGTGGGGTGGGGAGGGGCCAGCTCTGAGGGTGGAATTGTTCTAATCCCCCAGGCAAAGGTAACAGAGGAAACTTAAAGATGGTGGGTGACCTTCAGTTAAAGGACCACATTAACCATACAAATGCTGGGTTGTGACTGAGTAGTTAGGATTTAAACGATGATGATGATTATTACTGAATTATTATATAGATATTCCTTCTTGCTTTCTGGTGCTTTGGGAAACATCTGAAATCTCTGAACTATAATTCAACTGCCCTGATATCTGATGATGAATGTAAAAGCCCTTATCTTGAGCCTTTGTGATTGTATGAGCTGTTACTTCCTTTATCCCATATTTGCCTTAAGGCAACTTACAGGGTCAAAGACTATAATGCTAATAGAAGAACCTGAGTTAGCCTTTAACTGGCTCCAGCCCCAAGGTCACTCTTTTACATTTGCAGATTGTTCTTGCTTACACTCACTATTGTAATGGCAAGTCTAGCCTAGTCTCAACCCTGTGCATACTTACTACTGAAGTGACTTGCCTTTTGAAATGATAACTCTGTCTCCCTTTCTGCTTAAACTTGATTATTTGAAGTTGTAATGACTTCATCTCCTCTTGTTAGACTCCATAAAAAACCTTGTGAAAGGTTTAGGAGGCGAAAGGGTGAGAAAGAAGAAAGGTAGACCAGGAAACTCAAAGGGGGGGGGGGGGGTACTTCTGTGCTCACGGGCAGAACTCACCAAACCCAAGATGGAGGGAGGTGAGTGCACGCATGGGCTTTGGTGCAGGCAGCTTTTAAGGATGGAGGTCAGGTGATGTCCAGAAGGGGCAGTTCATTAGTTCCTGAAGTCAGGTTGGGAGGGGTGACACAGCTTCCGCAGCTCCAGTTGCAGTGCCCTTCCCTGTTCCCCCGACCTAGCATTCCAGCCTTTTTGTGATAATAGGTTGCTGAGATCTTTCTGGCTACTTCCTGCTGTAGTGGGGTGGCGTGGGGTTATAGGCTGGAACCATCATGGCCAGGGGAGTGGGGAGGCTGGCTGTAGGAATCTGGTGAGGAGGGCAGGTGATGATAATGATGCAGAAGCATTTGGTTGACTGCTACCCGGGATAGTTCCTTCATGCATCCCTGAAGGAAGTTGAGGAGGCAGAGAGCTAGGAGAAAAAAGAGACAGATCAGGATAACTGGCCCTAGTAGTGGGAGGAGCCATGTCACCAGAGGAGAAGAAAACCAGCTTAAGGCAGAGTTGGTTCCTTGTTTTCTGTGGTAGAGATCTCCTCTTAGTTTGTTTAGGGTTTGAATATTTTGTTCCACCAGACCCGACTCGTTGATGTAATAGCAGCATTTCTCTTGGAGGAATATATATGTTCCTCCTTTTTCAGCTGTCAGCAGGTCTAAGGCCTGTCGATTTTGAAGAGTTAACTGGGCTAGTGAGGTGAGTTGGCATTGTAGAGAGGAGAGGGATTTTGATGTTGATTCCAGGGCTACCTGTAGTCGAGTTTTAAAGTTTTGAGAGGTTAAAATATTGTGTCCCAGCGCCCCTCCCACTGTGGCTGAGGCTGCGACCAAAGCGGTTAGGCTGATGCCTGCTAGGATAGGAAGAAAGGCAGTCCTTTCTGAGCGAGGAGAGGGCAGTAGCCAAGTTAGTTTGGACTCCCCATAGAGGGTCAATTGAGGAACAGTAGTTACCAGGAAGCATGGTCCCAGGGCAGTGGAGTTAAGGCACTTGGTAAGAGTTCCATCACACCAGAAATCTTGTCCTTTGGGGGCATGGGTGGGGCTGTGGATAGTGACGTTAGTCTGCCACTTGCTATGAAGTTTTGTTTGAGGGTTTTTTATCCAGTGTTGTGAGGCTCCTAATTTGGCAAGAAGATCTTGCCCCATTAGTGGGCTGGGGCAAGAAGGCATTACTAAGAAAGAATGTGTAATGGGGTACCCTTCTATTAAGCATGTAAGCGGCCCAGTAGTTAAGGGGTGTGAGGGACGGCCTTCTATGCCCATAACCGTGACCTGGGAAGGAAGGAGTTGACCTGAGTAAGGGGGGAGGACAGAAAAGGTAGCCCCTGAGTCCACTAAAAAGGAGGTGGACTTACCCGCTACCTTGATTGTTACCCTGGGCTCGACGAGGGTGATTGGGGTCGCTGAGGCCGGGGGTTGTCAGTCGTCGGTGGCCAGGCCCAGGACTGCTAGCGGTGGGTCAGGGGTTGGAAGGACGGCCCCTCCACGGCCAGGCACTGAGGGGCAGTCACTTTTCCAATATCCCTTTGTACCACAGAGAAAGCATGGTCCCTTGGGCGGTCGAGGATTGGGGCACTGGTGGGACCAGTGTCCGTCAAGGTACATTTGAAGTACTTTTCTGGTGGTGGATTAGTCGTAGCCAGCTTCTTCTCCATTGAAGTGGGCCGCAGAGCTGCAATCAGGGATTGGGTTTGTAAATTCACCTTTCGGCAGTCCCAGGATTCCTTTTCTGCCCTCTCTAGTTCATCACGAGTGTTAAAAATTTTAAAGGCCGTGTTTACCAGGTCACGGATAGGGGCCTGAGGATCATCCTCAATTTTTCTAAGTTTACGCCTTATATCTGGAGCCGATTGGGGTATAAAGTGTGTGGCTAAAACAGTTTTACCAGCCTCCGAGTTGGGGTCCAGGCAGGTATATTCGGGAGGGCTTCTGTGAGCTGGTGTAGAAAAGTGGCCGGGTTTTCATCAGGACCCTGGGTAATTTCCCTTAGCTTATGGAGGTTTACTACTTTATGTGAAGCTTTCTGCATGCCTACTATGAGGCATGTAAGCATTTTGTCTCGTCTAGTCCACCCGTTCCTCCCTGCTGGAGTGTCAACCTGATATTCCCACCCTGGCTCCTGGTCTGGCACGGCCTCGGCCCCTACCGGCATGGTGTGGTCGGTTATATGCACCTGGTTAGCGTGAGCCCTGGCTGCATTGAAAATGCGGTCCATTTCATCTGTAGTGAGGGAAGAAGAGCAGATTACATGAAAACATCATGCCAGGTGAGGTCGTAAGCATTAGCTAGATAGTCGAAGCGGGGGGTGGGAGGCATGCCGGTAATGGGAGAGCCTTTGGAGTAGAAGGAGGAAGGGAAGGATAAGATGGCGACTGGAACACTGCCAGAGCGGGGGAGAAAGAGGGGAGTAAGATGGCGGCTGGAGCATCACCAGTGGAGAAAGAGGAAGAGAAAAGCAAGATGGTGGTGGGAGTGTCGCCGGTGCGGAAGGGGAGAGAGGAGGGCAAGATGGTGCCTGGGACATCGCCAGAACAGAAGGAGGAAGAGAAGGAGAAGATGGCGACTGAGATGTCGCCGAAGCATAACTGGGGGAGGGAAAGGCAAGATGGCGACTGGAGCACCTCTGGAGGGAGAGGAGGGGAGAGCAGGGGAGAAGAGGATACAAAGAAAGGGGCGGGAGTGCAGAAGGAAAAAAGCCTGGACATAAGGAATTTCGGCCCATTTGTCGTTCCTCTGACAAAAGTTGCGGAGGTTGGTAAGGATATTACAATCAAAAGTCCCATTCTCAGGCCCATGAGAGAGGACCTGCTGCCCATACTGACGGGTCTCAAAGGAGAAAGGACAGACCCAGGGGGTGTCGGCGTCCCAGCGCCCTGAGAGAGTCCTCAGAGCTCTTACGAGCCGGGCTCGTCTCCCCAGGGGACGCCTCACCCTGGTTTGAGGCCCTTTCAGGTCCTGGACCTGAGTTTGGGAGAGAAACGAGAAGCGGGGCGTCCCCACAGCTTCTCGAGCCCCAGAAAAAGGGGATGAGGTTTGCGGGCATCCCCGTTCACCTCAGCCCTCGGAAGAGAACCTGACGTGAATTCACGATTTTCGGAGAGTAATTAATGGACAGGCTCTCTCGGAACCGTGAGACCCGGCAGCAGGGCTAGGAGGGAAGGGACTTACCCAATCTGTGGTGGATGCAGTGGCAGCCGAAGGATCCCTTGTCGCTGGCTATGTGGAGGAAGGAGGAGAGAGGAAGCCGGGGTGCCCTTGGACAGGTGGGCAGCACCCGTGCTCCTCTCCCGGCTTTCAGCACCAGATGAAAGGTTTAGAAGGCAAAAGGGTGAGAAAGAAGAAAGGTAGACCAGGAAATTCAAAGTGGGGGGCTGGGGGGGGGGGGGTATTTCTGTGCTCCCGGGCAGAACTCACCAAACCCAAGACAGAGGGAGGTGAGTGCGCGCGTGGGCTTTGGTGCGGGCAGCTTTTAAGGATGGAGGTCAGGTGATGTCCGGAAGGGGCAGTTCATTAGTTCCTGAAGTCAGGTTGGGAGGGGTGACACAGCCTCCGCAGCTCCAGTTGCAGTGCCTTTCCCCATTCCCCCAACCTAACACCTTGAACCTCCTAAATTTGAGGAGACAGATTTTTGGGCAAATAGGCCATCTGATCTACTGCTTCATGCCTAGCAATAAACTTTTTGTCTTTAAAACCCCAGTGTCTCAGGAATTGCTCATTTGAGCACACAGACAAAAGAATCCACCATCTTTGTCCAGTAATAGAATCAAGGAAATTCACCTTGCAAAGCCATAGAAGTTTCTCTACAATGCAGGGTGGAGACAGCTTGCACTCTCATTGTGGGTCTCTGGCCATGTTCCACACATGCACGGCCCCTGTGTGCATACAGGGGTGCATGTAAGTCAGTGACAATCTACTGGGCGAAAGTCTGAGAGGCTGAGCTAGGGAATATGTCTCAGGGTCACCAGCCCAGAGTATGTCCTGAGGTCAGAGAAACAACTTGCAGACAGCTGTGACAGTGTTAAAAACAATTAAGTTGAAGTGGCCTGCATAAAACCATTCAAGAGAGCACTCAGGATGGGGAGGAGTATCTCCTGTAAACTGTAAATGGGGAACTCCTAAGGCTTCTAGCAAGCGCACAGAAAAAGAAGCAGGCTCCTTGGCTCCGGTTCCACATACACTCAGATAAGACAGAGAAGACTCTGGACTTCCCATTTGCCTCAGGCTGTTCTTCTTGATATGAAGGCAAAACTCTGAAGGAGGCCACCCACCAAAGTAGAGCCAATTTGCAAAAACAGTGGAAGGTGCTTTTTGCCTTGATTTGCTTGTTTTTTATTAGCTTTTGCATTCAAAAAAATCAGTCATATCTAGCCAGATACAAATTTAAGAAATAAACAGCTCAGGGACTAAATCCCATATTTAACACCTTAAAATAATAAAATGTACAGTGTACAACAAAAGATTAAAAGACAAAGAAATGGAGGGTGGGCAACAGTGGCTCAGTGGCAGAATTCTCACCTGCCATGCTAGAGGCCCAGGTTCGATTCCTGGTGCCTGCCCATGCAAAAATAAATAAATAAATAAATAATAATAATAATTAAAAAGTAAAAGAGGCAAATAACTGGAAAAAGATAAAAAGTCAGGAACCACCAATGAATAAGACCAGAGCTTGGATTTACTAGATAGAGACGCTAAAGAAACGACCTTCAATAGGCTGAAGGAGATAAAGAAGAACACAGAGAAGGAACTATAGGATATGAGGAAAACAATGAATGCATAATATGGGAATCTCTTCAGGAAATACTGGAGTTGAAGAACACAATAATTGAAATGAAAAATTCCCTAGACAATTTCAACAGCAGATTGAAGTGTTAGGCAGAGCCCCATTCCCCCATGATGTGACCAACCTCTAGCAAATATTCCAAGAAGCTTCCTCCACCCGTGATTTCCAGGAAACCCACCCTTCCCACCCCAGTCCATGCCGTCTTGCCCTCCTGGGCAGCTGCCATCTTGCAATAAGCCCCCTTATCCAACATCCACCCTCCAGCCGTTGAAACTCTGCATGACTACAGCAGCCTTTAAATTTTAAGCCTCACCAATAAAAAGCTTCCAACTCCCAACTTAGCACCCTGCTTCCAAAACCAACCAATGGAAACCTGCCAACTTCCTGCTTCCAAGCTAGACAAAGAAAACCCACTGCCTTCCTTTCCCTCCTTTCTGCCAACCATCCTATATATATAAGCTATACCCCTTCCTCTGCTTGGTACTGTTGCCATTTAAGCGTCAGCCTGCCTGTGCATAGCTTTACAATAAAGCTCCTTTAATCAAGTTTTGGCCTCTACTCCTTCCTGGTCAAAAAACCTATCATGGAGGTGGTAGAGAAAAGAATCAGTGATCTTGACGACAGCACAGCTGAAATGATTTAGGCTGAGGAGCAGAAAGGAAAAAAATAAAAAAGAATAAACAGAGCCTAAGAGACCTGTGCAATGCCATCAAGTGTTCTAAAATATGCATCATGGGAGTCCCAGAAGGAGAAAAAGAGAGAAGGGGGCAGAAGGACTATTCAAAGAAATAATGACAGAAAACTTCCCAAATTTAATGAAAGATATGAATAAGCACATTCAAAAATCCCAACAAATTCCAAACAGTATAAACTTAAAAAGAACAATGCCAAGACACATATTAAACAAATTTCCAATGCCAATAACAAGGAGAGAATTCTCAAAGCTACAAGAGGAAAGTAGTAAGTTATGTATAAGGGAATCCCCCCAAATTAAGTGTTGATTTATCATTTAAAATCATGGAGGCAAGAAGGCAGTGGTACAGAATATTTAAAGTGCTGAAAGAAAACAATTTCCAAGCAAGAATTTTATATCCAGCAAGACTTTCTTTCAAAAGTGAGGGAGAGACCAATTTCTGGAGTAGCTAGAAGGAAAAATCTGAGAGGATCACATATGGGAGCCCATGACAAACTCTGGGATCTGTAACTACTTGTCAAAGAGTGCTTTGAAAACTATTGCTTTTTCCTTTCTTTGCTTTGTATATATGTTGTATTATACAATAAAAAAAAGTTAAAAAAAAATATGAGGGGAGGATTAAGACAGTCCTAGATAAACAAAGGTAAAGGAGGCCATTACCACTAGATTTGCCCTAAAAACAATGCTAAAGGGAGTTCTTTTTTACTTTCTTTAGAAAGGAAAGGATACCAGACAGTGACTCAAAGTAGCATAAAGAAATAAACACACAAGGTAAAGGTAATCATATAGGTAATTATAAATGCCAGTACTATTGTACTGTATTTTTTATTATGTTGCTCTACTTCCTACTTCTTATAGGTGCAAAAATGAAAATGCATAAAAATAATGAAAGATCAATGGTTTCAGACATACAATGTACAAAGATAATTTGTAACAAATACAAAAAAAAGTTAGGGAGACAGAGGGGTAGAGAAGCAGTGTATATGTGTGCTATTGAAGATAAATTAGTATCAAATCAGATATGATTGTTATAGATTTTGGATGTTAAATTTTAACACCATGGTAACCACAAAGAAAATAGATGAAATACATCTTAGGAAAAAAATGAGAAGGAACTCAAAATGGCACAATAAAAAACACAAGCAAACAAATATGGAAGTAAGCATCAATGGAAGAACTGAAGGTCAAAAACAGCATAAGACTTACAAAGATAAAATAGCAAATGGCAGAAGAAAGTTCTGCATTATCAGAAGTTACTTTAAATGTAAACGGAGGGGTGCATGCCCCAGTAAAAAGGCAGAGATTGGCAGTTAGATGAAAAGGCTTGACCCAATTGCATGCTGTTTATAAGAGACTTACCTTAAACTCAAAAACGTAAGTAGGTTGAAGGTGAATGCATGGAAATTTTCAATGAATGAATAATAAATATATGATCTCACTGATATGAAATAATTAGAATAAGTAAATTCATAGAGTCAGAAACTAGAATATAGGTTATCAGTGGCCTGGGTAGGAGTAGGGAATGGGAAATTAATGCTTATTTGGCACACAATTCCTTTTTGGGATGATAGGAAAGTTTTGTTAATGGATGGTGATGATGGTAATACAGCATTGTGAATGTAATTAACAATGCTGAATTACATATTTTTTATGTAAAAAAATTGAAAGTGGCTAAAAGGGGAAATTTAGGTTGCATCTATTTTACAAGAATAAAAATTAAAAACAAGTATAAGACTATACAGCACAGTGAACCCTGTTGTAAATGATGGACTACAGTTAATAGTGTAATTACAAAAATGTTCTTCCATGAATTGTAACACGTCACACTAATGCAAGGGGTGTTAATAATATGGTGGTATATGGAACACTTGTATTTCAGGCATGTTTTTTATGTAAACCTACAACTTCTCTAATAAAAAATGAAGCCGGAGAGGGAGGGGATGGCAGTAATCACCATGACAATAGAGACATACTGTATTTTAAGAAGCCCAGCTATGACTTACATAAACACATAACTAACAGTGTGTTAGCTAGCACACTAACAGCGGAGTCCAATGGAGATATAATGAATCACATATGTAAGTTTTTAAACTCTCTATTTTGAAAAAATAACAGATTCTCAGAAAGTTGGAAAAATAGTACAGAGAGGACTTTCAGTCCAGAAAGATGGTAAAGACTCATTTCTCACTGATCCTATCCAGGAAATACTGTAAACCCAGAATATAATGTAAGAAACAACCATTGGAGAACTATCACAGATGGAAACAGAAGAATTTGTTGGGGACTCAGGGATTAGTAGAATAACATTGCAACATGGTATCTTTAATGCTCTTCACTCAATAAAAGAAGGCAACCCAGGCCTGACATTTTCAATGTTTAACAAAGCAACAGAATTGTCTTTGCACCTTTGTTAAAAATCGGTCACCCATACTTGTGTGACTTTATTTCTGGCTTCTCTATTCTGTGCCATTCATGTTTGTGTGTATCTCTCCTCCAATATTATACAATCTTGATTACTATAGCTGTACAATAAATCAAAATCAGGTAGAATGATTCCTTCCACTTTATTTTTCTTTTGCAAAATTATTTTAGCTCTTCTAGCTCCTTTGCCTCTCCACGTAAATTTTAGATTAACCTAGTCTGTATCTACAAAAACATTTTCTGGGATTTTGATAGAATGTGCATTCATTTATATATCATTTTGGGGAGAATTGACATCCCAACTATCAATTCTTCTAATTCATCAATATAATGTCTCTCCCTTTACTTAGCTCTTCTTTCACATATGTAAGTTTAAATGTTTTATTAGTGACTTTTGTTTTAAAGTAAAAAGAAACAGATTGTTTCAGTTTGCTAATGTTGCCAGAATGCAATATAACAAAAATGGGTTGGCTCTTACAAAGGGGATTCATTAAGTTACAAATTTACAGTTCTAGACCATGAAAATGTCCAAATTAAATTATCCAGAGAAAGATACTTTGACTTTGAAGAAAGGCCACGGGTATCTGGAACACCTCTTCAGCTGGGAAGACACATGGCTGGTGTCTGCTAGTCCTTGCTCCTGGGTCATGGCTTTCAGCTTCGGATCCCAGTGGCTTTCTTTCTAAGGATCTGTGGGCCCTCATTTAGCTTCTCTGGGTAAAACTATGAATTTCTTCTCCAAACTGAGCATCTCCAAACATCTGCGTCCTGGTTTCATCTCTTTGGTCTCTGTGTGGGCTCTGAGTTCTCTCTCATAAAGTGTTCCAGGAGAAGATTAAGACACACATTGAATGGACAGAGACATATCTCCATGAAAACAACCTAGTCAAGGAGTCCCACCTTGGGACTGTCTTCACAAGATTGAATTAAAAGAACATGGCTTTTCTAGGGTACATAAGAGCTTCAAACCAGCACACAGATAAAATCATTTTAATAATACATCTAATTAAACCAATATATTAAAGTATTAACACTGAAACAAGTAATCTATATAAAATGATTAATTAGTTATATTTCATTCTTTTCTTATGCTGTATTTGGAAGCAGTGCATATTTTACACTTACAGTATATCTCAATTCAGACTAGCCATATTAAAAGTGCTCAGTAGTGATAAATATGCAACTAGTGACTATTAATTGGAGAACACAACTTCAAGCTTCCAAAAACTAGGGAGATTCTTTTCCAGGGAAAGGAAAGGAAAAGAAACAATAGATTCAGTGAGAGAATAAGACAGTCTGTTCACACTTTCAAGAGACAGAAACAGATACGCATATGGCATAGATGCTCACGTGGAGTTTTAAATAACTGTAATTAGTACACTAAAAACTCTGAAGGAAAAAGTAAACAACATATTAAGTCAAATGGCAATTTCAATATAAAGTTGGAAAATAGTGGACAACCAAATTAAAATACTGCAAATAAAAAACATAGTAATCAAGAATATCTTTAAAAGGCTCATCAGTAGACTCCACACAGCTAACAAAAGAATCAGTATACTTGAAGATAAGGCTAAAGAAATTTATGAACTAAAAACCAAAGAGAAAAAAATGAAAAAGCAGTATATCAAAGAGCTGTGGAATAATTTCAATTTGTCTTAATACATGCATTTGGGATCCCAGAAGAAAATAGAACAATGCAGAAGAACTATTTGAATAGATAGTGGCTAAGAATTTGTCCAATTTAATGACAGACCCCAAAGCATAGGTCCAGTAATTTCAGGGATCTGAATACCCAAAAATGACACCTGAGCACATAATATTCAAATTGCTGAAAACAAAGGACAAACAGAAAATCATGAAAGCAACCAGAGAAAAAAGACATATCGCATACAGAGAAGCAAAGATTAAGCATTATAGCAGACTTTTCTTCAGAAACTAGAGTTTTCTTGAGAAACCATAAAACAATGGAGTGATGTCTTTAAAGCGCCAAAAGAACTAGAATTTTATGCCCAACAAAAATATATATTTCAAAATAAAGAAAAAATTGACTTTCTAAACAAAAAAAAAAATGAGCATTTATTGCCAGCAGACCTACTCTACAATAAATATTAAAGGAAGTTCTTCTTGCAGTGAGACTATACTACTAGATAGAAATGTGAATTGATATAAAGAAAGTAGGGGTACTAGAGATGGAATATATAAAGGTAAAATGAACTTTTTGCTTATTTTTAATTGTTCTGAAACAACTCATGGGTTTACCTTCTTGTTTTTGGTTTCCAGTTGCATTATAGATTTAGACAATTACAGCTCTATTTTGGTTTGTTTTTGACACTTCAGTAAAGAAGATGAAGGGGAAAAATATGAAAAGATATTTACCATCATTAGTCATTAGTAAAATGTAATTAAAACCACAATGAGAACATTGTATATTTATTAAAGTCACTAAAATTTGAAACCTGACAATATTAACTGCCATCAAAGATGTAGAGCAGATGGAACCCTAATATATTGTTGGCAGAAATGCAAACTGATACAGAAACTTTGGAAGACTGACAGCTTTTTATAAAGTTAAACATACATTTATCATAGGATATAGCAGTCCCATTCTCACATAGTTACTCAAATGAAATGAAAACTATGCACACACAAATACATGTGCATGAATGTTTATATCAGCTTTATTCATAAAACACCAAAACTAGGCACAACCAAAATTTTTCTAAACAGGTGAATGGATAACCCAACTCTGGCACATCCACACAATGGGAAACTCTTAGAAAAAGAATGATTATGGTTTCATACAACAACCTGGGTGACTCTCAAATGCAATTTTCTAAGTCAAAGAAGCTAGACCCAAAGGACTACATCCTGTATGATTTCATTCAGGAATTCTGGAAAAGGGAAAGTTATAGGGGTGTAAATCAAATCAATGGTTGCCAGGAGTGGGGTGGGGGAAAGATTTGACTACCAGGGGCAGCAAAAATGAATTTTAGGGGTGATATAACTGTTTCATTTGGTACTGTGAATGTAAATGACTCTAAGCATTTGTCAAAACCCTAGAACTGTATACCACAAAGAAGCAATTTCACTATATGCAATATTTCTTAAAAACAAAACAAAAAACAGATAGGGATGGAACCCAAGATGGAATACAGAATATGACAAATTAATCTAACTGTAATATATTGGATGACATAACTTCACTGAAAAGGGTGATCAAAAAAGGAGCTGACATAAGAAACTTTGGAAAATAGTATTTTGACCAGATACGGTAAGGCTAAAACCAAAAGAATCATACAATGCACTATACTATTGTGTATTTTTGTTTGTTTCTTACAGTAGAATGGGTTAGAAATTCTAAAACTACTTCAAATTTATATTAGGGTTGAGTAAATAGTAAATACAGTATAGATACAAATAACAGGTTCTCATCGTCAGAAATAGAAACACATATAAGCAAAGGGGGAATGCTAGAATGAACCTTGTGGCGCTGGATTCGATCAGAGGTATGATTTTTAATACGTATATAATACCAGGAAATAAAGAAATAAATGTAGATGTGTTCATATACTGATTAACATATGTTCTAGTTTGCTAGCTGCTGGAATGCAACATGCCAGAGACGGATTGGTTTTTAATAAAAGGGGATTTATTTTGTTGGTTCTTCAGAGGAAAGGCAGCTAACTTTCCACTGAGGTTCTTTCTTACGTGGAAGGCACAAGATGGTCTCTGCTGGCCTTCTCTCCAGGCCCCTGGGTTCCAACAACCTTCCCCAGGGTGACTTCTTTCTGCATTTCCAAAGGCCTGGGCTGAGCTGCTAGTGCTGTGATGAGGAATGCCGAGCTGCTGGGCTGTGCTACATTGAGCTCTCTCATTTAAGCACCAGCCAATTAAGTCAAATGTCACTCATTGCAGCAGACACGCCTCCTAGCCGACTGCAGATGTAATTAGCAACAGATGAGATTCAACTACCATTGGCTCATGTCCACAGCAACAGAACTAGGTGCCTTCACCTGGCCAAGTTGACAACTGAATTTAACTACCACAACATATATTCCCAGATCTTTCCTCTGAAAGGACCTTGTAGCAGTGACATCCAGGTAGCGATGAGCACACTTAGTTTCCAGGTCATGGTTTCTAAACATCATTCTCCAAAGGAATCAGGGCTCCTTGGAGAAGTGGTTAATTTTAAGACTGAGTCAGGTAAAATACAAAATAAGCCTGGGGCATCTTATGTTACCTATAAATGATAAAGTGCTAAAAAAAAAGTTTTGAAGCATGTAAAATGGACACAGGAGCAAACCCAGTAGAGCTCTCAGTGGCCAAAGCTGGAAGAAATTGAGCAGTAAAATAACTGTATGAGTATTGGGTTATAACTCAAAGAAAAAATGTAAATGTCCATGATTCAATACTGATATAAACAAATGATTCAGTATATATATATATTTTTTTAATTTAATTTAATTTAATTTTTAAATTAAAAAAAATACAGCAACAAATACAAACATCTTAACTTATGACCATTCTGTTCTACATATTATGATCATTCCGTTCTACATATTAAATATATTTTTAAAATAAGGGAGAACAACTCTTCCTTATAGGATAAATGTAGAATAATTGAAGGAAGTAGAGAATCACCATTAGTATAGCACAGTACTAATTGTTACTGCAAAATCTGATTAATGCTCAAATTAGTGGATGAAAGTTTGAGAAACAATATATTACCTGCATAGTTTCAAAGTATATTCCCCAAAATATTTGCTAATACAAAGGGGAAAATAATTTAAAATGGAGAAACCTTCAGATACCACCTTAACCAAATGCTTAACGTTAATCCTAAAACATGAACATCGGAGTCTGAGGCTCTGAGAGGCCCCATCACCTCTGCGATCTTCTTCCTTAAATGTACAGCCTCATTCTAACCAAGAGAAAACATCAGGCAACTCAAATTTAAGAACTTTCTACAAAATGCCTGACCGTAGTAGAAAGGAAGTTGGAGGAAATGCAGTGGACCTATGTGGATGTGCCTATAAAAGAGTGCACCGTAAGTCGAGAGTTTGAAGTTGTAGAGATGACCAGTGGCAGGTCCAAGAGCATTGACAGTGGAAGGAGGTGACAGAGCAAGATGGAGAGTTATATTAGTCTATTAGCATATTAATGAGTCAGCTCTCCATCTGTAACAGCAGGAAGCCAGGTGACGTCTAACTTGATAAAGCAAGAAACACAATGAACATATTTCCATTCATGGTCACAACCTCCAGAAGACCTAAAAGGAAAAGTAGTAAAAAAGGGACAACTCCAGAGAAGTGAGATCAGGGGAAAGTAGGAGTGGGTCAGGTGACTTCTCATTTTTGTATTTTTTAACCGTACAAATTGATTATTTCCCTTATTCTTAAGAAAAAGACAAAAAAATATATATTTTCTATGAAATTGAGGAAGACTGTTTTAAAAAGATATATAATACAATTTCTTTAACAGTTATATATATGTCTTCCACGTGTACAAAATGTCTTAATTATAGAAGGAAAAATGAACCCATATGTTTGTTTTCTGTAATCTACCTAGTGCACAAAGTGAAATATTCCCGTCTTTCTGAGGGCATCTTTCTAATGACCATATAGCCTTTGTTTTGAAATTGAAAAAACAACAACAAGATGAGGGAAATTGTTCCTTTTGAGCCTGAGCTCCATGAATTTTAATTCAGCCACCAGATGGCAGAACAGCTATTGGGTGATGTGTTCTGAAAATGATCTTGTTTCATTAAATGGTGATACATTAATTATTATAGAAATATAAGAATTTCCAGTCTAGAATTCTTATGGAGAACAACTGTGTATTTGCAATCACAACACATTGTTTTCATGTTTGCTAAAAATATCATTACCTTGCTTTCTATATTTTTATAGAGTATAAAACATTGTTTGTGTTTACACATAGGTGTACAGTATACAATGCAATCCCAGTTAAAATACTTCTTATCTCCTACATTTAAATAATGGCAATTTGGTGGTGCATAGATGATTCGAACATCAAATGATATATGTATTAACTGAAATGAGCCTCAAGAAACCAGTGACATGTTCCTGGCTCAAATGTGTCCTGATATTTGGACAGACTCATGACTTAAACAATTCACATTTGTTACAAAAAACATGATGTATCACTTTCAGGTCTCTATTTCTTTGAAAATAAAGCAAATCTTGTTCTTTATAAAAGTACAGATGTTTTGAGTAGCGCGGGAATTAAACAAGAGCCTTCTGCAGCTTCTAAAGAGATTCTGAGTTATCTAGTTACTCACCTCTTCAGCTCAAGAACAAAAACAGGATTGAGCAGTGCTTCTCAATCTGTTCTGAAGGACCTTTTTATTATCATAAAATCTATCTCAGAATGATATTTTCTCAAACTTATCATCATATGCTTGGATACAGTGGCGGTGTCCAATTGCAATAAAAGTTTCTAAACCTTTACTGTTCATTTTTTGTACTTGTTTCATGGAGAACTCATAGCAAGGGGTTTGCAGACCAGCACTGGGCTGCAGAGCCCCTGAGCAATGGTAGAGAAGACCAGGAATTCAGAAATTTAGGGCTCAATCTCTGCTTTGCCAAAGGCTAAACTACAAGTCTTTTAGCAAATCCTTTTAACTTCATAAGGACAGAGGAGTTTTTATAGATGAAAGCTTTGTAAATAGTGAAAATTTTTATTAATATTAGCTATTATTTTTAACCTCTCTGAATCTCAGTTTCAGTATAATTCCAAAAGAAAAGTTAAACAAGGTGATGTTTAAGACCCTTTAGATTTTAGTGGTTCTGTAATATTTATACGTTTGTTTAAATAAAGCAACGTGTAGGTAGCGAGTAGTCCAGTGGTGGTTCCTGACCGTCTTTTCTACTCATCCTTGGCTCCTTTCCTGAGTCCTGTGGTAACTGACAGGAACACACCAGGACAAAATCTTACACTGGGGACTTACAGGCCCTCTTTGGAATGGGGAAATGAGTCCTGATCAACAAATCAGTCCCATGAGACACCATTCAGATGGGAGAAAGAAGTCCCACGTTCTTGCCCACTCACTCCCCACTGTGAAATGTTCCAGTTCCCTCCAGAGAAAGCTTCCTCTGTCCTGATTCTAGCTTTTTGCTTGTAAACTTCTTCACGGGTTAAAAGTCCCATTCTTAGTTACAGAGAAACAAGTCTGCTTGAACTTAGTTAAAAAGTAAGGAGTTTATCACGTAGCTTCCCTCATCTCTGAGAGGATAAAAGAATTGGGCCTAGATGCTACAAAACCAGAGGAATCAAAAAAAAAATACCTATGCATAACAGGCAATTGTTTTAACAACACACCCCAACTGCCTGCTGCCCATCTACCGAGGCCCGTAGGGACTGCATGACAGACGCCACCCAAGAAGAACATTCAGGGCGGGCCGCGGTGGCTCAGCGGGCAAGAGTGCTTGCCTGCCATGCCGGAGGACCCCGGTTCGATTCCCGGCCCCAGCCCATGTAAAAAACAAACAAACAAACAAAATATAATAAAACAAGAAAATGTTTAAAGATGTTTCCCTTTCTTCCTCCCTTCCTTCCTTCCATCCTTCCTTCCTTCTCTGTCTGTCTTTCTTTCCTTCCCTTCCTCCCTCTCTCTTTAAAAAAAAAAAAAAAAAAAAAAAAAAAAGAAAAAAAAAAAAAGAAGAACATTCATGCCGAAAATATGATCTCCCAAACACGGCCACCACTTTGCCTTCTTCCACGCACTCCTAGATGTCTCTGCTTGTCAGACGCTAGACTGTGTACAGAACCTTAGCTGCAAAGGAGTCAGGGAAATGGTGTTTTTAGCTTTCAAGGAGCCAAGCCAGAAGGTGATTGAAAAGGAGCCCATTTTTAGTATCCCGTATCTGCCTCAAGTCCTATGGTAGAAATCTTTGGGTTCTCTAAGCTTCTCTGTAAACTTCCCAACACCCTCTGAGAAAAGGGCGGAACTAGCCCTATGCACCACGTAAACCTGCTCTCCTGGCACAGCTGGTTGGAATAAGGTAAACTACTAACCACTGCATGGCCAATCAGATTTTCTGGGAAATAGGTCACTAGTCAATCAAAGCTGGCGCTAGAACTGAAATTTTCCACCATGGGTGGACTGAAGGGAAGAGAAAAACAGTCTGAACAAGAAGCACAGACAGAGCAAGAAACATGAAGTAGGTACCCTGAAAGATGCAGTGGTGGTGGGAGGGGAATCAGAGTTTATCCTTGGTCCTAAGTATTCGCGTCCTCAAAAGACCTGCCTCTGCTTCCTGCCCTTGGGATCTGTGAAAGGCCCTGGCATCTGTCTGCAGCAGAAGCTCCTATAGGAAATTAACTTATTTCTGTGTGTTTGAGGATTTTGTGGCTGTTTTTCCTACTCTAGCAAAGAAATATTAAAATTGTGTTAATCTTATCAAGAGGGTAACATATCACTAAGATACAAAAGATTTTTTTTTTTCAAAAAGCTTGGGTTGGACATAGGAAGAAACAGGTTGAAAGGGGTGGAGAGAAAACAAGGAGGCAGAATGACAATGTCTCTAGGTTAATCATAGAGTTAATGTCAGAGCCCTATCCTGACAGTTTGCTGGAGAAGTCTGCTGGTGTCAGGGTCTGTGGAGACAGTGGAGGATTTCATAACGCCAGTGCTTAGAGCAGTGCCTGAGCTAGAAACCCAGCATGGTTCTCTCAGGAGGCTCCACTCTGCTGTTGGCTGCTTGCCTGTTTCTGTGCCTACAGAGGAGACTTTTGGAATGTCCTGTATCACAAAGCAGCACGTCAGGAGCTAGACTACCCACACTCTACGGATGGACTGCAGCACACCAGAGCACTCCAAGCTGGAGGAGGGGGGCACCCTTTTACATTTCCATGCATTCCCTTTTGGTTTGAACTAAACTGCATTAGCTCCTATAATTCCTTCCTCCCTTATAACTAAATATAAGCCATTTCTCTTTTGGGCTCAGCTTGGATTTCACCTCTTTCAAGTGGTACTGTGGAGCAGAACTGACATCTTCCTCCCCTGAACTCCTAGGGCACACTCACTTATTGGTGTGAACCACTCATTTGGCACTTGTCTTAGACAACCATCTGCTGCAGCTTCGTTGCTGCCATATGTCGTCAACAAGTCTGTGAGTGCCAGAGTGAGAAGGAAGCCATGTAATTCTAAAAAAGAAACAAACAAACAAACACAACCTTAACAGAAAACCCATTCCATGGTATTTAATAGAGGTGGTAATCAATAAAATAGGTTTGCTGCCAATACTGATAATGACTTTGCCTATGCTGATTCCACTCTAGGAATCTTTCCCACATTCTTCATTAGGCTCTGAGATTCAGCTCAAATGTCACTGCCTCCTGAAGGGTTTTGTTGACCTCCACTTCTCATCAGCACCTAGTGCCTGTTGTCTGTACGCTCCAAAGCACCCTTGGCTTCCCTCAATCACAGCACTTACCACACTGTGTTGAAATGAGCTGCTTATCTTCTGGGCCCTTCAGACCATGAACGGCTCAAAAAGTCAGGACTGTGGCTCATTCACCTCTATCTCCACAGAGCCTACGTGGAGACCCCATGTCTGCTGAAATGAAACTGGTTTAATTTATTTGATTTTATGCACCCTTTGGCTTACGATGAATTGGACCTGAGATTAAAAGCCAAAACAAAGATGTGATGAACTAGAAGGAACATGCTCTGGGAGAGCATACAGCAACATTGTCAAATGCTTGAGAGAAGGGGCCAAACCTGTGGATCATCAAGGTTAGGAGGAGAAGCATGTTCTTGTAGTAAATAGTGAAAAGCCTACAAAACTATGACCTAGAATTTGCCTATACTCTGGAAAAATGATGCAGTTCTCCTGCGAAAAGCAACAAAGGAAAAGCAAACATGAAAGAAAAATCAGGCTTGTTGCAGGTAGAGTTTAGAAAGAGAAGGAGGAGCCAGCTCTTAGCTCCTAAAAACCAGTATCGTGAATATGATAATCAGCAAATAGCAACTCTTGTTATTAGTAATACATATACTCATCATTTGTCATTGGTGTCAGTTGAACACATTCTATTCTACTCAGTCTCATCTCAGAAGGGAGGCTCAAGGCTTCCTCTTTTTATCACCAAGGTAGAGAAGTTCAGCTACAGTGTGCGTGAAAACAAATGAGGAACTAGAGGTTTCCTGGGAAGGAGTGAATGCAGGTCCTTTTTTTCTTCTTCCTCTTTTTGACTCTCTTACCCAACCCTGCTGTGACCAGGAAGGCCTGGAGGATAAGGGTGAAATACACACAAAAAAGAGCCATGGCACTGCCTGCTGAATACAGAACATGCTCAGGCTTAAAAGTAAAAGATACTGAGATTCCTAAGTCCACCTCAATCAGTTAACAGGAGTAGCAGATGAGACAGATATGTGCGTATCTCCTAAGTACTTTATCAACATTATTTCAAATCCTCACAACACTGCATTTTGACATCAGGGAAACTATGGCTCAGAATACTTGAAGTCCACGCCTCCTAGTTGAAGGAGGTCAGATTTGAATCCAGTTCTACCTGTTCACAGAGTGTCTATTCTTTCTGCCAAACCCAGCAGGGAAATTAAATGGTGTTTTCTGAAAAAAAAAAAAGTTATACTCAGCATTATTAGCCATCTACGCTGTTGTCAGGGAAAACTTACTGACTTGGTCTGTGGAATATCATCACCTTTTCTCAGGAGATCCCACTGAACTGGAAAGACCTTTTCCCAACTTGTCCATTTCTGTCTGTGACCTCACCATCCTTCTACTCTCCTGTGTCTATTAAGCACCTACAAGTAACAGGGACATCATTTAATTTAATCCACAACAACCCCTGAAGTAACACTTACCCTTGCTTTACAGACTCTGAGAAGATGAACTACTTGTCTAACATGACACAGCTGCTAAAAGTCAGCGCCAGCATGGGGACCTAATTTAACCAGACCCCAAAGCCAATGATGGCGTCAAATTCTGGGGTTATTAATGACTCTTCCCTCTCTGTACCACTCACTTAGTATTCTTTAGTTATATTAGAGATGTATCTATATTTAGTCATCATTGACTAGTGTACTAGTTTCTTGAAGACAGGGCATTTGTCTTATATCTCCTTTGTCCTTTCTTATTCAGATACAGCAGTCTATAGAGATGCAGCTGGATATCTTCTTTCTGCTCCATAGATCCAATCTGTACCCTTCTCTTCTCTGCTCTGCGTCCCCAGGAACCTGACCTTTAGCGAATGGGCTGCTTGCTTTCTGATATGCAGCTCGGTTTGGACAATGGAGAGTTCCACCAGAATAGTGAAGAAAGGGGAGAAAGCAGGGCCAGCTCCATGTGTGACCTGTGCAATCACACAGGTTCCCACATTAGAAGGGACCATACCTAAATTAGTGTTCTACTGTTGTCATCTTGAAAGTCTTAATACTTTTTTAACATGAGGTCTTGCACATTCATTGCTTTTATTGGGGTACATTTTAAATTCACATACCATATAATCATGAAGAATGAACAATCAGTGTTTCACAGTATCATCAAAAAGCTGTGCATTGATCATAACAATAGATTTTTGAACATTTTCATTACTCTAAAAATAAAAATAATAGATAAAAAGTGAAAGTAAAAAAGAACACCCAAAACATACCATCCCCAGCCCCCTATTGTTTGTTTATTTTTTGTCCTTTTTTTTTTCCTTACTCATCTGTCCATACATTGGGTAAAGGGAGTGTTAGAACAAGGTTTTCACAGTCACATGGTCACACCTTAAAAGCACTATGGTTATTCAATCAAATTTAAGAATCAAGGTTATTGGGTTACAGTTTAACAGTTTCAGATATTTCCCTCTAGCTACTACAATGCATCAAAAACTGAAAAGGATTATCTATACACTGCATAAGAATAACCTCTAGAATGACCTCTCAACTCTATTTGAAATCTCTCAGCCACTGAAACTTTATTTCATTTCTCTTTCCCTTTTTGGTCAAGAAGGCTTTCTCACTCCCATGTTGTTGGGCCCCAGCTCATCCTCAGGAGTTCTGTCCCATGTTGCCAGGGAGATTTACACTCCAGGGAGTTATGTTCCACATAGGGGGGAGTGCTGTGAGTTCACCTACAAAGTTGGCTTAGAGAAAGTGGTCACATCTGAGCAACAAAAGAGGTTCTCTGGGGGTGACTCTTAGGCATAATCATAAATAGGCTTAGTTTCTTCTCTGCAAGAGGAGAAGTTTCACAAGTGTAAGCCCCTAGTCCATCAAATTGGCAGTCCCCAATTCTTGGGAAAATATCAGGAATTCTCCAGGGGAGAGGTTTAATATTTCTACCTCTTCCCCCATACCCTCAAGGGGACTTTGCAAATACTTCTTAATCTTCTGCCCAGATAACTCTAGGATGTACTGGGCATCACACCAACCTGTTTGAACCAACAAGATCTCACCCTCCATTCAAAATTTCATGTAATTGTGGTATTTGAATAAGCTGGCCATACAAGTAAATTATGCACATTCATTTTGCACTGGGCCTTAGAAATTATGGATCAAGACCTGGAGAAGTGTGACATTGGAGCTCCAAGGTCACAGTTCTGGGATCCTCTCCACACTGCTCTCTTCCCTCATCCCTTCAGGCCTAAGGGTGGTAATGGAGCTTCCATGTTACTAGCCCAAGGGTACTGCACCTTATGGTTAACCTATACTATGCTCACAGCTTTAAAATCTTTCTTTTTTCTTTTTTGTATGCTGTATGGTGGCATCACATCTCATTATTTTTCCATTATTATACATTATTATTATATCATTATTATTGTATTATATATTAATATTATATCATTATTATTTTCATTATTTTCCCTTTATTGCAGCACTATTTGTTGAATTTTTGCTTGTCTTTTTTTTGTTTGCTTTGCTTGTTTGTTTGTTTTTAGGGAAGTGCATAGGCTAGGAATTGAATCTGGGTCTCACCTGCAGGGCAGGCGAGAATTCTACCACTGAACTACCCTGGCATGCCCTGTTAATAATTATTTTGACTGATTCAACTGTGCTATCAGTTTCCTGACAGATCCTTGACTGGCAAAGAGAAAATACATTTTTTTATATATCCAATAAATATTTATGGAGACCTACTATATATCAGACACTGTTTTAGTCATTAGTGATACAACAAGGAGATGGGGGAAGCACAAAACACATAAATAAACAAACAAAAACTGGACAATTTCCCTGGTCTGAAGGAGACAAAAAGCAAACAAATAAATGGTATATCAGGTATTAAGCGCAATGAAGGAAATAAAGCAGAGTGAAGGGATGGAGGTACAAGAGGAGCGCAACTTTAAATAAGGCAGTGGGGACAGGACCTTTCTGATAAGACTACGTGAGAGAGTGAACCAAGCAACACTCTGGGGGCCCAATCTTGATGGCAAAGAGGAAAGGAAGTGCAAATCCCTTAAATGATAGCTTACTTGACCTATTAGAGAAACATTAAGAATGACCTGTGGTGCAAGGGGAAATGATAGGCTACTGGGTCTGAGAGGCAGCCAGGGGCTGTGTTCTTTGGTGCAAAATGTTTTATGGATTTTGGATTATATTCTGGGTGATATATGGAGCCACTGAAAGGTTCTAAAAAGAAGAGTGGCATGTCTAATATTTTTTCTTTATTTAAGGATCCCTTTGGACGGTAAGGGGGCTGTTTTAGTTTGAGAGCTGCCAGAATGCAATATACCAGAAATGGAATGACTTTTAAAAGGAGGAATTGATTAAGTTGCAAATTTACAGTTCTTAGGCTGCACATGTCCAAATTAAGGCACCAGCAAGAGGTTACCTTGACTCCAGAAAGGCCTGTGAAGTTTGGGGTTTCTCTCTCAGCCAGGAGGGTACATGCGGCATCTGCTAGCTTTCTCTACCCATTTCATAAGGCTTCTTTAATGGCTTCCCTGAGGCTCTGTCTGTTCAGTTGGCTCTGTTGGTTCTGGTGGCCTTTAGGCTTTTTTCAAAATGGTTTCCTCTTAAAGGGCTCCAGGAAGCAACCCCACCTTATACTGGGTGGAGACACATCTTCATGGAAACCATTTAATCAAAAGTTACTACCTATAATTGGGTAGGTCACATCTCCATGGAAACAGTCAAAAAGCTCCTACCCAGCAATATTTAATGAGGATTAAAGAATTTGGATTTTCTGGGGTAAAACACAACAGATTCAAGTTGGCATAGGGGCCAAGGGTAGAAAGTGTCAGGCCATTTAGGATACTCTAGTAATAGTCCAGTTGAGGGTTGTGACTTAGGCTAGGGTGGAAGTAATGTAGGGTGAGAAATGGTCAAGCTCTGGGTATATTTTGAAGGCATGTACTACAGGATTGACTGACAGTTTTGATGTGGAGAGGAGAAACAGATGGCAAGGCCAACTCTAAGATGTCTGACCTGAGCAACTAGATGAAGAAAGCTGCAATTTACAGAGATGAGGAAGACTGGGGAAGGAGCAAGTTTGAGATAGGGAAGTAATGGATAGAGGTGAATTGTGGCGTACCTGAACACGAAAAAGAAGAAAAACTGTGGTCAAATCATAGAAGGCCTTGAACTCCAGATTCATGAATATGGCCTTTTAGTGGGAAAGTCATGAAAGGTCATAAAAAAGGAGAATTACATAATGAAGCCTGTGATTTAGGGAGACAAATCTGACTACAAAATGGAGGCTGAAATAAAACGGGCAGAGGCTAAAACCCTCTTCCTAATTTAAGCATCAATTAGGAGAGTGCTTCAAGAGTCTGGGCACAAAAATCCGTGTAGAGAATTCACAGAATTTAGTGACTAATTAGAATTGGAGTATAAGGAAATGGGAAAAGTCTTATATAACTCTGAGGTTTTGAGCCTAAAAAGTAGGAGAACATGCTATTGTTGGTGGAACATAGAAATTACATTTAGGGAGATGGTATTGAATATGACCATGAGCTTTTGGAGGGTCAGAGCTTTTGTCTGGTAGGCAGTCAAAAGTGTTTGTTGAGTGGGCCACAGTGGTTCAGCAGGCAGACTTCTCGCCTGCCATGCTGGAGACCTGGGTTCGATTCCCAGGGCCTACCCATGCAAAAAATTTTTTTAAATTAAAAAAAAAAGTGTTTGCTGAATATTTTTTGAATGGCTGAATAAATTTAAAAATGAATTAGGTGATTGTTTTGGTTTGCTAAAGCTATCAGAATGCAATATACCACAAATGGAATGGTTTTTACAAATATATAGTTCAGAAACTATAGTTCTAAGTTTGGCCTAGTTCTAACTATGGCCTTCTATAGTTCTAAGGCCATAAAAATGTCTGAATTAAGGCATCAACAAGGTGATAGCTAGCTGAACTCTGAAGAAAGGCCACCAGCATCTGTAACACCTCTGTCAGCTGGGGAGGCCTGTGGTTGGTATCTGCTAGTCCTTGCTCCCAGTTCATTGCCTTCAGCTTCTGATTCCAGTGGCTTTCTTACTGTGTCCTGAGGGTCTTCTCATAGCACCTCCGGGTGTTTCTGTCTCTAGGCATATGGGGTCTCCTCTTAGTTTCGCTGGGCAAACTCTGGATTTCATTTCTTAGCTTTCCTTGACTGTCTCCAGGTACTGGCTCTTTTAGTTTCTATGGGATCATTGCTTAGCATCTGCTAGGGCATTTCTATCTCAGCTTCTCTAAACTGTCTTGGCTCTCTATGTGCTCTCTTAAAAGACTCCAGCAAGCTGATTAAGACACACTTTGAATGGATGGGGTCACAGCTCCATAGAAACAACCTAATCAAAAGGTCCCACCGAACAATTGTTCTGTCCCCACAAAATGGCTTCAAACCAGCGCATGATTCAAACCAGCACAGATTCAAATCAGCACATGATGATGGAACATATAAATGGAAGTAGGTGTTCAACAGACAGAACATGGAAAAGTTATCAAGACTTGTACTGTAGATTTAGAAATCATATACATACAAGCAATAGTCGAGGTCATTTAAGGAGTCATTTTAACAAAACATTAAAATGTCTTTAGAAATCGCTAACGAAAATAGAGAACAGAACCTTGTGGTCAACCATCATTAGGAGGCAGAAAACAAGAAAAATCAATGAAAATTGAGTAAGAGGTAGCATTATAAGCGTCAAGAAAGAAGAATATTTGAAAATGGGGGCTTATCAAGCAAAACACTGCAAAGGCCAAGCAGAATCAGAGTTAAATAAAAAATCAAATGGCAATTAGGAATAAAGTGGTAAATTTTAAGAAAGAAATTTCTGGAGAATAGAAGAAGGGGTAACTCAATACCAGATTAAAGAAGACCCTTTCCTGTTCTAAGACCTTTGTGAATCCTTAAAATAATAAATTCAATTTTAACAGATAATTTCTCCTGTAAAAGGCAAACTCACAAAGAGAATTAGCAAGTCATGTTGAAATGCTAGAATTGTTGGGTCATCAGTTGACCTCATCCCACTTGATCTGTACTTTGTGCAACAGCAAAATTCCTAATGGTTGCTTGTCACAGACAGTTGGGGAATCTCTTGACATTGGAAACCAAAATTATATCTCAAATGGCAGGGTTCTTCTGTACCTTAAAGGAAGCCAACCTGGATCTTTACTATAAAGATGTAACATGAGTTGGATAAAGACCTTTGTCATATGCCAAACAAATCTGCTTACATCACTGGGTCTTTAACTTTAATTAGATTCCAAGCCCAATTTTAGAAATTCTGAAGCAGCAGAACTCAGTAATCTGCATTTTTAATAAGGATTCCAAATAAGCCTAAGGCCGTGGTGGTTAGAGCGTCTATTTGTGATACAATCAGAAGGTATTGCCTGTGTTCATTATAAAAAAAATAATGCCCCAAGAAGACTAGTATCTGAATTTGTTACTTATTCCAATTTCAGCCTTAGTTCAATAACTATTCTTGACTATGACCTGCATTGTCCTCTTTTATACAAGAAAACTATATTGTGTTCATTTGGCTCCAAAGCCAAGAAGAGGTTTTGGAGTGGGGGCACAGGCTGGTACTAAGGCAAGGGAAGATGCGCAAGCATGAGCTCCAGGAAAAACACCCCAAGCTCTGGCTTTGCATGTAGCTCCACCTGATCAGGTAGTCACTCACTTCTTCACCAGATGGGAATCCCTTTGTGTTGAGCCCAGGTATGAAGGCCCAGAAGTGCCAGTAACAGGACCTATTCCACAGGGAAGGCAGCAGTGTCTCACACCCTTCCAAGTGGGGCTCGTCTTCTGAACCACAGAATACAGAAAATTATTTAAGTGGTGATTTTCTCAATTCCCACAAGGACCGTACATAACTAGCTTCCATTCTAGACATAGAGGAGGAAGTTGACGCACTGCATCCAATAAATAATTTTTTGGGCAATAGGGCTCAATTTTCTCAAGGAACCCAGTTGAGAAAGGCTGGAGGATGTATGGGAATCAATCCTCTTTACTCACCCTGAATGGGCTTCTAAATGCCTTAGAAATGAGTCCTGAGAGACAGCTCATTCATCCTGACCCCCATGGGAAATGAAAACGTTCACATAATTGTTATGCAACTTCTAACTGAACCCAGAAACTCAGTATAACTGAGTCTTAAAAATTTATTTTTCATTAGATAAAGTAATATATATATAATGCCTCATTCCATATATTAACATAAATAATATAGAAAATAAAACAATAGTATACTAAGTAATATGCCTAGGACACTTTGGAAGCCCCTCCTCACAACTTCCCTGAGGAAAGCATATGTATAAACAATGAATGGCTGCAGCCCACGAGTTTTGAGAAGCAATATTTTCGGTATCATTGAGTTCTATAAGATTTTAACATGTTAACTATGATTTCTTCTGCTACCTATAAATTATTTAGAAGTGCATTTTTTACATTTCAAAAATGTTCAGAGGAGATTTTAGTTATCTTTCTGTTATTGATTCTCATTTAGCTGCATGTGGTCTATATACTATTGAGTCTCTGTAAGTTGTGGGTACTTGCCTTATGGTCCAACACATGTTCAATTTTCAGAAATAGATCTAATACACTTGAAAAATATTGTGTGCATTCTTCATGCAAGATAAATACTTTCAGTGCTGGTTGTGACAATGGGAACAGCATTTAGAAAAGCTCTATAAAATAAAGCTCCTTCCTGTTTTGAGTCCAAACTGGAAAGAAATCCCTTCCTGTGTAGCATCATGGCACTTCCCACACTTCCTTCATCAGTTCCCTTTTCTGCTATCTCCCAAAGTATTTCCTATGGGTTTTGTTTCATGTCCAACATCAACCAGGCTATCTCACAAATAATTGTTTCAATGAATGTGGGAGACAGTCTTGTTGCATGTTAAATTAATATTATTCTAACTTTATATTTCTTTATTACAGAAGCAACACGTCTTTATTATAGAAAATCTTGGAGTCACAGGTAAAACATGAAATAAAATAGAAAGCACTCATGTTTCTACTATAATAGAAAACTACTTACTATTTTATATAAGCTTCAATATTTCTTTATACGTATATAAATGTAATCATTTTACATAAGTGGTAGTATGCCTAATATTTTGAATTTATGTTAATGTAATTTATCTAGCTCTAAAAGGTCCAGAGTTGTCTTACCTTCACATTCTATACTGCACTAATTATTTGGCAGTTTGATGTTCTTATGCTAATTCTTTCCTCTGATGTCCTAACATGGCCTCAGCTGGTGAAGCTGCCTCAGGATGTACTACTTGTGACTATTCCAAAATGTATTCTCATTAGATGCTTATCTACTTGAGACCTGCCTTTGTTTCCAGAACTGATCTTTCAAGTAGCCACAATAATGAGAATCTTGAAACTTATGAAATTACATCAATTAAAGTTTCAAAGAATCAGAATAGGACATTGAGCGCAGATCTTTGCATGAGCCAGACAGCTGCTCCTTCCAGCTAACTGCTTTTGGTCTGACTTCCAGCTCTCAAAGTAGCCTAATTAGCTTACCTATATGGAGCCAATGCACCAATTATGACACTATGAGTATTTCAGTTTGCATGAATTTTCTATTTCTTAGTAAAATCCATGCATTGTAACATCTATTCATCTTCTTTGTTTAATTTGTGCAAGTCCCCAAAGGATTGATCATCTCTTATTGAGGTGACAATCAACTTTGTGCACCTTAAAAGTTCCAGATCATGGTAACATCACCTCTGTGTTTCATCATTGGTAGTAGATGTATCTGGGCTCACAGTCACCAGGTTCCTTAAAATACATTGTGCCACTCTCTGCCTACAGCAATTCCTGCCATGTTCCACTTCCAATTAAGAAAGCTTTGCCTCAGTCTTATATCATGATGTAATAGCTGGCTCTTTATAAATCATTTGAATAGGTCAGTGAATCTCAAGTAACTTTTTAGTAGTATAAATTGTTTTAATTAAATAAGGCATGGAATTCCAGTACCTTAGAGTTAAGCCGTGTGGACAGAGGAACTTCAAACCTTTCCTCTGTCTGCCTTCTCCCTTCCTTTTGCTAACAACCACTCATACTTCCTTCATCAAGTATAGTTCTTTGATGTATCTAACCCCAAGCTGTGTACTTCCTCATTCAAACTCCCCAAATACCCTGGGCCTATCAATCACTGTGGCTCCCATACTGTATTATAATTATATGCTTATGTCTTGACTGTCCTGACTGTGAGATCTTTGAGAGGAGGGCTTCTGTCTTATTCTTCCTTGTACCTCTACTGCCTAGCAAAGATTTTTTTTAATGAATGATAGAATGTCATAACTAAAGCATTTGTCAAAATTGTAGGTCAAAGACAGCTGAATTACTTCATATTTTTTCCATATCGAATATGTATGTGTGATGGTTGGGTTCAGGTGTCAACTTAGCCAGGTGATGGTGCCCAGTTGTCTGGTCAGGCAAGCACTGGCCAGTCCATTACTGTAAGGATATTTCGTGGCTGGCTGATAAACCAGAAGGCTGGTTTATTAAATCACCAGTCAGTTGATTGCATCTGTGACTAATCACATCTACTATCTTCTAAATGCGTGTCTTTCACAAACAAGAGAATCCAGTCACTCGGATTTGCTCTAATCAGTTGATGACTTTTAAGGAAGAAGAGAGAATTTTCACTGTTTTCATCAGCCAGCAGGCCTCTCCTGTGGAGTTCATTGAGATCCTTTATTGGAATTGCCAGCCTTGCAGCCTGCCCTGTGGATTTTGGACTCTGCATCCCCACAATTGTGTGAGACACTTTTATAAATCTTATATTTGCCAGTATCTCCTGTTGGTTCAATTTCTCTAAGACAATAATACAGTATGCTTTCATATCTAATTGTGCAAACCTGCCCATCTGATAACATAATTATAATGACAAAAATAACAATAGGTAACATGTATTGAACATGTACCATGGTAGGTGGCTTTATATCAATCAGCTCATTTCATGCTCAGAACAATGCTATGAGGTTACTATTGTTATTTCAAATTTGCAAACAAAGGAACTGCTCCAGAGGCCATACCTGTTGTGCCATATCATGAATACTGCACAGTTCACCAAGCCCCAGGTGGGCCAGTCTTACATGTCAGCTTTGGCACCCAGCCCCTCAAATTACAGCTGGCCCCCAAACCCAGTTCCACTCTGGTGGTCTGCAGTGGGCCCCGTGTTTTCTTCCCACTCTCACACATCTCCATGACTGTACTTCTATTCCATCTGGATTATCTTTTTCTTGCTTCACAAAATCTGAGACCTGTGACTTAAGAAATTAGGCTATGGAGAGAGGAGACAAACAGGTGAAGGAAGGATTTTGCTTTGATTTGATTTTAATAGATTTTAGCATACATGTTTTGCAGAAGAAAAGAGTATACAGAGGCCAAAGATAAAGAAAAGAGAATCGATACTTGGTAAGTTTAAGGTTGAATTGGGATAGAAAAGAAAAAAGATGATCTAGGGACCACATAATGGTAGAGAAACTTTTCTTAGATGAGAGGAAAAGTACCTCCTTTATCCTAACAGGCAGGACAAAGATATCACAGATAGAAACTCTGGTACTTATGTAAGGCTTCTAGAGGGAAGTGGAGGGAGTTCCCACTGTGACTTCTACTTTCTCTTTTCAGTAGGAGGTGGGACCCTCTGCTCAGAACAAGGACAATGATGCGGGAGTTTAAAGAGAATAAAGAAAGTTTGAAATTCTCATTGTGGAAGTGAGAAAACAAGCTGACCAGAGAGAAACATAATAGCATGGCTAGGCAGAGTTGAGGGTCCATTTGAAACTGTTACTTATGAATGTTTAAAAGTGCCAAACTTTTTTGTTGATTGATGTTCTTCATCTGACAAAATAGAGGCTGGATTCACATAGGAGTTTTGTCAGATAGGTTAAACTAATAAATGTAACACCAATAAACATGATTTGAATAGGCCCACTGTAATACGAAGTGTAACGTTGAGGCTCCAACAACTCGATGATACCAGTTCAGTCCTTTACAAAACAAGCCATTACAATGCCCAAGGTTAGTTTAGAAAAGTATGAACCTAGAGGAGAGCCATACGAAACTTTCACCTTCTTAAACATTATAGATCTAAGGAATTAAAGTTACTTTGATATATATATTTTTAATTTTAATGAAAACACTGTTGTGCAGTCGTGTATCTATAATTTATGTAACATCTATAACTATCTATAACGGCATGTCCAGGCTTATCATAGTGCCTGAAACATGTTAAGTGTACAAAAAGTGTGTTTAGTGACTGAATATTATATTATCACTTTTATTGTGATAGTAAAAGTGTTCTTGGAAACCTATTCTTGAACAAGATGGCTCAACATCAAAAAGATATTAGCTTTCCCTAATTTAACTTACAAAACTAAAACAATATCGATAAAATATCAACGAACTTTATATGGATTCAGAAAAGTTTTTACTGACATTCATATGGAAAGCTAAATATGCAAGAATAGACAGGAAAACACTGAGAACAAACAAAAAAAAATGGCAAGGGAACTGTGTCGCTTTGAAAGGAATTATGTACCCTAGAAAAGCCATGTTTTAATCCTAAACAATCCTGTGGGAGCAACCATTCTTCTAATCCCCATTCAGTACTATAGGGCATAAATTTGATTAGGTTATCTCCACAGAGATGTGCCTCAATCAATTATGGGTATTAAACTTGATTAGATGGAGATGTGTCTCCACCCATTCTACGTGGGTCTTGATTAGTTTACTGGAATCCCATAAAAGAGGAAACATTTTGGAGAAAGCTGGGGATTCTGAAAGAGCAGAGAATGATGACAGAGCCACGAGATGAGAGATCCATGAAGCAGAGAGCCCATGTCACCAGAGACCTTTGGAGTTGAAGAAGGAAAATGCCCCTGGGGGAGATTCATGAAACAAGAAGCCAGAAGAGAAAGCTAACAGACTTTGCCATGTGCCCTTCCAGTCAAGAGAGATAGGCTGAACATTATCGGTCTTCTTGAACCAAGGTATCTTTCCCTGATGCCTTAGATTGAACATTTTTATTGCCTTGCTCTAATTTGGACATTTTCTTGGCCTTAGAACTGTAAACAAGCAACTTATTAAATTCCTGTTTTTAAAAGCCATTCCATTTCTGGTATATTGCATTTCAGCATCTAGGAAACTAGGAAGAGGGACTAACCTCCCCAAATATTGAAATGTATCTGTAACACTTCTATATTTAAAAGAGTGTAGTAGTGGCACACGAATAGGTAGAGAGACAGGTGAAAGAGAATAGCAACTCAGAAACAGACCTGTTTTAGTCTCCTGTCTGCTAAAACAAATACCATGCAGTGGGTTCACTTAAACAACATGAGTTTATTGGCTCACGGTTTTGAGGCTAGAAGAAGTCCAAAATCACAGGGTCAGCAAGGCAATGCTTTCTCCCAGAGGACTGTGGAATTCTGGAGTTGGCTGCTGGTGATCCTTGGTCGTTGGCTTTTCTGTTACTTGGTAATGCATGTGGCAGTATCTTCTCCTTTCCTTTCTAGGTTTCATTAATTTCCAGTTTCACGTTGCTCCCTATGGCATCTCTCTCCGTCTGACTTTCACCCTGCTTATAAAGGACTCTTAATTCAGATTAAAGCCCACCCTGAAGTGACATCTTGTAAAGATCTTATTTACAATGGGTCCACACCTGCCAGAATGTGGACCAAGGCTGAGAACAAATCCAAACTGGGGTACACAATTCAACTATTCACAATTTGCTCTTTGGACCCCAGAATGACATGTTCCTCCCACAGGCAAAATACATTCATTACCATCTTAACATCCCAAAAGACTCAAATCATTTCAGTAATAATACTAAGTGCAAAAGTCTCATCAAAATCAGTTAGGGGTGTGGTCTTCCTAGGGCAAAATAACTCTGTCTGATGGAACCACGAGACTCAGAAAACAAGTTATCTGCTTCCAATATGCAATAGTAAGACATGAATAGGATAAACATTCCCATTCCAGAAAGCAGTAATTGGATGAAAAACAGGAAACAGGAAAACTCAAACAAGCCTGAGACCCAGCAGGACAAACTCCATCAGTTCTCAAGGTCTGAGAGCCATCTCCAATTTGATGCTTTGTCCTCTGGGCCTGTTGAGACAGCAGTCTTACCCTTTCTAAGTGCTTATACAATGGCCATGAATACTGGGGCACGGGCCCAACCCTCTCTAAGCATTAGGATGGCTGCCAGGTTCCCCTGAATGTCAGGGTACAATCTCTGTGCACTGGGGTGGCAGCCCTCTCCCTGAAAGCTGGGGTGAAAGGCTTACCTCCTCCAAGTACCAAGAAAGATGGCCTGTCCCCTCCAAGTGCAGGGGCAAACCCAACATTTCCATATATGTGGGTGGGCCCACTCTCTTGAGCTGAAGAGATCTTTTCACTTCAGCCCTTAGCTTCCATGGTTCTGCACTTGAAGTCATTTTTCCTTCAATTCATCCCTTCTATGTCTCTTTCAGTCCAGGCTGGCAGTGGGTCTACTCATACAAATTTTACAAAACCTTGTTGGCTTTGTGTGCAGTTCAAGTGGGTTCAAAACATCAGACAACAGAACTTTCCACAGATGTTTCCTGGATAACTACATTTCCTAACCTTACTTCAGCTGAGATGACTGACCGGCTCCATGTTCAACTACACCCTTTTTAGCAAAGGGTTGTTCAGCTAAACCCTCACATTGAGCCCTATCCTCTGGAGATTCATCTTCTGAAAGCTCAGGGAGATCTCTGATAGAGCCACTTCTGGCCCTATTCTCTAAGCGTGCTACCTGGACAGGCTGAGGATTTTACAAGCCATCAATTTCTGGTTTCTTTGTGTGTATGAGTTCATTTTGCAGCTTATCTCTTTCCTCCATATTTTACTATAAGCTGCAAGGAGAAGCAAGGTTGCATCTTCCACATTTAGCTTGGAAATCTCCTCAGCTAAATATCTGAGTTCATCACTTAAAATTCCCAATTTCAATATGATGTCAGAACACAATTTTACTAAGTTCTCTGCCACTTTATAACAAAGATTGTCATTTTTCCAATTTCCCATAACACATTCATATTTTTCTTCTAGGCCCCATCAGAAGTATCTGAATATCTGTATTCTAATAATAGTCTCATCAAAGCAATCTAGGCTTTTTCTACCAAGCAACTCACAATTCTTCCGGCTTCTATTCATTAATCAATTCCAAAGCCATTCCACATTTTTTAGGTACTTGCCAGGGCAGCACCTCACTAAACAAAAACTGGTTCAGTTTCCTCACTGCTAAAACAAATACCATACAATAGGTTGGCTTAAACAAAAGGAATTCATTGGTTCACAGCTTTGAGGCTAGAGAAGTCCAAAATCATGGTATTCTCTCCAGAAGGCAGTGGCATTTGGGGATGGCTACCAGCAATCTTTGGTCCTTGGCTTTTCTGTCACATGGCAATGCACATGGCAATGTCTTCTCCTTTCTCTTCCGGGCTCCATTGATTTCCAGCTTCCCAATTCTCTCTGTGGCTTCTCTCTTCATCTGACTTTAACTCTGCGTATAAAAGACTCCAGTAATCTGATTAAAGCCCAACCTGATTCAGTTGGGCAACACCTCAATGAAGTGACATTTTGAAAAGATCTAATTTACAGTGGGCCCATACTTATCAGAATGTGGGCCAGTACCAAGAACATATCCAAACTGGGGTACACAATTGAATCCACAAAAGACATGAGTACATATGAAAAGTTAGTGTCAGATAAATATGCCATCACAAAACATTAGGGTAAAGATGGACTTTTTTTAATTGTGAAAAATAACACACATACAAAAAAGCAATAAATTTCAAAGCACACCACAACAATTAGTTGTAGAACAGATTTCAGAGTTTGGTATGGCTACAATCCCATAATTTTAGGTTTTTACTTCTGGCTGCTCCAAGACAGCTAGAAGTCTTAGATTCAGTTGGAGTATGATTCAGCAATCATACTTATTTCTTAAACCCTACCTTCTCTGTTATAACTCCATAAAGATGGACTTTCATAATAAATGTCCTGGGACAGCTGCATGGCCATTTGGAAAAAGATAAAATTATATTCATATCTAACATCACACACAATAGTTAACTTCAAATGAAAATAAAGCAATACAAGTATTAGAAGAATCATGGGTGAATTCCTCTTTAATATTGGTATAAAGAAAATCATTTAAATTATGATTCAAAATCCAGAGGCCCAGATCAAGATGGCAGAATGAAACACTTCAGGGCTACATTCCCCACAAAAGCTTTGAACTACCAGCAAGACTTAGCAGAAACATCTTTCTCAAAACTCCAGAAAATAGTTAAAAGATTGTACTAACAGGACTGAATCAATAAAAAGGCTACCTAAAAGTCATAAGGCCTCATGGTACCCTGGCTGGTCCTTCTCCCACCCCTCACTGGCTTGGCACAGTGAAGATTCCTGGTCTCAGTTCCACAGGAAGCAGCTATTAATTGTGCACATTCTGGGAATACATACATCTGGTTCAATCTGTTTGGTTGTGGCCTGAGAGACTCATCATCTCCAAATTTTCCCTGCATGGAAATGGCTGCTCATAGAGCTCTTCTATGGAATGCTGTGGTAGTGGAGTCAAGTAGCTGCTTAGGATAAGAGATTATTGACTATAGGACATTCAGTGAAGTGCCCAGAAAGTGGGGAACCTTTTCTAGAGAAGAGAGGACATTTTTATCTGGGTAAACCACAAAATTCTTAGGGCCACATGCACATGCCCAAGACAAGACATAAGCACTGATAGGATCAGAGTGGCTCCTATGCTGTGACCTGGAGCTATTCTCTAAAACTCACTGTATGGATAAGCTCTTAAGGAGAGCACTCTCACAGGTTAATTTGCAAAAACTAGGAAAGATGTTTTCTTTTAAGCTCCTGGCATGCAACAAAAGCTCTGTCATAATACTAGCTGAATACAAGCTTAAGGAACACATGCCCTAGAATCTAAATTGCAGTGATTACACATTAAAATATCACAATGTACAGGTTTCAACAGAAGGTTACAAAACATATAAAGAAACAGGAACTGATGGTTCAGGCAAAGGAAAACATTAAAGCATTAGACACCATCAATGAGGAAGATCAGACCTAGGACATATTGGACAAAGATTTTAAATATATAGTCCTAAATATGCTCAAAGAGCTAAAGGAAAGTATGGATAATGAACCAAAGGAAATTAGGAAAACAATTGATGAACAAAAAGAGAATACCAATAGAGAATTTGACATTATGGAAAGAGACCAAACAGAGTTGAAAATCACAGTAACAGAAATTCCCTAGAGGAGTTCAAGCAGATTGGAGCTAGTAGAAGAAAGAATCAGAGAACCTGAATATAAGACAATTGAAATCATCCAGTCTGAGGAGCAGAAAGAAAAAAAGAATGAGGAAAAGTGAACAGAGCCTGAGGGACCTGTGGGACATCATAAAACATACCAGCATATACATTATGAGAATCCCAGGAGAAGGAAGGAAAAAATGAGCAAAGATAATTTTCAAAGAAATAATGGCAAAAAAAAATCCCAAATTTAATGGAAGATATGAACATGCATATCCAAGATTCTCAATAAATTCCAGACAGGATAAAACCAAATAAAGCCACCTCATGACATATTAAAGAAAGAATTCTCTTTATTTAAAAATAAAGACAGAATTCTGAAACTTGCAAGAGAGAAGCAATGAACCATATACAAGAGAACTTGATAAGATAAAATGTTGATTCCTCATCAGAAACTATGAAGTCAAGATGGCAGTGGGATAACATATTTAAAGTGCTAAAAGCAAAATGCTGTCAACCAAGAATTCTATATTTGACAAACCAGTTTTCAAAATGTGGTGGTGGTGGTGGGGGTCAGAGATGAAGCCATTCCCAGATAAACAAAAGCAGAAGGACTTTCTCATACTAGACTGCTTAAGAGATGTTTTAAGTCGGTTCTGCAGGTTGAAAGGAAAGGCCAGTAGTCAATAGACTGAAGCCACATGAAGAAATTAGAATCTTCAGTAAGGATAATGACATGGGTAAATAAAAATGCTAGTATGGCTGTATTTTTGGTTTGTGACTCCACTTTTTACTTCTTAAAGGACCTAAAAGACAAACACATAAAATGTAATGATAAATGGGGGGGGGGGGGGGGGTGTTTGACTCTGAATGTATAAACATGCGATTGGTGAGAAGAATTACATAAAGGCGGGGGTGGTGAAGGGGTATAGGAATGTAATTTATTTATACCATTTGTACTTGTTTGAAGCAGTTATGTACACCACAAAAGGCCATGTTTTTTTAATCCATTCTTGTGGGTGCAGACCTATTACATATGGGACCTTTTGGTTAGGTTATTTCAATTAAGATGCACCCCAGCTTATTTAAGGTGGGTCTTAATGCCTTTACTAGAGTCCTCTTTGAGAGGATAAGAGACAAGAAAAGACAAGAAAGCTTAGAGAGAAACACCTAGAGAAGTTTAGAGAGAGAAAAGCCCCAGAAAAGCAAGCAAATACTCACAGGCCCTCAAAGAGGAAACCACTGGAGCCAGAAGCTGCAATCAGTGAAATCTGAGGGTGAAGAACCAGCAGATGCTGTCCTTGTGCCTTCCCATGTGACAGAGGTGTCCTGTGTGCCAGGAACTTGTCTTCAGAGTCTGGGTATCATCCTGTTGATACCTTAATTGGGATATTTTCACAGCCTAAGAACTGCAAATCGTAAGTTAACAAAGCCCCATTGTAAAAGCCAATCCATTTCTGGTATATTGCATTCCAGCACCTTTGGCAAACTGAAGTTAAGTTGGCACCTGTGCTGGTTGAAGTGATTATGTACCCCAGAAAAGCCATGTCCTTTAATCCTCATTCAATACTGCTAGGTTGGATCTCTCTGATTGTTTCCATGGAGATGTGACCCACCCAATTGTGGGTGATAACTTTAGATTAGATGGTGTACTGGTTTGAAAGGATGCCCCCTAGAACAGCCATGTTTTGATCAAGATCCTATTTCATAAATGTGAATAATCCCTGTTCAATGCTCTATGTCTGAAACTGTGATCAGATCATCTCCCTGGATGATGTGATTTAGTCGAGAGTGGTTGTTAGACTGGATTGGGTAATGACATGTCTCCACCCATTTGGGTGGGTCTTGATTGGTTTATTGGAGTCCTATAAAAGAGGAAACATTTTGGAGAATGGGAGATTCAGAGAGAGCAAAGAAGAACAGAGACATAGTCATGAGAAGCAGAGTTCACCAGCCAGCAACCTCTGGAGATGAAGAAGGAAAATGTCTCCCAGGGAGCTTTATGAGGCAGGAAGCCAGGAGAAGAAGCTAGTAGATGACGCCATGTTTGCATGTGTCCTTCCAGATGAGAGAGGAACCCTGACCATGTTCACCACGTGCCTTTCCAGATGAGAGAGAAGCCCTGACTGTGTTTGCCATGTGCCTTCTCACTTGAGAGAGAAGCCCTGAACTTCATTGGCCTTCTTGAACCAAGATATCTTTCTCTGGAAGGACCACGCCTTAAATTAGACATTTCTGTAGACTTGTTTTAACTGGGACATTTTCTCAGCTTTGGAACTTTAAACTAGCAACTTATTAAATTCCCCTTTTCAACAGCCATTCCATTTCTGGTATATTGCATTCTGGCAACTAGCAAACTAAAACAGATGGTTTCCGTGGAGGTGTGTCTCCACCCATTCAAGGTGGGGTTACTTACTGGAGTCCTTTAAGAGGGAACCATTTTGGAAAAAGCACTAAAGCCACCAGAACCAACAGAGGCAAAGTAATGGACAGAGCCCCGAGGAAGCTGTTGGAGAAGTCTGAAAAAAAAGCTAACAGATGTCACCATGTGTCTTTCTGGTTGAGCAAGAAACCTGCATATCATCAGCCTTCTTGAACCAAGGTATCTTTCCCTGGATGTCTTAATTTGGACATTTCATAGCCTCACCTTAATTTGGACATTTTCATGACCTTAGAACTGTAAACTTGCAACATATGAAATTCTCCTTTTTAAATGCCATTTCATTTTTGGTATATTGCATTCTGGCAGGTTCAGCAAACTAATACAGCATCTAAGAAAACAAGGTTGCTTTATATTTATATCGTTAAATTTAAGTCCATGGTAACTGCAAAGAAAATATCAGACACTATATAAGCTTATAGAGACATAAATTATAATAGTGTTTTCTAGGTGGGGAGCAGGGAGAATGGGAGTTAATATATAACAGATGTAGGGTTTCATTTGGGAGATAGGCAAGTTTTAGTAATCGAAGGTGGTAAGGGTACCATAACAGTGTAGATATGGGTATATCCTACTGAACGGTATGCTTGAAACTGGTTGAGATGGGAAAGTTTATGATGTGTATATGCTCCCACAATTTAAAAATAAAAGAATGAGCAACCAAAGAGATAATGGCAATGAAATGTGATACCTGATCTTCAACAGGCTCTGATAGTGAATAGAAAAGGCCAAAAAGGACTTTTTCTGACATACGAAAAATTGGAATATAGATTGTAATCCTTATATCAATGTTAAGTTTCTTGAACTTGATAATTGCACTTACGGTGGTTACATAAGTGAATATCCTTGATACTAGGACGTGTACATGGCAGTACTAAGTGTTCAAGAAGTCTTAATGTATACATCCTACACTTAAGTGTTCAAACTAACTCATAGAGAAATGTAAGTGAAAACAGTGCCAAGATACTATTGCTCACCTATCAGACTGGCACACATTCTGTTGGCAAGGCTGTGAGAAACAGGCACTCTCATACCTGCTGGTAGAAATACAAACTGGGACAACATTTTTGGAGGGGAATTTGGCGAAAAAGCTAGTATAATGAAACACATAAGGACTTACCTTTTGACCCAACATTCCTACTTCTAGGAGTTTACCACCCTGAAGATACATCTGCAACAATACAAAAATATATATGTACTTTGTAGCATTGTTCGTAACTGTAAAATACTGGAAACAGTCAAAATACTCATACATATGAGAGTATTAAATAAGATGGTGCATCTACACAATTCTGTACAATGAAACTGCAAGAAAGAATAGTCTCTATGAACTGATGTGGATATAGTAAGTGAAAAAAGTACAATGCAAAAGAGTATCTATAGAATGCTACCTTTCAATAGGAAATAAGGTGAAAAAACATACATCTATAAGTCTATTTGTGAAAAAGAAATGTGAGAATGATAAATCAGAAACTAATTAGATAGGTCATATACAGGAAGTTGCTGGGAATGCAGTGGGATGACTGGAGAGTTGAGAGAATGGAAAGAAGGAAATAAAGTGTGCTGGTTTGAAAGGAAGTATGTCCCCTAAGAAAAGCCATGTTCTAATATAAATCCCATTTCATAAAGGTAGAATAATCCCTATTCAGTACTGTATATTTGAAACTGTAATGAGATCATCTCCCTGGTTGATGTGATTTAGTCAAGAATGGTTGTTAAACTGGATTAGGGGATGACATGTCTCCACCCATTTGAGTGGGTCTTGATTAGTTTCTGAAGTCCTATAAAAGAGGAAACATTTTGGAGAGAGAGATTCAAAGAGAGCAGAGAATGCTGCAGAACCAAGAAGCAGAGAGTCCACCAGCCAGTGGCCTTTGGAGATGAAGGAAAACGCCTCCCGGGGAGCTTCATGAAACAGGAAGCCAGGAGAAAAAGCTAGCAGATGACGCCATGTTCACCATGTGCCCTTCCAGCTGAGAGAGAAGCCCTGACTGTGTTCGCCATGTGCCTTCTCACTTGAGAGAGAAACCCTGAACTTCATCGGCCTTCTTGAACCAAGGTATCTTTCCCTGGATGCCTTTGATTGGACATTTCTATCGACTTGTTTTAATTGGGACATTTTCTTGACCTTAGAACTGTAAACTTGCAACTCATTAAATTCCCCTTTTTAAAAGCCGTTCCATGTCTGGTATATTGCATTCCAGCAGCTAGCAAACTAGAACATAAAGTAAAGAAGAGAAAATGAGAGAAAGGAAGAGAGAACAATGTCAACAAATATTTTGAACCACTTACAAAAATTAACTCAAAGTGGATCATAGACATAAATGTAAAACCTAAATGTATAAAAGTTCTAGAAGACAGGAGAAAATATTTTTGAACTTTTGAGATGCCCAAATATTTAATTGATTTCAAAGACACAACACCAAAAGCATGATTTATATTTTTTAATTGATAAATTGGACAGCCAAAATTAAGAATTTTGCTCTTTGAGCACTGTTAAGAGAATGAAAAGACAAGGCACAGATTGGAAGATATGTGAAAAATCAGATATTTGGTAAAAGTCCTATAAAGAACTTTCAAAACTTAATAGTGTGGAAACAAGCAACACAATTTTAAAAAATAAACAAAATATTTGAACATATTTCACCAAAGATGAAAAGATACTCAACATCATTATTCATTAGGAAAATACAAATGAAATTCATAGTGACATGCCATTACACACCTATTAGAATGGCTAAAATTAAAAAGTGACCAAACCAACCAAGAGTTTGTAAGTATGCTGAGGAACTGCAACTCTAATTCTGCGCAGGTGAGAATGCAAAAATGGTACAAAGAGAGGTGAAAGTTGAAAGCCACCCTCCCTCTCCCAGTTCTTTCCAAGGCTAAATACTTTTAACAGTTTCTTGTGAATCCTTTAAAGCATATAAAGTAATTACATACACTTATTTCTCTTTTGGTTTGCTTTTTTTTTTTTTGCATGGGCAGGCACCAGTGTCTCTGGCATGGCAGGCAAGAACTCTGCCACTGAGCCACCATGGCCCACCCTGTTTGCTTATTTTTAACACACAAAAATGTTGTACTATACAGATTGTTATTTCTTTGCTTTTTCACTTAATCTATCTTGGTGATCATTCCCTAATTGCAATGTAAATTTGTCTTTCTCTTTTTAATGGCTGCATTAAAAAGTTATTTGCTAAGATGTACCACAATTTATTGAACCAGATCCTATGATGGATATTTTGGTTGTTCCTAAGGTTTTGGTTTTGTGTGGTTTTATTTTTACTGTCATAAATAATGTCACAAGAACATCTTTGTACTTATTTTAACAAGTCTTGCCAGCATATCCCCAGGGAAATTCTTAAACACTGGGAACTGGGTTAAAGGGTGCATTCATGCTTGTTCTAGTTTGCCAGCTGCCAGAATGCAATACACCAGAAACCAAATGGCTTTTAAAAAGGGGAATCTAATAAGTTGCTAGTTCACAGTTCTAAGGCTGTGAAATTGTCCAAATTAAAACAAGTCTATAGAAATGTCCAATCTAAGATATCCAGGGAAAGACAATCTTGGTTCAAGAAGGCCGATGATGCTCAGCATTTCTCTCTCAGCTGGAAGGGCACATGGTGAACAAGGCGGCATCTGCTAGCTTTTTCTCCAGGCCTCTTGTTTCATGAAGCTCCCTAGGAGGTGTTTTCCTTTTTCATCTCCTAACGTTGCTGGCTGGTGGACTCTGTGGTTCTCTCATCTTACTGTCATTGTTCTGCATATCTCTCCTAATTTTCAAAAAGAATTTGCTCCAAAATGTCTCCTCCTCCTCTTTAATAGGATTCCAGTAAACTAATCAAGACCCACATGGAATGGGTAGAAACATGTCTTCATCTAATCAAGTTTAATACCCACAATTGATTGAGTCACACCTCTGTGGAGATAACCTAATCAAGCTTCCAAGTTATAGTATTGAATAGGGGTTAGAAGAAATGGTTGTTCCCATGAGATTGATTAGGATTAAAACATGACTTTTCTAGGGTACATAAATCCTTCCAAACCAGCACAGTGCTTTTATATGACATTGCCAAATTGTCATCCAGAAGTTTGCACAAGATAACACTCCCACCAATAGTGTTTGAGAGAGCCTATTTCCCCAATATCCCCAAATACTGGTTATCAAACATTTTAGTGGTTGTCAATCAGATAAATTAAACTCGGTATGTTGTTCTGAAAAGAAAAATGGTACAAACACCTTGGAAAATAGTTTGGCCCATCTCTAAAAAGTTAAATATGTACCTATTGTATAACACAGTCATTCCACTCCTAGATATTTTCTCAAGAGAAACTAAATTCTACATCCATACAAAGACTTGCATATAAATGTTCATAGAATCTTTATTTACAATAGCCCCAAACTGGAAACAACCCAACTATTTATAAATAAGTGGTAAACAAATTGTGATGTATCCATAATGGAATATTACTCAGCAATAAAAAAGAACAACATGGATGAGTCTCCAAATAATTACGCTAAGTGAAAGAAGCCAGACAAAAATAATACATACTCTTTGATTCTCTTTATAGAAAATACAAATTATTCTATATTGGCAGAAGATAGAGCACTGGCTTGGGGTGGGGAGGGACAGAAGGGAGGGATTACTAAGAGAAATAAGGAAATTTTTGAGGTGCTCTTTATCTTGATTTTGATGATGCTTCATGTGTTTGCACATGTCCAGTCATATGAAATTGTACATTGCAAATATGTGCAGTTAATTGTATATCAGCTATACCTCAGCAATGCTGCTTGTTTGTTTGTTATTAATGAATAGAACAGAGATCCAATTAGAAAAATGCAAAATATGGAAACTCTGCAGGACAGCGATCTTGGGCCTTTAACAAATAAATTGTATGCAGAAAAGAGGAAAAGGAAGTGATAGAATAAAAGAGACTTAAGACATATCAACAAAATGCAACAGGTGGGCTTTGTTTGGATCTTGATCCAAAGAAACCAAATGAAAACAAATGATGAGCTAATCAGAGAAATTGCAAAAATGATGGGATAGGTGACAATATTAAGGAATTTTTGTTAATTTTTATATATGATAATGATATTGTTGTTTTTTTTAAATAAAAGAGACCCTGTCATTTAAAGAGATAGAAGACATGGGATATGAATTAATTGCCCAGGAGCAGATAATTATTGAAGCTGGTGATAGGTACATGTGGTTTGATTCTCTCTAATTTTGTTTAGGTTTAAAATTTCCATAATAAAAAGTTTTAAAAATTATATCTAAACTGTATTTTCAACCACAGTATAGTTCAATCTGCATAATTGGAATGCAACAAAATCAAACTAAATTAAAACTGAAAAGGTGTGTTTCTACTAAGGCCAATCCAATATAAAGGTTGCTTGAATTCTTAAAAAAATTATTGTGAAATATAATTTACTCTTAGGAATAGTCTTGCAGCATTTGTATGTATAGAATTTTACAGAAATTAAGGGTGGAAGGCACTTTTTAAAAAGGTAACATTTATCGCATGCTTAGCATGTACAAGATATTATTCAGATCACTTGAAATCTGTTAACTCAATGTACTGATAACACACCTATGAGGTTGCTATTATCATTATTATTCCCATTATAAAGAGGAAGAAACAAAGGCCTAGAGCTATAAAGTTTCTTGCCTAGTCTGTACAGGCAAAGTAATAATAAATAAAATTTATTTTTAAATAATAAAATAATTATTGAAATAATTACTTCAATAATAAATAATAAAAATTGGTTTTAGAGACTATACATGTTAACTACTGTGTTTCACTGGCCAGGATGAAAGCGGTAAGCAGGGAACTCAAAGTAAGTGGTCTGCTTGAGCTTTAAATGCTAGTGTCTCTCCATCTTTTCCTTCTCCTGCCCATCCACTCTGCTCTCTCCCAAGCGCTCACCCTCAAACCTAGTTCTCCAATTTCCCTCCTCAGGACAAATCAACTCAGTCAGGTGGATGCCTGTGAACTCATGCACTTATCACACACATCCAAACGTGAATTCCAGTGCAGGCTCAGCCAGGAACCCACACTAACTAAGCGTAGTTAATAGGATCCCTCCCAGGACCTAGAAGATCAGCAGTAAGAGGACAGGTTTTACAACTGTTGAGTCATTTGTTTTCATTTCCAGTTGAAAAAAACAAACAAACTCATTATTCATTAGGAGTTGTCAGGATGCAGAAAATCATTGCTCAATTTATTTGGCAATGCAAATGGTCACGGTGGGTTTTTTTTATGCAACTTTGCTTCTGCTGTGTAATTGTTGTTGACACGATTTTCCAAGTTACTTGGTAGCAAGTGCTGAGCAGAAAATTACCTGTAAGTGCTGTAAATGGTCATAAATTATGGCAAGGGATCAATCTGAACTGTGCTGTGAAGAAAGTAGCTTGAAAAATGCATCTTGTGTCATGGGGCTGGAAGAGGGAAGAGAAAGAAAATAAAGTCCTGCTAATGGAAGCATGGAGGGGTCAAGCTGTCCCCTGGCTGCAGAATCCACTTAAGAGTACAGAATCAACTGAAAATTCCTGAATTTGGGATCCTGAATTTAGTAAACTGAGTGAAAAATACCGCCTTTAAATTTCTATAGCATGACTTCCATTCTTCATTAATTTTCATTTATCTCTCAGTCATTTAAATATATTTTAAAGTATTTTTTAAAAAAAAGATTCATAGAAGTTATATTTTCTGAGTCCCTGAAAGCAAAATCTGTTACCTTAACACATAATCTAAAATTAACTGGGTATAAAAGTAATGGTCACCACCTTTTTCCCTCAGGTCTATAGATGTTGCTCCATTGTCTTCTGGATTTCATATTGCAGAGAAGTCAAGTCAAAGAGACGTTAATGTTTTGGTGGTAACCTTTTTTTTAATCCGAATATTTGCAGTATTTTTTTTTCTTTGTGCTTATGTACCGATTCGGAGATGATTACAATTTTTAATAGCTAGCATGGAATTACTGCTAGGAAGACATCCACTTTTCTTGAAAAGGCTCTGATAAGCCCGCAAATTGAAGATTTAGCCTCCAGGGCTCATGGATTAATGATGGGCCCAAGCTTGAGAGAAATTCTGCTGAATATAAGTGGGGGAATACGCTTGGCTACTGAAAGAGAATAGGGAACAGGCATCCAGAATTTAGGCATTTTGGCGGCATGGGAAGGGAGGTTCTAGAGACCAGAGAGCCAGCTAGGAAGTGCATGAACAAATAAACATTAAAAACTCTTCTGCCAACCCTTAAATTAAAAACAAGAAGAAAAAAAAAGCTTGCTGTAAGGATTATTCCCCCCCCCCCCACCTTTTTTGGACACATTTGTTTTACTTCTGCCCACACATACATTAGATATTGTGACGCTCACTGTGACATGTATGCCCTCTAAAACTGGACATCCTTCTATATATTCACAATGCAATTTTCATAGCCAGTAAATTGAACAAATGTACAATAATACCATCTTATATACAGTTCTTATTTATTCAAATTTCTCCAGATATTTAAAAAAAGAAAAGTTTTTTGATATTCACTACCACCATAACCCCCCACTTCCAAACACAAGGCCCAAATAAAGACTGCATATTGATTTTGATCGTCGTGCTTCTTTTGTTGCTTTTTACCTAGAAGTGTGTTTCCATTATGCTCAGCGGGTTTTGTTTGTTTACTTTGGGTTTTTATCTTCTGGTTTTGGTTTGGCTTGGTGTTTGTCTATTGAGTAACTGACATTTACAAAAAATACATAGAGTAGAAGGCCCACAAATCTGAATTTCATTTTGGCAAAAGGAAAACGCAGAACCCATCGCTCAAATTTATTAAGGATTTCAAGACAGTGCCAGCAGAGCTTTTAAAGCAAGAATGAGTCTCTTCTAAGCCTGCGGCCCTGTGTGACTCCACTGCACATGTCAGAGGCCCATGAAACCGACCCGGGAAGGTTTCAGCCTCAGGATTTGATTCAGGTTAAGCATTTTGCCAAGATTATCACAAAGGTGCTGGGCACCTTCCATCCCATCACATCAGGAGGAACACTGAGGTTTGCTTTTTCAACTCAAGAAAGTTTCCTCTACAGATGAGTAAAAAATACGGATAAGAAATAAACAAATAATAGGGGGAACAAAGGTTAAAATTAATTCAGTAGATTGAAATACTAGTGGTCAATGAGAGGGAATCGTAAAGGATACGGCACGTATGAGTTTTTCTTTTTTATTTCTTTTGCTGACGAGATGCAAATGTTCAAAAAAATTATCAAGGTGATGAACACACAACTATGTGACGATATAGTCAGCCATTGATTGTAACCAGGTCCAGAATGTCTGTATGTCAAGAACGTTTGTATGTTTGTTTGTTGTTTACAATAAAAATATTAAAAAAAAATTTCCTTGATAGTATTTTGACTAGTACTTCTATCCTAATTAGTTTGACTTCTGCTTCAGGAGCATGTATCATTCTTAGGTTGATTTCTAAGGTTTTTTGTGTCTTATCTTTAGCTTACTTCCCATTTTTATCTTTTTCCTCTACTCTTTGAAGAGATTCATCAATCTGTCTTTCAAATTAGTGACTCAGTATTGAACAGTATCAATTTCTGCTCTTTACCATAAGCCTCCGATGGGGGTTGAATCATGTTCCCTACTGAAAGCATGTTCAGGTCCCATTCCCTGGTCCTGTGGGTGTGAACCCATTTATAAATAGGACCACTGAGGATGTTATTAGTTAAGGGGTGCACAAACTGAAGTCCTTACATGATAATGAAATTGGACATGGAAAGAGAAGCTACAGGGATTAGCAAGAAGATGGGAGACAATGGAACTTGGAAAAGGAAGAAGATGCCACCATGGGATTGCCATGTGAGGGAGAATTCAAGGAATCCCAAAGATTGCCGGCCAGCCAGAAGATACAATCCCGAGAGGAAGCAAACCTTGTAGCCTCTGAAACCACAAGCCGATAAATTCCTGTGGTTAAGCCAATATATTATATGGTATTTGTTTTAGCAGCAGGGAAATGAAAATACCTCCAATAAAAATTCTAATTCTATTAAATTTTTGGTTTTCTAACAAGCTTTCCTTTTTCTATTTCCCTTTACATCTCATGCATTTTTTCCTCAACCTGTGGTTTTATAAATATAGGCTATGTTCTCAAACATATCATGGAGAATGCTAAAGCATTTTCTAAAAATTTTCTTTTGACTCCTAAAATTGATTGTTTTTAGAGATCTGAAATTTCAGATGATGCTTTTCCTTTCTTAGTTTTCAATTTTTTTTTCAAAGACTCCAGGTCGTGACAGTTGTCTTTTCCAATCACTCATCTTGAAAGCACTAGCAATGTGTGTTTCTCAACAGAGAGAGGATTCACATTTCTCTTGGCAACACCCTCTCAAAGCTCCTTTCTCAGACTATACTTGTGTGGAAGACTGGAACGCCCAGTCTCTAACTCAATTCCCAATATCTAGTAGGTGTTCATCTACTTTGTCTCAACTAGACTGAAATGGGATCTTTTCCTAGTAACATTTCCTGGGGGAGGGTTGACCCTGGGTTATATTTAAATATTCATTTTTAGCCACTTTCCAAGAATTAACTGCCTACTAAGATTTTTCTTATTGTCTTCACTTAACAGTACCACTAGCAGCCAGATTCATCAACTATTTATCAGACTCATTTCATTTATTCATTGTTATGCCAGTATCATTCAGGCTTAAATCCTTTCTGATAAACTCAAAGAAGAGCTATGGACATTTATCACAAGAATATTCTGCATCTACAGTCAGGGTTCAAGACCAGTAAACAAGGGTGGTTTCTAGGTGACATTTGTCTTCCTTCTATGGAATTAAGAGAAGATACCAAGATATTAAGATTCAAAGAAGGAAAGTAAATGAAGGATGTTTTAGGACATAGCTGGAAGAAGAGGTTTTGAGAAATTGTGAAAACAACAACAAAAACAAACAAACAGTGAGACAAAAGAATTACATTGCTTAACAATGCAGAGAATGTTCTTGACCCTAAAGGTATTTGGAAAGTCTTTCAGCCTCTTTGAAGGCAAAGTTGTGGTGGAGGATTTCTACCAGCAGGGTAAAAAGTTCATGACTTCGTCATCTTTAAAAAATAATAATAACAACCCAGTCAGTGTTTTCAACTTGTTCAGAAACTTCCTTCTTAATTTTTATCTCTCCTGCTACAGTCAAACCATTCCTGAATTCACAACACTTCACTCCTAATACCACATTACTTTAAAGCCAAGAAATGCTAACAGCTTTACAATTACTGACCAATGCCATCCCTTCCTTTGGGTACCCAGATTTATAAATATCCATAGTCTGAAAGTTATAATGGCGACACATAATATAAAAAGCAGACAAGTGGGTAGAAGAGATGCAAGACAGAGAGTACAGAATTCTGCTCTATGTGACCAAGATAAGTTCCTAAAGCATCAGGTTCAAGCCCAGGATTTCTGAGGCCTGTCCATCCCTATTCTGGTTCTGCAGCAGTTTGGACTAAATGACCTAATACCTATGGACTAAACAGTAAATCAAATTACCAATATAACCTGTACGCAATAACAGAGGAAGAGTAGAGGAAAATGAAATAAAGAAGCAAATATAGGTAAGTTTAGTTGGATAATATTCTGAAATATTGCCTTACATACTCTTCTTCTAGGAAATCCTTATTTAATGTAGTAAATTTTCCATCACCAGACTATTCCAAGAAGCTGAGGCTTGTTGCTCAAGGGAAAAGAAAACAAAAATACTGAAAGAGGAAACAGTAAAATTTGTGATTTTTTGAGGTCTTGAGTAGACAGAGGCAGTAGTCTTCAAAGTCCATGTCATGAAACCATAAGGTCTGTTCATCATAGTGAGAAAAATGTTTTGAAACATTAAACAGCTTAGATTGGAAATTAAAAGACAAAGACTGAAAGAAAAGGGCATAAAGTATATTCAAGAATAATACATTGGAATAAGAGTATATAAGAACGTGGAGTTAATTCCTATGTAAAGAAGTAAAAAGTTTGTAAAACTGATAAAGAAATGCACAGTGAGTCAATGTGTCAGGACTGTCACCATCTTTTCCTGAGGGTAGGGTTGAGGGAGGGGTTTGAGTCACCTGCTTGATGAGGGTGGAGATTAAGTGTGGAAATATTAGGTATTGGAAACTCAAGATAGGTCTAGAATTACTCAAGAGCAGAGGAAATTATGTTTAAATTTACCAGAATATAGTCCATGAATTTGTAATCCTTGGAAAGGAGCATGTGTTCCACATGGCACCTGAGTTATAGAGCAGCGATGACAGGTGTTTGGGTAGATGAACCTGAGGGCTGGTCCACTGATGGATACACACTGGATCATAGTGTATTTTAGTCTCCACTGAAATCCCCAAAGTGTCCGAGAATGAGCCAAAGGGCCCAGTGAATCTGGGTCAGGATGGCGAGGTTGCCTAGTGGGTCAGAAACAGCTGACTGCCCACCAAAAATATGTCCTCTTGTTTCTGTACTGAGAGGTGGCCTCCTAGCCAGAGGCTGCATTTTCCATCCCCTTTGGTGTATAGGGATGACAGTGTGTCTAGTTTTCACCAATAGAATGTGAGCAGAAGTGATTAAGAAGGAGGAATGCTTTCCCCATACTCTTTCCCTTCTTCTGGCTTCTAAGTTCCCAGGGTCATGGTTCCTGTACAAAGTTGGGGAACCACAGTGAATTCACAGGGATGCCTAAGGGGATATCAAATATTCAAAGGAAACAGTAATAACTATAGAAACACACTATATTGAATTCAAAGGGCTTCTCATCCCTCCCTGCGGCTTTCTGTTTATAAGAACTCCTGCAATCTGGATTAAGGACCGCTTTGGTTCAGCTGGCTACACCTTAACTAAAAATCACATCTTCAAAAAAATCCTATTTTCAATGGATATATACATACAGGGGTGTGGATTAAGATTAAAAACATTTGTTTATTGGCATACATAATTAAATCTACCACAGGGCCTTGTTTTATTTTAAATTTTTGAAAGAAATACACAGCATTGTCTGTAGGATACTAAGCAAACTATTACTATTAAATTTTTTAGACCTAACTATTTAATAAAAAAAAAAACTTTTAGATTTCTTATTGGCCTAGACCCCTGAGAATGTAGCACTGAAATTCTAAGGTCATCATGAATTAAGAAAGTTTGGAGCCTCTGCCTTAAGGAATAGTTACAGGAAGATAAAAGGAGGATGGGTTCCTGAATTTCTACATGGGAGAAAGTCACCTACCAATTAAGATCTCCCACACTGAATGGTAAATGCATCATAAATAAACTTCTGTTGCATTAGCTCACTGAACTCTGAAGGTTTATCTGTTGCAGTAGCTAGCATTATCCTAACTAACACAGAGAACGTGGGAATTCTAACCTGAGACCAAGGTAGAGCCGCAGATGCCAATAGTAGGTTCCTGCATACACACTGGGGGTCAGATGAGCCCAGCTATATCTGCTTTTTTGTTTGTTTGTTTGTTTGTTTGTTTTGCATGGGCAGGCACTGGGAATTGAACCTAGGTCTCCAGCATGGCTAACAAGAACTCTGCCACTGAGCCAACGTGGCCCACCCTCCCAGCTGTATCTTACTAGCGGTCACTCAGCCAGAGGATACATCTTCCCCAATACCCAGTTGATGTGGAAGTCCCCTGAAATTAAGGACAGCCTCAAATAAAATGGGGAAAGGAAATGGAAAAGAAAGATGCTAAAGATTTAGCCCAAATGCAACTGATAAACTTCAACATTGACATTTTAAATTTTAATTTAATTATGCTATTCAGGAAATAAATAGATTTGCATTTTTTTTGCACAAAATTCTATAAATTTTGAATCCACCACATATAAATTACAGAAAGGAAAGAAACAAAGATAGAGGCCGCTGTTTCTACAACCAGTCACCTGCTATAGAAGGTGTTCATGACTTCCCTTCTGCACTTTCTTTCCATGCTCCCTGTTCTAGTTTGCTAGCTGCCAGAATGCAATATACCAGAAACAGAATGGCTTTTAACACGGGGAACCTAATAAGTTGCTAGTTTACAGTTCTAAAGCCAAGAAAATGTCCCAATTAAAACAAGGCTATAGAAATGTCCAATCAAAGGCATGCAGGGAAAGATACCTTGGTTCAAGAAGGTCAATGAAGTTCAGGGTTTCTCTCGCAAGTGGAAAGGCACATAGTGAACATGGTCAGGGTTCCTCTCTCATCTGGAAGGGCACATGGCAAGCGGCATCATCTGCTAGCTTCTTCTCCTGGCTTCTCGTTTCATGAAGCTCCCCGGGAGGCATTTTCCTTTTTCATCTCCAAAGGTCCCTGGCCAGTGGACCTGTTTCGTGGTGCTACAGCATTCTCTGCTCTCTCCAAATCTCTCATCCTCCAAAATGTTTCCTCTTTTATAGGACTTCAGACACTAATCAAGACCCACCCAAATGGGTGGAGACACTACCAGCTAATCCACCTTAACAACCACTCTTGATTAAATCACATCTTCACGGAGATGATCTAATTACAGTTTCAAACATACAATACTGAATAGGGATTATTCTGCCTTTATGAAATGTGATTTTGATTAAAACATGGCTTTTCTAGGGTCCATACATCCTTTCAAACCAGCACACTCTCCTTGCTTTCGGCCTGCATTTCAGATAGTTGGGATTCTTTGGTCATTTGGATGAGGAGCCTGAGCCCTTGGTGGTGCTGCCCAGGTAAGATTACAGCACTTTCATTACCTGTTTCACTAGGACACGGGTCTCTATTGCTTCCTGCTACTCTAGTATAGCAGTTCTATTTCCTTTTGATATTTAGGCTCAGTCACTTTAACCAACACTACAATCTCGTTCTTGCCCATTTTTTTTTTCAGAGTAACCCAGAAGGGTCCACATAATAATTTCAAGTTCCATTTAAATGAAACTATTTCCTGGTGGAAACATGCCTCCTGGACCCTTGTTTATTAAAATCTCTGAACCACAGAAATCAGGATACATAGAAAACTGTACCAGGAACAGAATAATGGATGATGAGTAGACAAAAACCACAGATATCCACTACAGATGTGGAAAACATTTCAGTCAACATCATCTTTGGTCCTCCCCACCTCAGCTTTTGTATGATTGAATTTCATTGCTCACTTTCCTCCCAGTGAGGCCGAGAAACGCTGATCGAATTAGTTTGTGTATAAGTGGTTTCTCCCTAATAGAATGCAAACTCTGTGAGGAGTTTATCCCTCTTGTTTACTGCTCTATGCCTGGAACATGGTAGCCAATAAATATTGATGACTAAATAACAGATTAATGCATGCTTAATAGTTTGCATCAGACACTTTTATACACATTATCTTATCAGAAGGCTTGGCTTTTGGAATGGAAAGGTTAGTGAGATGAAGGAAGTTGGTATGGGGTAGCATAACTAAAATATTAGGGGGTGGTACGACCTCCTTGAAAGCCCTAACGTAGTTCTCCTCCCAAGAAGGCATAACCAAAGTGTTCATAATTTCCCTCTGTTCTTAGGTTCTAACTTTACAAAAAATGTGTGGTTTTTACAATGGCCTCAATTCCTTCTTTCACTAAATGATATCCTCCCAACACTGTGATAGGTGCTGTTGCCAAACAATCAAATTGTGGTGTGTGTTTCACAATTTACACAGATTCAACATATATTTAATAGTTCTGTATTTTTTCTAATGTACAAATGTATTTTCCCCTGTAAAAATGGTGCCTCTTTTCCTTCCTCCCCATTTCTCTTTTTCCTACACCCCCCCCCCCCCCATTTCTCCTTGACATCTCAGTTAAGCACAGAATAAAGGCCTGGAGAGAAGGGTGGTGTGTCCATCCTCCAGCTGTGTCGTGGCTTGTTCCCTCCTGGGTCTGCCCACAGTACCTTCAGCATAGCTTTATGACAGCACAAATGGCAACCGGTGCCTATTTCTCTATGTGGTTTTGTCTCCTACTGCCTGTGGTAGGGCATGACCTTAATTGTCTTTATATCCCAGGTAGCTGGCACATAAGATGGGCTTACAAATGTTTATTGAATGAATTAAAAACCTTTAGCCTACTTCACAATGGCACCAAGGGCACCCTCTGCCAACTTCACAATGTCACTCAGACATAATTTTGCCTACTTCACAATGTCAACTGCAACTGACCCCGTACAGAAATGGGGACTCCCCAGGGGGGTCAGGGATATATCTAGTTTCAGCCCTGTCTGAATCACACGCCACGGGTGGCTCCAGCCAATGCAGAGGATCAAGTCCTGAGCTGCAGCCGATGGATTTAGGTTCCGCAGTCTGGTCTGGAGAGGCTGTAATCACCGAGTTATGAGAGAACCGTGAAGACCCCTCTACTCAGGCACCTCTCCAGAACAGCAAAGAATCAAACCTGCTGGTAGGCAGGGTATGCATTACACCATTGCTCAGGGTGCCTCATCCGCTGCTGCAGAGAAGTGGCCAAGCCTGGAGGCAGAAGCTACTGGTGTTGATGCGAACTGATACGGTGGGCCGCAAAACTATCCAGGGAAAGTGGCACGCAGCCTCTGCGGATCCCAGAAGTGCAGCTGGGGAACTTTCCCGGCCCGGCCCACAGATTGCTGGAGGGTAAGACCGAAAAGGATCCGCCTTTCTTAGACCCGGGTATAAAAGGACAAAGGTTGTTGTCACAGCCACGTGAGGCTTAATTGCCCCCTAATGAGCCCTAACCTGGCAGGACTAATGAAAGAGGAAAGTTAAAGGAAGTCCCAACCTCTGAGACGCGGCGCTCCGCTGCCGCCCGAAGAGCCGCTCTCCCAGCAGCTGCCCGGTCCGGAGAGGCGCCTCGTCCGTACAGCTGAGCGGAGGTCGCGGCCACGGAGCCATGTCCCGTCACAGCCGGGCCGGGAGCCTCGGGCTGCCGGCTCTGTCCGTCCGGCTGCTGCTGCTGCTTGTGGCTGCCGCGGCGCCGCCGAGTGTGGCAGGTGAGCAACGCGCGCCCCGCCGCCCGCGGCCGGGGACCCTCTGGGAGAGGTCGCCCCGCGCCGACCAGGCCCCCTGTCCGCGTCCCGCGGTGCCCGCCGAGGGCCCTCCCGAGCACCGAGTCCTGCCAAGTTTATTTACAGCAGGTATCTTGTATTTGGGTGTATCCCAAGGAACGCTCTTTTGTGGAAGACTGGCGGGTCGTGCTCCAGTCCCGCTTTGGCTCAGTGGTGGCCCCTGAGAGGGGCATGGGATTGCATTTCTGTGAACTTCAAAAGTTTGGGTCAGACTTCTTGCAGACTAATCGGTTCTCTCCTACACCTACTCTCTTGGTCACAGAGGCTTCGCTTGTCCTCAGCTCTGGCTAAAGGACATCTAAATATAGACCTACAGTTCGTACGGAGTTTTGACTCCCAGCTGCCATTATTTTTGACAGTAACTTTGGCTTAAAAATAATAAGAATTGCAATCTGGTATTTTCAGCTTGATCCGCCCCAGGCAGCGTGGTAAAGCTGTATTTCATTAAATGTTTACTCTAATACTAAATAAAATTATAATCTCCATTCATAGAATCACCAGTCTCCATTGTGAGTTTGAGATCAATTTGCCTAAAGATATATAGCAAATGAAGCCAGAGCTAGGATGCCAAACCATGTTAACTTAACTACCCTTTTGGTAAAACAGGTTTTATCCCTACAGGTAGGTATCAACATGATCTCTGCCCTTTGCATCCCTAAAGAAAAAAAGAAGCTTTCGAATTTTTGCTTCCATTCCCGATGAGTAAGACTAAGATTGTGAACTACAGGGCCTTGAAAGACTTAAAAGCAGTATTTAACAAGGATTAACTTTGGGGTTGTGCAAGTGGTTCAGTGGCAGAATTCTCGCCTGCCATGCTGGAGACCCGGGTTTGATTTCCAGAGCCTGCCCATGCCAAAAAATAAAAATAAAAAAGGATTAACTTTGCTTTATTTCATAATCCCTTTTCTGTGCTGACCTTGTGCAAGAAGAATGGGGTGGGGTACTGGGGAGGGTGCCCCCTTCCCAAATATGTGTAGTGAGTCTTGTTAACACCATCTTCATCAACAAGTATATGCAGTTACCAGATTTGAAGGCCTTTGCTTTTGCAACTTGCACACTTACTGCAATCTTTGCAGTCTTTTAAGCTGCCCAGGCTGTAGGACTCAGCAGTGATGGGCCCCCTGGGCCCCCAATCCTTGATTTAGCTGCACCTTCTGCCCTCTGCATGGGGTAGAAGTGGTCTTGGTGCTGCCTGTAGTCCAGGGAGACCTGGGAGAGGGTAGGGAGTGTCTCTGAAATGGACACGGCTTTTGTATATGGAAGCTGGCTGAAATCTTTCTTCCTTTTCTGTTCTTCTTTTGGACTATTGAGATTATTTTAAATGTTCCTATAGGTAGAGGGGGCAGTCTGAGGTTGAAGACCTTTTTTTTTCGGAGGATAGGGCACTGTTCATTCAAGAAGATATCACCTTGCAAGAAACTCTTTCTTGGGTGGGCCATGGTGGCTCAGCAGGTAAGAGTGCTGCCATGCCCGAGGACCTGGGTTCGATTCCCAGTGCCTGCCCATGTAAAAAAAAAAGAAACTCTTTCTTAAACTGAATTCACCAAATAGTAAGCTGACTCCATGCCAAGTGGGTCAAGAGCGAAGACAGAGACTTGGGGACACTTTTGGTGAAAAATAATCCAAACAGCACTGTGCCAAGCCATCTGGCAAAAGGCTTCCTAGCATGGTGTTGAAAGATGTCTGGTGATGCCCACACTGAATATTTCAATTAGATGTGATCTAGTCCTTTGCTCCACCCATATTAATCTATTTTCCATTGGAGCTTTTTGGATTTTTGTCTTAACCTTTTACTAGACTGTCAACCACTTGGGAGCAAAAAATAAGGAACTTTGCTAGCTGTTGCTTTTCATGTTTTCTCTGTAGTCCCAATGCAGTCCTCTGAACTTAGCAGGGAATTGATAATCACTAAAGGGCTTGCATTCTCATCCCTTGGAATGAATTTTATATCTACTAACTTGCACCTGTTTATAAAAAACCAACCTCTTTGATCTTTGAAGGTTACTTTAGTTTCAGTATTCCAGAAACTGGCAAATAATTGCACATTCTTCTTAGGCATCCTTTCAAGCTACAGAGATATACTGGCATTACCTTTATCTTTCCAGATTGGAAAGCCCCCTATTTGTTTTTAGAATGTCCTTGTATAATTTTTAAGTGGTCTGTAGAGTGAAGTCTTAGGGAAAGCAGATGGGCTGGCTACTGAGAGACTCATAAGGTGACATGTGCTTGTTTAAAACTGGGTCAGAATCTGGCTGTCCGTCCTGCCCTAGAGCTGGTGGAATCCAGGGAAGCCAATTCACCCTGATATACACCCATGTCTATTCATCAGTGTGCCGACTGTTAGTTTTCAGCCAGAAACAGAATTGCCAAGCAGACTGGTTATCTGTGTAGCCTACTCCAGGCATGTTCTCATGTATCCCATTTAATCAAACTACATGGGATAAACGATGACAGGGCTTCTCAGGCTGGAAGCCTAATTCACCTGTCTTCCAGTAGGCACTAGACATTTCAGTCTCATCATAGGGTTTGCCTCCATTGAATGGTGCTTGCCTGATACAGCTGTCAGCTGGAATGCTGCCTTTTCCATGCTCCCAAGGTTCATCAGAGCCCACTTGAGATGAACTGATTCCCTCTTGATATAGATGAATGCCTTTATCTGGCAATCGAAGAGTTCACTGTCCTGGGAGTTGGGTTCAGCCTCCTTAAACTGGCCTGGCAGACCTGTGCTTAGGGCCAATCTTAGCTGATCCTTTAACTCTTTTTTTCCAAATTCACTTGAGATAAGTTCTCACAACTGCTCCATATGTTCATTCTTTCAATGGTGGTAATTCATTCTTGGAAGCATAGTGTTAGAGAGGTAGCATTCTAGAAACAGAAAACTCTTTTGAGCCAGACTGCTTGCGTTTGAATTCTGACTCCAACACGTAGGTGTGGAATGGAGATTCAAACTGTGTGACTTTCAGTCGTTTAACCTCTCTATACCTTGGATTCCTCATCTGTAAAATGGGGATTATTAAAGTATCCACCTCATAAAGCTGTTGTAAAGAACATTGCCCTGGCACATGGTATATACTGTATTATAGAGTGGCTGTTATATTAGGCATTGGAGTTGCTTTTCCCTGGAAAGGCAAGCAGGATTGCAGATGATAGTCTATGTGCTTTGAAGTAATAACTTTTTACAAAAACAGGATGTCTTCTTAATCATATTAATACTTAGGGAATTTGGGGTTCACACCAGCATGTTAAGCAGGTTGATAGATCAGAAAACTGTGAGCAGCGTTTTAGGTCTCTTTACTGGATTATAACTAACTGAAATCACCTTGATTATTTTTATTGAAATGCATTTTTAATAACCATGACTACTTTAGAATATACTTCTTCCTGAGCCTCACCAGGTCTTCCTTCCATTCATCCCTATTGCCTTGTTGTTTCAGACCCAAAAGAAGTCAGTGTTCTCTGTAAATTCAAACATTTTCTTGTGCTCTCTTTATATCAGTTTTTCTATAAAAATGTAATAGAAGATAAGTTCCTGAGCAATTCCTGGGAGAAGTGCCCATTTTTCTTCACTGTTAAACTTGTTTTCCTGATCCTTCTGGAAATACAAATCCAGTAGCAAAGATCAAAATCTTTCTTCAGGAAAAAAATGTTGAAGGATCTTCCTTCAGGATTTAAACTGAGTCAGAAAAAATTTTTTAAGAAAGTTTTCATGGTAATTGACTTTTCACCATCTAAAATCTATGAATCACACGAATGTCATCTTGGAAATTTTTTCTGACACGCAAAACAGAAATTTTTGCTTTCACGCTTCTTTAGCATTAATTTTACATTATCACCTGCTACCTTTTGCTTTTGTTTCAATCCAAATTATAAAGCATTAACTAATGAGCCAGCAAAGGAAAGAGTTAGCAACATCAATCATAGAATGAGTTTCAAGAGATTTATTTTGTTCACCATTTTAGTTTTTATTTTTTTTTCCCATGCATTTAACCTTTGTCTTTTTTTTTCTTTAATGGAGTAGGTTCTAGTTACTCCCACAAATATACTTGTATTTAACAATATTTTGAAAGTTTAGCTTTTAAAATATGGGTAGTAAATTTCTTCATAATGGTATTATGTAGCTTCTTTGTACTGTTGCAAAACAGGAATTTACTTAATGTGATAAAAATGAAACTATTTTTTCTTTTGGCAAGAACTCTGATTTAAGCTGGCAGAGAAAAATAGGTACATTTCACAGAGATGATGGAAAAGTTAATTTCTATTCAAATAAATCTCCAGCATTTTTTTCTGCATCAGTGGTTAGTTACTATGAAGCTTATTTTGTTTTTTTAAACTATATTGTTTTCTGTTCACCTAATACATTTAACACTCATGTGTCCCACTACATCTCACCTGCTTGTTATTCTAGCTCCACACAGGTGTAACCTGAGGCACCTCACCTCAGCCACACTGTGAGAATCTCTTGGTTTCCCTGGAGCTTCTCTGAAATCACAACCATTTAGCACTAGCATACTTGCAAACATGAGAGTAAGGGATTAACATTTTATCCATGGGCAACCTTTGACCTAGAAATGGGACAGGAGCAGGTGGATAAATGCTCCCCTCTTCCATCCCATCAGTGGAGACCTCCAAAGCGCATTCTACACCCTCCTCAGAGGCTCTCCATGGGATCAAGCACCAGTGTCCCCAGTGGAGACCCCCTCAGAACAAACCCATGAATTAGCTCTCCCCCCTACCCTGTTTCACTTGCTCAGTTCTCCTACTCTTGTTCCCTGGGAGCATTTCCCTAAATAATCCTCCTTTCAGCAAGACTCTTAGGCTCTGATTTCTGGGGGAACCAAAGCTAAAACATCTATTGATAATTTTGTTGCCTGGAGGCGATTAATTTATGAATCAAAGATTCTCTTAATGGCTCTGATGAATAGTCAAAGCATATCTAAGAACCGGTTATCAGTTTACACGGAGCCCTTTCAAAGAAATGGATAGAGGTGGTGAAGAAAAGTGCAATCAAGGTACATGGAGCAAGAAAGATAACTGAGCAACTGTGCTCAATGAGCATAAAAGAGAAATACAATTCAAGTATCAGAAACCAGTGGACTTTTAGATAAGCCCAATCTTAATAAATTAGATTTCACTTATAATTTTTTTCTGAATATTTCCTCATAAATTCTGCCTGCTCTTACATGTCTTTTTCTTTTTCTCTAACTCATGGAACACATTGGGTAAAAATGGTATTACTCAGTGTTGGAAAACTACTTACTCTACTGTCATAAATGAGGCCCTAGGAAAATTAGGAGAGAGTGATTGAGGCTACTTACTGCTATTTTACACATTCTTTCTAAGACAGGGCTAGAAATTATTTTCATCTGAAACAACTAACTCATAGAAAATATCAGAGTACACATGTAAATAAAAAATTTCATTTGGGTGTTTGGGTTTTTAGGTAGAGAAAAATAAAGATGATGGGCTTCTTCTGTCTTTATTTATAGAATAAAAATACTGTTTTTATAAAGTATCATTCCCATTTCATTCTATAAAATATTTATCAAGTATGTTGATTTTGAGGATGTCATTGCTGAAATGTTTAAATCTGGTATTTCATGTTCTCAGCTCTGGGGAAAACATCAACACATGGCACTTGGCTTTTGGGCTAAATAGACTTAATCTGAGAGCCTGGATCATCCTTAGCCTGGCTTGCAGAACTAGTTATTTTTTAATTATTTTAGATTAACTACTGGGAATGAATGTTCTAACACAATTTTCTTTCATTTGACGTACGCATGCAATTAAACAAGATTCATCAAAGAAACATTTGTGGGTACCTCCTTTGTGCCGGTTATAATACTTTCAGATGAACAGAAATGGGCCCTGCCTTCAGAGAGCTTGTGCTCAACTAGGTTAGGATAAAATATGTCATCTTTTTCTACCCTTCTCCTATTACCCTTTTCATACCATTCCCATCAAACATGGAGATGGTTTTCAAAATAGAAAAATACAATGGCCTGGACAATTATAAGGATTTTTAAAAATCAGAAAATAGCATGGAAAATCAGAAAGAGTTGATATATAGAGAAAACACTGAGTAATGAAGGACATTGGTTAGGGGTGGAGTGAGAAACTCAGAATTTGGCTTTATTCTCAATACAGGCACTGCAAATTCAGTGCCTATATTGGTCAGCTTGTTAGCAGTAAATTTTATAAATGAATTCTCTTGAGGACTGGGTGAAGGGTTTCTCATGCGTGGAGGTACACCAGTGTCTAAAAAAAACCCCACAGATTTGCAGAAGCATGTTATTGGTGGTCAGGAAATAGGTACTGGCAACAGTGAAAATATAATACTTAAGAGTGCTTCCATTTTCTTGAGTAAACCAAGGTGTAGCAAACAAGGTTGTTGGAATGGAATGTGATGAGAAAGTCAGGCCTACAATGCTCAAATGAGAAATGCCAACGTTCTGGAGAGGGCGTAAAGCTAAACCAATGCCGTGTTAATACCGAGAAGTTAGGATTTAGGGGATGATTGTAATTACTGAATCATTATATAGATATTCCTTTTTGTTTTCTGGTATAGTAGGATAGTCAGAAGGAAATACCTGAAATCTCTGAACTATAATCCAGCTGCCTTGATTTCTGATAATGATTGTTCCCTGGGAGCATTTCCGTAAATAATCCTCCTTTCAGCAAGACTCAAAGGTATAACTATATAGACTTTTCTTATGATTGCAAAAACTGTGTGACTAACCCTCACTTGTACCCCTTATCCTGTTTTTCAGCTTTAAAGTCTTATGATCAGTAAAGCAGCCCCTAATGTTTATTAGTGAAAGACCTTGAGTCAGGCCAGAATCAACCCATCCCAATTCCAGGTAACCTCTAACCTCATCATCTTAAGCCATTGTACTCAGTATCCTAAAACCTACAAAACCATCAGAGTTACTGCAGTTCGTGGAGACAAATTTTTAGGCCCTTAGGCTGTCTTATCTCCTGTTTTGTGTCTAGCAATAAACTCTTTCTCTCTTGGAAACCCTGGTGTGGTAGTTAGATTCAGTTGTCAACTTGGCCAGGTGAGCATACCTAGTTTTGTTGCTGCAGACATGAGCCAATGGTACATGAACCTCATCTGTTGCTGATTTACATCTGCAGTCAGCTAGGAGGCATGCCTGCTGCAATGAAGGACGTTTGACTTAATTGGCTGATGCTTAAATGAGAAACTGCAACGTAGCACAGCTAAGCAGCTCAGCATTCCTCATCTCAGCACTTGCAGCTCAGCCCAGGCCTTTGGAGATGCAGAAAAAAGTCACCCTGGGGAAAGTTGTTGGAACCCAGGGGCCTGGAGAGAAGGCCAGCAGAGACCATCCTGTGCCTTCCCACGTAAGAAAGAACCTCAGTGGAAAGTTAGCTGCCTTTCCTCTGAAGAACTAACAAAATAAATCCCCTTTTATTAAAAGTCATTCTGTCTCTGGTGTGTTGCATTCCGGCAGCTAGCAAACTAGAACAGATTTGGTACCAGAGAGTGGGGTGCTGCTGCGGTTTGCAAATACTAGATATGTTGAAACAGTTTTTTTGATGGCTAAGGGGAAGATTTTGGAGGAACCGTGAAGAGAATGATGGAGAAGTTCTGGAGTGCTTGAAGAGACTGTTGGTGTAAATGAAACTACTACCAATCTTGACAAAGGAGGACACAAAAGGGAGAGATTGGAGTTTGCAGAGTGAGAACCATGGAAGCTCGGGTCTGAAGCCAAGAAACCTCAGCCAAGAGAGTGGACCCACCCATATACATGGAGAGGGTGAGTTTACCCTGAAGGGTGAGGATGAGTCTCCCCTCTCATTGCAGTGAAAGAGTTGTGCAGCCTTAGGCCTTCGAAAAGGTGTAGCACGCTCCTTGGGGGACTGGGAGAGCCTGCCTGCCACCACATGGAGGGGTTGAGCGTGTGCCCCAGAAATGGCAGAGAGCCCAGGGGTGGCCCTGATGCCTGGAGAGAGTGGAGCCGAGAGGTGGTCTCCTTGATGTTCCCCGAGGTTGATTTGGAAAGAGGCGGGCCACTGCAGAGGCCCTTGGAAGGGGTGGGACTGCCACTTCCTAAAGCCGAAGGATAAATAACTTTCAGACTTTGAAATCCCACGGCACTTGCCCTGCAGGTTTTACATCTGTGTTTCTTCCAGTTTCTCCCTCTGGAAATGAAAATCTGTATCCTGTGAATATCCTCCCTTGCATATTGGCACCGGACTTGTTTTGAGATTCACAGGTCCACAGCAAGAAGAGAATTTTTTGCACCTATTTAAGGTGATGTTTGTAGTTGCCAAGTTGACAAGGGGTGGACATGTGGTAGTTAGATTCAGTTGTCAACTTGACCAGGTGAGCATACCTAGTTTTGTTGCTACAGACATGAGCCAATGGTACATGAACCTCATCTGTTGCTGATTTACATCTGCAGTCAGCTAGGAGGCATGCCTGCTGCAATGAAGGACGTTTGACTTAATTGGCTGATGCTTAAATGAGAAACTGCAACGTAGCACAGCTAAGCAGCTCAGCATTCCTCATCTCAGCACTTGAAGCTCAGCCCAGGCCTTTGGAGATGCAGAAAAAAGTCACCCTGGGGAAAGTTGTTGGAACCCAGGGGCCTGGAGAGAAGACCAGCAGAGACCATCCTGTGCCTTCCCACATGAGAAAGAACCTCAGTGGAAAGTTAGCTGCCTTTCCTCTGAAGAACTAACAAAATAAATCCCCTTTTATTAAAAGCCATTCTGTCTCTGGTGTGTTGCATTCCGGCAACTAGCAAACTAGAACACCTGGTTTCTCAGGAATTGGTTATTTGAGCACATTGGGCAAAGAAGCCACCACTTTTTATCAACATCAGTATGACTGGAAGTGAAAGAGGAGAGAATGGCATGGCTTGCTCATCTTCCTTTTTTGTTTTACTGTTCTTGTTTGTGGCCCCTCCCCTTACCACAGCTCTTTGTGCTGTTTTCTAGTTAGTCAGCCATACTTCCTCATTGCCCTGCAAGGATCCCTGGAGGTTCGGGTGGAAGGGAAGGTGTGAGGCTATGGTGATTGTGGTCCAGCTGTATTTGGAAGACAAGTTTATTGTATTTGGGAGATGCATAAGTTTAATTGGCCTCACAAAAATTTAGACAATCATTTGATGTAGTGAGTCTATTGACAAAGAGTTCTGCACTTGTGTTTATTAACATCATAACTTCCACTTTTTAAAGAAAGCCTGCCATTATGGTCATGAGTTACAAAGGTGAGAGAGGGGGCTAGGAGGGACTCAGGCTTCAGGCTGAGAGGTCATGGAGAGAGAAAGCAGAAGATGGAAGATGGGTTGGGTTGGGAACATGAGTTTCATTTTGGATATTTTGCATTTTTAGTGCTTAATGAATCATCCTGTTGGTGCTGTCAAGTGTGCCATTGAGTGTGCAAGATGAAGAGAAACTTGTGGAGGAGAATGAGGAAGAGAGACAGGCAAAGGAGAGGATTCAAGGGAGGGTGATGTCCCAAATGCTACGGGAGGAAAGAGTTTTAAGAATGAGGGAGTCGTGACCAGGGTCAAATGCTTTCAGGAGGCCAAGTGACATGAAGACTCAAGGATTTCATTAGTAACCTAGTCAGGAGCATGCCGGTGGCATGGTGGGGATGGATGCCAGACTGCAGTCAGCTGAGGTGAGGAAGATAAAGAGGTGGAGTTTCTGAGTGCACGTATCTTTCAGAAGATGAGGCCTGGAAGTGGGCTTCTCTTGCTCACGGCACCTAATCCAGTCCCTGATACAATGTAGTCACTATAAAATTTGTAATAAATGCATGAATGGAGTGAGAGATTCAAACAGTAACTCAATCTGGTCACAAGATCTAAGAGGACTTCTCTAGTGGGTTTGTTTTGCTTATGAGATCATGTTAATGTGCTGAAGGAGAAGACGTCATGGCAGAGAGAATGAGTTTTAGGGTACAGGAGTAAGAAGATATAGGATGGAACAAAGTTCCTAAATGAGGCAAGAGAGGTGGGGTCCAGAGCAGGGGTAGAGGGATTGAGGTGTACAAGAAGAGAGAGATGAGGATGACTACAGGATTTATGAGGATGAATTTATAAAGTGATCAAGAAGTTGAGGAGTTCACAGCTAATTTTTTTTCCTTCCTGATAAGAATCTGATGTCGTGTGGAGAATTAAGCAGGAGAAATAGGACAAGGAGCCTGAAAATGTGATACTTTGGCCCAACTGCTGAGGGGAATGAATGAAGTTGTGTACCAAGGACTTGAACCCTATGTTTAGTTGAATGGCTTAAGCTCCAGCCCTGCTCAGAATCCCGCACTCTAGATTAAAGCATTTAGGCCCACCTCTTTGATGCCCTATGATGCTGTAACCATGTCCCTACCTTCCACCAGATTCTGTGTGCTTTGGGCACATTCTCCTTGACCAACTCTCTAGTTTTTCCCTAATTATAACAAGGATGAACAGAGGCAATTTCCCAATTCTTACAGAATGAACATCTTTAAAAGCAAACAATGGAATTGTTGGCTACGTAGGTAAAATGAGCCAGCAACTCAGTTAAATGGTGTTCTGTCACTACTCTCTTTCCTTTTCTTCCAGAAGTCTCCTATGCAACTGCATACTGGATCCATTCTGAAAAGAAAGTAGAAGTCAAAGACATACTGGACACGAATGGGGATGCCTACGGCTTTTACAATGACTCTGTGAAAACTGCAGGCTGGGGCATCCTGGAGATCAGAGCAGGGTATGGTTCTCAGACCCCAAGCAATGAGATCATCATGTTCACGGCTGGCTTTTTGGAGGGTTATCTCACTGCCCAGTAAGTACCGTCATGGTGGAGCAACTGCCATGAAACCTCTGTCCCTTTCTTGACTCCGACAATGGCTTTTGTCATCCTGGTATTTGTACATTAGAACTGAAAAGTAGCTGACATCCTTCTCATGTGATAGAAATAATTGTATCTGTAATCTGTATCTGCCTAAGAAGAACAAAGCCCCTTTTCAATTCTCATGGCACTTATTGTTATTGTTTTAAATATTTCCTTCTCATGAAACTGTTTTAAAGGGCACCCAAGCCATTTGATCCTACCTGTCATTTAATGTCTGGTAGAAAGCAAATGAGAGGTGGAGTGACTCCTTGAGAACCACAAAACAAGGAAGACTAATTAAAAATAAAATGTAGGGTGCTTTATTTTTAGCAATCGTGAAGCAATACTTCCAAATGGGCAAAGAGATTATAAATTGAAATTTTAATGAGTCTGATATAAATGGTCCTTCTAGCTTTACTGTTCCTTGATTCTGCTGTCTTATAAAAATATCAAGGGTGTAGTTAATAATAATGCAGTAAGGATACATCCTTTTAGAGAAAAGCTCTGTAAGGGAAATAAAGTTGTGACTCATTTAATTAAGGCTCATCCCTCTTTTGATTTAAAAAGTGTCTTGATGACTTCTTTTACTCTCTGTGACCTAGATTGTTGAGTGTAACTTAACAAAACCTTATTTTAGACTAATACTGTCTTAGTCATAGTAAATGCTGGGCTGATGTTAATCTGTTTCTGAGTATGTTTTTGTTTTGGGGTTGGGTGTATAGGCCAGAAATCAAACCTGAGTCTCCTGTATGGCAGGTGAGTATTCTACCACTGAACCACCTGTGTACCCCTGTATCAGATGTTGACTTACGAGGTATTGGGCTCTGGTTCCACTTTTTTCCCTTAAACTACAAATTCATTTTTAAATATTCATACCCAATTTTTGTTATTTTACCATAAAAGTACCCATTAACAATCCAGTGTTCAGAGACATATAAATTGAATAAGATGTTTAAAAGTGTATTATACCTGTAAAAATCTGAACTTCTTAACCTCCTCTACAAACCTGATCTTTCTTTACCCTCTGAATTCTGATTGGGTTAATTAAAATGAGTTGCAGGTTTGGAGAAAGAATTCTGCCTGAGGTTGTGTGAATATAAATGGCTATATTAACTCATGGATGACATATACAATGGGTTATTAAGGGATGCTGTGACTTGCAGTAGCATCTCTAACCTATGAGAAATTTCTGAAGATAATCTCTTCCTTGTATATTTTGGTTGGTGTCATTGTTAGAGAAAAAACATAGGGCTTGACTGAGAGGGCTTCTGACAAACATGACATTTCTGGTTTTCATATGTTTCAGGAAAAACTAAATTTCATCATCTCATAGCAGCCACTTCTGAAGTGGTTTTATTATTTTACCTTCTTATCAAATAAAGCATTGACCTATCCTTGAGTACTTTTATCCATTTACTAAATATATAGAAAAAGATTGGTGTTCTATTCATAATTTTTACACTTCTGAAATAGAATGAAAATTGACTTGCTTAAATTTTTATTTCTTAAAAATAAAGACTCTCAGCTGCTACTTAGTAACAAGTTTCTTGCCTACTGGGTCTTTTTGCCATGCCCTTCCCCCAAATATTTCATATGTATGTCAGTCTTTTTTTTTTTTTTTTTTAATGTTTTTTGGGGGATGGTGGTGCATAGTCTGGGAATTGAACCCGAGTCTCCTGCATGGAAGGCGAGCATTCTACCACTGAACCATCCATGCACCCATAAATCACTCTTTTAAGGATTTTTAGAAAACAGAACAAAGCAAAATTTCCTGCAAATTGCAAGGACCTAGCCATGAGTCTGTACCGTTTGGAGCAGTAGCAGCAGTCCATGTACAAATTGTTAGGAGCTTGGGTGAGATAGAGCTGATAATCTCAGTGTGGTATTAAAGAAAACTGCTTCAGAGAACAACCTTAAAAGAGTGCTTTAATAATACATTCTATAAGACTCCAAGAGAGGGTGTCACCTCAGCGGCCCATGGTAGTCAAAGGAGGCGTTGGGAAAGAGGTGAATTTGGGGTCTGGCACCCAGCAGGTAAGAACCAAGTGGCTTAGCTGGGAAGAAAGATGAGGGGGATCATTCTGGGCAGAAGATAGCAGCACAGAGTACTGAAACAAGCACCACGTCTGAAGTAAGTAAGTTGCATTTATAAGGAGCAACTTGTAAACTGGCGGCGATGATGAAGCAGAGACAGCAGAAGGCCTCCGAGTGGAGCCATGTTGTGGAAGGTTTTCGTGGAGAGCCACTGACAAGTTATCATTCTGTACTTCCAGCACAACTTCACTGCATTTGAGAGAAAATCTCTCTGTTCATCACTTTCGAGTATTCCAGACAGTAATAATTATCCCCACCTCCTCAAGGATTGGTACTAAGAGTGTGAGTCAGCCTCTGCTGTGCTAACCATTGAAATAGTTCATTGAACAGCAGACAGTGTTTGGTGAGCAGGAAGATGCATGATAATAGAACTGAAGAGGGTGGAAGAAAAACAGAGATCCGTATTTATATATTTGTAAAAGAAGAAGAAGAGGAGAAGAGGGAGGAGAAAAAAGAAGAGGAGGGAGAAAAGGAGAATTACAACCAAGACTATCTTTAGAAGAACCTTTCCCATAAGCCATTGTCAGAGGCTGTTATTTTAATTGCATTATTGAAAAGTCAAATACAATATGGGAGTTTCTGAATCAGCATACATTTAAAGGACTTGCTCTTTGCCTAACTCAAAATGATGAATGGTGCGTTGTAACCCAGCATGCTTGGAATGGACCCCTGTCATTTCTGCCAGTTAATAACTTACCAGTGTAACCTGTGAAACCGAAGACTCAGAGTTGGAGTACTGCAGCTCTGAAAGTCAGCATTGCTACATACAAGAACTGTTAAAGTAACTGAAAAAGAGATTAGATTTCAATTAGAGATAAGAACGAACCCAATCTGGTTGGGACTAATGTAAATCAGAATACAGGGTAAAGGATGACATTGTATTTTAGAACTTCACCTATTGTATAACAGCAAAGGAGGAGAGGTTCATTTTGTCCAAAATCTAAATTTTCTGTAGCACATAATCTACTTCAACCTGTCTGGATAACTCATTTAAACAACCCAAACACATGGAGCCCAGAATGGGAATGAGGTCTTGTAATTTTGCATAGCTTAATGTGATACCTGAATACATCCCAGTGTATGTTGGGCAGATAATTAAACAGTATTAGCAAGAGGTCTTGAGGGACTGGAGAAAAAATATGGAACTATTAAACTTTCCTACCAGGGAAAACCCTGATACTGTCTCAAACATTAGTGACTCCCAACTCAATAGACCAAGCCCTTGAATCTTGAGGCTTCTCTTATTAGACTTATTTTGGTTGCAGGGAGGCTAAGCCTACCTATGGTTATGCCTAAGAGTTACTGCCAGAAAACCTCTTTTGTTGCTCAGATGTGGCCTCTCTCTCTAAGCCCAACTCTGCAAGGAAAATCATTACCCTCTCCCCTATGTGGGATATGACATCCAGGGATGAAAGTCTCACTGGCAACATGGGATATGACTCCCAGGGATCTGGCTGGCCCTGGAACTATGGGATTGACAATGCCTTCCTGACCAGAAGGGGGAAAAGTAATATAACAAAATAAGTTATCAGTGGCTAAAAAAGTTCAAATAGAAATGAGAGGCATTCTAGAGCCTACTCTTATGCAAGCTTCAGCTAGTTATTGCTAATTACTGTGGTTTTCCAAACCCCAAGCAAAACCATTCTTGTTAACCCTACAGAACACATGGGACTTGATCAGAGATTCTACGAAAGTTTCACACACTGTGATTACTTTCCAGAAACCTACAACCTCTGGATGGTTCCTAGGCTAGATAAGTCCTAAAAGCCAGTGGGGCCAGCCTCTCCAGAACATCAACTAGTTCCATCCCCCATCCCATATTATCAACACCCCTATCCAACATGAAAGAGTTAGAATGGGCATAGCCCAAATTCCCCTAAAGATTGGGAGAAGGATCAAAGGAGAAGGAGGAATTATAACAGAGAAGATACGATTTAACAAGTGAGTATGACAGCTGAGTCATTATATTGATATTTCTTTTAATCTCCAGTGTCTTAGATCATCTAGAAGGAAAAACCTGAAATTGTGGAAATGTATCCCATACCAAACTATGAAATCTGTTCTATAACTATTACAATGTACTTTGAAATTTATTGCTTTTTTGTATATACATTATATTTCACAATAAGAAATGTTAATAAATAAATAAATAACTTACCAATATCACCATCCAAAGCAAAGGGGTAGAGAAGAGGGAAGACCTGTGGGGGACTACTGATAAGGTTCAGGAAATATAGGCTTGTTACAAATTCTGATGCCCAAGAGTTTATTTTGAAGGAGGAAGATAGGTTGAATGGAGTAGAGCAGCTGGGTTTCCATGGGGAGAGCTCCAGTGGAGCGATAGAATAGGAGATGCTGGAAAGATTTATAAGATTGTGACTCCCAGACTAAGGGCCACCAAGGACTGCTTCAATCAGCACCACAGCTACAGAGACCGCCATGCACAGTCTCAACTGTGTGAGAGGCAGGGTGGCATCTTCTGAGCAAAAGTGTCCCAAATTCTCTGAAGCAAAGTATAAGAGTTTAAAATGTCACCCACCTGGAAGCCATGACTACAGCTACAAACTAATATAAAGAAAGAATACAGGGCACAGGCTAGTTTTTAATTTATGAGCAATTGTCTGAGTGGCGATAGCATCTTCAGACACAGATGTACCTCCAGCAGGTACTTAATTATGTGCTCACTAAGTTTAATTGAATACTGTTGCTATTCCAATTCTATTAGCGATGAGTCAGAAGTATGAAGTGCGTGTTGCCCTGTGATGATGCAATATTATAGTAAGAACCTTTGCTAAATTGGAGTTCCTTCCTGTGTTTTTTTAACTACATGGGTAGTTCCAAAAAGTGGTAAATTCAGATGATGTAAAAGCTAGTAAATAGTCTTAGATTTTTAATAAAATGAGGTACGAAGCCTTTCTGAAAAGAATGGTGATGAGGGTGTGGGGATTAGGTCTGCTCCAGTTTTTAGTAAAGTGGCCAATCTCTTATGTTGCTGAGCAGCTACGACTGCCTCCTCTGGAAGTACCCAGGTTGAGTAAGTCTATTCAATGCAACAAACACTTGCTCTGCTACCTTGCGCCAGGTTTGGAGTGTAAGAAGGAGGAAATGAAGGAGAATTAGTTCCTGAGTACATTCTTCAAAGGGAACACCTTTTAAATTAGTATATTGATGGAACTGTTGCCAAGACTATAATAAAAAGAGATTATAGCAAGACCATGGCATGAGAAGAAAGAGTAGTGAAAAGGTAGAGTCATTTCTGTGTGTTTGGGCCACCACCACAAAATACATCAAGGATCTCCTCCACACCCCCAGCTTGTTCCTTTTGATGTTAGAACCTGAATGTGCTTCCAGGATGGAAAAAAAGAAAGATACAAGTGGGCTACAGTTCCACCCTGAAAAAATATCAAATGATCCTTCAACTAGCAATTACTTAAAACCACAAAATTGGTTTTAATGGACCACAAAATTATGATGATGATGATGATTTCAGCTAACACTTATGTACATTTATGATGTGCCAGGCACTGTTCAAAGAATTTAAATTATTTATTCCGCAACAACCCCATGAGATATGTACCATTATGATCCTCTTAATTGATTATGAAGACTTTGGCACAAAGAGGTTAAATAAATAGCCAAAAGTCACAAAGTCAGTACATCGGAGCCAGGAGTGGAAATCAGGTTGTATAGTTCTAGAGTTGCACACACGAGCACACAGGGTCAGTCACTAATGCGGATACTAAAGAAGCTCAATAGGGTCCCTTACTCAGGGAGTCAAAACAGAAAAGAGTAGGAAAGAGCTAAATGATGTGGATTTGGGAAAGGGTTGTTGTACGTGTGCACGATTTTCATATATGAATGGGTGTGAGTGGTGTTAAGGTGAGGGAAGTCTTGGCCAATTTAGGAGGAAACTTTACTTCATGTACATTGGACCTGTAAATCAACCTAACACGTCTATGAAGTGGGAACTAGTGTTATCTTCATCTTATAGGTGAGAATTCAGATGCATGGAAAAGTTCAGAACCTTATTTATGGTCATAGCCAAGAAGAAATCGAGTCACACTTTGAACTCAGAAGTCAAAGCCTGTACTACACACACACACACACACACACACACGTATGCACACACTGTTACACTATCTTGCTCCACCGCAGAAAAGTATGATTCCAGCCTATGTATCAAAAAGTAGACCTCAATTGGAGGGGTCCTGAGAGGAGATTTCTGCTTCCCTGCTCTGAATGTCAGATTAAAAAACCTAGCCTGCACAAAAAAACTGAAAAAATATATATTTAAATTGCAAAGTAGTTACCCTCCTATATTTCCATCTGTTTTGTCTACAATTATGTAAACATCCTTGGCTCCCCCACCCCCACCCCCTCAAGGCAAGATGAATGTTCCTCTTTCTGGAAGTAATAATTGACAAGGGGTAATAACTGGAGAATTTACCAAAATTAAAACAGACACAAGTCTTTAGTTGGAAGACATAGCCTATTAAATCACTGTAACACATTAGGTAAAACTACCAGAAATTGAGGGTGAAGGGAATAATCTTAAAAGCTACCAGAAAGAAAACATTGACTACAAAGGAATCTCATCCAGATGGGAAGCATACTTCTCATAAACAGCAATAAAATCAGAAAATATTGGGATAATATCTTAACAGTACTGAGAGAAAAATAGCTAGAATATTTAACCATTTAAATTATAAGAATAAGGACAACATAAGGATATTTTCAGACACATCTATCAAAATGAACCACCCACAGACCTATATTAAACTATGAAAGGATTATATACTTAGCAGAAATAACAGGAGGGAAAGTTTGGGAATTAAAGAACAATAGTTAATGCGAGACAAAAAAGTTAATAAAATTTGTAAAGTAAGAAAAAATAAAAGTAATTTAAAAAGTAGAAATATTTTTTGAAATGCTTTCAAACTTACAGGACAGTTACAAAAATAATGCACACACCATACAGAGAACTGCAACATCTCCCTACCCTCACTTCTGACCCTGAATACCTAGATTCACCTAAAGGTTTTAACACTGTGCCACATTTGCAGTATCATTCTATCTGTTCATCTATCTATGTGTCTGTCTGTGTATCTATCAAACCATTTTTATGAATATTTGAGTATAGGTTGTATACATCGTGCTTCTGGAATATTTAGTGTATTTATTAAGAACAAGGATATTCACTTATTTAACGATCTCAAGTTCAGTTATCAAGTTCAAGATATTTAACACTGACATAAGGCATACAATCTATATTCTAATTTTTTTTTATATCTCAATAATGTCCATAGAGCCTTTTTTCCTCCTTTGCTAGAACTGTTCCAGGACCATGTATTACATTTAGTCAATATCTCTTTAGTTTCTCTTCCTTTTTATTTTTTTAATTGTGGAAGCATATGTACAACATAAACTTTTACATCTCAAATTCTCCCAAGCATGTCATTCAATGGGATTAATCATATTCACAATATTGGAGAACCTTTACAACCATCCATTACTAAAACATTCCATCTCCCCAAACAGAAGCCCTACACTCATTATTCATTAACTCTCTGCTCCCCTTGCTACCCCACCCTGGTGACCTGTACTCTAGTTTCTCTCTCCATGAGCTTGCATATTCACCACTATTTTTTTTTGTAGTTACCACAGAGCTTAAATTTAACATCCTGAATCTATAACAATCATGTTTGCTTTGATACCAACTTAACTTCAATAACATACACAAATTATGTTCCTATAACCCTCTTTCCCCCACCTTTATGTAGTTCTTGTCACAAATTGTATGTTTATACATTCTGAGTCCAAAACCACTGATTTATCATTATAATTTATTCATTTGTCTTTGAAATCCTGAAGGAAATAAAAAGTGGGGTTACAAACCAAAAATATGGCAATACTGACATTTATATTTACCCATCTCATTACCCTTATAAGAAGTCCTTATTTCTCCATGTGGCTTCAAACTTTTGTCTGTTGTCCTTTCCTTTCAGCCTGCAGAACTCTCTTTAGCTTCTCTTGTAAAGCTAGTCTAGTGTTCACAAAGTTCCTTTGTTTTTTTGCTTTTTTTTTTTTTAATCTAGAAATGTCTTAACCTTACCCTTATTTTTGAAAGAGAGTTTTGCTGGATATAGAATTCTTGGTTGGCAATTTTTTGCTTTAAGCACTTTAAATATGTCACCCCTCTGCCTTCTTGCCTAAATAGTTTCTAATGAGAAACTGGCACTTAATCTTATTAAGGCTTCTGTATATGTGACATGTCACCTCTCTCTTGTAGCTTTCAGAATTTTCTCTTTATCTGGCATATGATATTCAATTATAACACGGTGCAGTACTGGGTCTATTTGGGTTTCCTGTTTGGGGTTGTTAGACTTCTTAGTTGTGTATATTCATATCTTTAATTCAATTTGGGGAGTTTCCATCATTATTTCTTTAAAAATTCTCTCTGCCCCTTTCTCTCTTCTCCTTCTACTCCCACAATGCACCTATCAGTATGTGTGATGGTATCCCATAGGTTTCTCAGGCTCTGTTCACTTTTCTTCATGTTTTTTTCTGCTTTTTAGACTGAACAATTTCACGTGTAGAAATAATTTTGAATTCAAAAAGCAAAACTAAATCTTTGAACAATATCATCCATAATTGGGATATCAGTGGGTCGTTAAAGCTTACTAAAATAGGTGTAGTATTTGGAGAAGGAAAGAAATATAAAATCCACTTAAATTTTATAAGAAAAATGTATAGTTATGAATGTTTAAAAAATTTTCAATGATGATCATAGTGGTAGTTAGATTAAGGTGTCAACTTGGCTAGGTGAAGGTGCCTAGTTCTATTGCTGTGGCCATGAGCCAATAGCATGTGAACCTCATCTGTTGTTGATTACATCTGCAGTCAGCTAGGAGGCATGCCTGCTGCAATGAATGATGGTTGATTTAATTTGCTGGTGCTTAAATGAGAGAGCTCAATGTAGCACAGCCAAAGCAGTTCAGCATACCTCATCTCAGCACTCGCAGCTCAGCCCAGGCCTTTGGAGATACAGAAAGGAATCACCCTGGGGAAAGTTGTTGGAACCCAGAGGCCTGGAGAGAAGGCCAGCAGAGATCACCCTGTGCCTTCCTGCATAAGAAAGAACCTCAGTTGAAAGTTAGCTACCTTTTCTCTGAAGAACTTATGAAATAAGTTGAAATGAAATGAATCCCCTTTTATTAAAAGCCAATGAAATAAATCCCCTTTTATTAAAAGCCAATCTGTTTATGGTGTGTTGTATTCTGGCAGCTAGCAAACTAGAACAATCACTAAAAGAATTAGAATACATTTAGCTTCTAAATCAGCAGAAGTTTTTGTAAAAGGATAGAGTAAATATTGTCTAAACAAAGAAAGCATAAAATTGGAAGGACAAAGAAAGAGATGGTAAAAAAAAAACAGAGGAAAAGATTGTAGAAATAAAGCCAAGCATCCAAATTCGTAATAAATATAGATTATTCTCATAAATTTAAAAATGTTACTGAGACAGATTTAACTTTTGTAAGTAAGTTTTAAAAGAAATAGCCAATAATTCTGTGGGAAATGGAAACTAAAAGAGTGAGAAATCATTTTACACCTATCAAAAAGTAAAAAATTAGAAAGGTCTGACAATACCAAGTGTTGGTAAAACTGTGGACCTAGGGGAAATCTAACATATATCAAGTGGGAATGCAAATAGGAACAACTATTGTGGAGAACAATTTAGTAAGGTCTAGTAATTTTATAGACATGAAATATTCATCCAAGCAATTCTACTTTTAGATATAGAGGAACAGACATGTTTCAGTTTGCTAAAGCTGCCAGAATGCAATATACTCGAAATAGATAGGCTTTTACAAAGGGGATTTATTAGGTTGCAAATTTACTGTTCTAAAGCCATGAAAAGCCGAAATTAAGGCACCAACAAGAGGATACCTTCACTGAAGAAAAGTTGATTGCATCTGGGTTCCTCTTTTTTTGTCACAGGGAAAGTTTCTTGGTGACATCTGCTGGCCCTTCTCCCCTGGGTCAACTTCCAAAATGGCTCTCTCAGCTCCTGTGCATCCTTCTAGCTTCTGCTGGTGCATTTTCTTTCTTCCTCTCTGAATTTTCTTAGCTCTCTTAAAGGACTCCAGCGAGCTGATGAAGACCCATCTTGAATAGGCGAATCACATCTCCATGGAAACAATATAATCAAAAGGTCCCACCCAACAACAGGTCTGTCCCTACAAGATTGGATTTGATGAACATGGCTTTTGTGAAGGGCATAACAGTTTCAAACCAGCACAATGCATATGTGTAAAAGGAGATATTTACAATAATGTTTGAAGTTGCATTCTAATAGTGAAAAATTAAGAACCGGTTAAACATCTATCATAGGAATGCATACATAAGTTGCTATATAGTCATATGATGGAATACTATCAGTAGTTGAAAGGATAAATCTTAGTTGTTGATATTAGCATGGATATTTCTTTAAAATAAGTTGAGAGAAATAAGCAAGTTAAAGTGATAGAGCAGTATCATCTTATTTATATTTTATTCTGAAACATAAGAAATAATACTATGGTTAAATATGTATGTAGTGATGGTATTAAAACAAGCGTAGGAGTGATAACTCACTGATTCAATACTTTAATTACCTCTGGGGAGAAGGGAATTAGGGTCAGGGAGGTGAGCATAAGGGCTTCAATGCTATCTGATGTTTTATTTCTTTTTAAAAACATATGCAGGAAATATGGAAAAATATAAAGATTTAATAAAATTAAGTGGTAAATACTTGAGTGTTATGTTTTATGCTTTTCTGTATGTTGCAATTATTTCATAACTGCAAATTGTACATTTGATTTACTAATAAAAAAGAATAGTAGGGAAGGTTTGCAAAAGAGGACGTCCTTATTAGCCAAAGGATTGGGTGATTTATTAAAATGGAGAAATACAAAGAGAAAATTAGAAATGTAACCATTTTCATCTATTGTTTCAGACATATGCGTGACCACTTCATAAACCTCTACCCACAGCTGATAAAGACAACTTCCATGGAGGAAAAAGTGCAGAATTTTATGATGTATGTATAGTAGCTTTCTTCTTTCTTCATCTCATTGTTATTAAGGCTGAATGAATACCCTGCAGGACTTGAATCTGCGATTGCAAGCAGCAGTTTCTCCTCCAGTCAATATCTTTTTACTATCTTTTCAGCAGGACTCTGGAGTTGTCTTGTAGCAGGGCACAACATTTTTGCTAATTGAGCGAAAACTGGTTGTAGACCTTTAATTTCAGCTCTTTCAAAGGTTAGGTTGACTGTCCAACTATACATGGCTAACACAGCTGGAGGAGGATCCCATCAGTGTAAGGCAGGCAGTTAAGTTCCTGGATCCCTTCCATGTGAGGTTTCCTCTCTTATCAGGGATTTCTCTTTCTCCCCATCTAAAGTATTTCCTTTACTTGGGCTGGTTGATAATCCCACCTGAGATGTTAGCTAATATCTGAAGTCCTAATTCTTAGCACCGTCTGAGAATATTTCCATTTCAAGGAAGTATTTCTGAAGATTAATAATTCTTTAGTATTCAGTTGTGGGATGACAGACTGACTAGGAGATTAATTTGGGGACAGGAGGACACTTGGTTTGCCCCTCTATATCACCCTCTGAGCAGCCTCTGCATGGAATGCTGAAGTCCTGTAGAACATCAGTTAAAACTCACCAAGCCAGATCCCATGAAGAAAAGACATTGTGCTATTTAAGATCAATCTAAACATAGCCTGAACAAAAGCCTTCAGTATCCAAAATTAGATTAAATCAGCCCCTATAAAGCGCAGAGAACTGAAAAGATCGAAAGAAGGGAGGCAGAATGAACAGACTGTAAAAAAAAAATTTTTTTTTTTTTGCTTAGTGTGTTAGGACACTGGCATTGAAGCAGTCGCTAGTAACAACTGAAATGGAATGACCCATAAGCTATTAAAATGACCTGTGAGAGAAAAATAAATATATATAAACTACCTTGTTCTTAGGAGTTTTATTTTTTTTTCTTGGGACTTAACTTCACCGCATACAAAGTTAAACCTTATATGTACTAAAGCAATGTTAATTAACTTCTTTTTTGTTGATTAGCAAGGCATTATGATTTTAAATGAAATGAATTTGGGTCTCAGTGTCACAGGTAAGTAAAATATCGCACCCATGTTTTGCTTCTAGATAAAACTTGGAGGAAACTATAAAAGAAGAAACATCGTCCTAGGGAGAAATTACAAATTACTTAGGATTTGCCCTGAAATTCTTTCAAAATGACTGGAATATTATAAGATCTAGAATTTAAATTACACTAACATAAGCATCTGAGTATGTAATCTTTAAATACTTGGGTTTGATTTAGCTTTGGATAAAAACCATGGGGAAACCTTTAATGCAAATCTGATTTCCTTTCCAGGAAGCAGGATCAGTGGACCCGGAAAAATGTCAAGGAAAACAAGGATGATCCATTTTGGAGACATACAGGTTATGTAATGGCACAAATGGATGGGCTATATGTAGGAGCATTGAAGAAATCCTTATTAGCAGGGATGAAGGTAAGATTTTTCAGAAGCTACTCAGAATTTACATGGTATGACAATAATATTGCAAATTGTCCTTGAAATAATATTTCAATTTAGAACCAGATCAAACTTGGCATAGAATATAAGTTCCTCGCAGAGGAGTTCAGTCTTGTATATCATCATATTGCTAGCATTTCACTCAAAATTCAAGCGCAACATCTGTTCAATAAACCACTTTGTTTTGGTGTTTTCTCAATCTCTTTCATAATACCATGCTCTGGAGTAGGTTAAAAAGCCTGTTATGAATGCACTGGCTTTTAACTAACTTGATAAAACTAGAGTTAGTTTTAGGTTGTATGGATGTTAAGCCTAAATGTCCAAGTTCTATATTTCCCACCCTCCACAAACACACACACACACACAACATAATTTTTTGGACACTTTATTGAATCATTGAAAGTTCAAAGGTACATTTGATATACTGCCAGAAAGTATGGAGATTTTGTTTCCTGGGGCATTAAAAGAATTCATGAAATGGCCCAAAAGTGTAACATAAAGACTGGAGAAGTTTGATTTCCTTAATTTATTCAATTTTGAACAACTACATAAATAGTCATAAAATTGAATGAATTATATTTAACTTACCAAAACAAAATATTTATCACCTCACTATATGAAGAGTAAATAATTATTGCATGAAAAAGACTTTTAAATTGTATCATAATGCAGAAACAAAAATTTACTCTTTTTACAAGAGACACACAAAGCAAAGTGATTCCAGTTGGTTAAAAATAAGTGTATGAAGTGAAGGACAAAGAGATACTCTTTTCAGTAAGGTTTGAGGCCTTTTGTTAAAAAAACTTGGTTTTCAGCATAATTTAAATAGGACTAAAACTACAAAGTATCCTTTCTAAGACTCTTAAAGCATGTTTGGTTCTCAAAAATAAATTTAAAATGAGTGAATTATAATATTAGAAAATTTAAGTAAAGGTTAGCATAAGGAGTTGAATGCATATATGTTTTTCCATTGGGATTTTTACCCCCCACCTTCAAATCCCCAGGTGATAAAAATTTCTCTTAAAAGCAGATAGGTAACATGATTTATTTTTTTTGACATCTTTATTTACAGAAAAAACATACAGCTTCTGAGGCAAAGTCTACTGTTCTTCTTAATGTGTGTGACATTATGAATATAATTTATAAATAGCTGATCAACAATAACAAACACCAGTCCAGCTAAGGCAACCTGGTTCACTAGTGGCGTACTGCCCAAGCTTAAATAGGTAACTCCAGGGATATGCAGAATTTCCCTCAACTTTTTTATGTTGTAACATTGGGAAGACATTGTCACCAACTAAGATGATAGAAACACAGTCCTGTCAGGGGGACAAAAGGTCCATGATGATGGATCATCATTTCAAAAAGAAGAAAAAAATCATGTGAAAAAGAATAGTGTTTACTCTTGATGTATAGTATGCTTGTATTATAGTTTTTACAAAATTGTGAACTTGTGTAATAGTATAATAGGAGATATTGTTGAATTTCTAACTGTTTATACATTTAAATTCATATATGTAATGTTTGTTTTATCAATTACAATCTGAATTTCTAAGAAGCATGTTGACTTTTGCAATTAAGATGCAATATGGAATGGTTCACAATTGGAAAAAAAAGATAAAAGTATTATGAATTTAAAAGAATTTGGAAAATTTATGAACCATTCTGAAAATTATAACTATCACCAAAAAAAAAAAAGTGTATGAACAAAAATATACAGGCAAATGCAAAATTAAATAAAGTAGAGGTTGTAATGATATTATCGGGAATGTGGAATTCAGACCCAAAGCATTAAATAAGACAAAAAAGGATCTCTATAATGCTAAAGATTGTTACCAAGAAGACAAGAAAGTTACGATTATTTATTACCAAATAACAGCATCAACACAAAATAAAAAGTAGAAGAGATACAAGGTAAAGCAAAAACATGTTAGAAGAGACTTTAATTTGCCTCTCAGTCCACAGTACAGCAATTGTCCAAAAGGTAAATACATAGAACACCTATATAACAAATTTAATAAAGTAAACTTAAAAATATATGTGAATATTGATCTATGTACCTTATAAATAGAAAATACACCTTTTCAAGTTCACATGAAATATTCTCAAAGATTGACCATATATAAAAACCCTGAATAGAAACTAAAAATATTTTGAAATAAACTGCAAATCAATAACAAAATCAGAAAATAAAAAGCTCCAATGTCTGAAAAATTGAAACTCAACTACTATGTCTAGAAATGAGAAAATATATATAATAATTGAAATTTGAAATCATCTTGAAGAGTGTCAGTGAACTTGACAAAAAAATGCAAACTATGAATGCTTTGTAGAAAGCGCTTTGTAGAAAAACGAACAAACAAACAAAAAAAGGTGCTTTGTAGAAAATGAGCAAATGGGGAAGAGTCCATATTTGAAAACACCTGAATTTTTCACAATTTATGAAGTATACCAATCCTCAGATCAAGCAGGCTCTGTAAATCCCAATCAGTATAAACAAAAGACAATTCATACCTAGACATGCTGTAATGAAACTTCAGAACAGCAAGGCGGGGGGTGGGGGGGCCTTCTTAAATGCAAATGGCAAGAAAAGGAATTATCTGATGGCCAATTTCTCAACAACAAAAACGAAGGCCCAAAGACAGGGTGGCGATTTTTCAGTTTGTTTAGAGGAATAATTGTCAACCAGAAATTGTTTCAAGAATGGGAGTGAATAAAGACATTTTCAGACAAAAACTGAGAATTTACTATTTAAAAATCCATACTTAAGGGAATTGTAAAGGAATTTCTGGCAGAAAGAAAATGATAGCTAGTGGAAGATCTGAAATATAAGAAAGAATGGTGACCAAAAAATAAATAGGTGGGTAAATCAGCAAATAGTGATTATATAAAACAGTAATCATTATTCTAATTTACATTATAAGTAAAACTAATACTAAAATACTGTGCAATAATAGGATGTAAGTTGGGAAGGATGTCTGGAATTAAAGATTCTAAAATCTTTGTATTGTTTGGAAATAGGCTTAAAATATTGGTGAATTTTTTATTTTATTAAATTAATTATGTCATATTAAACTAGCCAGGGTGCCCACTAAGTGATTGCAAATTATGTATAGATGGTACAAACAAATAAGACTGAATAAATAGAATAAGTAAAAAAAAGCAAAATCATTTCAAAAGAAGACAAGTGAAGGAAAATGAAGAAGAGACAAAATGAAACCACATAATAGGAGGGTGGAATAAATCCAAAGTGAGTAATTATTACTTATAAATGGATTAAGCTCTCCATTTAAAAGGAAAAGAATGTCAGATTGGATTTAAAATTGAAGTCTATACCTATGTGTTTTATTTTGTTTTGTTTTACAAAAGATTTAGCTAAAATGAAAAGATACAAAAAGGTTGAAGTCAAACAATGGAAAAAAGACAAAGGCAAGCCAAAAGAAAGCTGGTGTAATACTATCAATATACAACAAGTTTATATATATTATTTTTTTTTTTGCGTGGACAAGCACCAGGAACAAGAAGTATATTTTAATGCAAAAAAAAGCAACATTGAAAGAGTCTTAGATTGTGAGAAAAAGCTCAATTCACCTGGACAAAACAATAATTAACCTATGAGCACCTAGTAATACTGTCTTAAAATATCAATGCATAAATCACAGTTGACGGTATTTTAAAATTTAAATTTATAAAACCACCATAAGAGCGGGAAATTTAAAATCTTTTCTAAGTAATTAATAGACCAAATTGAAATACACTTACAAAAGCTAATAAGGACATAACTGATTTGAATGGCACAGTTAGCATGCTTCATCACATGGATATATAAAATGCTACACTCAAACTTGAAAAAATTCATATTCTTTTTTTTTTTTTTTTCATGGGCAGGCTCTGAGAATCGAACCTGGGTCTCCAGCTCGGCAGGGAAGAATTCTTGCTGCTGAGCCACCATTGTACCACCCCACATTCTTTTTATACTCACATTTAACATTCAAGAAAATTGATCAAGTTTTGTACTGTGACACTGGCCCCAACATTTTCCAAATAATCATTTTCATAATGCTACATTCTCTGACCAAAAGTAATCAAGTAATACACAAATAGTAAAAGATAACTAGAAACTTTAAACATATCTTTTAACATAAATATTCTTAAACAACTAAAAGAAGAAACAAGAAAATATTTAGAACCAAAAGTACTTCCATATCAAAATTTGTATTGTTCACCTAAAGCAGTGCTTAGAAGGAGATTTATAGCTTTAAATGACAAAAGAAGAAAGTCTTAGAACTAAAGTAGTAGTTATTCAAAATGAGAAACTAGCAAAAGGACAGCAGAATGTATCAAAAAGTATCAGAAAAGACATAAAGATAAAAGTAGAGATTAAGGAAATATGAAACAAATAGCAAGGATGAACAGCTCCAAAATTTGGCTCTCAGAAAAGACCAAAAAGGCAAAACTGACCAGATTTATCAAGAAAAAATTACAGAAGGCAGAAATAAAAACACGGGGTAGGCAAAAGGAAATGTAACAACAAATACTGCAAAAATTAAAGCTACAGTAATGTAAAGATAAAGATTTCATCATCTCATGACTTCCTGCATCCGAATTTCTTCTGCTTATAAATGACTCAAGTTATACAGATGAAGGCTAATTCTTATTCAGCTGGTCACACCTAAATAGGCTGTTCGAAGGTCCTATTCACAAATGAGTCCACACCTTAACTGATAACACATCTTCAAAGAGCCCTATCAACAACTGGGCTCACACCCACAGGAATGTGGATTGAGATTTTGTCTCTTGTTGGGGTACATAATTCAATCTACTGAGTATCTGAAATAAATAAAGAATATCAACAAATTAAAAAAATGGAAGATACCCCATAGAAAAATGAACAATAGGCAAAAATATCAACAGAAAATGTGAAAAAAATGTTCAATTTCAGGGGAATGCATATTAAACCGCAGTGAGGTCCTGTTACACACCAGAACTGGGAAATATCAACCTCTACTGGCATGAGTAAATTATTACAAATATTTTGGACAAGGAAAGGTCAGCATTTAAAGCGTTTGAAGAGAATGCTTATTCTACAGATAGCAATTCCACTCAGAGATTAGTGACACTCTTGTACATGGATTTGATGCGCATAAAGTTCACAGCAGTTGTTTTTCAGTGAACGGCAACTATCCCAAATGGTCATCATAAATATATTGTGATACCACATATTCATACAATGGCAGCCATAAAAGTCAATGCACTCTTTCCAGAACTACCAGTATTTATAAATGTCCAAACGATAATACTGAGGAAAAGAAACAACTCACCAGAATGCTCACAACATGATCTTATTTGTATGAATTTAAAACCTAGCAATTAAAAAATATGTATTGTTTAGAGATACATGCATAGATGTAGAACAATAGAGAGGCAGGTAATGAGAAATGCAAAATTTAGCATAGTGGGTGCTACTGGCAAAGAAGGGGGAGATGAAATTGGTGGCTTCTAAGTCACTGCTAATGTTCTATTTCTTAAATTGCAAGGTGGATACGTAGGTGTTTTTTAGAACTGTGCATATACATCTATTTTAGTTTCCTAGCTGCTAAAACAAATACCAGACAACGGGGTGGCGTAACAACAGGGATTTATTGGCTCATGGTTTCAGAAGCTAGAAGTCTTGTTTCCTCTTAGGATCTGTATCTTCTGGCTAGCCAGTAATCTTTGGGGTTCCTTGACTTTTCCATCACATGGCAAGGCACAGGACAACATCTTCTTCTCTATTAGTTTCCAGCTTCTGGCTGCTTCTATTGCTTTACCCTCCTTCTGACTTTCACTCTGCCTTTAAAGGACTGCAGTAAACCAGACCAAAGAGTAACCTGATTTAGTTAGGCCATGCCTTAAACTGAAGTAACATCCTGAAGAGATCTTGGTTACAATGGGTCTGCAGTCCCCAGAACGCAGATCCAGACCAAGATGTCCAAACTGGAGTACCCAGTTCAACCAATCATAGCATCTTTATTCTTTCACATGCATATCATTCTTAATTTTAAAATTAAAGACAAATTTTAAACACAAAAACTTTTTTTGTGACTAATGTCAGAGGCAAAGAGCTAATCTCTAATATTTAAAGAACTCCTAAAACTCAATGTGAAAAAGAACAAATTAACAGAAAAATGGATAAACATGAACAGTTTACAGAAAAGAAATCCTGAGGTTTTTAAACAGATTCTCAGTCTCACTCATAACGAAGGAAGAGCAAATAAAAATTATGATGAGATACTGTTTTTCACCTATCAGATTGGAAATAAACCAACTGTTGAGGTTATAATACAGCAATTGAAATAACTCCTGTAAGGACAACTTGGCAATACCTATAGAACTCAGTCACTTTTAGGAATATATCCTACACATAGACTCACATACATACAAAATAATGTGGCCAAGATTAATTACTGTAGCATTGTTTATAATCGAAGAAGACTGGAAACCACCTAAAGGGCCATTAACAAAGTACTGGTTAACATATTATAATGCCTTAGCTATATACCCCAAGGAATTGAAAAGTAGAACTCAGATACTTGTATCACAATGTTCATATCAGCAATATTCACAATAGCCAAAGGGTAGAAACAGCCTAATGTCCATCATCAGATGTGTGGAAAAACAAAATATGGTATATGCATACAAGGGAATAATATTCAGCCATAACAAGAATGGCATTCTGATACATCCTATAACATGGATGAACCTTGAAAACATAATGACATAAACCAGACAGAAAATGACAAGTATCGATGATTTACTTATATAAATTATCTATAATAAGCAAATTCATAGAGACAGAAAGTAGATTAGAGGTGACTAGGGACTGGAGAAAGAAGGGGTGTGATTGCTTGATGGGCACAAAGTTTCTGTTTGCAGTGATGAGAAAGTTTTGGTAGTGATAGCACTACACTATAAATGTAATAAATATCACTGAATTGTATACTTTAAACTGGTCAAAATGGCAAATTTTAATAGTATATTTGTTACTATAATAAAATAACATTATATATATATATGCATACAATATATATATGTAATAATGCATCCACACATTGGAATACTATTTAAAAGAAGTAGGAAGATCTTTATATCCAATGTAGAAAGAGTCTCAAGAAGATATTAAGAGAAAAAAAATCAAAGTGAAGGACAGTACATATAATACACTACCATTTTTGTAAAGCAAAAATCTGTAAGACATTTGAAGAACTCTGGGGGTACACACAAGAAACCAATAAAATGGTAAATTGGAGCAGGGGTGAGAACTGAGCAAATGGAAGGAAAACCAGAATTAGGAGGGAGACTTTCCACTGTAGATTTTATTGTAATTTTTAAATTTTTGAATATAAAAACAAAACAAAGGAAATATATGTATAAATAAATAATTGGGTTGGTTTTACTTTTTAAAATTTGTTTATTTTGGTGGTTAAAATGTCATTTTCCTCTCCATGATCAAATTTGTTTGTTGAGGCCTAACCCTAACTCTGCTGTATTGAATCTTTGTTGCATTTTAATTCTTCTGGAGCAGTGCTCTTTAGTTAGCCCAGAATTCATGTTCAAGTGTAAGTTTAATAATTGCTTCAAGGTTAATGCTGGCAAGTCAGTTAGTCCTATATTAAGCATACAATCAAAATCTCTCAGTTGAATCTTCTTGCTAAGTTGAGAGGTGGTTCTCAACTGGGGTCAACTCTCCCTCTAGGAGACATTTTCCTTGTCACAACTAGTGGATAGAGGCCAGGGATGCTACAGAATGTCCTACAATGCACAGCCCCCCCCACAACAAAGAATGTCAATAGTGCCAAGATTGAGAAACCCTGAAAACAAAATGCTCTCTTTTGTTGTCCAAGAAACCACTCCCCAAATCTGTGGATATCAAAACATGCTAAAGCACCTTACAAAATATAAAGTATTGAAAACTTATTTTATAAACTACAATATAATCCAGTGTGTTGGCTTCATTAGGGACCCTTCCCAAAGTAATAATTTCACTGATCCCCTAACTAGAGGAAAAATCCAAAATGGCATCAATCACAAATCAATGTGAAGTGCGTTCTTTGTCCATTCCCAGCCTCTGAACCTGTTCCAAATTCAGTTCCTGAATGCCATTGGAGACCTGTTAGATCTGATTCCTTCTCTCTTTCCTGAAAAAAACAACACTCTAAAGATTTTTAAGAGATGGGATCTGGGACATTGTTCTGCTCTCATTAAGGTAAGACATACTCAGCAACTCCTCTGTTTTTCCTTGTCCTGCCCCACACAGTCCTTTCTGTATGTCACCCATGTTGTGGCAACATCTCATCGCCCTTGGCTGTGGTTGTGTGTCAGCTCCCGGGTTCCTCTAGCATAGAAGTTAAGAACTGGGAGGAACTTGGTGGCAGGAATTGGAAACACATGAAGTTACCTGTTTCTTCTACCATTCCTCCCATGAAGCACCTGCCCCTCCCACCTTCTAGAATCCTCAATTGTGGATATTAGAAGGATGGACTCTGTTTTGTGCACTTTAATATTAAAGGTCAAGTTTGGATTCCTTGACCATATTTTCCAAGTAATGGGTATAGCCAATAGCCTCTTAGACTTGAGGAGATAACTGCAGAAGTAGTCCTGAATTGACATTGTCGTTGTATACATTCTTTCCTTAAAATTGAAGTTATCTAACTGCCTTACACATCATCCACTTTGATACTGGCCACAGGTTCTCCCTGGATTTGAAAACATCTTTTTTGCTCACTCAAGCTGGTACACATACGCAGCCATGCTCAGGATATATAAACACTGGGACTTCAACATCCACGACAAAAGCACCACCAGCAGTCGCCTCTCTTTCAGCAGCTACCCAGGTAAATCGATTTAGAGGGACATTGAGTACTCTGAGTACCGCTACAAGATAAAACCTAGTAATTCAGAGTAACTGCAGTGGGAGAAGTGTTTAATGGTTAGTATATGTTAATGAAAATTCTAACGTATAGTATGCGTTTTGAAGAGCTTTAATAGAAGGACAAACTCTAGGTTAATAGAGTTGCCAAGTAGCAGGCACTTTGTAAATGTAAATGAGTACTTCTAAATTAACTTCAATAAATGCCGTCTGAGGAATACATGCAAGACATCTCCCAGACTCTGCCTTGGAAGCAAAGAACAAGAGCCTGACTGTTCCTGCTCTTGGATCTCCTTGAAGGTGTGTACTTGATCTCATTGCAGATCTACAGCACTTAGCCTGGGGCTGGGCACCTGGTGCGGCCAGCCCTCATTATTTGTGAACTCAAATTTGTGAATTCGCCTAGTTACTAAAAGTTATTTGTAACTCCCAAATCAATACATGTGGTGCTTTTGCAGTCACTGATGAACATGCATAGTGTGTCAAAAAATTTGAGTTTTCTGATTCACAGATTCACAGCTGAGGTCTAACAAGGCCTTGTTTCAGTTCTCATACTGTAAACAAGGACCTTTGCCCAGAATACTTAGGCTATGCTTTTCACATTTTGTGTATTTGGTGCCACATTTTTCACATTTTTGTGCTTTTTGGTGGTGATTTTGCTGTTAAAAACATCCCCCAATCCTAGTACTGAAGTGCTTTTTAGTGTTCCTAAATGCAAAAAGGCTGTGGTATGCATTACAAAGAAAATATGTGTGTTAGATTAGCTTTATTCAGGCAAGAGTTATAGTGTTGTTGGCTGTGAGGTCAATGTCATGATATATTAAACAAGTTGTCTTTAAACAAAAAAACACATAAAACAAAGGTGTATATCGATTGGTTGACAAAAATGTTATGACCATAACCCTGCATTTCTCCTAGGAGCAATTGTTCAGTGTTTGCTAATTCATTGCTCGTGGAGACTTTATAGAGCATAACCACCTTGAATAGCGAGAATCTATGGTACTTAATTTTTGCATGAATGAATAAATGAATTAATGTGTGGGTTGATAAACCTTGCAGTACTAATTGGGAGGACAATGAAAGCACAATATAGACAAGAATAATAATGTTAAGGAGACTAGGTATGCTACAAAAGAAGTGCAAAAAAATTATAAGTATTCAAAAGAGAGAGAACTCACATTTGATTCTTGGGGAAAGGAAGGAGAATATGGACATTTGGGATGAATTAAAGAGAGACTATTTGACTGGTCTTGTCTCTTACTGTCCTTAAATTTCTGTCTAATAGACCATAAAAAACAGAACCAAGAGAAAAGGATGGAAAGAAAGTCTTTGTAGAGTAGGGGTTGCAAATTTTTCTATACGTAATGGGGACACTCAGATGATGTAAATGAATTAAAGCGGCTGGTATAAGAAAATACAAAGTGGAAACAATTGTAGCAAAACATGTGACCCATCAAATAAGACTAACTACTCAGCTCCCACTGATTATTATACAGGAATATAGAGACCAGTGTTTCCACATTTTCCAACTTAAGAGAAAATAGAAATGTGAACAGAAAAAAATAGAAAACCCACTTTGTAAACCAAATCAAGCATGTCTGCTGGCTGTAATGATCCCCTTAGATTACAGGTTTGTAGCTTCTTCAGGAAACATCATGAGCAAAGGCAAGGGGAGAAGACTTACAAAATCCACAGACCAACATGGATGTAGGATGGGCACTTCAGACCTTTATTTCCATATCTGTAACTTATGGGATGTTTATACCAGCCACCTGCCATATCTATCTACCCTTGTCAGAGTATCATGGCCCCATCTGGATGTTAATATCTAAGAATTCCTACCAAGAATTCTGACCAGAAGTTATAATCCAATGTTTTCTGTTCTTGTGACCTGAAACTTCCTTGGGACCACTTTGTTTTCATCTTTATCTCTGTTTGCTTAACTTTTTTTGGAATCAAGGAGGACTCTCTCTGAGTTAGACTGTTCTTTGATTTTTTAATGGTCTGTTAGCCAGAAATTTAAGGACAGTAAGTGATAAGACTAGTCAAATGTTCTTACTCTTCTTCCTCTTTGCTATAAATGCAATGTTCATATATTACCTACACTGCTTTGAAATTTCTACAGAATATAATGTTGTTAGGTAATCTAACAGTCCTAGACCCCAGAGCTAGTGATGGAAGAGGACATGGGAGGATTTTCCTAGAATCTTATGACCCTTTAACATCGGCATATATTCCCTTCTGAAATAGATACATACCTAGAGATACAGAGAGAACAAAAGACCTTTTTGGACCTAAGATGTGCTCATGGGAGCCAGTAGAGCAAGGTGAAACATATTTTCTCTAACTGAGCAGCTTTGTTTTCAATAACGCACAGGAAAACATGTAGAATCTCATTTCTCTTACTAGGAATTGTCTGATTAAGGGAATAAGTTACATCGGATTCATCCAGTATTATGAACTAAACTTTGCCATGGAGTTTATCCCTTGGGAGCCTCTGAGCCTAAAGCAAGCAGGGTGGTTTGTTTGTTGTTCTTTGGTGGAGGGGCACCATGGTAGGCTGAATGGGTTAGGTGTGTGGGGTTATTTTTTAATCAAAGGAGACAGGGCCTCGAGGCTCTTCATGACCTAGGCAAGGATACTTAAGAATTCCTGAGTCAGAACATACTTGCAACATTTTTGACTTGGGGTGAGGCACATGTTAAAGATGATAAGTAGGATGGTATGGCTGCCTCATACTAAAGATACAGATAACTCTTAAGATTTCATATGCATCTGTCTATACTTTTACAACATGACAAGGACTTCCTGCCAGATTTTATAGAAGTGATTGCCATCAAAAACACTAAAGCTTCAAGACAAATTGATTTGTTTCCTGAGGTTTCCAGGAAGGAAGTACGTATGGCCTGGACGTCTAAACTTCAACATACAAAGAGGTTCAACTGCTTTACTTGAAAAATCTATTTTCTTACCTGGAAGGTGATGCTAATATAAAGCTTAATTCACGAATTTGTAAAAATTATATGATTTGTTTATTCATCAATAAGTATTTGTTAGGAACATTATAAAGCTGGTGCAATCATACAGGTGACTCGGATCACATAGTGTTTTGTAGATGGTCAATTAATATATGGATAGAAGATTGATATCTGTCTTAAAGAAGAAAAAAACTGCTGAATTACTGCAGACAGAACAACTTTGTATGTGCTCCAGTTGCCCTAGCCAGAATCCTTGAGGTATAATTACCCAATAAGGATGTCAGAAAGGCACTCCCAAAACTGCACTTCAAAAGAGAATAGAGGGAACAATAGAAATCCTTCACACTTCATTCATCAATATTACAAAAGGATTTGCTGCCTCCAGCATGCCCAGACCTATCTAAGCCAGTTTCACACTCTGCATTTACCAGACCTTCTAGTTGTCTACATAAAAAAGAGTTGGCTAGTTCAAGGAAACAGATTAGTTTTAAAACGCCATGTTAATTCAGAGAGGATTTAAGGTGACTTGGTTGTTTAACAGGTACAGTCTTTTTTATTCTCTTCTGAAATGATTTCATCTGTTGAGGCTAACATAAAATGTCCTGAGAAAGTCAAACGTATACTTTAAGGTGTACCAAGTGCTGATGACCTCAATACCACCCTTAGACCTGGGCAAGCAGGGCCCCAGCTTGGGTGAACTTTCCTCAAAATTTTCTAAGTCCCCTCCACTGCCCTGAGACTAGCCCGGCTGGCAGAACTCGGGCCCCCCCTGGCCCTGGACCATGCCCCATGTGTGCCTCAGTTGCAGGAAGAGCCTTTTTAGAAATTTTCTAGATCTCCTTTCAGTGCCTGAGACTGGTGAGGGTGGCAGAGCCATCCGGCAGAGGTATCTGAGCCCAGAGAGGAATCCACACTGACTCTGGTTCCCATAACTTCCTTTCTGGATGTTTTTCCCCTTTGTCCCACCCTCCTGTTACAAGATGTCAGGAGCAGCTCTGGTTTTCATGCTCATAGAGTGGTCCTGGTGAGCCGATCTTTTGAGCTGGCACACACAGTAGATATTTTGCAGATGGTGATCGGTTGAGCTGCCAGAATTATGGTAACTTGATGTTTTTTGGGTATCATCAGACACAGCATTTTTTCAGAGCTCTAGGCCACCTCTTGGCTTAAACATATATGCGGGGCCCTGTGTCAGCTTTCGACTGTCGGTGTTCTGATTACAATGCTGCTTCCTTCTATAATAACTGAGGGTAGCGGGACTGGCAACATGTAAACTTAACCTTGTGCGCCCCTCCTACTGACCACTGGTGGTCATCACACTCCTGGCAGACTCTGCATCACCTTCTCCAGGGAGGGCTAGGCCCGTGTCCGTCATGGGCTTTTGAGAACTTTGGGTCTTCGTAGCAGATCTCTCATCTCTTATGGATGTGGTGACTTCCTACTCTCCTAGGTCAGTCTTAAAGTGGGTTGACAGTCCTTGTGTATTTGGGACTGCTCTTCTGGCTATGCCCTCAGGTTTCTTACCCATGCTGTCCTCTGGTGGCAGTGATGGCAGGGTTTCAGTTAGTGTGGAAAGAGATTACATTCTAGGAAGGCATTACAACCTAAAGATTGATCATCTAAAGGTGATTACAGCCTAAAGAGCTAGGAGAAGAAATGGTTGGAGAATATGTTGATCTGTGTTTATGTTATAAAATTCTGAATTTGCATTTAATGAACAGAAAAAAAGTATTGTTCTTATTTTTCTTAACAGTCTGGGTAAGACTTGTATTTATGGTTGTCAACAAAGCATGCTCTCTTTAAGTCGCTGGAAGCCAGTATCAGGTGGCATGATAGATGTTGCAGTCTTTAACTAAATGCTGTTAGAGAATTGCAAGGGCAAGAAGATCTATGCTGTTACAGTAGAAACAGGTTCCAGAGTTAGTTTGATGAGTAAAACAATGGTGTTGTACCTTTTTCTCATGGTGAGATATGAAGTTAGCCAGGAACAGTGCACTTGATTATAAAGAACACAAAGAGATGGTGCCTGGACAGTAAAATTCATCTTCACATGCTCTGACTGGACAAAAGAAACAAATATTTTAAATACTTTTCTCTGCCCATCATCTAAATCTTCATTGATGGTCACTGTACCTCAATTGGGTCCATGAATTTTGTAATATGTTTCTCAAGTTGTTTATATATGTAGGGGCCCTGCCAAAAATATTTGTGTGAAGTCATGTAAACCATAAGGAGGGTGGCACTGGATAACCTTGTCCTGGAAGCTTTCTGTCACTCCCAGGGAGGGTTCTGAGTAGCCATGGGCTGTTTTGCCCAGCGACTGATAAGGCTAAGGAAGGTGAAAGCCCTGCACTAGCCTTACTCAGCATTCATACACAGCTAAATGTTGGTTTGGGCAATGAGCAGGGTGAAAACCAAGAAAGTAAGACAGAGAAAATACATATGGAAGAACTGCACTGAAAAGGTCACCAGTATATTTGTGTGGCACCTGAGATTAGAGCTCTGAAACTATGAAAGTAGGCATTGCCCCATACAGCAACTGTTGCAGTGAATATCTACCTTTTTTTTTTTTTTATTCTTTTGGATTACTTCCCGAGGATAAATTTCCTGGAATAGAATAAACCCATGGATATAGACATATTTGAACAACTTTATTGAGGCATGACTTACATATAATAAAATTCCCCCACTTATGTGTACATTTCTATGAGTTTGGGTAAGTGCATATATCTGGTAACAACTACCACAATCAAAATATGGAAGGACCCATCACCCCAAAAAGTTTTCTCCTGATGCTTTGCAATCGATATTGTAGTAATCAAAATTGATTACAAAAATTTTTTAAATTCTTTTTTCCAATTGTTCATTATAATGCATATATGTGTTAGTAGGCATTCCTACATAACAAATTATTCCCAGTCTCAGGCAACCACTGCTATGCTATTACTATAATTTTGCATTGTCTAGTTTCAAATACATGATATCAATACAGTATGCAGTTTTGGGGTCTGGTTTTTTAAATTTAGCATAGTGATTTTGTGATCCATCCTTATTGTTGCATGCATCAGTAATTTGTTCCTTTTTATTGTTGAGTAGAATTCTGTTGTGTGGATATACCTCAATTGATTTCTCCATTCTCCAGTCAATGAATGTGTGTGTTGGTTTCCATTTGGGGACTAATTATGAATAATGTTATTATGAATGTTCCGTACAAATCTCTTTGGGTTCATATACTTTCATTTCTCTGGGATAGATATCTAGGAGTCAAACAGCTGAGCTTGTGCTGTGCAAGAAACTGCCAAACTGTTTGCCACAGTGGCTCCACTATTTTGCATCCCCACTAGCAATGTCTGAGAGGCCAGTTGTTCCTCATTCTCACCAACACTTGATATTGTTAGTCTTTTAATTTTAGTTATTCTAGTGGTGTCTCCCTGTAGTTTTAATTTGTATTTCCATGATAACTCCTGATCTTGTACATCTTTTCATGTATCTTCTTTTTTTTTTTTTTTAAAGGGGGTTGTATTTCTTCTTCTTATGGAGTCATAGCCATTCTTTATATGTTCTGAATGCAAGTCCATTTTCATAGATATATATTTTACAAATATTTTCTCCCAGTTTGTCTTTTTATGATCGTAATGGTTTCTATTGAACTGCAAATGTTTTTAATTTTGATGAAATCCAATTTATTAATTTTTTATTTTATGATTTATCCAAGAAATGTTTAGATACAAATATCCAAAACTACAGATATTTTCTCCTATATTTTTCCACAAGTTTTATAACTTTAGTTTTATGTCAACTCTATAATGCATTTTTTGGGGAGGGCATGCATGGGTGGCGAATTGAACCCGGGTCTCCGCATGGCAGGTGAGCATTCTATAATGTATTTTGAATTAAGTTTTGTGTTTAACGTAAGGTAAGGGAAATGGTTTATTTTGTTCAATAGGACTATTCAATTGTTCTAATACTATTTGTTGAAGGACTGTCCTTTCCTCATTGAATTACCTTGATACCTTTGTTGAAAATCATTTGACCATAAGCATGGGTCAATTTCAAGATACTTGATTCTATTGCATTGATCTATATGTCTATCCTAAGACAATACCCCTCAGTTGTGTGTTAGAGCTAGCTTAGACCAACTCATGAAAGCTAATTGTTAAATCAGGAATTTTCAAGTCCATTGTTAAATTATTGGTAGTTTTAAATTAGGTATGGTGGAGACACTTATATCACAGAAATCATTAAGGGCTAAAAATCAAGGCTTTTTTTTAAGAGACTCTGTTTACTATAACTTAGCTAAGTCTTGAAATCAGGTAATGTGGGTCCTTGAACTTTATTTTTATATCAATGGTTAACTGTCTTGCATTTTCATATCAATTTTTGGATCATCTTGTCAGTTTCTACAAAAGTTTGCTGTAAATACGATTTCAGTTGCATTGAATCTATAATTTAAATTCAGAGAAAATTGACATGTCAACATACTGAGTCTTCCAGTCCTTGAATATAGTCTGTCTCTCTCTTTATTTAATATAATTTCAGAAAAGTTTTGTAGGTTTCATGTACAGGTTTTGCAATACTTTTCATTAAATTTAATACTAAATAATTGTTGATGCTGTTGTAATCAGAATTTCTTACTCTTTTTCCCAATTGTTCATTGCTATCATATATGTATTTGTAGGCATTGTTATTTAACAAATTACTCCAAAACTTAGTGACTTAAAACAACAATATTCATTATCTTATGGTTTCCATGGATCAGAAATTTAGGTAGGGCATAGTGAGGATGGCTTGTGACTACTCCACCATGTCTGGAGCCTCAGCTGGAAGACTCAGTGACTAAGGGGCTGAAATCTCTGATAGCTTAAATGCAGCTGGGGGATGAACTTCAAAGGTGACTCACTTACATGATCAGCAAACTGGCTCCTCTCCACTTTGGGCCTCTCTCCACAGGGTGCTTGAGTATCCTCAACAAAGTACTTGGCTTCTCCCAGAACAAGTGATCCAAAAGAACAAGGCAGAAACAGCAATACCTATTATGAGGTAGTCTCAGAAGTCATACACTGTCACTTCCACCACATTGTTTTCATTAGAAGCAAGTTATGACCAGCCCATATTCAAGGAAAGGGCATTAGGATCTATCTTTTCAAAGACAGAGTGTCAAAGGATCTGTGGAAATTTTAAATCATCACAATATAGATATGAGGTTTTTGATATATTTACTTTTTATCCTGAGACTTTTCTAAATCATTTATCAGTTCTAATAGTTTTTTTTATTTGTAGATTCCTTGGGACTTTCTATATACATGATCATGGCATTTGTGAATAAAGACAGTTTACTTCTTCTTCCCTTATATGCCGTTGTTTTCTTGCATGACTGCACTAGATAAGATCTCTATGACAAGATAGACTAGAGGTAGTGAGTGTGGAAATTCTTGTCTAGTTCCTGATCATCATTAATTATGATATTGGTTGTAGGTTTTACATACAGGCCCTTTATAAGATTAAGGATGGTTCATTCTCTTCCTACTTTGCTTAAGGTTTTATCATGAATAGGTGTTTCATCAAATTCTTTCTTGGCATCTATTGAGATGATTATATGATGTTTCTCCTTTATTCTATTAATAGATGAGTTACTTTGATTCTCAGATGTTAAACCAACTTGGCACTCTTGGAATAACCCCCTCCCCCCCACATACACAAATTTAATCTTGATATATTATTCTTCTTTTAAAATTTGTTATTCAATTTACTAATATTTTGTTAAGGATTTTTTTTTTATATATGTTCAGAGATATTGGTCTGTAATTTTCATCTCTAGTTTGTCTGTCAGGTATCAGTGTAAGGTTTGCCTTATAAACTGAGTTTGGAATTATTTCTTCCTCCTATGTATTTTGAAATAATTTGTTATTTATTCCTTACGTATTTAATAGAATTTACCAGTGAAGCCATATGGGTATAGAGTTATATTTGTTGGTTTATTTTTAATTACAAATTCAATTTTTTAAAGATGTGTGGCCATTAAGTCTTTCTGATTCTTTTTGAGTAAGTGTTGAAAATTTGTGTCATTTGAGGAATTGACCATTTCATCTAAGTTATGTTTCTTGACAATGTTTTCATTAATCTTTAATGTCTATAGGATCTGTAGCTAAGTCCTCTTTATCACGCATGACATTTGTCATCTTTCTCTTTTCTTGATGAGTCAAGCTAGAGTTGTATAAATTTTAGTGAAATTTTCCGAGAATTAGATTTTTGTTTCATTGATTGGTTTCCTATAGTTTGTCCACTATTCTTTTTCATTAATTTCCATTCTTATCTTTATTATTTTCTTCCTTCTACTCACTTTACATTTATTTTTTTCCCTTTTCTAGCTTTCTAAGGTGGAAGCTTAGATAGTTGATTTGATCTTTCTTCCTTTCTAATATAAGCAAGTAAATCTATAAATTTGCCTGTAAGTACAGCTTTCAGTGTACCTGATAAATTTCAATGTCTGTTTTCACTTTCATTCAATTTAAAATATTTTCTAAACTCCTAAGTGAGTTCTTTGATCCATAGATTATATAGAAGTACATTGTTTAATTTGAAAACAATTTCCCAAAAATGCTATCTTTCTGACATTGTCTTCTAATTTAATTCCATTGTGACCAGACAGCATACTATGTATAATTTCAACATTTTGAACTTTTGTGAGACTTTCTTTATGATTCAGAATGGAGTCTATGCCAATGAACCTTCCATATGCAATAGAAAAGAATGTGTATTCTGCTATTTGGGGTGTAATGTTCTATAAATATCAATTTGGTCAAGTTATTTGATAGTATGTTTCAAAACTTCTTCATCCTTAATGATTTCTCTGTCTACTTGTGATATCAATGACTAAGAGAGGAATATTTACATCTTTAATTATAATTGTTAATTTGTCTATTTCTCCTTTCACATCTGGCAGTTTTGCTTCATGTATTATGATGCTCTGTCAGTAGGCACTTATGTATTTATAATTATTATATATTACTATTATATTGACCCTTTATCAGTATGAAATGTTCCTCTTCACCTCTATTAAAACTTCTTTTTCTTAAAGTCTGTATCATTGATATTAATATAGCCACTCCAACTATCTTGGGCTTATTGTTGGCATCATGCATTCTTTCAATCCATTAACTTTCAACCAGATTTGTGTCTTTTTATTTAATGTGTTTCTTTTAGACATCAGATAGTTGGAGCTTGCTTTTTACTTTTTCAAGCCTGATGATCTTTGACTTTTGATGGGAGTTTTCATCCATTTACATTTAATGTAAATATTTATATATTTGGATTTAGATTTGCCATTTTTCAATTTTTAAAATTTCATTTCTGCTTTGTTTCTCTGTTTCTCCTTTCCTTCTTTCCTTTCTGTTAAACAGAAGTTAGTATTCTAACAAAGTATTCCATATTTTAATACCTCAGTTGGTTTTTTAGCTGTATTTATTTCCATTGTTTTCAGTGGTTGCTCTAGAAATTGTAATATGCATTTTTAACTCATCACAATTTACTTAAAGTTAATATTTAATTACTTCTGGTAAAACAAATACAGGAACATTGCAACAGTAATAGTTCCATTTACCACCATCTTTTGTGCTATTGTTGTCATATATATGTTATATTTATATATGTTATAAATCCAACAATATACTATTATATTTTTAATTTAAAAGTCCTATGTCTTTTAAATAAATTATGACAAGAAATAGATAGATTTTGGGGTGCTCTTTATTCTTTCCTATATATCTGAGTTACTATCCAGTGCCATTTCCTACAGCTTGAAGAACTTCCTGAAGCATTTCTTGTAGTATGCTAGCAATGGATTCTCAGTTTTTGCCTATCTGAACATTTATTATGTTGTTATTTTTTAACAGAGCATGGGTACCCTCCAGGAGGTTTTCAGCTTTTGGAATATGCCATTCCAATGTCTTCTAGCTTCAAATATTTTTGACAAGAAGCAAGCTGTTAATCTTATCATTTTCTCCTCTGTTTTTTTTTTCTTTCTATGTTTAGATTTTTGTATTTAGTTTTCAGATTTTGATTAAGGTGTGTTAGTTGTACTTTTCTTTGGGTTTATCCTACTCATGGTTTGTTGAATTTCTAAAATCTCTAAATTAAAGTTCTAAGTCATAATTGGTGATATTTTAGTTGTTATGTCTTCAGATAATGTTTCTGTTCCCTATCTCTCTCCTCTTCCTCTGGGACTCAATAATTTATCTGGATGCTTAGAATTGTCCCAGTGGTCCTTGGGGCTTTGTTCATTTTTCTTAGGTCTTATTTCCCATTAGTCTTCAAGTCGGATAATTTCCATTGATCCATCTTCAAATTTACTGATTCTTCTGCACTCTCACATTCACTACTTAGCCTATCCAGGGAATTTTCCATTTCAGTTATTATAGTTTTCAGGCCTAGAATTTTCATTTTGTTCTTTGTTTAGTTTCCATTTCTCTATTGAGAATTCCCTCTTTGGTAACTCTTAATTCCATATTTACTTTTTGAAATATTTGATGTCTTTGCTAAATCAATCTCTAGGTCTACTTGGAGAGTTTCTAGTGATTGTTTTTCTAAGTCTGTGTCACATTTTCCTATTTCTTTGCATGTTTAGTGATTTTTGGCTAAAAACTGGACATTTAAAGTAGTGTGTTATAGTTACTCTGGCTATGTTTTCTGAGGATTATTGGTGTTTTGTTATAGTAGGTAGTTACCTTGCTTGTATCAAACATCAGAATACCATCTTCCTTGCAATGTACAGCAGCCAGTGTCTTTGCTCAATGTTACTTCCAGCTGCTCCTTTTTCAGCCTGGCTCCCTGGAAGTTGGCCTTGCATCTATATACTTTAGAAGTCACCAAGGATTTTTTGCAGAGTTTATACAGATATATACCTAACCCTCTTCTGTAATTTCCTTGCTTCTCAGATTGCCCTGAAAATGTCCAGTTGCTCTTCCAGCTCTGAGTTTTGTCCTTTAACAGCTCAAGCATCCTGACCTATATATGAGCTTGATAATACCCTCAGTCCAAGTTACATTATATTCACATTTCTCACCATGCACAATTCTGTCTTACAATGGTAAATTCCACTCCTGTGTTTTTACCCAGGAATTCCTGTCATCTTCCACAGGGAACTAAGAAGAGTTTACATTGAGATATTGGATCCCTGGTCTTCCATATTTCTCTTCTAAAATTTCTCCCTTAAATTCCCAGCTGTTTCCTGCACTGTAACTCTGACAACTACCATCCCAAGCCATTACTACTCCAGTTTTCCACAACCAAAGCTGGGGCTGAGATGTAGGGATTACACTTAAGCAATGAAGTCACATGCTCATATTCTTAATCAATGTGGTAGCAGTGTTCAGATTCTCCCTAACCTTGATCATTTTTTAGTGTCTGCTAAATAGTTGTTTTTAGTAATTATATAGTTGTTCTAGTTTGCTCGCTGCTGGAATGCAATATACCAGAAACAGAATGGCTTTTAAAAAGAGGAATTTAATGAGTTGCTAGTTTACAGTTCTAAGGCTGAGAAAATGTCCCAGTTAAAGCAAACCTATAGAAATGCCCAATCTAAGGCATCCAGGGAAAGATACCTTGGTTCAAGAAGGCTGATGAAGTTCAGGGTTACTCTCTCAAGTGAGAAGGCACGTGGTGAACATAGTCAGGGCTTCTCTCTCATTTTGGAAGGGTATGTGGCGAACACGGTGTCATCTGCTGGTTTTCTCTCCTGGTTTCTGGTTTCATGAAGCTCCCCAGGAGGCATTTTCCTTCTTCATCTCCAAAGGTCACTGGCTTGTGGGCTCTTGTGGCTATGTCATTCTTCTCTGGCTCTCTCTGAATCACTCTCATTCTCCAAAGTATTTTCTCTTCTACAAGACTCCAGAAACTTGTCAAGACTCACCCAAATGGGTGGAGACATGTCATCATGCAATCCAGTTTAACAACCACTCTTGATTAAATCACATCTACAGGGAGATGATCTGATTACGGTTTTGAGCATACAGTATTGAATAGGGATTACTCTGCCTTTATGAAATAGGATTTAGATTAAAAGATTTCTAAACATTTAAAGCTTTTCTAGGGGACATACGTCCTTTCAAACCAGCACAATATTTTTTTTTTGTAATTTTTATCTGTGGGAAAAAAATCAGCTCTAGAATTTTAATTTTGTTCTTTGTTCAGTTTCCTGTCATTATTGGAATACTCATCTCTGGTATGAGAGTTTTTATTGCCTATTAATACATACATTCAAATGCTTTAAATAGTACCAAAAGGTATTACCAGAGCTCCTTTTAGAAGCTTTCCTCAACCTTCAGGCTAAACTATCACTCCTTTGACCTACCTTAGTACCCGTGCATAATTTCTTGAGAGGCCATATACCATATTCTGGTCTGTGTATCACTAAACTATAACCTTCTAAAAGCTACCATGTATTATTCATATCTGTGTCCCCAGGGCCAGTACATAGCCATACACATTGTAACCACTAAATAAATATTATGGAAGGAAGTAATAATGGAGGGGAAAAGGAAGGAATGAAAAAGAAGGGAAGAAAAACAACAACAAAAGGAGGCAGGCAGACAGATTATGGGTGACCTACTTTGATTTGGAATATGGTGAACCTGCAAGAGAGAAGGAGGTAGAAACAGAGAGATGAAGGTGAGGCTGTTTAAGATATCATAGTTTCTCTCATAGCCTCATTGTTTTCTATTCCTACAGCCTTCCCTTTTTAATCCTTGATTTGAAATAGGAGCCCAAGATGCTCAGGAATTGTTAGCAAGGCATTTCAGATGCAACCCTGAAAGTGTAGTGTAGGAATTGTACCTTAAAGCTAATTCTTTGTAGCCATCTTGATTTTTAATGATCTGTGAATACGACCTGGTAAATTTTGAGGGAATTAGGCAGCGTAGAAGTTTTAAGTTTTTCACTGAAGGAAAAAGGAAAAAAAAAATGGAGTATTTGTTTAGTCTCTACTAAACAAATGGGAACTTGGATCAAGCACAATATATGTGACTGTAAATACTCCATTTTTTTCCAGAAATTATTTGGTTTCCTTTTAGGTTTTTTTTTTTTAATGGTTATTTTTGCTTTTAAATGGTTAAAACTAAAAAAGCCATGAACTCAGAGGGCTTCCTGTTGTGCAAGGTGTTGGGTAGGTGGATCTCTTGCATGAGAACAAGGACTCGAACCCATTCAAAGTGCTTTTAATTGAAGATTACAGTAATGATAATCCCTATGAGGCTGAGTTTCAAGCTAAATTATAAGCATAACTCTCTGGAATGCACTTAGTGTGTTCCAACAAGTATGTGTGTGTGCTGCATTGAATCGGTTCAGGTATTCCATTACTTCCCACACACATATACACACACCCTTAAGCTTGAGTGTTCTTCAAAATTTTCCTGGGAGCTTGCTAAAAATGCAAATTCCAAAGTGCCATCCCAAGAAAGTCTTATTCAGTTGATCTAGGCTGGGATATTTGTAAGAACCCCCCAGGTCCACAGCCTATCTTTTGAGACTCTAGTAGTCCTTGTAGTCTGGATCTGCAAAGGCCTTTCCTGTTTGTAATACATGATAGGTTATAAGACTGCCTAGTTAATTCATGTAAGTTATAAACATTATTAGTGTACCATAGTCAGGTTTATTAATATCATGTTATCTGTTTGAGCTTAGATATCTTGATCATAAAGCTCAAATATATATAAGCAACCCACAAGTTAATGTATACCAAGAGCTAAGTCTTCAGCCTTTAAAAAGTAGAAACAAGGGAGGAAAAGAAGTAAAAGTAGAACTAGAGTACCTATTCCAAAGGAGTATAGATAAAATTTATGGCGCCTCATTTCTGTATTTTGAGGACCTCTCTTTTATTCTTTATCTCCTCTTTGGCATCGTCCCAGGCCTCTGACACCTTCTCTCGGGCCTCACTTGTCTTCGTCATCTTTTCCAACTTAGCTTGGGAAGCTTCCTCTCTTCTATTTTCCAGAAATTCTACCTTATTTTCCATGCTTTTCTTGATTAACTAGTCACAGGTGATTTCCCTCAACTCCACCCTGCCTAAAAATGCAAGTCCCCATGACTCACTGTCTCATTAATTGCTTCTAATATATTTGTTCCATTGTGTGTGTGGAGTAGATGGTTTTGCCATTTGGGTTACTCCATATCTGTTCCTGTCATGGTTGTGAAGCACATAGTGTAGTAGAAAAGGCAGGTGTTGAAAGTCAGTCTTAGATTTGATTCTGGACTATGCTGTTTTGTTATCTCTGGTTATGAAGATTAATTGATAGTATCTATCCTTTTATACCAAGGTATCTAAATCAAAGTAGGCAGTAGGTACACAGTAAATGTTAGTTGTCACTGGCTTCTCTTTCTCCCCTTAGATTCAACAGTTACTTATTGAGCACCTACTATGTGTCAAACTTTTTTTGGTGCTGGAGACAAACCAGTGAACAAGACAGGAAATGTCCCTACCCTCATGAAGCTTACATGCTGTGGGGTAGATGGAAGGGAAAAAAATAAACAAATAAATATAACCTAAATGAAATAAGATAATTTATTAGTGAAGAAAAACAAATTTCAACTTTAAGGAATGTACTAATTCCTTCATGTGGATACTGCATGGTATTCAGATAACCAGAGGAAGAGTTTGATATGCTTGAATACATAAGGGGCATGAAACTTCTGTCAACCATATTCCTACTGCAAGATTAGACAAAAGTGGGCTCAATAAATACTAACTTGTTTGAAGGATAATTATTGGAAGAGAAGTTGAGACTTATTGATGCCAGTTAGGATCTCAGCAGGAAGGGAAGGGAAAATGCCATTCTGGGAGGGAGAAAGACCATGTCCATTGTGGAGTAGGCAAAAACTGGGGCTGTGGGATTTTGTGTTCTGGAATAACAGGATGTCTCACAGGCTCACTTTTCTTAGGATGAGGAAGCAGATTTTCCTGCTGCAAACAACACGTGGTTCTGAGGGAGATGCAGAGGGGCCAGGGAGGGTAGCCTGGGCTTGTCCTTTTTGAAAAAACAGGCTCTCGGTTGAGAACCACTGCACAGTGCCTGCCATATAGTATTTATTCAATAAACATTTGTTGACTGGCTATCTGAGTGACTTAGAGAAAGCATTTAGTCCAGTGCAATTTGGTGCCTTCTACAAGTCTGAGAAGAGAGGCTCTCTGTCCTGAGCAGCAGGAAGAAACTGAGCAGAAAACTTGAGTATGGTACAGATGTGTTACTTAGTTTAAAAAAAGAAAAAAGAGAGAGAGAATTCTCTAAGTATCACATCTCTCTGTGTTAAAATCAAATGGCAGCAAGACATTTCAAAGCAAAATACATTGTATACTTGGATTACTAGTATTGTGGCAGTTGGCTATTACTGTGCAAAAATAACCTGCAAAACTTTGTGGCTTAAAACAATATATGATTATTATTGCTTTTGAATCCAGAGGTCAGGTATGTGGGTCTTTCTAGAATAGAGGCTGTCTATTGGGCCCACCCATGCTTCTGTGATTGGGTAGGCAGCTCTCTGATCTTAGATGTTCTCTCATATATGTTTGGGGATTGACCAGCTATAGGCTCTCCTTGGCTGAGACAACTGGACCCCCCCCAACCCTGCCATGTGGTCTCTCATCCTAGAGACTAGGGTGCACTGGACTTGTTTATAAGACAGTGACAGAGTTACAAGGAGGTAAACTGAGCACGTGAGAGCTCTTGAGGTCTAGACTCAGAAATGGCACATTCTAATAGCTGAAAAAATAACAAATCCAGGTCAGATTGAAGCGACCGGGAAATAGACAATGTACCTTGATGGGAGGAGCCTGCAAAGTCATATTCCAAAGAATATGGATAGAAACAAGGGTGAAAAAAAATGTACCCCAGCTATTTTTACTATCACTATCCATGTTGCTGACACTGAATTATTATATTATATATGTCCATGATCAATAATGACTCCACACTTCTAGAAAGGAGTGTGTTTGGTTTACATTTTCTGGGCTTTGGAGCAACTAATGATGCAATGTGCAATTGAGCACATTATAACTGTACTTATATGGGTACGTAATAAAGGTAAACTTTGCAGGACTTTGGATGCCATAAATGATCTAAATGGCATCAGAGGATAGTGGTCACTGTTTTTTTTTCTTTTTTTCTGTGACTCAAGTGCTTTTTTTAAGTCTTAAAAGATGATTTATTAACCAAGATGATTTATTAACCTTTTTATTTTTTAATAGTCAGAATTTTTTAAATTTAGCAAGATGCTTTCAATGAAATGTTTTTTACAGGCTGGTTTTCAAAAACACTGGAGTATTTTGCTTTTTCCTTGCAAAGCAGGTAATGACAGATTAGAACAAGAATATAATTTTATATAGTCAAAAACACTGCCTCTCTTAAAATGCATTGTCGCTGTGACTTTGTCCTTTCGCTAGACCTTTTCCTTGCTATCATAAACTAAACTTACAGAATCAGCCTCCTTGACTATAGGTTTTTCAATCCAGTTAATGCTCTTTGTTCCAGAACTCTGGGTGGCCTACATTTTCCATCGTCCAGTCTCTTTAATAGTTTTGCTCAAGAATGAAGTATTTGTCCTAATATATTAGTATTAGTCACTCACACATATCAAGGAACGCCTGCCCTCTGGTGTCCATAGAGGTTGCTACAGCAAGAAGTAAATTAGTAGTCTATGTCAGAAATGCAGCATTCTATCCTATGAGGATTTTCTACCAGAGCGCTTCCTTAAAGTTGCCAAGTAAAGTTGTACAGTTTGAGCACTGCCTAAGGGTACCAGCCCAAGAATAGAATAAATGGTCATTGAAATCTGTGCTCTGCTTGCCAAATTGTGGTCTCTTTGTCCAAGCTGTGTCTGCCGATAGACACAATTTCATTTGAGCATGCCATTCACTTACCAAATTTTGTACCTGCCTAGAGTGTACAGCTTTTTCCTGTTCACACAAACCTCTGGGTAGGCTAATGGCAGATTTGCGGATGCTCATTTGGAGTTAGTTGGACACTGCTGTCAGCATGTAAATTTCCTACTTAGAAATTAGGAATACTTTAGTCCAGTGTAATCAGAAGAATCAGTAAACAAGGACCCCTAAGGCAAAGCAAGAATTGTCAAACTACTTAGTAGCAGTGCAGGGAATAAAACTCTGGCCTTCTGACTCTCATCCACGCTCTGAAGCCATATCTTTAGCTTTCAGGTGACCCCTTTATTTTTACAGATTACCTCCCTGCCTGTCCCATACCAGGCCTAGAGTAGATGCACAATAACACATTTGTTGAGTGAATGCTTTCCAGCTGTATTTTTTAATGTTTCCCAGCCCCTAAATCTCCTAACTTCATTCACCTATGCCACAGCCATTCTTGCTGTACAGCTTTGTTCATATTATTGTTCCCGCCTGTAATGCTCACTTTTCTCTAATCATTTCTTGCACAAGCTTGAAGCTCAGTTCCAGGTCTTCCCCTTTGAAGCCATCCTCCTTCCAGCCTTCATTAAGCCAGAGGAGGGATAGCTATGAAGAAGGTTGAGCCTACGAGTTCTGACTTAGTGGAAAGAGCACTAGATTAGATTTGAGGAACTGCATTCTAGGCTCAGATCTGCCATGATCTAGGATAGATCTCATCACCTCTCTTAGCCTCATTTTCCTCTTCCCAATAATGGCAGCAGTGGCTATATTGGTGTTGCTAAATGGGAGGCATGGATAATGCTAGGGAGGTGATTTTAGATTGTACATGTTCAAGTATTTTTGAACTTTAGTAGAAATGCATTTGTTTTCACACATTTTTTAAAAATCAAAAGCAATAATATACATTATTGTTATATGACAAGGCTAAGTATTTCAAGTTTGAAGAGGGAGTCATTTTAAATATATATATATATATATATATATATATATATATATCAAGTTAGCAATAGTACAGAGGGTACTAAATATTGCAAAAATGGTAAAATGTTTATTAAAATGGTGGAAGTTTGGGAGCTAATCACTCTGGTCCCTTCTAACCTTCTGACCAGGCCCTTTTCTGAAATTCTTTTGAACTGACAGTTTGTTCTTTACTGTTAGATATTGATGACAATATATTCTCTCTCACTGTGACAGCTGTATCTGATACTCTTTCCCCACCCCAGTCAGCATGGGCTAACTACAAAATAAGCCTTCAGAAAAGACTTATTTGATTTTTTTGTGTTGCTTCCAACATTTATAAAAAGCATCAACTGGTGTGCCAAGGACCTAGTTGAAAAACCATGTCCACTTTTATAAATGTAGATGTTTTTCCATTTGTAAAAATCATGTGGACTTATAAAAAATTTGTAAAATACAGGAAAGTAGAAAGAAAAGAAGGCATCTATCCTCTTACTAGCCAACACTGAACCCTGCTAATGTCCCTCCCTAATCAAAAGTCCTCCTGCAAAATCCTGGCAAGTGGGGATTTATTCCTATTAATCATTTTGGAAACTTGGAAAATACCTGGTTATGATAGATTTTTATCATCCCAAATCATAAAATAATAAATGTTTATGGAGAATCCAGTGGTAGAGGTCCACATGGCTCCTCTGTGAGCAACAGTTGGGTAGTACCGGAGATATGAGTCAAAGCTAGGAGAAGCTATCGCAGATGATAATATAATAATTGCTACATATTTGCTAACTATGTTGGGTATACAAAACTCTTTACTAATAATTATGGCTCAGTATTCCATGTACACATATACTTATTTGTATGTTTCTTTTCTGTAGGATTTTTGGAGTCTCTGGATGACTTTTACATTTTGAGCAGTGGTTTGGTATTGCTGCAGACCACAAACAGTGTGTTTAATAAAACGCTCCTAAAGCTGGTGACACCCCAGGCCCTCCTGGCCTGGCAGAGAGTCCGTGTGGCCAATATGATGGCAAATAGTGGCAACATGTGGGCAGAAATCTTTTCAAAATTCAACTCTGGTAAGTGGTCCTACAGAATAACTTTTAGGTATATGCCCAAGTTTAGATCTGGGGTTGACTAATAAAGCTATACTCATGGCTCTGACTTCACCTCTCCCAATATTTCAGGTACCTATAACAATCAGTACATGGTCTTGGACCTGAAGAAAGTAAAACTGAATCACAGCCTGGGCAGTGGCACTCTCTACGTTGTAGAGCAAATTCCTACATATGTAGAATATTCCGAACAAACTGATGTTCTACGGAGAGGTATTTTCTTCACGCTAGAAGTCTGGAGATGTGATAAGTGTGTATACATGTGTGCATATATGGTGGGCAAGTGTGTGATGGGGAAGAGAGGACGGCAATGCCATTGCCACTTACACTAGGAAAGCTTAATGGGTTTGGCACAACATACAAAACCTCTGCCTCAAATATGTGACAATGTGCAGATTGGGATGATACACGCATTCACAACCTTATGTTTTTTCATGGCTTTAATATTATCTCCTCTCTGAGATTTTGGATAAAGCTCTTTCAATTTAGCAAATCATGGAAACGTGGGGACATCGAACACAAAACTGTGCACCCTCAAGGAACTCTGTCTAGTAAGAAAGTGAGGCACTTAAAGCAGCACCAAAACCCAGAATGCTAAGAACAGTATATGGTCCAGTATCCCAAGCCCAGCAGTAAGACTGAAGAGGTGAAACTGTTATCAGTGGTAAGGGTCAGAGAAGACAGTTCTGGAGGGCAAGAACACAGCACAAGACATTTGAAGACCTGATTTTGGAGTCATACAGCCAAAGATTGAATCTTTACTTCCCAAAGTCTCAGAAAAATTCACCAACCCCTCAGCTCGCTTTCTTCATCTGTTAAGCATCATAGTAATGGGACCAATCCATAATCACTTATTTGCATTTTCTAGAGGTTTTGCAAAAACTCTAACCCAAAATTTTTACAGTTTTTGTTTTTGTTTTTTGGTCATCCTAGTTCATTTGGTAGCAAAATCTGACCTAATCTGACCTCATTTGACTCAAACTATTTTATAGTCTTTATTGCCTCTCTGAACCTCTTTTCTTCCTTTGTAAAGAGGGATGGTAATTGTTATACTTCATAGGGTTGTTGTGATATTACACAAGATACTCTGTTTTAAGTGCTTTTGTAAATTATGAAGCTTTATAAAAATGAGACTAAAGCAGCCACTTTGTCATTCATTTGAACTGATCTCATAAAGGGAAATATAATAATTATAAGTTAATATTCATCTAATTTTACCATATATTAGGTGCTATTCTAAAGAACTCCATCTACTTGAATTCAATTAATGCTCCCAATAACCCTTATAAGATAATAAATACTCTCAATAACCCTTATAAGATAATAAATACTATCACTGTTCATATTTTATAGATGAAGAAACTGAAGCACAGAGAGGTTAAATAATTTGTTCAAAGTCATACACCTAGTAGTAGAAGAACCAGGCTGCATATCTATATAACCTAGATATATTCTAGCAATAAACCTGGATTTTAGTTGGTAATTTCAATGTCATCCTTATCTGAACTTTTCGCAGTGTTGGCTCTGTGTCTCAGAATTAGCAAGTTTAAATGTCATGTCATTTGCTTTGTTTCAATAATCTCACCCCAGCATAGGAGTCCTATACAACTATTAAAATGTAGAAAGGCAAACAAGGTCCAAGAGAAGAATATGGGAAAAACATTCCCAGAACAATGGAGAAATTCCTATGTTGACTGATTTAGTACTAAAGTCTATACCGACTGAAATCTGGAATGTTTCTGAAATGCTGCTTGTACTAGAGCTGTGTTACACGTTGGGTGCTTAGTGACTGATAGGCTGTGTCCTTGGCCCACCAGAAAGCTTTGAGTGAAGCCTTTATGAACGCTTAGAATCAAAGAAGTTAAATGCTTGCTGGCATCTTGAACATCATTTCCAATTCTTTCATATTATGGACTCCCCTTACCCCTCCTCACATGCCACCAAAAGTTTTTAAAAAGGAAAAAAAAATTAGATAACTGCCTGAGACTTAGTTTAATAGCCCTGAGCCTAGAAATCAGATCTTCTGATTTCCAGTGCTGTGTTCTTCCACTATCTCATGATTAGCATCTGGCCTCTTCTCTTTTATGGCCATATTATGAAACCATCTTTTGGCATGCCAGTAACCAAATGCACTTAGATGATCTTCCTAGAATACTTTGCTTTATCCTTCATTTTGCTTTACAGAATAAGGTTATTTCCTGCTATATAGATGACTTTAAGGGTTTTGGGTGAGAACCAAAGAATTCTGATGCTCTTTTTCCAGAGTATAGTAATCTAGACTTATGCCAATTCTGCAAATTAAAAAAAAAAAAAATCATTTTGGCTGCCAGTATTCACAAACTTTATTTTCCTTGTAGTAACATTTCATAATCACACACCTGTGCCAAGTTTCAAAATAAACTGCCATTGATAACATTTCTTTTATTCCTTCTCTCTTCTTTTCTGTTTCCTTCCCTGTCACCCCTAATCTTCCCTCCCTTCCATTCCAAATCAGGATACTGGCCCTCCTACAACATCCCTTTCCATGAAAAAATCTACAACTGGAGTGGCTATCCAATGTTAGTTCAGAAGCTGGGTTTGGACTTCTCTTATGAACTGGCTCCACGAGCCAAAATCTTCCGGCGGGACCAAGGGAAAGTGACTGATATGGAGTCCATGAAATATATCATGCGATACAACAGTACGTAGCACATTTCTCAAGAATCATTCTTCAAAACTCCTTTTCTTCCCTATGGATAAAGAATCCATGTAAGTCTATCATCTCTGTACTAGAAGGAATTATAAAGAAGTTATTGAATTAAGTAGTTCATATTCAATTGATATTCTACATATTTTATGCTCTACAAATAGAATTTTGTCCTCCTTTATAAAATGGCAAGAAAGAAGATTCTGCACATTTTTTCATTGTAAAAATCATATGTAAAACGCAAAAGTAATAACCCATGCCAGGGTACTTTTTTTTTTTCTTTCCAAACACAGGTTTCCTTTCAAGGATAAAAGTAGCTACAAAGACCAAAATCACTCATAAATACTTTTATCTTTGATAAACTATGTCAAAATTAAATTTGTATTTTTGTTAGAAAAACTCTTACATGCTGATTCATACACACTTATCATCTATCATCTTTTTTTACATCCACTCTTTCCTGTGTGAAGTTCCTGGGGGCAGTTGGGGCCTGGGGCAGGGGTCTAGCAGTTTTCTTTCTAGTACAAGCCAAAGGACACTTCTGTATCTGGGAGCAACCTGGGGTGAGGAGTGAAGTCTGATTATCAAACCTTTAACAGGTTCCAACAGCTTACTGCTGATCAGTATCTCAGACAAACCAACACTTACTCTTTTCCCCCACCACTATTTTGTAGATTATAAGGATGATCCTTATAGTAAGAATGATCCCTGCAATACTATTTGCTGCCGTGAGGACCTGAACTCAGAGCACCCAGTCCCTGGGGGTTGCTATGACACAAAGGTAACATGCTATTGAGTTATGACTTTGATTTCCTAAAGCACCTAGGCCTATTAAAAGGCAAAACTGCAGAAGTTTTGGGTGGCATAAAGCACAGTAATGTCTCTAACCATAATTCACTTTAGGAATAGGTTTTTCAGAGATTTTGGTTGTAGGTTCCTTTGCCTAAGTCTGCTGTGCCACTTAATAGTAAGTCACGGAGTCTCATAATGTTTCTGTTTTCTCAGACTGGCCCAAAGTCCAACGAACATATTATTAAGAGCAATGTGATTTCATTTTAAATATGAATTGAATTTAGCTGAAGAGCCAAATGCCTTAATCACTAAAGGATCTTCCCCATATTAGCTGCAGTGTCTCATACTAGAGATGATACATGGGTTTGCAGTGGTATACTAAAGCTGGATTTAAACAAGAGTCCATTTTTAAAGCCAATTGACATGTTGATACATGAAATCACCACGGTGGGAGTATTTATACCCGGGAAATCAGCAAACACTACAAGTCAGGGCCTTTTTTTCTCCTTCAGATTGTTGGTTGTTGAGTATTTACCTGCACACTACTGAATTTGGGATATCCAAGGGTATGAGTTAGCCACTTTGTTGGTGAAAAGAATCATTCTGCCATATTGTTTCACACTTAGGGCTGGGGGCAACGTCTCTTAATTCTGGAACAAACCAGTTAGAAGCTGATCATTCTATCTTTAGTTCAGAAAACGAAGAAAAGAACTCAGACCCCATCTACATGCTATTTTTAGTCTAATGCTTAAATATGAGATGCTTTAGAGTAGTAGAGTTCCAGCTCAATCCACTTTTAACTATATGATGGTAGCAAAGCTTTGGCCTTAATGACTCTCAGTATGCTGTACAATGTAAAAAAAAAAAAGATAGTGGATATAGAGAAAATGGCACACATAAAGCCCCACTGAATGTTTTTCGATTTGTTTTTAATAGCATTTGCAAATATTCAGTAAAGTGTAAGAAAAGTACTGTATATCCACATGTCAGAATACCTAATGAAAATTACTTCTACTACTTTGCCTGGGAAAATGCAAGGCAGGCTCTCTCACCTGCCAGATTTCACTGGGGAGTTTACTTTCTTCTGGAGACAGGAGCTTAGTACTTTTTCATTAAACAGGATTTTGTTGAAAGAAATGCTTTAAAAATCTAACCTCTCTCTTTAAAGTCCTTTTAAATAGTGGGGAAAATCAGAAGTTATGAGACATGTTCTTTACCTAAGGTTGAGATCTGCTGCTGCCCAGTGTTTGGGCATTTTTGAGAACCATGGACTTCATTTTTTGATATGGGGCTACTTCTACTTAAATCTGTTATAGACCTGATTAATAACATTTGTTGAGGACTTAACTATATTCTACACTCGTCTAAGAATTTGCTCTGATTAATTCCCATTTTACATATGAGAAAACTGAGTCACAGAGGATTAAGTAATTTTAAGATAAGTTTTGGAGCTGGAATCCTAAACATGAGTAAGATGATTCCAGATCTCATACTTTCAGTTCCATTAATTTAACACACTTCTACAAGTCAACCTACATTTGAATGCCAAGTGGATCCTGGAGATTAAAGATATATGGAAAGTTGCAAGGAAATTTGATTTTAAAAGGGGCTAATATTAATGACTTTGAAAAAGTGGGCAGAAAAAATGGTCATGGATTTTTCCCCCCACACATGGTTTTCTAAAATGTCCCCCTCCTCTCTCCTTCCAGGTAGCAGATATCTATCTAGCATCACAGTACACAGCCTATGCCATCAGTGGTCCCACCGTACAAGGGGGCCTCCCTGTTTTTCACTGGAACCGTTTCAACAAAACTCTCCATCAGGGTATGCCAGAGGCGTACAATTTTGATTTTGTCACCATGAAACCAATTTTGACATAAAATGGAGATGAGGGTATAGAAGGCTGCAAATAACATACCAAAGGCATTATTTTAGCTGTTTTTCCTTTCAGAATTAATCTTAATAAAATACATTAAATTCATTATTTGGCCCTTTCATTTTCCAATGCTTGTTATTAACAGCAAACATTCACTACAGAGGGGAGGGGAGCACTGTAGAGGAATATTATTTATAATAACAATACCAGGCTTCAGCATACGCACTTATGTACCACAAAGAGGGTATGGTAGAAATGTCTTCCTTGTTCACCAAAATCCATCTACAACTTTTCTGTCTGGCTGCACAGCTAGAACACATCTTCCAGGTTTTCTTAAGTAGATGAGCTATGTCACTGAGTTCCAGCCAATGGAATCTGAAATGTAGTAAGTATTTTCAGGGCTGGTCCATAAGCACCTGTACCCCTCCATGCTCTTTTCTTTTTCCCTGGCAGGATATGCTTAATGACAAACCGCTAGGGGATGGTGGAGCTGTGTTTCCAAAGGAACCTCCAATAGAAAATGAGCTCATGATTTTTCTGATCATTAACAGGGATCAGTTCAGTTTTTTTGAATTGCAGGCTAGGCACCTAATATAGCAAACCTCAATGTTGTATTCTACTCATTAAAAGCAGCATATCCAATCTGGCAGAAACTCTGCATAGCAACTTTTCTTTCAAAGCTGGAGAACTGTATTAAGTTTTGAGAACCAGGAATTACCAAGGAGGTTACATAAGCCATACTGTATGGTATAACAGATGATTCTTAAGATGAGATTTTCAAAAGAAATACAAGGGCTGAGAACAATGAATCACAACACACAGAGTGTTAGAAACCCAGTAGTTTATTTCAAAGTATAAATTTCAGGCTTGCTGGACAAAACCCCACTACAATTAACACTTATACAGACACCACTCTACTGTAAGTTTAAAAAAGAAAAAAAAACCACAAAAACCTTCAAAACCTAATAGAAATAGGGCAACTTGCTATGGCCCAGTCTGTATTAGAATTAGGAAGGTCTTACACTGTCTCATTATTTACATTTTCAGCTGCAATAAAGAAAAATCTGGATGCAAGTTTCCTACAAAGGATTTATTTTTATATTTAATTTTTAAATGGCTGATAAAATACTAAAGCCTGGATCCCCCAAAGGTGGTTGATTGCCCAGTTACCTTATTTACAAGAAAAAGGTGAAAACAAAAGGATGGTATTTAAATATAAATGATGGGTACTTAGCTGACTCTACAAAAAAGAAACAAAAAAAAACTTATTTTAACATGATAAAATAATTTGAACAGGAGAAGACAAAATGTGTTTGCATTGTCCTCTTCTTCCCAATTGGCTGGCTCAAGGGGATATATGAGTTTCAAAAAACAGGTATGACTGCTACACTAACAAGATGCTTCATGAGAATTGCTCTAACTGGTCTTTTAATTTGTCCCAAAAAATGTTTTTAAAGGCATTGTTTGTCCATTAAATAGTAAGGAAGGCAGTCATTTTGCAATAATCTAGTACCGGGTTTGTCTGGAAAATATAAGAAAACTAGGCCCATGCTTGGTCAGTGGTAAAGTTAAAAAAGTAACAAAATAATCATGGGGTACTGAAACAGTTCAAGAAGGACAGTCTGGGAGAACACTTGGAAGGTCTTTGAAGTATTCTACTGTGATCACAGTGTATCAAGGTGAGAGATGAGGATACCACGGGCATTATTTTCTTGATCTCCACAGTACTGGAAAACTCATGGATCAAGATAAATGCGTATCATGCAATAGTAACACTAATGTTGCTGCATAAATGACAATTTGGAGAATATTTAAAGCAAAAGACCAAATGATAAAAATAAGTGAACATTTATCCAGTATACTAAGATTATCGTGTGGCGCAATCAGCCTGTCTGAGGAGTTTTGCTGACAGATGCACCTAAGTAAGATTCTAAGCTCCTTGCTTTAGGTAATTTATTTCAATGTATTATCTGGTAATGGGGATAGGGAGCGTGTAGATTACACATCTCTGTGAGGCAAATGGTATCCAAATTAAGATTCATCTTCCAAGAAAGAAAGCTCTACTCTACACCTCTCTATTAAACTTCAACTGCGTTAAATAGTATACAGTACTCTACATATTGTAAAAATTGAACCCAGAAAAATAAAGGGATATAGTTAACCTCATAAAGTTAACCTTTAACAACAGATGTCAATATATGTAGTTTATAAATTTAGTGGCAAGAACACAATTTTTAAAAAGAGGCTTAGTGATACTTAAACAGGGTGAAAATTACTCTGACAAAGAGCAAAATAGAGAGTAACAAACATCACCATTACCTTTAAATCACATATAAACATCCTACATTTCAGGTTGAGATATCACAAGTCTCCAAGATTTCCAAGAGGGCAATACTTACACAAGTATTGTCAGGCTAAAAAATGTAAGTAAACTTTCATTCCCAAAATGGGATAATCGAGCTTATTTGTAATACTTTGTGAAAGCTATCATAAAATAAAAAGAGTACCATGGAGTGTGAACTATTACTAAAAGTCTTAAGTGGCTATTTCTAGTTGTATTCTCCATTCTCTCTCCCAAAAGAAACATGCCAGTCAAGAAGCCAGCACTCATCAATATTAAAATCTGCCCAAAACAACTGCCTAGAATTCTAGCCTAGCACACCTTTCAGTACATTCAATACAGCTACAAATTCCAAGGCAAGCTAATTTGAGATCATCTTACAATATCTTTTCTCAAAGCACTGTAATTTTCTCTTTGTACTTCCACCATACAGAATAAAAAAAAAAATTAAGTATTTTACTGTAGAAAATCTATTTTCAGGATTACTATTTGAGAATTTTTTTTCCTTTGACAGAAAAGACACAATATAGATAAAATAATGAAGTATTTCCATTCTACTGGGCTTTCTCCACCCAATTATATAAATGCAGTGAAAGTTTTTTTAAGGGATTAACGAATATAAATAAAAACATTCATCAAGAGAACCCTTTCCTAGGCTATGTAAGCAAATGGGTGTCACATGACCATAAAACAAGGCCAATAAAGAACAATTTTTGAAGATGGGCTTTCTATTCTGTGGACAGGAATCATCTTGAACACATAATCAACAATACAACCATTGCAGGCTGCATATGTATTTTCATTGTATATACATGCAGATATAAATAAATAGGTGTTCATTTACAACTAGAATATCACCAATTTCTCCCTTTTAAAATTTTCAATGTCACGACATTGGCAACTTCTTTACCATTATTATTAAAATTATTCCAAGAATGAGTAACATCTACATAGTTGGTTGGCAAATTAGATTCATGAAAACCCCACTTCTCACTGTGGTCTCATTTCTTGAAAGTGAAAGGAAGGTTTTGGAGCATTAACATTTTGGCAATCAGTGTTCCTTTAGCACTGATTAAACTTCAAAAACTAAAATGACAGTACACTGACTAGTGAAAGGGAACTTCTCTAAAGAGAATTTCATTACAACTAGAATAATTCCTATTCCAAACCATCAAAAGTTGCAAACAAAGCAGCACTAATAAGAGGGATAGGATCATACGCAATTATAAATCCTGGACAATTGAATGATTATTATTTTAAAAGGGTAGAAATGTGCATTCAAATATGTAAGGGAAAGACAAATCGAAAAGTTATCTCCCAAACCCCATTAATTCCTTTAAAAACACCCCAACCACACCTTATCCCCACTTATCACTTCTGGCACTCATAATGAAAATCCGTGACCTAAGCTGCACTGTATCAACTCTGACAATGAATGGAGATACACAGGAGTTTATATCTAATTGTTACATCAAATGACCTCAAAGGATATACTTTAACTTCTCTCCAAAACTAACAAGAGGGTAAAAATCAAACTCAACTTGGCACCATCAAACGAATGTTAAAAGTTTAAAACAGGAAGAATGATATAGGAATAAAGAGGAAATGGGGCTCTCTCTTGATATTTTAGCTTGCTGTATTTTGTGACTTTAACCAGTTACTTTCTTTGAAAGATTATTAAGTTTTGGTGATAAAGTAAATGAGAACTGCTTTTGTAATCACTAACAGTGTGCAGCATGGATACTAAAACATATTTGAAATAAATTTTTCTTATACAATCTAGTTTTTTCTTGGTCCACTTTAAACAGAATCAATTTAAACAGTGACCAAAAATGAAAACAACTAAAATGACAGAGAAGAAAACATAGAAGAAATAAGTCAAATTCTTGGAATTAAATGTAGTAATGCCACAGATGAAAAATATATACAAAAGCCTTGGCTTAAAAATTACTTGAGGGGGTTAGGAGTGTGTTATATTTGGTAGAAATGAAGGACAAATCAAAGTGAAAAGACTGAAAGGGAAGAGTAAACAACAATGGACATATAGCCATGTTTATTTTTGTAGTTAATCTTTAAGGCACAAAATAAACACAGAAGACCAGATTAGGAAAGGGAGGGGCCATTGTAGATCTTTTCATCCACCAACAAACCAGGAAAGGAGATAAAAGAAAGATCAACAGATCCTTTGCTGTGTTCAAATTAACCTCCTTTTAAACTATTTTAGTTATTTTGCTTTTTATTTCTTTGGGTTTTATCAAGATCCAGTTAAATTATTCGACTATGATCCTACAGATTCCTAAGAAGCAGAAGCATGCCAGTTACATACCTCATAACCTTTGTTCTACTTTCTTCATACGGGAAGAGAAGTAAATCTGAGAATGAAAATGGGATATTCCACTGCAATAAACATATAAATAGGGAAGAAACACAAACACCCACATAAATTCCCCAGCCTTAAAACTAAAGCAAGGTGCATATTTACATTTCAAAACCCTGAAGTTTGAATTGTCCAGGAAAATAGATTCTTGCTTTGTGGGCTGAGTTTATTTTACTTTTGGTTATAAACAAATGTAGTGTATACACATATGTGTCCAAGAAATCTTGCAGAATGTAGATTTTACAATGGGTATCATGCACAAGATTAAAAACATGACCAAAAAGTGAAACTTTTTGAAAGTGGAACAAAGATAAAGGCTCCAAGGTTTAACTGCTCTGGGAAGAAGAGATTACATCTGTTGACTGAGGATCACAGAAAGGTCCAAAGCGTCCATAAATATCCTTGGCTCTTACTGCAAAGTAGTATTTGCTGCCAGATACAAACTGGGTGAGGGTACATGCCATGGGCAACGGAAGTGCCTTTACTTCTCCAATCTTTTTCCATTGTGAGGGCACAGTGGCACTGGGTTCCTCATGGTAAGCATAGAGATGATAGCTATCAACAGTGGCACAGCTTCGATCCACCTCCAAGACGCTCCATGACAGTACAATGCCATTTTGACTCTGAACTCGTGCTAACTTCAAATGTGGCTTCTGAGGCAGAGATGTGCTGCTAGCTTCTGGAGGCAGACGCGGTGGTTGTGGGGCTTCTGGTAAAGGTGCTGGGTGCACGGGGCGTGGGGGCTCCTGATAAAAAAAAGTGTCTTGTTAAATTATAATCATCACAGAAAAAACTTTCAGAATACTAGGAGAAACAAACAAACAAATACAGAGATCAAGAAAGGAAATCTGGAAAGGAAATAATACCTTCCGACCATACCAATTTCCATTTGGTGATTTATGACCAAGCTTCACACAATGGTGCTGAGCTTACTATATACTTTATAAATCTAAAATACTGAGTTTCCCTCTGACAGGCAGTAAAGTAATCATCTACTTCTAACAAAGTAACTTAAGATTTAATTCTCTGTGGCTATATATTCCTATTTCAGGAAAGTAAAATTTATATAATTTTAGTTATGGAAAAATTTTTAAATATCACATGTAGCAGTCTATCAAGAAATTTGAGAATGCAACTGTACTTTCATTTTTAAGCTGTTTGGACAAAGATACTACCATATTCTTGTAAATAAGCACATTTAACAGTGAATGCGTATTACTATGTTCTTGGCTCTGTGTCAGTCTGCATGAAAGAGATGAATTAGACCTTGAAAGACAGGAGTTGGAAAGGGAGAAATGGTTGTTGTGTACCTTTTAGCCTACAGGTAAAGCATGAACGAATGCATGGGTACAGGAAATTGATGGAATTTATGGGCAAGAACAAGTGCTAACTTTTTTAGGGTATGCAAAGAATAGTGAAAAATAAATTTGCAAAGATAAGATGGAGACCAGATGATGAAAATGAACAAATGCTACACTGATAGCAATTTCTTCAAGAAAGATAAAAGAGCCAGGAAGTAGGGATATGAGTGACTTTTTTTTCAAGTGAAACATATCCCTCCTCACTGATTTTATATTGGAAGTCATAAAACATATAAGATTCCTTTAATTGAAATTCATTTTATAAAAAATATTTTAATACGTGTTTCATTAAGTTCAGAATTTGCACATTGAATAGTGAATTCTGTGAAGGTCTAACAGTATCTTTTTAATATCCATGCCTTCTCAAAGCTTACTACCCAGTGACTTTCTAAAAAATATATCTATTGATGTTTCTTTGGGTCTCCTGTGTCTTAGAGCATCTAGAAGAAAAAATGAAAAATCACGGGACATTGTATAACCTATACCAAACTTTACAATCTGTTGTATAACCACTTGTTAAAATGAACATGGAAATTTATTGTTTTTTGTATATATGTTATTTTTCACAATAAAAAAAAAAAAGAATATGCTCAGTAATTTCACAGAATGCAAATCAATGGCTGAAACCCATGTATCTACTGGATATTCATACACATGTCTGTAAAATGGTACAATTCATCACAGTTAAGAAGGCAAAAGTAGAGTTGGAGAAAACAAGAAAAAAAAATAGGTAACTCACTGAAAGTTAAAGTAGAAATTATTTAAATACTGTCCATTTTCCTGTATTTCCGCTTATCGAAAATCTTTTTTTCCCCCTAAAATCACTTAATCACAAAAGTAATTAAATAGGGTGGGCCATGGTGGCTCAGCAGGCAAGAATGCTTGCCTGCCATGCCAGAGGATCCAGGTTCGTTTCCTGGTGCCTGCCTATGTAAAAAAAAAAAAAAAGTAATTAAATATAAAAATAAACATGCAGTTAGCAAGATAAAATAGCGTGTGCATAGGTGGTAGGGATAAATGGGTTCCACCATAAATGAAATAAGATTGGCGATGTGCTGATAATTGTTGAAGTTAGGCAATGGGTATACACTGATCATTATACTATTCTCTCTACTTTATGTTTGAAAATTCCCATTGGAAAACATTTTCTAAAAATTCAAAGAATATTTCACCCCTGAGAGATGTGCAGCTTATTCTAAGACAATAAACATGGAATTTAAAAAAAAAAAAAGTTTTGATAGGTTACCATATTTGCAAAATGATGATATAAATAAAAGTTTTGTGCCACATATTTTAGTTTTTTGTTTTTGAGCCATTTTTTTAATTGTATAATATTACATATATACAAAGCAAAGAAAGAAAGAAGCAACAGTTTTCAAAGCACTCTTCAACAAATAATGTTACAGGACAGATCTCAGAGTATGTCATGGACTACCATACCATGCCATCTTCTCAGATTTCTCCTTCTAGCTACTCCAGAATATTGGAGGCTATAAGGAACATGTACTTTTTATCATCACAATCGACTTTTTTTCTTTTTTTGTGTGAAAAAATAACATATATACAAAAAAAAAGCAACAAATTTCAAAGCACAGCACAACAATTAGTTGGAGAACAGATTTCAGAGTTTGGTATGGATTACCATCCCACTATTTTAGGTTCTTACTTTCAGCTGCTCTAAGATACTGGAGACTAAAAGAAATATCAATATAATGATTCAGCAATCATACTCGCTGTTAACTACCTTTCTGTATAACTCCACTATCAAATCTGATCTTTTCCCCATTCTTCAGGGGTATTTGGGCTATGGCCATTCTACCTTTTTCATGTTGGAAGGAGCTGTCAATAATTTGAGGTAGGGAGATGGCACTACCTGATGTTCTGGAGAAGCTGGGCCCTCTAATTTTCAGTTCTTAACTGGTACAGGGATCCATCTGGAGGTTGTAAGTTTCTAGAAAGTTACCCTAATGCATGGAACCTTTGGAGAATTTTATATATTGTCCTAGGTATTCTTTAGGATTTGTGCCATATATTTAAAAAAATAAGTTTATTAAGTTTTATTTAAACAATACAATTCAACTTCATTAATTTGAACTTAGTTTGAAATTTAAAACCATGTATAGCTCTGGAAAGGAAATTTAAGTAACCCACGTGAGAATATAAGAGAACACATTATTTTGAAGCTTGCTATACACAGAACACATGCACTAATTATTAAACACTTAATGAACATTAGACGCCTTAAGTTTTTTCAAATCAAAGATTTATATATTACTTATTTGGCAAATTGGTAATTTTGGTTCAAGCAATTTATTTGTGCATATGGACTATTTTTTGATTAAAGGTAAGCTGCCTGAGGGTATTCCTTGTCTTGTTCATCTTTGTTTTCCTTAAAGAGCCTAACAGAGTGTTCTTATGCCAAATATAGTACTTGACAAACATTTGTAAAAATTATCACACTGCATGACGTACTTCAAGCTAACACAGCTGTCTTATAATTCAAAATTTTTATTCTGCTCTTATTTATAATTAGTCCTAGTTTTATTATGTTTCCAAAAAGCGAACTGTCTACCCTTTTATTAATTTGTACAAATTTTATTTTTAGTAAAAATAAGGATATAAATATTTTCCATATGTAATGGTAACCTGTGGAACACAAAACCATTCCCTCACTTCTGGGGCTGATGCATACTGCTGTGCAACTTTAGTTTTGTTTAAAAGAATACGCCCCCTACAGCTACGTAATGCACAGCCTGTTCATTTCCTCTTCTGGCTTAGGACAGAGTAAACCTAATTCATAAGATTCCTGTTCTGCTACAAACAAGAGATTTACAACTCAGTGCTGTTATTAAAATATTACAAAGACAGACCATTCTGCTTAGAATAGGAGAGAATAAAGACAGCTAATATTTAGTTTATCCAGTATTGTCAGAACAGAGATCAAACTACTTTAACAGTGTTATAATACTCATGTACAGACTTTACTTCTCAATGAACCAAATTTTGAAATACTTCTTTATAAGGTCAACTGTCATTGAAATTAGGTTAATTTTGAAATTGTTCACTGAGCAATTAAATATTTTGTCATATACATTCATATTTAATTACTGCTTTAGAGTAAGCAATTAATAATTTTTCCAGTTTCAGTGTGAACATTTAACTTGTAGTGACAAGATGTGGATTCTAGTATCAGATCTTCTCATTAGTTATATGGCCCTAGACAAGCCATTTCAGATTTCTGCCTACATTGAGTCCAAGCAGGGACAGTAACAGCATTTTAATCTATCTTATAAGTCAGCAGATATGATTTATATGAAAAAATTTTGGTAATGTCACTAAACAATTATAATGTTCAGTTCTATCAAATTAACAGTTTTCTAATATTGGTTGACATTTTTATAATTTAACCAAAATAAAGACTGCAGATTTTCAGAACTACAAAATTCAATAGACAAGGTGAATTAATATAGTAATGCTAGTTATAATAATAAATCTATTCATCCATGTTCTCATTTAATTACATTAAGAAATAATAATTATAAAAAGAAGTAAAATTTCATGAAAATATTCCCATTTATTCTTGCCCATATCAATGGACTATCTAACATGAGCCACTACATGTTAGGTACTCAGAAAGTCATATCATCAATAGACTTCGTCAAACAGATCTGGCAGCTGAACCATGATACGTCGGTTAGTCCATAGGCCAGACTCAGCATGTCACTCTCCTTATCAGTGATTGCTTGAAACTTCTCAAGTATGTGCTCTTCAAAGATGAGGTGACAGACACAGCATGCTGAAGTTCCCTTACATGCACCAAAACCATCAATATATAGATTATTATCAACCACAACATCTAGCAGAAAGTCACCAACTTTTCTTTTGATCGTTAGCTCACCATCATGGTTTTTAAAGTATATGGTTATTTTATCTTTGGAGCTGCTCCCTGCCAGAGCCAACACACTCAGCAGCAGCTTATCCCTGCACTCTCGCCTGGCCTCTGGGTTCCCAGGTCACAGGCTTCCACACAACATCTGGCAAGGTGCAGTCACCAGTGGGTGGCAACGCATAGGAGCCTGGCACCTCAGCAGTGCCCATAGCCCCGAGTTGAGTTAAGTTGTACCATATATGTTTTGAAGGAAATTTGAAATCAAAGAAATTATTTTTGGTTGCAATATTAAAATATTAATGTAATAATATCACAATAGTAATGGTGTATTTGCTCCATGTCCTAACAAGTTTAGACCTGAATACAGTGAAAACACTCTGGAGATGCTGGAATCAGATAACGTGTGTTTTACACTGGACTGTATTTGATACTTGCTAGCTTGGGTAATGATACTGAGCAACAAGTTAACATCTTTGAAATAGGATTTATTTCTACGGAAAGGATGATAATAATATTCATAGGGTTATGAGGTTTAAATAAGACAACACATGAAAAATGCATGTGTCTAGTATACTATAAGTACTCCTCTAATGATAGTACTTTTTTCTCATGTTGGAACAACAAAAATAAATACTTAGGAGGATAAGTGCTGGAGCTGGAATGCATGGGTTATTTTACTTTTTAGGTATGCTCTCAGGCTGGTTAACCAACTTCTCTGTGCATTACGGCTGCCTCGTCTATAAAGGAAGACAGCAACTCTCCTAAAGGATTCCTGGATAAGGATTCAATATATTAACAGTGCCTAGTACATGCTAAGTACTCAGGAAATGCTATCCATTATTATGAATATTAAAAAGTAGATGTTTTGCTAGATAAAAAGGAGTGATACCAGCTTGATAATGATCCACCAATTTCTCCCTCTAAGCTAACATTTTCATTTATATGGTATTCCATTCCAATCAATACTGTTATAATCAAGACACAGGAGAATGTAACATTGTTTGGAGGCTAAATCTGAGAAATTTTGGTTTTCTGTGTGTCTCTTAACAAATGAATTTCCAATACAGTCAGAATATTAAAAACAGTAGTTGATAATAATATGGTCATTAGAAATGGTGTAAGATTTTGAGGGAAAGTATAAGTCAGAGTATGGAAAATACCCTTTAATTTTAATGAGTTAGAAATGGTCTATTTCATTTCCCCTGCCCCAATTATGGATTCTTCTTGTTCACCACACATCACCATAAACAAACAGATGTTCGATGATTGTCATCCCTAAGAGTATTTGCTCATAATGGTAAGATCAATTTTCTTAAATAAACCTGTACTGGAAAAACAGAAAGACCTACATTTCCTTTTGATATAATGACTTTAAAGAAAAAATATACTTAAATAATACATGACACTGAGTTTGTAAAGCCAAGCAGTAACACTTACAGTATGCACTTGTGGTGGTCGGTGATGCACTGTGAGCTGAGGTCCTGTTGATCCCAGGGTTAGTCCATTGTTAACAACATATGTGGTTGTTTGAGGCACTCGAACTGTGACACCTACAAAAGAGAATTAAGGGTAAAATCATAATTCTATTCTAAGTTTGGTGGAACCCTGCTAAAACACTAAAGTTAGTGAAGCAATGTCTTCGAAATTTGAAAGGAAAACTATTTCCAACCAAATAGTCCACACTCAGGCAAATTATCACTGAAATTTTCAGCTAAGTAAGTACTCAAAAAAATCTATCTTCCATGAACCCTTTCTCAAGTATAAGAGAGAAAATGGGACAAAAGAAACAGGAGATTCAGCACAGGTGAGACATAAATGAAATCCCCACCAGGAGGACCATAAACAAAAATTTGGGAACACGACTGTGCATCATATACCATATGTAGTAGAAAATCAGGCCAGACTGGATCAGTGTGACTCAAGACAGACAAATTGAGGTTGTCTTCATAAAGATCCCTGCTCTACTATCTTTTTAACGAAGACAGAAAGCTTGAGTAAGTGATCCTTGCCTCGTGTTTGTCCCTTTCTTCTCCCTCCATGCCCTGATGCTCAAGATATTCACTTCACCTCACATTAATGGTTTAACATACTCCACAACAACAGAAGCACAAAATTCAGAACCATCTACTCCCTTAACCATAATTCCTGACAGATATTCAGTAGCTGGCCCATACTGTAGTTCTCCTAGATGCTTGGAACTTAAGTGAGCCCTGTTTCCCAGAAAAATGACCCTATCAATTGATTTTCCCAAAGAAGCCTCCTGCAAACTTCTTGAGAACACTGAAGCCAGACTATGATCAAGAGACTCCACTCAGCTTATTTTCTTCTGGATGCCATCACCTAACAATGGCATTATTACAGTTTCTATAGAATAGCTATGATCTATCTTCGGTATTACATTTTGCAAAATGAACTAGTATGCATTTTTACTGAAATCTACAATGGGTGGTTAAACCATAAAGAAAAGTAGCATGAGCAATATAAAAAACAAACAAGAAAATGGAATATGAAAAAAAAAGAAACAGCTGATACTCCTTTTCTTTCAAAGCTCAAGGGTTAGCAGCTTGATATATCAGAGCTATATATATTATGAACCCTACAACAACGGCACAAAAGAGCCATGTTACAAGTTATCCCTTGTAACTTTAAAACTTCGGGTTTGCTTCTCTTCGTGGTTAATGAATGTCCACTGAGGTATTTTTTTCCATTCTGTCAGCTCTTGAATAGATGTTCCGGTTTGTAGCCTTTCTCTTCAACCAGTTTCTTAAGAGAAACTAAGAGTTTTGAGAAACTCCCTAGCTGTCTCTTGACTAGGAGATGCTGCCTCTCCTCTTACTTTCACAATGTATAGGTTAAACTTTTGAAAAAAATTTCAAACCAGTCTTTGCTGGCTGAAAATCTATAGAGGTAGAACCTCCACCTTCATTTCCTTTAGGGAATCATATAAGGATTTAGCTTTTTCTTGCATGATGCCAGAGGCTATCAGAATACTTTCTTTTTAAAAATATTTTTATTGTAAAACTTAACACACAAACATATATTCTTGACAAAAAAACAATCCATACATGGTGTACAATCAATGGCTCAGAATATCATCACAATTGTATATTCATCACCATGATAATTTTTTGAACATTTGTATCACTTCAGCAAAAGCAAAAAGCAAAAAGAAAAAACTCATACCCCTCATCCCTCCCTCTCATTGACCATTACTGTTTCCATCTACCTAATTTATTTTACCCTTTGTTCCCCCTATTATTTATTTATATATATAAATCCATGTATTTTACTCATCTGTTCATACGCAGATATAAGTAGCATCAGACATAAGGTTCTCACAATCACAGTCATATTGCAAACATTATATCTTTATATAACTGTCTTCAAGAATCTTAGGCTACCAGAACATAGCTCTGCAGTTTCAGGTACTTCCCTCTAGTCACTCCAATATACCATAAACTAAAAAGTGATATCTACATAGCACATAAGAATAACCTCCAGGATAACCTCTCTACCATGTCTGAAATCTTTCAGCCACAAAATTTCATTTATCTATTTATTTTTTGGCTTTTAAAAAGGGAATGTATTATGTTGCAAGTTTACGGTTTTAAGGCCATGAAAATGTCCAAATTAAGGCACCAACAAGAGGTTACCTTTACTCAAGAAAGGCTGATGCTATCTGGAACCCCTCTGTGAACTGAAAAGGCATCTGGTAAGCATCTGCTGGGGTCGTTGGCTTCTAGACACCTCTGTCAGCCAGGACACATGGTAACATCTGCTAGCTTTCTCTCCTCATTTCATAAGTCTTTCCTGGGGGCGTGGGCTCTGTGTGCACTGGGGCTTTTTCCAAAATGGTTCTATCTCTCTGTTTTTTTCCTTCCTCATCCAAAAACATTTTTTAATATGCACATTTAGTCACTATCATTGTACACTCTAGGCATCCCTAAATTATACCATCTTAGTCTTTCTCGTCTATATTTCCTCGTGGTTTCATATGTGCCCCCAACCCTCCTCCCTCTATCATATTCTCACATTCAGCTTCATTCAGTGTACTTACAGTATTGTGCAACAATCAGGTACTACTGTGCTATTTCTGAATTTTTATAGTAAGTCCTGTTGCACAATCTGTATCCCTTCAGCTCCAATTACCTAATCTCTACTCTATTTCTATCTCCTGATTACCTCTGTTCTTAACTGAAATTCTCCAAGTTCACTCATTAATGTTAGTTCATATCAGTGAGATCATACAGTATTTGTCCTTTTGTTTCTGGCTGATCTCACACAGCATAATGTCCTCGAGGTCCATCCATGATGTTACATGCTTCATGACTTTATTCTATCTTACAGCTGCATAATAGTCCATCATATGTATATACCACTGCTTGTCTAGCCACTCATATGTTGATGGACATTTGGGCTGTTTTCATCTCTGGCAATTGTAAATAATGCTATTATAAGCACTGGTGTGCAAATGTTCATTAGTGGCCTTGCCTTCATGTCCTCTGAACAGACAGATACCTAGCAATGGTATTGCTGGATCATATGGCAATTCTATACCTAGCTTCCTGAGGAACTGCCAAACTGCCTTCCACAGCAGTTGTACACTTGACATTTACATTCTGATCAACACTGGGTAAGTGTTCCTCTTTCTCCACATCTTCTCCAGTACTTGTCATTTTCCGTTTTACTGATAATGGCCATTCTGGTGGATGTGAGATGGTATCTCATTGTGGTTTTGATTTACATTTCCCTAATAGCCAGGGAAGTTTTTCATGTGCCTTTTAGCCATTTGTATTTCCTCTTCTGAGAAAGTGTCTGTTCATCTCTTTTGCCCATTTTTTGATTGGGTGGTTTGTCTTTTTGTTGTTGAGTTGAATAATCTCTTTATATATTCTGGATACTAGACCCTTATCTGATATGTTGCTTCCAAATATTGTCTCACATTGTGTAGGCTGCCTTTTTACCTTCTTGACAAAGTTCTTTGATGCACAAAAGTGTTTAATTTTGAGGAGTTTCCATTTATCTATTTCTTGTTACAATGCTTGTGCTTTCAATGTAAGATCTAGGAAACCGCCTCCTATTTAATAGTTTTATAAGATATTTCCCTACATTTTCTTCTAAAAGTTTTATGCTCTTAGATCTAATGTTTAGGTATTTGATCCATTTACAGTCACTTTTTGTATAGGGTATGAGATATATGGATCATTTTTCATTCTTTTGCATGTGGATATACAGTTCTCCAAGAATACTGAAGAGACTTCTGTACAGGTGAGTTGGCTTGACTGCCTTATAAAAAATCAATTGTGCACAGATGAGAGGGTCTATATTTGAACATTCTATTCAATTTCATTGGCTAGTATATCTATCTTTATGCCAGTACCATGCTGTTTTGACCACTGCACCTTCATAATATGCCTTAAAGTCAGATATTATGAGACTTCCAACTTCATTTTTCATTCTCAAGATATTTTTAGCTATTCAGGGCACCCTGCCCTTCCAGATAAATTTGGTTATTGGTTTTTCTATTTCTGAAAATAAGTTTTTGGGATTCTAATTGGTATTGAATTGAATCTATAAATCAATTTAAGTTAATTGGGATCTCAATTTTATTTAGTCTTCCAATCCATGAACATGGTATGCCCTTCCATTTATTTAGGTCTTCTGTGATTTGTTTTAGCAATTTCTTGTAGTTTTTTTTTTTTTTTTGTATAGGCCTTTTGTATCCTTAAATTTATTCCTAAATATTTAATACTTTTGGTTGCAATTGCAAATAGAATTTTTTTCTTGATTTCCCGCTCAGATTGCTCATTACTAGTGTATAGAAACAGTACAGAGTTTTGAGTGTTGATCTTGTAACCTGCCACTTTGCTGTATTCATTCATTAGCTCTAATAGTTTTGCTGTGGCCTTTTCAGGGTTTTTGACACATATAATATCACATCATCTGCAAACAGAGAGAGTTTTACTTCTTCCTTTCCAATTTGGATGCCTTATATTTCTTTTTCTTATCTAACTGCTCTGGCTAGAACTTCCAACACAATGTGGAGTAACAATGGTGATAATGGACAACCTTGTCTTGTTTCTGATCGTAGGGGGAAAGCTTTCAGTCTTTCCCCATTGAGGATGATGTTAACTGTGGGTTTTTCGTATATGCCCTTTATCATGTTAAGGAAGTTCCCTTCTATTTCTATCCTTTGAAGTGTTTTCATCAAGAAAGGATGCTGAATTTTGTCTAATGCCTTTTCTGCATCAATCGAGATGATCACGTGATTTTTCTGCTTTGATTTGTTGATATGGTGTATGACATTAATTTTCTTATGTTGAACCACCCTTGCATACCTGGGATAAATCCAACTTGGTCATGGTGTATTGTTCTTTTAATGTGCTACTGGATTTGATTTGTAAGAAATTCGTTGAAGATTTTTGCATCTATATTCATTAGAGAGATCGATCTTTTCTTGTAGTATCTTTGTCTTTTCTTTTCTTGTAGTAATTTTCTTTTCTTGTGGTATCTTTGTCTGGCTTTGATATGAGGGTGATGTTGGTGTCACAGAATAAGTTAGGTAGTCTTCCCTCCACGTCAATTTTTTTGAAGAGTCTGACCAGGATCGGTACTAATTTTTTCTTTAAAGCTTGGTACACCTCATACGTGAAGCCATTTGGTCCTGGACTTTACTTTCTGGGGAGTGATGCAGTGTTCACCATGTGCCCTTCCACTTGAGAGAGAAACCCCGAACTTCATCAGCCTTCTTGAACCAAAGTATCTTTCCCTGGATGCCTTGATGGGACATTTCTATAGACTTGCTTTAATTGGGATATTTTCTTGGCCTCAGAACTGTAAACTAGCAACTTGTTAAATTCCCCTTTTTAAAAGCCATTCTGTTTCTGGTATATTGCATTCTGGCAGCTAGCAAACTAGAACAGGGAGCTTCTTAATGATTGATTCAATTTCTTTATTTGTGATTGGTTTGCTGAGGTCGTCTATTTCTTCTCGAGTCAATGTTGGTTGTTCATGCATTTCTAGGAAGTTGTCCATGTCATTTATGTTGTCTTATTAGCATAAAGTTGTTCATAGTATCCTCTCATTAGCTCCTTTATTTCTGTGGGGTCAGTGGTTTTGTCTCCTCTTCCATTTCTGATTTTATTTATTTGCATCCTCTCTCTTCCTTTTGTCCATCTTGCTAAGGAGCCATCAATTTTACTGATTTTCTCAAAGAACAACTTTTGGCTTTGTGGATTTTCTAAACTGTTTCATGGTCTCAATTTTATTTATTTCTGCTCTAATTTTCATTATTTCTTCCTTTTACTTGCTTTGGGGTTAGTGTGCTGTTCTTTCTCTAGTATTTCCAAATGAACAGTTAATTTCTTGATTTTTTTTCTTTCTTCTTTTTTGATACAGTCATTTAAGGCAATAAATTTCCTTCTTAGCACTGCCTTGGCTGCATCCTCAAAATTTTGATATCTTGTGTCTTCATTTTCATTTGCCTTGAGATATATACTGATTTCTCTCGTAATTTCTTTCTTGACCCATTGGTTGTCTAAGGTGTGTTGCTGAGTCTTCATATACTTGTGAATTTTCTGGTTTTCTTCCTGTTATTGATTTCCAACTTCATTCCTTTATGATCTGAGAAATTATTTTGTATGGTTTCAATCTTTTTAAGTTTACTGAGACTTGCTTTGTGACCCAGCATATGGTCTATCCTTGAGAATGGTCTCTGAGCACTTGAGAAAAAGGAGTATCCTGCTCTTGTGGGGTGTAAAGTTCTATAAATATCTGCTAAGTCTAGTTTGTTTATTGTATTATTCAAATTCTGTTTCTTTATTGATACTCTGTCTAGCTGTTCTGTTCAATGATCAGAGTGGGGAATTGAAGTCTTCTACTATTATGGTAGATATGTCTATTTCTCTTTTCAGTGTTTGCTTCATGTATTTTGGAGCACTCTGGCTCGGTGTATAAATATTCATATTGTTTTGTCTTCTTGTTGAATTGTTCCTTCTATTAACACATAGTGTCCTTCTTTGTCTCTTTTAATTGTTTTACATTTGAAGTCTTATTTGTTGGATATTAGTATAGCTATTCCTGCTTTTTTTTCTGATTATTGTTTGCATGAAATATCTTTTCCCAACCTTTCACTTTCAACCTCTGTTTGTTGGGTCTAAAATGCATCTCTTGTAGACAGCATATAGATGGGTCCTGTTTTTCAATCCATTCTGCCAGTCTATGTCTTTTGATTGGGGAGTTTAATACATCAACATTTAGTGTTATTACTTTCAGGGCAGTACTTTCTTCTATCATTTTGCCTTTTGGGTTTTATAAGCCAAATTCATTTTTTTTCTCTTTTTACTTTTACTGATAGTCTTCATTTCTATATTCTTCTCCACATAGCTCTCTGCTGCCTTTTCCTATCTGTTTCTATCGCTCCCCTTAGTATTTTGCAAAGCCAGTCTCATGGTCACAAATTCTCTCAGTGATTTTTTGTTCGAAAATGTTTTAATTTCCCCCTCATTTTTGAAGGACAATTTTGCTGGATATAGAATTCTTGGTTGGCAGTTTTTCTCTTTTAAAATCTTAAATATATCCTACCACAGTCTTCTTACCACCATGGTTTCTGCTGAGAAATCTTCATATAGTATTATTGGGCTTCCCTTCTGTGTGATGGATTGCTTTTCTCTTGATGCTTTCAAAATTCTATTTTTCTCTTTGGCATCTGGCATTCTGATTAGTAAGTGTCTTGGAGTATGTCTATTTGGATCTATTCTATTTGGGGTACACTGTACTTCTTGGATCTGTTATTTTAAGTCTTTCATAAGAGTGGGGAAATTTTCAGTGATAATTTTCTCCATTAGTCTTTCTCCTTCTTTTCCCATCTCTTCTTCTGGGATACCCACAACACTTATATTTGCATGCTATATGTTGTTGTTCAATTCCCTGAGTCCCTGCTCATATTTTTCCATATTTTTTTCTTTATCTTTTCTTTGGCTTGTGTGATTTCAATTGTCCCATCCTCCAGTTCACTAATCCTTTCCTCTACCTCTTGAAATTACCATGTAGGTTTCCATTGTTCTTTTTTCCTCTCTTCTATTGTGCCTTTCATTCCCATTAGTTCTGTGATTTGATTTTTCTGACTTTTGATTTCTTTTTATTCATCCATTGCCTTCTTTATATCCTTCAATTCACTGATTTGATTTCTGATGAGAATTTCCATGTCTGTTGGAATATCCTGAATTAGGTGTTTCAACACCTGTATCTCATTGTTGGTTTGTTCCTTTGACTGGGCCGTGTCTTCAATTTTCCTAGTATGACTTTATTTTTTGTTGGCTTCTAGGCATTTAATTTCCTTAACTAGTTTATTCTGGAGATTGTTTTAGTTTTTTTACCTAGGATTTTCTTGTTGGATGGCTTTGTTCTCTATCTGTTCTTTGACATTCAGTTTAGATTATTCTAGACTTCTAGCACTGGTTTTGCTTAGCGGATCAGAATTTTTCAGTTCTTGTTTTCTTGTTTCTTGCCCAGTTTGTATGAGCCTTTTTTTTTTCCCTTAGGAGGGTCTACTTAGCTATCACAGACCCCAGTCAGAGATAGTCCCAGACCAGACTGGCCTCCTCCCAAGAAGAAAGCGTCACCTGCATCAGTTTTCCCTGAGGGTGAGACTCAGCAGGTTGATACACTTCCCTATGAAGCTTCTAGACTCTGTTTTTCCTGTCCTGCCCAGTATGTGGTACTTGTCTGCCTGTGAGTCCCACCAGCATAAAGTGATGTAACACCTTTAATTTCAGCAGACTCTCCCTGCTGGGGGCATGGTTGAGACAGAGAAGAGGGTGTAGTCTGGCTTTAATTGCTTTAGGTTTCCAGACCCTGGCATCTGAATTCCCTGAGGGAGGGATTCCATCTGAGCTGGGGGCCCCCACCCCTCTCCTGGAAAAGGAACACCTTTCCTGTCACCTGATCAGCCTCACTGTCTCTCAGATGAGCTTAATTCTGCCCTTACCTGGGGCGCCTGAGAAGCCTTGCAGTTGTATTTAATGAGCAGTTAGGCAGCAGAAACAAAACAAAACAAAACAAATCCTTTTCAGAGAAGGACCCCTGTTCTTCGGGTTTGTTCATCAAGAGCTTAAGTTGGTACGTTGCTCTATGTATCTCCAGGTTCTATGTGCAACCCCCCTTTTTTTAGGGGTCCAGACCTTTTCAAGTATCTTGTACTGTCTGATCCAAAAAACCTGTTTTTTTTGTTTATTTGTTTTTCTTCTGTCAGCCCTGCCCCTTCTGCACCTGGGCAAAAGCTAGTAACTTTAGCTCTTGTTGGAGGTTTATCTGAGCTGGGGGCCTATTTTCAGTAGTCAGAATTTGTTCATTGATCCCACAGCTGGAGCTTGGGAGCTCAGCCCCTGCTGCTAGTAAAATCTCTTTCCTTTCCCCTCTGGGAACCAGCCTAGGTGGGAGGAGCACGGGCCTCAGGGCCTTGGGAAACTCACAGTTCTTGATGGGATCACAGCTGGTCCAGCTTAATGAGAATGGTGTACGCTGTGTCCGATCACTGATGTGGCCCCAGCAATTATTATGAACTGTTCCTGGCTATTTACTAACTGCTCTGAGGACAAACTAAATTCCACACCTCACTAAGCTGCCCTCTTGGATCCTATTTGGCCACCACAATGCTTTTTTTGTAACAATCCTGCACTCAAAAGAATGTTGCACTTTCTGGGAGAAATACAGATCTCCTGTTTATACAAATACTTCGAAGTTGTTGGTGTAGCTGTAGCAACTTTCTGCATTTCTTTCTCTTTTTTTTCTTGATATGCCTTACAGTAGACTCATTAATGCCATAATGGCCATCAACTACAGCAGTTGTGCCTGAAAGAAGCATATCTAACAATTCTACATTTTCCTTCAAACTCATCACTTTTCTATTTCTTGGGAGCATTGTCTGAACCATTAGGAGTGTTATGCATGGGACCCATGATTTTAATAGAGTTCATGCCATTTAAACAACACAAGATACCAGAAACCTGAGATGCAAAGATCACTGTAAAATCACAAGATTTCTCCTGAAGAGACTGCCATAAACACGTTTGGCATCTCCAAACCAGTGTGTAGAACCATAGTTCCTTTACTACAAATCTGATTTTAAGAAAAAAATTGTGTAGCTGTTCATTATTATTAAACAGTAAAATATATACTGTACAGGTAATATTGTACATAACAGTACAAACATTTTATGCATTTATGAATTACTGGACTTTTTAAGATATCTAATTTCCAGCCTTTGTGTTCATCTGCTGGCTTTCATGTTCTTTTCACAAACTTTAACTTTTTACTTATTTTAACATTAAAACAGAAATTGTATATATTTATGGTATTAAAAGATACAATGTTGCTATTATACAATATTATACATACAGTTTATGCATTTCTGAGTTTCTAAATTTTTTCTGTGTCATCTGCTGGCTTTCAAATGTCAGCTATAGCTTCCACAAAACTCCCCCAAAATTCCAATTTAATTTGTTAAGCTGACCCATGATATATCAAAATCACAATGGGGAAGGAAAGTTGCGATGTGGATGAGATAATTGTAATTTACTAGTAAACAAAACAAAATGTGGAAACTACCAGTTTCCTTTAACATATTTCCTTCTCTTATTTCTCAATTAGCTTTCATAATTTTAAGACCCTCTCACATTAGAAGCTCTTCTTTACTATTATTTCTAGGATCCAGGCTAAGTCACAATTGATCATTCTCTCTTTAATTAGGGGTGTCTCTTGAGTATGAACATACTTTTGAGTCAACAAATAGGGTACTGTGATAGTATAAGGCTATAAAAGTTAAACCGATGACAACACATGGAGTACAAATCAAATAGTATAAATGTTCAATTTCTCTGCTTAACTTGCCTTAGGGGAAAAAATTAATATTTTTATTTGATATTATAAGCATTTTTTTGCTAAATGTAACGTCAATATAAGTCACTCTAGCTCCTTTGGGAAGAGAACTACATATAACTTGTCATATACAAAAAAAGAGCCTCTTACTATTTTGGGGATTGATCTGCCGAACAGCAGGAGCCTGCATAACAGTTCCTCGCAGGGGGGCCTGAGCAGGAGGTGCTGGGAGAGTTGTATAAACCACTTGGTGGTTTGCAGGAGCTCTTGGTACAGGGAGTCTTGTGGTAATCTGAGTTACTGGACGATGTGTTACATTCACGGTGGTTGGAGCTAATGAAAAACAGGAAAAGATATTATTAAAGAAAGTTAAATTTTATGTTACAGAACCATATTACATGGTAAATATCTTTGGATAATATCTAATTAACTAAAATAAAAAGAGAAATACAGATTACAGTCTCCTTTTGTAATTTTGTAAGGCAAGAATGATAGGAACAACCAACACATAATATTATTATAATCCAAGCTTCAGAAGAAAAGAATACTCCAACCATATGTAATCCCTTTCTACTCTTCAGTGTGAAGATAAAGAAAGGGTCTAGAATCTTTAGGAGTATAATCCTGTAAGAGTGATTTACAAGAGTATTTGTCCCTCTTCAATTTTTAATTGTTCTTAACAAAGTAGAATTATGAACTCTACAGGATTTTTACTAAGCAGTATAAATCCTACAAAACAAGTTTGTATTTCCAGTTTAAGAAACTGGCTTGCTATTGTAGTTCACATTTTCTTAAGGTGAATTAACATCTCTTATTCAAAATGTTAGATGTCCATCCTCACTCCTTCCCCTGGCCTGGCATTCCTAATCTATATTCCAGAGAGTATTAATGCCTTGAGTAATGTTGAGATATTTATCCAAAAACTGGTTCTCAATGTATACTGGCAGCATGGAACCAAAATAAAGATGATTTTTAAGAGTTAACACTTTCTTCTTTATAACTATATGGATTAGAATATTTTACAATTGATTATGCATGAACAATATAATGAAAGCCAATAACCATCTACCTTCATATGGAAAAATGGATCCTAAAGTCAAATAAATTGAGAGTAATACCGGATTCAACAAAGATAAAAAGGTTTTTTTTACTGAATACTCTTCAGTCTTTACAGATTCTAACTTTCAATACAAATCTTCAGAGAGGGGAGAGAGTCTACAGGAAAGATCACATTTCTTCATCTTTTACTACCCTACTCAAACGCTGCACATGACTTTATATAATACAATTTCCTTCTTAAATATCTAAATTAGGTGACTGTTTATACATGTAAACACTCACAAATAACACAGTTCCCAAGGTTGAACTTAGTTAATAACAGTCTATTTGACAGAATTTAAAATGTGAAACCGAATGTAAGACCGCTACACAAGAAATGAAGTCATATAAGCACATTCTTTTGCCTGTTAATGCCAATGACATGAAATGCAATTTAACTAAAAGGAAATCTCAAGCATCTACAATTCTGAAATCCAACCACTCTGTACAAGAATTACCAAATCATCAAGTACTTAATACATGAGCAATAATTTCATAATTCAAAAATTAATTATTGAATTTTTGGTAAGTCACTGCAGAAGATATCCTTATTCCTACAAGTTATTCTGGTGTTCTCAAGAAAGATTTCACTGGATAAAATTCCATGTGATTTATAGTGGTAAAAACATAGGAACAGTCCAAATGTCCATCAACGGACAAGTAGATAAACAAAATGTGGTATATGCATAAAATAAGTTACTAGTATTATTCAGCATAAGACAAGAATTAAGTACTGATACATACTATAATACCTTGAAAATATTATGCTAAGCAAACGAATCAAGTACAACACATACTATATGAATCCATTCAAATGAAAGTTCTAAATAGGGAAATATAGAGAGACAGAAAGTATATTAGTGGTTGCTTATGGCTGGAGGAAGAAAATAGAGGAGAGATAGCTAGAGGGTACATGGATTTCTTTCTGGAGAAAGGAAAATGCTCTAAAATTGACTGTGGTGATGGCTGCACATATCCATGAATATACCAAAATCCATTAAACTGTACACTTTAAATGGGTGAATTGTATGGTATATGAATTATATCTCAAAAAATCTATTTTAAAAATCCAACATGAACTCAATGTTTCTCTTACTGAGAAGTCCTTGGGTAAGTACTACTTAGATAAAATCTTCAAATTTTATCCTGACTGTCTTACAGTTTAAGAAATATAGACTACATCTTTAAAATATCTAATTTATAGCTTGTTGATGTGTAGCAAGTAAAATATTAGTTCATACCACATGATGGAAGTGTTGGGCCTAACTATCTGAAGTTATAACTTATTTAAAAATCCTTGTTTGACCAGACAATTAAAACTTCTGGTTACATATATCCTTTCTAGAGAGGCTACATTCATTTCTGCTGTTTACAGTGGCCAATAAGATATATTTACATAACTTAAGTTTTCTTTAAAGATTAACTAATAAAACCTAAGTGTTTTATTAATCAATTTTATTGTCTACCAGTGCTACTAGTTAAGGGGTCGGCAAAACTAGGCTACACTGTATTAAAAAAGACATACATTGTCATCATAATAACAATGACAATTACTCTTAATTTTCTGTTTAATCTTTCCACTCAGTTCCACAATCATGATTTTCTGTAGGCAAAACTAAAGCTTCAGCTCAATGGTTCAACAAATTTACCTGAAGGTAGTAAGTGTATAGTTGTCTGAGATGGACCACTTGTTGGCACCCCAGATGGCTGAAGAGGTGGTGCTGGCTGAATAGGTTGCAATGGTCGAGAAGCAGGCTGAGAAGAACCCATGGTTGACACAGGAGCATGATTTAGTTTTTTAGGGTCTGTTAATTAAAAAGTGAAACATGAAAATTATTGACAAGTAAATCAGAAATACAAGTTTTTTCCTTTACAAGTGAATTTTACTTTTTCTTGCTTGTCACTGGGTATCATATTTACCTCTAAAACAACAATTTTTCTGTTATAATTACTGTATAGAATAATTTATAAAGTGATTAATAACTTCATTAAGCAATTTATTAAAATTATATTGTATATCTGCCCATTTGAAAATCAAGTAAGAGCTTAGGAAATCATTCATTATTGGTCATATGACAGATTCTAATTCACGCTTACTGAAATTCAGTTTAATGCTTTTGCTTATTTCTTATGAAAGAAACCTCTGTCTAGATTCAATACAATATCATGTCAATAGAATAATTCCGTTGCCTACCTGAATATATATCTATATCAGGACACTCTCCTGGGCAAATATCTATAAATTAATGAATTTTTTCATTGGTGATACTGGATTCCAATAAGTTCACTGTTCTTAGGTTCTTTAACTCAGCAACACAAATGCTTATTTATTCTTGCTATCCATTCTTTAAAATAAAATAAACATAGAATATATAGTCTCAAGAAAAGCTCTACCATAGCCTAGGACATACATGTGTTTGTGTCTCAGATAAAGCCTTACAAATAAGAAACCACTATATGGTATAATATGAAGGATGCAAGCCAGAAGCCCTTTTAACTAAAATGATACTCCCACTGGTATCTTAGAGTTATGGAATTCCTTAGTAAAATGAAAATATAATTAACAGCTAAAATCTGGTACTTTGGTTGGTTGCTGTTGGAGAACAATGCCTTGAGAATAGGAGAATTTAAGATACATCCAAAGTTAGGGCAATGGAAACAAGCCAAAAGAGAGAGGGATGCTATAAAGTAAACTGTCAAGGGCACTGAAAACAAACCTAACTTACTTTAATTTCTCTATCCAGAACCAATCCTACCCATGCCCTCACAAAAATAACCTGCATTTATTTTTGTCTTCTATTGCTCTATTATAGCTAGGTAATTTATCTAAAAAATAACAATAAGTGACAGCAACTTTGATACTTTGAAGCTTTATAAAGAATGTATTGGTATGAGAAGTTCAACCATTATGAATGTCATAAATTTCTCATTTAATTTGATTCATACAAGAAAACTGACTTTGTCATATAATTGTACAGCTACTTAATTTTTCTTTCCTAAAACCTACTGAACTCTCTTATTCCCTGCAAGATTTTTTAAACCTTTAGGTTAGTTTCCTAAAACTTTGATGTTTTTAAGTTTACTATAAGAAATATTAACACCTGATATCTTTCTAGGCTTTCAAACATATTATTTAATTCTTACAGACTTTTACAAATACATCTGGTATTGCAAATCATATTGGACATTTATATTATAAATAAGCATAGTAAAAAAGCTTTAGCTGGTTTTGATTTGCATTTCCCTAATAACTAGTGAGGTTGACTATCTTTTTATGTACTTTTAGCCATTCGTATATCTTCTTTGAATAGATGTTTATTCAAGTCTTTGCCCATTTTTAAAATAGGTTGTCTTTTTATTGTTGAATTGTAGGATTTCTTTATATATTCTGGATATTAAACCTTTATCAGACATGTTGCTTCCAAATATTTTCTCCAATGAGTAGGTTGTCTTTCACTTTTGTGACAGAGTCCTTTGATACACAGAAGTTTTTAATTTTGGTGTGGGAAGCCTAAGAAATCAACCAACACAAGGCCCTGAAGATTCTTTCGTATGTTTTCCTCCTGGAGTTTTATAGTTCTGGTTCTTATACTTCAGTCTTTGATCCATTTTGAGTTGATTTTTGTGTATGGTATGAGGTAGAGGTCTGCCTTCATTCTTTTGCATATGGCCATCCAGTTTTCCCATTATCATTTGTTGAAGAGACTATTCTTTCCCCACTGAGTGTACTTGGCACCCTTACTAAAAATCACTTGGCCATAGATATATGAGGGTTGATTTCTGAACTCTCAATTCAATTCCATTGATCTATGTCTATCCTTTTGCCAGTACCATGCTGTTTTGATTACTTGGCCTTGTCATAGGTTTTAAGATTGAGAAATGTGAATCCTCCAAATTCATTCTTTTTCAAGATGGCTTTGGTTATTCAGGGTAAATGGAATTTTTTCAAAGAAGGCTGTTGGATTTCTTTTTTCTTTTTAACATTTCCTATTGTGAAATATAATACACATACAAAAAGCAATAATTTCAAAGTACAATGTAACAAATAGTTATAGAGCACACTGCAAAGTTTTGTATAGGTTACAGTTTCACAATTTCAGGTTTTTCCTTCTAGCTGCTCCAAGACACTGGAGACTAAAAGAAATATCAATATAATGATTCAGTGGTCATACTCATTTGTTAAGTCTTATTTTTTCTGTTATAACTCCTCCTTCTTCTTTGATCCTTCTCCTAATCTTGAGGGGTATTTGGGCTATGTCCATTCTAACTTTTTTATGTCGGTAAGGGGTGTAGACAGTATGGGATGGGGGATTGTAAGTAGTTGATGTTCTTGGAGAGGCTGGCAACTTTTGGTTTCAGGACTTATCTTGCCTAGGAACCATCTGGAGGTTGTAAGTTTCTGGAAAGTAAGTAATTTCAGTGTCTGAAACTTTGTAAGAACCTCAGATAGAGCACTAGGCATTCTTTAGGGTTACTGGAATGGTGTTGGTTGGGGTTTGGCAAACTGTGGCAATTCTCTATATCTAGCTGAAGTTTGCATAAGAGTAAACTCCAGAATAGCCTCTTGATGCTCAGAACTCTCTTAGCCACAGATACCTTATGAGATAGTGTTTCAAACCCATTTGAATGGCTATTATCAAAAAGAAAAACAGAAAATGATTAGTGTTGGAGAGGATGTGGAGAAACGGGAACACTCACTCATTGCTGGTGGAAATGTAAAATAATGCAGTTGCTGTGGAAGAGTTTGGCAGTTCCTCAGAAAGTTAAGTATAGAATTACCATGTGCTCCAACAATCCCACTTCTAAGTATATATCCTAAAGAACTGAAAGCAGAGACTTGAACATATACTTTCATTCTGATGTTCACAGCAGCATTATTCACAATTGTAAAAAGATGGAAGCAATTCAAGTGTCCATCAACAGATGAATGGATAAGCAAAATGTGGTTATACATACAATGGGATATTACTCAACCCTAAAAATGAATGAAGTTCTGATAAACATCGATAAAACCTGAAGACATTATATTGAGTGAAATAAACCAGATAGAAAAGGACAAATAATGTATGAGCTCACTGATATGAAATAATTAGAATAAGCAAATTCATCAATTCAGAAATTAGAATATAAATTATGGTGGGCCAGGGTGAGGGTAAGGAATAGGGAGTTAATGCTTAATTCGTACAGAATTTCTATTTGAGTTGGTGGAAAAGTTTTGGTAATGGATGGTGGTGTTGGTAGTACAACTCTGTGAATGTACTTATATATTTATATATTCGAATGTTGTTAAAAGGGGAAATTTTAGGTTGTATATATGCTAAAAGTAATTTTAAAAAAGCAAAACAAAAATAGGACTGTACATTACAGTGAACCCCTACTGTAAATCATGTGCTATAGTTAATAGAACAATTATAAAAATGTTATTTCATCAATTGTATAAAAAAAAAAAAAAGAAAAGCTCTAGCTATGTTAAGTAAACTCCACATAATTTTAACTCAGCATTTCCTAAGCTTATTTAACCAGGGAGCTTTTTATTCATAAAATACCTATTAACAATGCCAAAAAATAATTGCAAAATACTGGTTAATATCTGTCCAAAAGAGTTTCTAAAAATTCTAACTCAGAATAATACTCGGGATCTTGGATATCGATGCTTTTAAAAATCATTAACTTTCATTTTTATTTAAATAATACTAAGTATAGCAGAATAATTTAAACAACTGAAATTAAATGCAAACATTTGTATCTAAAACACACACATGCATGCACAAATAGAATCAAAAGGAATACAACTGAGAGTCAGAAGACGCGGTTTGACTTCCAGGTCCCTTACTTACTTGTCCTCTTTGAGGCTGTTTCCTCCACTATGAAATGGGTATTTACAAGGTTATTTCAAGGATCAAGTGAAATATCAAACGCAAAAAGAGAAGGGTTTCATAAATTACATTTTCTGCAAATTGCTGTTTTCCTCCTTGTTCAAATTCATTCAAGATTTTATTGCTGTTTTTTAATTCTAAGCTAAAAATCTCTAATTCTAAAAGGGGTTTAAAATATACAAGTTTTATATCAAGCTATACAAAATGTCTTCATAGACTATTATACTATACTAACAGAAAATAAGGCAACAAAACATCCTTTAGTACAAAAGTACCTTGTGAAGCTCCACTCTCTTCATCATCCATTGTGAGATCAATGACACCACCTGAATCACTGCCTGTTGCCTTTACACTCTGAAAAACAAAACGCCAGCATTTTACAAAGGAAATTCAGGTAAATATAAATGAAAACTGAAATAGCAGTGAGGGGACACGAGGATAATCAGTAGAGCCTGGCTCAATATAGCTTGGAAATAGAGTGTGTTCAAATAAATATCCTATAATAGTCACAAATAACCATTTGCCATAAAAGAATACTTCAAAATATCTTCAAAATAAATTCTAGAAATTCATTTAAATTAAACTATGAACTCACGGCATAGAGCTATAAAAATAATTAGATGCACTGAAATTGTGGTTAGAAACAAACCTTCATCAATTTTCCAAGATTTAAAATGCTAAATTATCACTATTTCTCTACCAAAATACCAAATACAATCTATATTTCTAAAGAACTAGATAAAAGTTTGAAAGACTCTGAACCTATTTTTTTTTCAAACAATGATATGATATGGTATGCTACAACTATTAACTGAACATCCAATTTGACCAAAGTCAATCCATTGTTTTAAATTATCAGAAAAATAATTTTAAAAAATGAAACAATCTTTAAAAACCACACAACAACTACAAAAATGGAAGGCAGGAAAGCAATACAAATAGACATTTGGAGTCGGGCCTTGGAGTCAGAAAGACTTACAGTATCTTTAAGTTTCAACACTTATTTAGCTATGTGAACGTATGCTGAAGTAGTTTCTTCAAATTCCAAAATTTGGACATGGAGACTATTACCAGGATTAATTCAAATAATTTATAATAGTTTTTTTTTTTTTTTAACTTTTTTTATCTCATAATATAACAAAGCAAAGAAAGAAAAAGCAGTAATTTTCAAGGCGTTCTTCAACAACTAAGTCACAGGACAGATTCCAGAGTCTGTCATGGGCTACCATTACATCATCTCAGATTTTTCCTTCTAGCTCCTCCAGAACACTGGATGGTAGAAGGAATATATATATGTATTTATCATCACAATTGACTTTTCTGTGTGTGTGAAAAATAACATATACAAAAAAGCAATAAATCTCAAAGCACACTGCAACTATTAGTTGTAAAACAGATTTCAGAGTTTTATATGGATTACCATTCCACTATTTTAGATTTTACTTCTAGTTGCTCTAAGATACTGGAGATTAAAAGAAGTATCAATATATGAATCCACATCATACTCATTTGTTAAATTCTACCTTCTCCACATAACTCCACCATCACCTTTGATCTTTCTCCCACACTTTAGGGGTATTTAGGGGCATATCCCATTCTAACTTTTTCATGTTGGAAGGACTGTTGATAATATGGGATAGGGGGATGGAACTAGTTGATGCTCTTTCTGGAGAGGATGACCCCTATAGGTTTCAGTACTTATCTGGTCCAGGGACCCATCTGGAGAGGTTACAGGTTTCTGGAAAGTTACCCTAGTGTATGGAACCTTGGTAGAATTTTATATAAATTCTTAGTACCAGGCCTGGTATATGATAATTGTTTAATACATGAAAAATTCAATTTTTTTGGAGTGAGTTCAACTCCAAAAGATTAAGGTTATCATTTGCAAAACTTTAATGCTTCTGAAAAATTTGGAAAATTCAGGTCAAATCCTAAGATAATGACACAATTCTAAATTTTACTTATAAATTTTTCTATGATAATGATTTCACGGATCACGTATTTCCAAAAATCCAGAATTAAAAGTTCACAACAATACCCCCCCGAAAAAATCCACTCACTACAAGAGATTATCTATAGTTTTCAACCAAAAATTACTAGAGAAACATGCAAAGAATAGTAAAGATGGATCCAACTTAGAACAAGACTGTCAAAAAGATTTTGTAATTATAAAAAAGTTATTTCTTCTCTTAATGATGTAAAAAGCAACTGCACAAAATAATATGTATGTACTATATTTTCTTGCCTTTAACATATAGAAATTTAACACATGGAATACATTAATAAGATAGTATAAATCTAAAGCTGATTATAATAAGTTAAAATCTGTAACACAACAAACCCTGGAATAATACAGGAAGAAAAAACTGAGGGAAAAGAAGGAAAAAGTAGACAATTAAAAAGAAAATAGTTGGAAACTTCAATATCTTACTCCTACTTTCAATAATGGATAAAAGAACTATACAGAAACACAACAAAGAAAAAAGACTTGGACACCACTATAAAATAGACCTAACAGACATCTATGGAATATGCCACCCAACAATCTCAGAATAGCATTTTTCTCAAGTGCACATACATTCTCCAAGAGATACAATACAATGGTTCAAAGAAAAATTGAAAAGGGAAACCAGAAAATATACTGAGATGAATAAAATTGAACACACAACATAACAAAAGTTATGGTTGCAGCTGAATCACAACTGAATTGAATTTATAACTGTAAATGCCTATATTAACTATCAAACTAAATCCAGCAACATATAAAAAGAATTAATGAACATGATTAAATGGGATTTGTTCCAGAGATACACAAGGTTAGTTTAATATTAGAAAATTAATATATCATTATCAACATACTGAAAAACAAAATCCCACAATCATGGCAATGATGCAGGAAAAATATTTAACAAAATCCAAAGACAAAAACATCAATTAATGAACTAGGAATAGAAGAAGACTTCTCCAATTTTACAAAGGACATCTACAAAGAACTCTCACTAGCATCATATTTAATATGTAAGACTGATGCTTTCCCCACAAGATCAGAAACAAGACAAGAATTACAGTGGAGGTTCTAGCCATGGCAATTAGGCAAGAAAAAGAAATAAAAGGCATCAAGATTGGAAAGGATGATATAAAACTGTATCTATTTACAGAAGACATGGAATTGTATGTAGAAAATTCTAAGGAACTCACAAAAAACTACTAGAACTAATAAATGAGTTCTGCAAAGTTAGAACATGCAAGATCATCATACAAAAATCACCTGTATTTCTAAGCTCTTACAATGAATAATCTTAAAATGAACTTCAGAAAACAAGGTCACATACGTATTAGCGTCAAAGGAATAAAATACCTAGGAATAAATTTTAACAAAATAAGTAAAAAAAAAATGCACAAATGAAAACTACCAAATATTGCTGAAAGAAATTAAAGAGGATCCATATAAATGGAAAAACATCCCATGTTTATGGATCAGAAGACTTAACATGATTTAGATGGCAATACTCCCCGAACTGATCCCTATCAGAATCCAGCTGATTTCTATATATAAATTGGCAAGCTAATTCTAAAATCCACACGGATCCCCACAGCCAAATCAAAATTGAAAAGGAAGAATAAAGTTCGATGGCTCACACTTCCTGATTTCAAAACTTACTACACAGCAACGTTAATCAAGAGAGTGTGATACTTTTACAAAGATATGCATACGGATCAATGGAATAGAGTTGACAGTCCAGAAATAAATTTATAAAACCATGGCCTGATCTTCCATTAGAAGCCAAAACCATTCAATGGGGGAAAGAATATTCTCTTCTTTAATTAGTGGTACTGAGGCAACTGGATATTCACATGCAAAAAAAATCAAGTTGGACCCCTACTTCACACCATTTACAAAATTTAACTCAAAGTCAACCCATAACCTAAATAAAAAAGCTAAAACCTTGAAAACTCAAAGGCAATAAACCTACAGGATGCAGACTGGACAATGGATTCTTAGGTATGACACCAAAAACATGAGTAACAAGTAAAAATTGATAAACTGGACTATATCAAAATTAAAAACTTATGAGCATCAAAGGATACTATCAAGAAAGTGAAATGACAACCTACAGAATAGGAGAAAATATTTGTAAATCATATATCCAACAAAAGTGCAGTAACAAAAATATAATAAACAATGCTTACAACTTACACTATCAGTACGATAAGACTTTCTCCCCCCAAAAAAGATATTTCTGATTATTCTGAAGAAATATAATGGTGAGGGATAGGGGTAAATAAGTCAGTGAGATCTAAAAAAAAGATCCTGGAGAACCACATATAAGCTTTCTTTATGCAAATCGAAACTTTATACTATATTAAGGCAAATGACTAAACTGTCAAGTTGTATAAATCTAAGCATTAGTTAACATAAACTAATATTATCTCTAATATTTAATAAGTAAATAAATCAAATTCTGCTTGAACATTAAAGAAGCCATTAGAATATATTTGGACCTTATAAAAGAAATTTCAAATAATTTTCAATATATCAAAGAATACTGATGGAAATCCATTTTTCTGTGGACTATAATCAGATTTTTACTTTGAAGCAGAAGGAAAAATCTTACCTGTGATGTGCTATCAGCTACTTTCTTATTAGCAGAAGCATCTGTTGTTTTGTTTGTCTGGTTTTCTGAGGAGTCAAAAAGAAAAAAAAGCCATTTTTAAAGACACCCATATGTAAACATTGGGGCTTATAATTATAATATTAATAATTTATTATAATTTTCTACAACTACCTTTGTCTAGCAACATGTCATAAATATAAATGGCTACTCTCATAGTGTACTGCTAGAGTATCTTTCAGAAGGGCAGATTCGTAACACAGAGCAAAAAATTTCACATACATATTGACCCAGCAATTTGAATTCTAAGGAATATCTCATGGAAATAATTTAAGAGGTCAATAATGTAAATGTTCTAACATGAGGGAATGTTTAAATAAAACATTTCTCCCTTACAATATACCTTATTTAACATAGCAAAAACGTTTGCTGGAAATTTAGTAGAAAAATAGTTGCAAACAAAATTTACATAGTTCTGAGGAAACACATATGCACAATCTGGGTAGTTCAATGACAGAAATTTTTCCTTTATTTATTTTTCAATTAGCATGTATTAGATTTGTGGTTTAAAAAAAGGGAGGGGTGGGAGGGGATAAGAAAATTACAAACAGAATGAAAAATAAACTACGTGTATTTCCCTTCCTTCAATCTCTACGGGAGAAAAAAAGGGAGATAGTATTAAATTTATCACGCCTATGACATCTACTGACATGATAAATTAGATTTTCCTCTTTCATATTGTGGTAAATTTTACATTATTAGGTTTTCTAATGTTGTAACATCCTTGCTTGCTGGAGATAAGACCCTCTTTGTTAAGATATGGTCTTTCATTTGTAACTCTTCAGAATACATATAAACTATTTTTTTTTTAAAAAAGACAAACTGTGATTACACAGGAAGGAAAACTATTTATTTCCATATGTGTACATATAGATTATTCATTTAAAAAATCAATTGGGGGCAGGCCACGCAGCTCAGCAGGCAAGAACGCTTGCCTGCCATGCCAGAACGTTTGCCTGCCATGCCAGAGGACCTGGGTTTGATTCCCGGTGCCTGCCCATGCAAAAAAAAAATATATATATATACCTGTTAAAAAAGATTACTCCAGGATAGGGAAATAAGGAGGCCTTTACAATTAATTTCTTCCTATCCTTCTCAATTATTTTAATTCTTTCTATTGGAAGAACATATTCATGTATTATTTACTTTCTAAAAATTCTCTCTCAATTACTTCACTTCTTATCAGTCAACCTCAGTTTTGAACTGTAAAGTTCCGGAAAGATTGTTTAATATAAAACTAATTATTCAGCTTCCATGGTAGGGTATTATTAAAACACACTGGTGACATTACCAAAACATCAGTGATTTACTGGCAAAGCTTTCCATAGACAAAGTTAAAGAAGTTACACATTTGGACTGGCAACTCATTTTCATTTTCAAATGGAAGATAAAAGTTAACTTTAGACAAAAAGTAGATAAGGGAGCTTCATCTTTATTTTCTGGTGTAAGTAATATCCTCACACAGAAACATTTCTCAAGATACAGAAAATGTTTAAACCCTTGTAATAAAATGTTATACACACACAGACACTTCTAAAATAAACATCAGAATTTTTTTCACCTAGCATGAGTCTTTCTTTGATATAGTTGTCCAGTGCTAAGAGTTATTCACAGAACTGTATAATTTCCTTATAGGCCCATCCTTTTATTAAAGTCTTTTTTCTTGATTCTTTTTTGTTTTTGTTTTTGTTTTTTTAACATGGGCAGGCACCGGAAATCGAACCTGGGTCTCCAGCACGGTAGGCAAAACTCTGCCTGCTGAGCCACCATGGCCCGCCCCTTTTTCCTTGATTCTTTATGTAACATTTTATAGTTTCATCTACCTTGTTATTTTCCTTAGATCACTTCTGAAAGTTAAAATCTATGAACCACTCAATTCATCACTGACACTAAACAAATTATACATCCCTATCATGTTACGCTCAAAAGATACTATGACTTCAAACCAACAAGCCACTTTACCATAATTATAAAAGGGTTTTACAGGAGTGCCAGTTCCTTAGTTTCTGTGGGATAACTAACTGTATGAACATAAATGGGAGGCAAAATCTTCGCGTTTAAACTCTGTCCCTGAAGAAACTTAGATGAAATTATGATTTAATCAGTGACTGTTTTCTTTTTTAAAACCCTGATTTTCACATATACTTGGAATAAAACATGTTTAGTAAAATCTGAGAGTGAGTACTGGACATGAATTATATACTGCTCTCCCCAAAATGTGCTCTAACTTTAATGTTCTATGCTAATAAATGGCACCAGTCAACAAGTGCTTAAAAATGAGTCATCTTTTTTGTAACGGAGAGGCTGGATGGCACTGCCTGAAAATATGGAGCTGTGCTCGGGTAGCCATGTTTTCTGAAGATAACTGTATGATGATATGGCTGGCACAGTGTGACTGTATGGTTGTGAGAGCCTTGTGTCTGATGCTCCTTTTGTCTACCTTATCAATGGACAAGTAAAACATATGGATTGAAAATAAATAAATAATAGGGGGAACATAAATTTAGTAGACTGAAATGCTGGTAATCGGTGAAGGGGAGGGGAAAGGGATATGGTATGTATGAATTTTTTTCTGTCTTCTTTTTATTGCTTTTTCTGAATTGATGCAGATGTTCTAAGAAATGATCATGATGATGACTATACAACTATGTAGTGTGAGTTACTGATTATCTAACAAGAACGGAATGAGCATATGATAACAATACTTGTGTGTTTGTATGCGGTTATGTATCATAAATAAAAAATAAATTAATTAAAAAAAAGAAAGGGAGGGGTAAGGGGTATGGTATGCATGAGTTTTTTTGTTGTCTTTTTATTTTTTTCTGAATTGATGCAAATGTTCTAAGAAATGATCATGACGATGAATACGCAACTATGTGCTGATACGGTGAATTACTGATTATATATGTAGAACAGAAAAAAAAAAAAGGTCATCTTTGATTTCTCCATGTCCCTTACTCACCTAACATTTTATCATTTCTACCTTCTCAGTAACTTTCAAATCTTTTCTACATCATCTCTCACCTAGATCATTATAACCTGTCTTTCCAACATGTTTCTGACTCCCTCCAAACCAAGCTCAACATAGCAGCCAGTGTTCATTAAGTCAAACCTGCAACCCCCCAAAAAACCCTTTAATATCTTCCCATTTCTCCACCCTTCCATTCATTTTCTCAAACCTTTTCAAACTCCCATATTCTTTCACAGCAACCAGCATACTTTAATATTCATCAAATTTATAATTATTCACTTATTTAACAGCTAGGTTCCCTATTTAATTATGAGCTCAGTGAGAAGACAAACTATTTTGCATAGTACTGCTTGTGTCTGCAGGACCTATGAATGAATGAAGGCAATCTGCTCTCATTTGAGCCCTAAATTTCCAAGCCACCTCTAGGATATTTTCTTCTACTTTCAACAGAAAATACTGACAATCTCAAGAATGTACTGAATTATTATAAAAAAATATACAAATGTATGTAGTTCAGTTATACAGCATATGTTCTCAAGTAAATAACACACACATAAATACAGGACTTAAAAAGTTTTAATTATATAACCTAATTAATTTAGTATATTAAAGATACAATGAATTTGGCCTCAACCTTAATATTCAGCCAAAATTGGGTATTTGGCTTAGGCTTAGTTTTGGGAAGCCTGTAACATTTCTGATACCTGTGAAATTATGCAGGATAAAGGACATATGATCCCATTCTAATAGATATTATGAACAACATACAAAGCTTGCCATTTCAGATTTATTATTAATATGTTTTGGGAAACCTGCAATATTTCTGACACCCCCAAAATTATGCAGGAAAAAGGACAAATGATCTCATTCTAATCGATATTATGAACAACACACAAAGCTTGCCATTTTAGATTTATTGTTAATATCTAGAAACTTTTAAAAGTAATAACTTTTAAAAGCATTCTAACATGAAACTTGGATTGAAGATTTCTTTAATATAATTTATAAAATTATATATGTGTGTGTTAAATAAACGTTAAAATATAAAAATTTAAAGTATAAATGTATTATCACAAAAATAAAAGCTAAGCTAATAAGTAATAATTGTGAAAATTATTAATTTTACATGTCAAAAAAAAAAAGACAAGTAATTAAATGAAAACAGAAACAGACTGACATTTATTATGACTAATAAAGAAAGCACATCAGCTAAGTAAGTTTGGGAAGAACATATACTGTTTGAGCTACCAAACGATCATAATGAAATTATAATTGATATTTAGGATACTATCATTCATAACATTAAACAATATACTCTTGAAGTTATTTTTATCTTTTCAGGCCAGACTTTCATTCTGATATAGTAAAAATAAGAAAAAAGAATTAGGTAAAAAGAAAGCCCCTCGGAATTTATCTTACTCATCAATTAATCTCAGTTTGATGCAAGCATCTTTTAGTACTGCAAATATGAATCAGTATCTAGGGAATGAATAATGTGGTGCAGACAATGCTAAGAAATTTTGTTCCTGCACTACGTCATACATTTAAATTTTAAATACTAATATTAATAATAATAACATTTTTAGATATAATTTCAGATTTACTCTTACAAACTCAGATACTCAATGTATGGGGGTGATATTCAACTTCAGTCTAATGGTAATTTTGACCTATCATTCATTTACTCCCTTAAGAACCGTGTGTAATTCCATTAGTATTTTAAGAGAAGATACACTTAAGAGGGTAAGGACAGCACTAATGGTTATAAGACAAATTAAAAGTAAAGCATGATATTTCACTTATTAAAGTAATTTTGTACTTTGGAACCTGAAAATATTAATTCAGATGTGAGAACAGTTCAGAAATGCTTTCTAAGAACGAGGATGAAGTAGTGTTTTACAAATTTTACATACAGGTAATATCAAGTTCTCCTTTTTATAATACTTCTAGGTAAATACAAACATAATCATACAATTATGTCAACAAACATTTGTAGTAAAGAGAGGAGAAAGAATCTGTCTCTAAACTATTCAAATTTGGAAGATGTGAGTGATATATGCGCAAAAGATTTCCAAATGGATAGGGAAGGTATGTGACATTTATTTTTCTCTTACAAGCATGTATTTTGTCAATTAGATTCTTTAAAAAATATTTATCAGTCCTAATTCAGATATTCTTGGCAAATGTAACATAAAAGCAATTCACAATGCTTGCTTCAAAGTCTACATGAAGGATCCACCCAAATTAGGAATATCGCTAAAAGATAAAATACAAATGCTACCCTCTATCTCAAAATACCACTCCCAGTACATTTTAACAATATAATTTCTTTTAATTAAAGAATTGCTAAAAATAATCAAGGAAATTTTATTTATAGTTCTAGCTACCCCCCCCCCCCCAAAAAAAGTCAATCATAAAGGCTATTATCATGCTTGTATTTTTATTATTAAACCTACATACTGACTTACCAGTTCTTGGAGTAGCAGTGTTGCTTGGTTCTACAGGAGATGAAGTACTAAAAGCAGAAATTGGGATTTTCATCTGTATCGGACCTCGATTATTTGATGGACTATAGAGTCCTGATGGGCCTACTGTGGGTAAAGAAGTCCTTGTGGCTTGTACAATAGAGTGTGCTGTTGGAACAGCTTGTACAGCAAGTGTTGTTCCTAATGGTGCAGCACTGGCGGGAGAGTTCCTTTGAATACTAGGACTGGGCACAGAGGGAACGTTGTTTGGTTTAGTGGGGTTTGGCAAAGATGGCAAGGATACAGCATTTTTGGTAAGACTGCTCACTGTAGGTGGGCTTTGCACAGAAATGAATTCAACATTGCCAGATGGTTGATTGGTCACTAAAGTCCCTGGGTGGCTCTGTAGGAGCTGAGGCTGGGATGACACTGCAACAGGTACATGCAAAATCACTGGCAGAGATTGTAAAGAGATTGTAGGTTGGGGATTTCCACTAGGCACCTGAGTAGTAGCAACTACTGTAGCAGTGTTGGGTGCAGGAAGAACTGATGCTGCTGTCAGAGAACCCGAAGTCACTGGAGTCTGCAATTTAGGTTGACTATTGACAACTGTTGGAGGAGTGACAAGATTGGTTGAAGATACTATAAAAAGAAAAGAGAAGTCTAAGTTTAAATGGCTATCTTCATTTATCAGTTAGGATAATATAAAACATACACATTTAATACACTGCATATAATACAGTGTAGTCCTTCTTAATGAAACTTTTTCCATTTTAAAGTCTGGAAATCCTTAAATTCTTAGAAGCATTTCCACATGTACGTTTGGGACATTATAGAAATAATACATGATTTATGATCAATATAGAAGACTGCTATCTCTATAATCTGAAAATTACTATAATCACTACAGAGCAACTAACTGCACAATCATAAAAAACAGTGAAAACTAACAAGTATAAATGTACAGATATTTTTCAAACTACACTAAAACCATTAGAAATGCCTTAGAAAATCTATAATATATAAACTCAAAACAGTAAATTTATAGTCATCATCATTAATAAGTTATAGGTAAACTCAGTCATCACATTTTATCATTATGACTGTGTAAGATCTGTTATCCATGTAACAAGTTTTATAAGTTTCCTAGCGGAGGAACCAGTGAGGAAGACTCCTTCCTTTTACACTCTAATGACATTATATGATATGGAAAATAGCAAAAACTGAAAATGGGAGATGAATTAAACAATGACAGAACATATGCCAGAGATCAGAGAAAAATAAAATGCTGGTCACTAGAGTTTTATAGTACTTTTGATTCAACTACTTATGTTTTTTTCTCATTAGAACAGGCTTGATTAAACAGATGACCAAGTTTATCTCTCATTTGATCACTAGTCTTTCCAAAAATCACAAGCACACTAGAATAGCACTTCTCCAAGCATGATCCAGGGGGATACCTGGAAGTTCCTGAAACACTTTCAAAAGTGTGCAATGTCAAAACTATTTTCATAAGAATGAGATATTATTTTGTTTTTTCTACTTTGTGGACATGTGCTGATGGAGCAAAAGTAGTGGTGAGTAAAACTTCTGCTGCCTTAGTACAAAAAAATCAAGGTCGTGGTAACAAATTGTCACTATTTCTGACCACATAGTCACAGTAAAAAAAGAAACAAAAAATGTCAGTTTTTACTTAAGATTGTACTTAATGAAATGGTAAAAACTATTGACTTCATTAAATCTCAATCCTTGAAGTACAGGTCTTCTTAATATTCTGTGTGAAGACAGAAAGTACACATAAAGCACAGTCACATGTGGAAGTATTTGGCTCAAGAATAAGTGTGCGCGCGATTGTTTGATAGCAGCCTTCTTCATGGAACAACACCTTTTACTTTAAAGAATGATTTACATACATATCATGGCCATCTATGTTTAGATATCTGACAAATCTTTATCGGAAATTTAAACAAGTAAGGCAAACACAAAGAAAACTAACTGGCTATTTATTGTCAATAATAAATAAAATTTGAATTTTAAAACCAAACTAGTATCTTGGAAAAAATTTGTATATGCCACTGTGAGCAGAGAGCTTCACAAATTTATTAGTTTTAATGTCTTTTATAGTATAAATATCCATTGATACAACTCACACAAACAAAAGTTCTTTGGAGTTCATCATTTTTTTAAAAATTTCTTTTATTATTTATGTTCATAATTTTTGAGAGTATAAATGGGTATGGAAACAAAAACTTTGAGAACCACTACACTAAGAATTGAATTTCTCGATTTTCATGCATTCTTATCTGTGATCCTAAACTTCTAAAATGTTGTACCTGGGACTATATTTTAGACCAGTGTGCTCATTTTTGTTGTTTTCTTTCTTTTAGGTCCATTTCAATTTCAAAAAATGTTTTAAAATAACTGCTAAAACCTTCAATTCTTAAGAAAATGTTATTTCAGTGTTAGGAAATGTTACCTGTATTCACAGGAGTTTGAAAGGATGGTGGTGCACTCTCGCTTACATTTCTTTTGGACTCCAGCATCTGCCTCACTGTGCCTGCATTTCTGTGAAAAAAATATTTACACAAATACTCAATGGATATGCCATTCTAGGGAATGCCATTTTATGTATACTGAAAGTAATGGCCCAAAGAAAAAAAGGGTGACTAGTGTTTAACTTTTGCAACACTGAGCCACAAAGTAAATGCACTAAGGTGTAGTTGGCATACAGTTTTCTTAGGGTCAGGGTGTAAGGTACTAGGAAAGTCTTCCTTTTATCTAATGCTCACAATTCTTCTACTTGAAGACAAAAACGAGGTCCTAAAGTCCATTGAAAAAAAAAGTTTATCTCACCCCTAGCCAAAGCATTTCTCAATTACCTGAGGTAACTACAAGCAGTTAAAGAAATTGGCAGTGATGAAAGGAAGCCATATAATTAGCAAAATAGTATCTAGAGGTACAATTATAATGAAGAAGGAAAAAAGGAAACATAATTAATCCAATAAACTTATTTATCTCTACATAAATAAACATGATTACAATCTAAACTTCCACAAAATAAAATGAGAATCTTGTTCTGTTATTTTAAAACTTGGACAAATACACTGTTTATAATTCTTACCTGTAGTGTACATTATTATTACTGTTGACATCATTTGCAGACTTTCCAGGTGATACAGGTGGATTTGGTGGATTCTGGAGGGTAAAACAGAAGGTAAAGATAAAACTTACCTAATACATAAGGGGAACTTGAAAAATAAGGTCTTTAAAAACGTGCTGCCATGAACTACTACAAAGGTAAAAAAAAAAAAAATGTGTTCTCAATATATGATCCATTGACACTCTAATATAGTGGAAATGATAACTAATTGAGACAAGAACTTGAATCTTGGCACTATCACTTGTCTAACTGTAGTATCTTAAGCAAATCACTTAATTTATGCAAGACAACTGCTCATCATTTGAAAATTGAATACTTCTCAATAAAAATTAACAAAAAGAATCTAAAATACAAATGTACTTGTTCATTCAATGAATATCTGGTGAATGCCTATTACAGAGCATTAGCACCAGAAATTCAACAAACCAAGCATTTATTCCTTGAAACCCACTCCATAAGTAGTTTGTTGATTATCAATTATAATAAGTGGTGTGCTAGATAGAGATCACAGATCAAAGTTGTCAAGTCAAAATTACTTTCAAGAATTCAGACAGGTTAGAAAGGCCCTTACTGGGAGTCACCTTGGCCCACCTTCTCAGTTCCATTTTATGTGGCCAAGTCTCTGGCAGCCTCACTGCTGCTGCATAGAGATGGTACCATGGAACATGCCAGCCAGCCCAGTGCAGTATGCCTGCCCTTCCCATTCCTGGATACAAAGTGATCACCAGGTGTTTTCTACCTAACCAATCCATACAAAGGATCTGTTTCTGATTCTCAGACCAGAAACTTGATTGACCCTTCAATAAAAATAGAACAGCTTATATTGCTTGATTGGGTTTGAATGCACATATCTCTCTGCCTCAACAAGCCACATACATGCTCTGATGTGCATCATTTTAGTAAACCTGTAGATGGACTCCTCAATTGACAAAACCAAACAATAAAAATAAATACTGCTCTTCCTTTTAATGATAACTAGGCTCTCCCCACACCATTTTCTGGCTTCAAATATGGAACTAGAAAATCTAAGGCTTCCGGCAGACTGTTCCTGAGTCAACTGTGTCCTCTGCACTATGTGAGGTCAGACAGCAGCCAGGAGACGGCTCAGGAGCTAATGGCTACGAAACAAACCCACACCCCAAGGTAAAAGAGACCCTCAGGAGTGCTCTATACTCACTTTTGCCCAGTTAGTATTTATTTTCAACACTTGTCTAATGTGGATTTTTTTTATCCTCTAACTATTGGATAGCTGTGACTAGTTGGTCATTATTTTATTTTTGTACCAAAATACCCTTTTGTTACAGAAATCAGTATACTGTATTTTTTAACACTGGAGAAGAGATATATATAAGTCAATCATTTCCTAGTTGTAGATAACATGAACATAGACAGAGAAAACTCTGAAAAATTCACACAAAACCCCTAGAGCTAAATAAACGAATTCAACAAAATGGCAGGGTACAAGATCAACACCCAAAAAACAGTAACATTTCTATACACTAACAAAGAACAATCAAAAGAAAGAAATTGAGAAAAAAAATTCCGTTTACAATAGCAATTAAAAGAATAAAATATCTAGGCATAAATCTAATCAAAGACATAAAGAACTCATATACAGAAATCTATAAAACATTGCTAAAAGAAATTGAAGACGAAAATAAATAGAAGGACATTTCATGTTCATAGATTCAAAGATTAAATATTGTTAAGATGTCAATTCTACCCAAAGTGCTTTACAGATTCAACACAATTCTAATCAAAATCCCAACGACCTTCTTTAAAAAAAATAGAAAAGCCAATCATCAAATTTATATGGAAGAGAAAGGGGCCCTGAAAAGCCAAAGCCATATTGAAAATAGAAGAACAAAGTTGGAGATTCACACTTTCCAATCTTCAAACTTATTACAAGAAAAAAAAAATTAATTAAAACTTATTACAAAGTCACAGTAATCTAACAGCAAGGTACTGGCTGGAGGACAGCCATACCAACTGATGGAACAGAACTGAGACTCAGAAATCAACTCTCACATTTATTGTCAAACAGTTTTTGACAAGGAAGCAAAGTCCAAACAATTTTTAAAAATTAAGTCTCTCTAATAAATGGTGGTGGGAAAACTGGTTATCCATTTGCAAAAGGATGAAGGTGGATCCCTACCTCACAGCTCATACAAAAATCAAGTCAAAATGGACAAAAGACCTGACCATAAAAGCCAGAACTATCAAATTCTTAGAAGAAAACAGAGAAGCATCTTCAGGACTCTGTCCAGCAATGATTTCTTCACAACCAAAGCAAGAGCAACAAAAGAAAAAAACAGATAAATGGACCTCATCAATATCAACAACTTCTGTACTTCAAAGAATTTTACCATGAAAATAAAATGCCAACCTACACAATGGGAGTAAAAATTTGGAAACCACATATTCAATAAAGATTCAATATCCAGAATACAGAAAAAAAATACCTCAACTCAACAACAAAGACAATCAACACAATTAAAAAGCTGGCAAAAGATCTGAATAGACATTTTTTGAAAGAAGAAACACAAATGGCCAAAAAGCACATAAAAAGTTGCTCAGTGTAATTAGTCATTAGGGAAATACTAATTAAAACCAGGAAAAACTATTTCACACCAACCAGGATGGCTACTATTAAAAACACAGAAATTTCAAGTGTTGGAGAGGATATAAGAAAAAAGAACACATTTACTGTTGATGGGAAAATAAAATGGTGCAGCTGCTGTGGAAGACAATTTGGCATTTCCTTGAAACATAAGTGTGGTAGATTCAGATGTCAACTTGCCAGATGAAGGCACCTAGTTCTGTTGCTGTGGACATGAGCCAATGGTATGTGAACCTCATCTGTTGCTGATTACATGTCCAGTTGGCTAGGAGGCGTGCCAGTTGCAATGAATGATGTTTGACTTAATTGGCTGGTGCTTAAATGAGAGAGCGCAACTTAGCACAGCCCAAGCAGCTCAGTATACCTCAACTCAGCACTTGCAGCTGAGTCCAGGCCTTTGGAGATGCAGAAAGAAATCACCCCAGGGAAAGTTGCTGGAACCCAGAGGCCTGAAGAGAAGGCCAGCAGAGACCACCCTTTGCCATCCCACGTAAGAAAGAACCTCAGTGGAAAGTTAGCTGTCTTTCATCTGAAGAACTAACAAAACAAATCCCCTTTTATTAAAAGCCAATTCATCTCTGGTGTGTTGCATTCTGGCAGATAGCAAACTAGAACAATAAAGTACAGATTTCCCATATGATCTGGCAATCCCACTTTCAGATGTATATCCAAAAGAATTGAAAGCAAGGACTCAATCAGATATTTACACACCAATGTTCATATTAGCACTATTCACAACTGCCAAAAGATGGAAGCAACCCAAGTGTCCATCAACTGCTGAATGAGTAAATAAATGTGATACACACATACAAGGGAATTTCATTCAGCCTCAAAAAGAATGAAGGTCTGATTCATGTGACAATGTGGGTGAACGCTGGAGACATTATGTGAGTGAAGTAAACCAGACATAAAAGGACACATTCTATGATCTCACTGATATGAAATAATTAGAATAAACCAATTCATAGTGTCAGAATCTAGACTATAGTTAGCATAGTACAGGGTATGAATAGGGAATTAAAGTTTAAAATGTAGAGAATTTATATTTGAAACGAGGTAAATGTTTCTGTAATGGATGACTGTGATAGTAGCACAACACTGTGAATGTAATGGTACCTGAATGTGGTTAAAAGGGGAAATGTCAGGTTGTATTTACGGTATCAGGATAAAAATTTAAAATCCAAAGAATTGAAAAACACGAACAGTGAACTCTAAGTTAACTTAACAGTACCATTATATACCATTATATAATGTACCATTATTTACCATTATTTAACAGTACCATTATAATTTAACAGTACCATTACTAAGAGACGTTTTCATCAACTGTAGAAAATGTATCACACCAGTGCAAGGGATTAATAAAAAGGGTAGTGTATGGGTGTGCTGGTTTGAAAGGATGTATGTACCCTAGAAAAGCCATGTTTTAATCCTAATCCCATTTTTTAAAGGCAGCAATTTCTTCTAATCCCTATTCAGTACTATATGTTTGAATCCATAATTAGGTCATCTCCCTGAAGATGTGACTCAATCAAGAGTGGCTGTTAAACTGGATTAGGTGGAGACATGTCTCCACCCATTCAGGTGGGTCTTGATTAGTTCACTAGAATTCTATGAAAGAGTTCAACATTTTGGAGAAAGATGAAGATTCTGAGAGAGCAGAACGACATAGCCATGAGAAGGAGAGAACTCACCAGCCAGCTACCTTTGAAATGAAGAAGGAAAACGCCTCCCGGGGAGCTTCATGAAAGGAAGCCAGGAGAATGTGAGCAAATGACAACATGTTCACCACATGCCTTTCCAGACGAGAGAGAGAGCCTGATTCTGTTCGCCATGTGCCATCTCACTTGAGAGAGAGACCATGAACTTCAGCAGCCTTCCTGAACCACGGTATCTTTCCATGGATGCCTTTGAAAGGACATTTCTAGACTTGTTTTAATTGGGGCATTATCGTGGCCTTAGAACTGTAAACTAACAATGTACTAAATTTCCCTTTTTAAAAGCTGTTCTGTTTCTAGTATATTGTAGTCTGGCAGCTACCAAACTAGAACAATGGAAATCCTTTATTTTATGCATGCGGATCCTGAAACCACAACTTATCTACTAAAAAAACAATAATCTTTCTGGTCTTTCAAATTTCATAGCATTTGTTCTTTGTATAAATGCTATTTTTAGCTCTCCAAAACAGAAATGCCTCAGAAACTGTAATATTTTCTTCTTTACTCCTTATAGTCTCTGCATATCTCTTTTGACTTAATAAACAAGAAATGGAAAGTATTTCTGAGAACAAACTTGACATGCACAAAGACTGGAAAAGCATAAGGAGGGGAGCACGTTGCTTAATTCAGCCACAAAGATAAGGAAAAAGAACAGAAATTCATACAGGTATAAGACAAATGAATGGAAAAATTTCAAAACCATGTATGTTTGGTTCAGGCACACCAAATAAGAAAAATAAAAAAAGGTTTATACTTATTTTATAATAATAAGAAATAAAATACTCCTTGGGTGAATAGGAGAAAGGGGGAAAAATTCAACTTTCCTATTTGGAGAATTCCTAGATTTTTGCAGGCAGTGGGAACAACCAAATCAATAGGCCGAGGCCTTGATCTTGGGGGTTGCCTCTATGAAACTTATCCCTGCAAAAGATAAGCTAAGCCTACTTAAAATTATGCCTAAGACTGACCCCCAGAAAATCTCTATTGTTGCTCAGATGTGGCCTCTCTCTAAGCCAACACGGCAAGACAATTTGTATGACTCCCAGGGTTGTAAACCTCCCGGCAACATGGAAGAGAAATCTGAGTATGAGCTGGGACTCAGCATCAAGGGAATGAGAAAACCTCGACCAAAAGGGGGAAGAGAGAAATGAGACAAAATAAAGTGTTAGTGGCTGGGAGATTTCAAACAGAGTTGAGAGGTTATCCAAGAGGTTATTCTTATGCATTATATAGATATCCCCTTCTTAGTTTATGGTGTATTACAGTGCTAGAGGAAAGTAACTGAAACTGTAGAGCTGTGTTCCAGTAGCGATGTTTCTAGAAGATGACTGTATAATGATCTTTTTACAGCTTTTACAATGTGACTATGTGATTGTGAAAACCTTGCGTCTAATGCTACTTATATCTTGGTATGGACGGATAAGTAAAAGATATGAATAAAAAGCTAAATAACAGGGGGAACAAAGGTTAAAATAAATTGAGTAGATTGAAATACTAGTGGTCAATGAGAGGGAGGAGTAAGGGGTATGGCATGTATGAGTTTTTCTATTTTCTTTTTCATTTTGTTTGCTGGAGAGATGCAAATGTTCAAAAAAATGATCATAGTGATGAATATACAACTATGTGATGATATTGTGAGCCAATGGTTGTATACTATGTATTGAATGTTTGTATGTTTGCTTGTTGTTTACATTAAAAATATTTAAAAAAAGGAAATGAAACAGCTCAGATTATACATTCTGACAAAGAAACAGAGCTGAGAAAGCAGAGCTTTGAAATAGTTAACTTATTACTTTATTAAAGAAGGTTGTAAAAATTAAAAAAAAAACTTTGGACATGACCAAATGAATGTTTGACAAGATTAGTCTGTACAGAACAAAGATAAAATCCAATTGTCAGTGGCTAAAGAAAAAAGAGAAATCTAAGCTTCAAAAGTTAAGTAAAATAAAGACAGAGATGGAGAACATATATTATCAGCTGAAAGAGGAGAGGAAGTGAAAAGGTATTGGAAGGATCAAACTTCATAAAGGGCTAGCATAAAAGAATTTCATTATGTTGATGGAAAAGGTCTGTATCTGACTGTGGTAGCAGTTACATAAATCTATACATGGGACCAAATTTTATGGAACTACACACACAGATACACACTTCATGTAAAAACTTGTGAAAACTGAATAAGGTCTGTATTTTAGTTGTACCAATGTTAACTTCTTGGTTTTCATACTATAGTAGTTATAATAAGTACTTTACAGCACAATACTATCTGACTGTAATGTAATTATGTTAAAACACTGAATGAAGCTGCATGTGAGAATGACAGGGAGGAGGGTGGGGACACAAATGAAATCAGAAAGAAAGATAGATGGTAAAGATCGAGATGGTATAATCTAGGAATGCCTAGAGTGTATAATAATAGTGAAATGTACAATGTACAAATTTTAAAAATGTTTTTGTATGAGGAAGAACAAAGGAGTGTCATTATTGCAGGGTGCTGAAAATAGATGATAATTAATACTTTAAAATGTCACCTTATGTGTGAGACTAAAGCAAAAAATGTTTATTTGTTACAAAATTTAGATTTTGACTAGAGCATTTCCTAATATAACTCATGTAGATTGTTTGATTGAATGTCATAAGTACTTGGAATCTCAGGTAGGATGTGAGATTTTGTTGGTCCAGAGTGATGCCCCGATGAATCCCAGAGTGATTTGATCAGTGACTGGAAAAGTATTTGCAAGCCCCCTTCGGGGAATGGTGAAAGTGGGGAGAAATTCAACTTCCCCAAGTTGAATTCTTGATATTCTCACCAGTAGTGTGGACAACCAAAGCTATAGGCCGAGCCCCCAGTCTTGGGGTTTGTTCATAAGAAACTTAACCCCACAAAGGATAGGTCAAGTCTACTTAAAATTTAGGCCTAAGAGTCACCCCCAAGAGAGCCTCTTTTGTTGCTCAGATGTGGCCTCTCTCTCCAGCCAACATGACGAGCAGTCTCACCACCCTCCCCCTCTCTGCGTGGGACATGACTCCCAGGGGTGTGGACCTTCTTGGCAACGTGGGACAGAGATCCTAGAATGAGCTGAGACTCAGCATCAAGGGACTGAGAAAAACCCTAGAATGAGCTGAGACTTAGCATCAAGGGATTGAGAGAACCTTCTCGACCAAAGGGGGAAGAGTGAAATGAGATTAAGTGTCAATGGTTGAGATATTCCAAACAGAGTTGAGAGGTTATCCTGGAGGTTATTCTTATGCATTAAGTAGATATCGCCTTGTTGTTCAAGACATAGCAGAGAGGCTGGAGGAACTGCCTGAAAATGTGGAGCTGTGTTCCAGTGGCCATGTTTCTTGATGATGACTGAACAATGATATAGCTTTCACAATGAGACAGTGAATGTGAAAACCCTGTGTCTGATGCTCCTTTTAGCTACTATATCAACAGAAGAGGAGAACATATGGAATAAAAGTAAATAATAGGGGGAACAAATGTTAAAATAAATTTTGTTTGAAATGCTAGTGGTAAATGAAAGCGAGGGGTAAGGGGTATGGTATGTATAATCTTTTTTTTTTCTCTGTTATCATTTTCTTTCTTTTTCTGTTGTCTTTTTAGTTCTTTTTCTAAATTGATGCAAATGTTCTAAGAAATGATGAATATGCAACTATGTGATGATACTAAGAATTACTGATTGTATATGTAGAATGGAATGATATCTTAATGTTTTGTTTATTAATTTTTTTAATTAATAAAAAAAGTTTAAAACAAAAAAGTATTTTACAAATCCAAGTAAAGAAGATAGATACTACATTAAGACTGAAAAATCCTAAATAATGATTACGATTATAATAATAATTACTATTATTGGCAATTATTGTGTGTCAGGCAATGGAGCTAACAGAACAGAAAGAAAATTGAACTTACCCAAAGGAAATAAAGAGGAAAAGAAATCCAACTATAAAATATAACAACATATACAAAGGAAAAGGCTTTAATCAAATAACAGATTCTAGAGAATAATTTATGCTATTCTACAATCTTTGGACTTAAATTCTGTACTTTAAAAATAATTAATGTATTCAAAGGCAATAAAGTGAGATGATCTAATCTCTGTCTACAGATTAGGTTTACAGCATAATGTAGGAATGACTATATGGAAAGGGAAAACAGGAATACTGAAGGCAGGAGCATACTAAAACACTTCAGGAAAAATGTAATACTGTAGACTAGGAAACTGGCAAGAATGTAAAAGTAAAGAAACATTGTAAAACAGATCCCCAAAATGTAATTTTAAAGATAGACAGAAAATAACGCTTCAAGAATACCAAGCATATTGTTATAGAACTGCAGCTACAACATACAGAGGGTGTACAGTAGAATGCAAAGTTAGACCATCAATAAAGGAAAAATTTCCTACCAAGCCAGCATTTTTTAAGATTACCACTTAGACCTAACCATTAACTAGGCACAAACAGAAATTCTTACTTCTTGTCTTTTCTTAAGATCTTCTTTGGCTGCTCCAAAGCGTTTGGTTAACCTGGCTATCTTGGCCTAAAAACAAATGGAAATAAAGTGGCATTAGAGCATTAAAATGTAGCCCATTCATATGTAACAAATAACACATATAAAAGATATCCTCACAGAATAGCTTACAGTTAAGAAAATACGACAACCTGATTGTAAAATATAAATTTATTTGTCAAATACAGAAAAGCATAATGAAACTAAAATGACCACCGATGCCAATATCCAAAGGTAAACACTGTTAAGTAAAAAGTTAGCTTATTCCTCTAAGAATTCTGGGAGTTTGTTCATATAAATGCTTGTGTTTTCCATTGTTTTTTAAACATTACCAGTGATTGGTAATGCATTGAACACCTAGACATCCAATTTGGATAGAACAGACATCTTAATGACTGTGCCACTTTGAAAGGATTAAGTAGCCTAGAAAAGCCATCTTTTAATCCTGATCCACTTCTGGAGAGAGCCATTTCCTTTAATCCCTATTTAGCACTGCAGCATGGGACCTTGATTGGGTATTTCCACAGAAATGTGGCTCCACACATTCCAGGTAAGTCTTGATTAGTTTACTGGAATCTTTTAAAAGAGGATACATTTTTGAAAAAGCATGACAGCAACAGAGTCAAAAGAACCGCAAGAGCCCAAGCCTGGAGAGAAAGCTAGCAGAAGTTGCCATGTTTGCCATGTGCCTTTCCAGTTGAGAGAGAAACCCTGAACTTCATCAGTCTTTCTTGAGTGAAGGTAACCTTGTTAGACCCTCAATTTGGACATTTTTATAGACCTGCTTTAACTGGGACACTTTTCATTGCCTTAGAACTATAAACTTGCAACTTATTAAATTCCCTCTTTAAAAAGCCATTCCATTTCTTGTATACTACATTCTGGCAACCAGCAAACTAGAAAAAGACATTTAGCCTTTTAGTCCAAGAACATGGAATGTTCTTTCACTTATTTAGGTCTTTCAAAATTTCTTTTAGCAATGTCTTATAATTTCCTCTGTACAAGTCCTTTATATGCTTGGTTAAGTTTATTCCTAAATATTTCTTTTAGTTGCTATTATCAATGGTATTATTTTTCATAAATACCTCCTCAGATAGCTCATAACTAGTGAATAGAAACACAACTGATTTTTGCGTCTTGATCTTGTATCCCACCACTTTTCTTAACTCATTTATTAGCTCAAGTAGGTATGTCAAGGTATATCAATTTTAGGGATTTTCTAAATATAGGATGACCATTTCATCTGCAAATAGTTACCGTTCTACTTCCTCCTTTCCAATCTGGATCCTTTTATTTGTTTATCTTGCCTAACTGCTCTAGCAAGAACTTCTAGCACAATATTGAACAACATCCTCGTCTTGTTCCTAATTTTACAGAGAAAATTTTCAAAAAACCACTGAGTACAAATATTAGCTGTAGGCCTTTCATTTATGTCCTTTATCACATCTTGAGGAAGTTTCCTTCGATTCTCGCCTTTCAAAGAGTTTTTTTTTTTTTTTTTTTTTTTTGCATGAGCAGGCACCAGGAATCAAACTTGGGTCTTCAGCATGGCAGGCAAGAACTCTGCCTACTGAGCCACCATGGGCTGCCCAAAGAGTTTTATCAAGAATGGATGCAGAATTTTCTCAAATGTCCTTTTCTGCATCAATCAAGATGATCCTGTGGTGTGTTTTTTCCCTTTCAATTTGATAATGTGGTGCGTTATATTGATTACCTTTCGTGTTCTGAACAAATCTTGCATACCTGGAATAAAATCCATTTGGGAAGGCGAGGCAAGGTGGTGGCATGCATAGTGAGGTGTGAAATTTAGTTTTTCCTCCAGAGCAGCTAGTAAATAGCCATGGAACAACTACTGGGTGGACACCAGCAAACAGACACATTGTCTACAGTCTGGAATGGGTAAAATGGCTGAGATCCCACCAAGAACTGCAAGTCTTCTGGGCCACAGAAGCCAGTGCCCCTTCCCCACAGGCACAGGAGGCTGGTTCCCAGAGGGGAAAGGAAACAGACTTGACTAGTAGAAAGAAATTACCTTAACCAAGCTTCAATCACAGAACTAATTAACAAATTCTGACTACTGAGAACAGGCTCCAATCACTGATAAGCTGGAGTAAGCACTAAGGGAACCAGGAGTTTTTGCTCTCACACAGAAAGAGTGTAACTGACAGAAACAAAAAAAACAAGGAAACAAAAAACAGAGGCTTTTTGAGTTGTACAGCACAAAATACTGGAAAAGGGCTGGACCCCAAGAAAAGGGGGTACACAGAACCATACAGAGTGATGTAAAGACTGCAGCTATTTATTGGTAAACGTGGGGAGGGCAGTCAGGCTCAGAAAAGGATTATTCTTTTTCTTACTTTTTTTTAACTTTTTAAAAGCTGACTAAATAGAACTGCAAGCATTCTCAGGCTCAGGCAATGGAGGAATTAAGGCATGTCTGAGAGACAAAGTAAATGGTCAGGTGGATGGGGACAATTCCCTTAAAGGGTGGCTCTTTCCCAAGAAACATGGGGTAGGACCCATCTCAAGCAGAGGCCCTCTTTCAGGGAATTCAACTCTTGAACTGCTTTCTGGAAAACAGAAGCAATCAAAGCCTGCTAATTACCTTAGACTTTGTCTCAACCATTTGCCCGGCAGGGAGAAGCTGCTGGAATTAAAGGCATCATATCATTTTATACTGGTGGGAAGCTGTGGGCAGACAAGTGCCACAGGCTGCGCAGAATAGGAAAAGCACAGATTCTAGAGGCTTCATAGGAAAGTTTGACAACCTGAGGGTCAGACTCTCAATGACACTTGATACTAGCCACACTCTTCACCTGAGCCATGGGCCTGTTTGGTCTGGGAAAATCTGACTGGGGTCGATCACATCTTAGGAGACCCTACTCAAAAAAAGACTACAAACAGGCAGGGCAAGAACCAGAGAAACAAGAAATGAAAAATTCTTATCAGTTAAATAGAACCCACGCTAGAGGTCTAGAATAAGAATGGAATGCCAAAGAACAGATAGAGAACAAAGCCATCCAAAAAGAAAATCCTAGGTAAAACAGTAAAAAAAAAAAAAAAAAACCCTCCAGAAAAGACTAAGTTAAGGAAATCAAATGTCTGAAAACCAGTAAAAAATAATAAGGCATATTAGGAAAATCAAAGATATGGCCCAAAGGAAAAAAAAAAAAATTTCAAACAAGATACAGGAGTAGAAACAACTAATTCAGGATTTTTAACAGACATGCAAAATCTCATAAAAAACCAGAGTTGAGAGATGATGTAAAGACACTGGGTACACATAAAGAAGTCGAAAGTTTGAAAAAATAAATTTCAAAACTTATGGGAATGAAACAGAGAACAGAAGGGATGAAAAAAAAACGATGGAGACCTACAATAATAGATTTTGAGAGGCAGAAAAAAGGATTAGTGAACTAGAGTTCAGGTACCTGAAATCCAACACAAAAAATGTAGGAAAAGAACAGATATATATGAGCAGAGTGTCAAGGAATTGAATGACAACATGAAGCACACGAATATATGTGTTACAAGTGTCCCAGAAGGAGAAGAGAAGGGAAAAGGAACCGAAAGAATAATGGAAGAAATAATCACTGAAAATGTCCCACCTCTCATGAAAAATGTAAAATCACAGATCCAAGAAGTGTAGCATACCCCAAAATGAACAGAACCGATGAATACCTACTCCAAGATACTTACAAATCAGATTGTTAAATTTCAAAGACAAACAGAAAAATTTGAAAGCAGGAAAAGAAAAGTAAACCATCACATACAAGGGAAGTTTGATAAGACTATGTGCAGATTTCTCAGCAGAAACCATGGATCCAAGAAGGCAGTGGCATGATATATTTAAGATTCTGAAACAGAAAATCTGTCAACCCATGTATTAGTTAGGGTTCTCTAGAGAAACAGAATCAACAGGGAACACTTGCAAATATAAAATTTATGAAAGTGTCTCACGTGACCGTAGGAGCGCAGAATCCAAAATCCACAGGGCAGGCTGCAAAGCCGATGACTCCAATGGATGCCCTAGATGAACTCCACAGGAGAGGCTCACCAGCCAAAGCAGGATTGGAACCTGTCTCCTCTGAGTCCTCCTTAAAAGACTTCCCATGATTACATTTAGCATCACTAATTGCAGAAGACACTCCCCTTTGGCTGATTACAAATGGAATCAGCTGTGGATGTAGCTGACGTGATCATGACCTAATCCTATGAAATGTCCTCATTGCAACAGACAGGCCAGCGCTTGCCCAATCAGATAAACAGGTACCACAACTTGGCCAAGTTGACACCTGTCCCTAACCATGACAACCCAGAATTCTATACCCAGCAAAACTATCCTTCAAAAACAAGGCGGAGGGGCCTGCTTTGGCAGCACATATACTAAAACTGGAACGATACAGAGATTAGCATGGTCCCTGCACAAGAATACACACAAATTTCTGAAGCAATCCATATAAGGTGATGCAGTTATAAAGAGAAGGTAGGGTTTAACAGATTAATATGGTTGCTGAATCATACTGAGATAACATTTGGTCTTCAATGGTTTGGAACAGGTTAGAGGTAAAAACCTAAAATTGTGAAACTGTACGCCATAATAACTCTGAAATCTGTTCCACAGCTAATTGTGGCAATGTGCTATGAAATTTATTCTTTACTTATACACATGCTCACAAAAAAAGAAAAAAGCAAAGTCGACTGTGATCATAAATGCACAGCTATATAATATTGTGAATTATTAATTATACACTTTGGATGACTACATGGTATGTGAAAATTAAATGTATATGAATAAAAAATAATAACCACAAAGAGGTGAGATTAAAATAAGAGACAATCACTGGGAGGAATTGTGACTAAGAGACCAGTTCTACAAGAAATACTAAAGGGAGCACTACAAGGCAGACAGGAAAAGGCAAGAGAAAGAGGTCTGGAGAAAAGTGTAGAAATGAAGACTATGAGTAAAAGTAAAAATAGGAAAAAAAAATAGATATGATATAAAATCCAAAAGTCAAAATGGTAGAAGAAAGTACTGCCTTTATAGTAATAACATTAAACATTAATGGATTAAACTACCCAATCAAAAGACATTTACTGGCAGAATGGATTTAAAAACAGGACTTGATTGAATTGGGAAGATGGTGAAATAGGATAGCTCAAGTTGAACCCTGCTCCAAGGAACAGCTGAAAAAGGGATGGGAGGGCAACTGAGACAGTGACTCCAGGATGTAAGTGACTTGGGAGAGTCCTCTGCACCACATAGGGCAGCCCTGGTTGCAAAAGTGAGGAACTGTTCTAGTTTGCTAGCTGCTGGAATGTAATACACCAGAAACAGAATGGCTTTTAAAAAGGGGGAATTTTTAAAAGCAATTCCCCCTAGCAATTTTTAAATTGCTAGTTTACAGTTCTGAGGCTGAGAAAATGTCCCAATTAAAAGAAGTCTATAGAAATGTCCAATCTAAGGCATCCAGGGAAAGACACCTTGGTTCACAAAGGCCGATGAAGTTCAGGATTTCTCTCTCAAGTGGAAGGGCATATGGCAAACACAGTCAGGGTTCCTCTCTCATCTGGAAGGGCACATGGCGAACACAGCGTCATCTGCTAGCTTTCTCTCCTGGTTTGCTGTTTCATGAAGCTCCCTGGGAGGCGTTTTCCTTCTTCATCTCCAAAGGTCGCTGGCTAGTGGATTCTGCTTCTCGTGGCTATGTCGTTCTGCTCTGCTCCCTCTGAATCTCTCTTTCTCTAAAATGTTTATTCTTTTATAGAATTCCAGTAAACTAACCAAGACCCACCCAAATGGGTGGAGACACACCTCCAGCTAATCCAGCTTAAAAAACACTCTCAATTAAATCACATCTCCAGGGAGATCATCTAATTACAGATTCAAACATACAGTATTGACTAGGGATTATTCTGCCTCTAGGAAATGGGATTTAAATTAAAACATGGCTTCTCTAGGGGACACACATCCTTTCAAACCAACACAGGAACTGAGAAGCAGAGAACTGGAGAATATCTAGCTGGTGCAAGCAGCCTAAAGTGGAAGCCCAGAGCCTTCAGGAGTGCACAGACACGGAGACGTGCAATAGGAAGTAAGCCAAGTCATGTTCCTTGAATATGCTACCCTTACCAGCACAGTACCGCAACCTGCAATGCATCCCCCACACCACACACCTGAACCCTGTCAATGTCCTCTCTGTGCTCCAAGCACCCCTTCCCTACCAACCCCTTGCATACATACCCACTCTACACTTCCCCACAAGCACGCACACACCTGCCCCAGCCCAACCCACCCCTCCTGTGCGAACGCAGTCTCGCCCCAACCATTTGGAGCCCTACTTCGCAGTCCCTACCTCCAGCTGGTAGTTGCCAGGACATAAAGGCTGAGGGCACTTACATTCATACCCAGGCAAAATGGCACCTAGCTCATACAATCATGCAGCTCCACAACGCTCCCGCTGAGCTATGTGCACAGGTATGACAATTTACAGCATTCCCAGATCCGTACATGCGCATGGTCCCAGTCACACACACCCCTGGCTTGGGTAAAGTGCTGACCTGCACAGCTGGGCCACATCCACCCCCAGCCACGACAGACGCAACACCAACTCACCGCCACAGCTCTGCGCATGAGCACAAAGGGCCCCATCACACCCTAGACCAGCGCACAGTGGGTCCCACCCCCCAATATCTGAGGACCCAAACAGTCACATCCTACCCCACAGCTGGGGACCCATGCTCACAGTCACCAGCTTAGCATCCCCAATCAGTTCCAATACCTGTGCTGCAATGCACCACTGCACTGTTGTGCCCTACCCCATGCCCTGCATCCTGCTCCAAATTCATTCTGCAAATATAGGCTTTAAACTACTGAAGGACATCAACTTCCAAAGTAAACCAATCAAGATACTTACACGCCATGAAGACGGCAAAAGATCACAAACATATCATAATGCAGACAGATATAGCCCAGCTTAATTACCAAATTAAAACACCAAGATAGATAGATGCTGGAACTCTACTAAATAAAATAAATGGGACGGCTAATGACAAATGAGACCAAGAAGACACTAGAATAACATAAAGAGGAATTTGAAAGAATAGAAAAATAACAGGTATCACAGAGATAAAAAGAGGTTGTAGACCAAATATAAAACATATAGAGACACACAACAGCAGATTTGAAGAGGCAGAAGAAAGAATAAACAAACCAGAGGACAGGACAACTGATTTTGAACACTCAGAACAGCAAATGGCAATAAAGATGGAAAAAAAGTGAACAGGATTCTCAGGGAAATGATGGACAAAACAAAGCGCAGAAATATAAGAATCAAAAGTGTCCCAGAAGGAGAAGTAAATTGGCAAATGATGGTGTATGCTTATGATTGAATATTGTGCTGCTACATAAAGAATGAACCCGTAGGACATCTGGTGACCTAATAAAATAAGCCAGAAACAAAAGAACAACAAATCAACCATAAGACTGAATCAGTCATTGTCATGGTCAGGTTCATGTGCCAACTTGGCCAAGTGGTGATACCTGTTTGTCTGGTTGGGCAAGTGCTGGCCTGTCTGTTGCAATGAGGACATTTCATAGAATTAGATCATGATCACATCAGCTGCATCCACAGCTGATTCCATTTGTAATCTTTGAAGGGTAGTGTCTTCTGCAATGAGTGATGCTCAATCTAATCACTGGAAGCTTTTTAAGGAGGATTCAGAAGAGACAGGCTCTCTTCTTGCTTTGGTTGGCGAGCCTCTTCTGTGAAGTTCATCCAGACCCTCCATTGGAATCGTCAGCTTCACAGCCTGCCCTGAGGATTTTGGACTCTGTGTTCCCATGGTCACGTGAGACACTTTTATAAATTTTATATTTGCAAATGTTCCCCGTTGATTCTGTTTCCCTAGAGAACCCTTACTAATACAGTCATCAAGAAGCTTCCAAAAAATATAAATCCAGGACCACGTGGCTTCACATAAAATTCTAACAAGCATTCAATAAAGAATTAGTTGTGCTTTTTCACATGTAACATCTAGTTGCAACACCCTGCAATACTGACATTCATTTGTTCTCCCTCATGCAAAACAGCTTTTTTTATTTGTACATCTACTCACCATCACTGTCTACTTTACACATTCCTAAATTATACTGTCTCAGTCTTTATCCACAATGCAAGCTGGGGTCTAGAGTCAACAGTAACAGCGTAACCTGCTTACACTGAATGTAACAAAGGCATTATGCTGAAACTAAACATCAACAGGCAGAGGGAATGGGGAAGTGGTATGGACTCTTTGTGGAAGAAAATGTAATGTCTTCAGGTAGATTATGGTGGCAAAGGCATGTCTATACACTTAGGCTGGATTGTATGATATGTGAATAAAACTGTTTAAAAATGAACAGAGAGAATATGTGTTAGTGAAGAAATATGTTAGTGAGAAACAGATGTACCTATTCACTGCTGGTAGGAAAAATGAGAGATGCAGTCCCTTGGAGGTCAGTGCAGTGGTTCCACAAGAGGCTAGGAGTGGAGGGTTGCCATATGATCTTAAACCTCACTGCTCAGTATATACCTGGAGGAACTGTGTGTGGGGACACAAACGGGGTCTATGGTAGCAGTGTTTGGTATCCACAATGAGTGGAGGTGGCCTAAGTGTACGATGTGTGAGGAATGGAAGAGGAAACTATGGTGTACACTTACCACAGACTACTGAGCAACTGCAGGAAGGAATGACAATGTGAGGCATGCAACTAGGTGAATGAACTTTAAGGACTGTATACTGAATGACATGTCAGAAATAAGAAGACATATATCATCATGCCTCACTCATATGCACAAAGTGGAATACAGAAACTCAGAGAACTGAAGTCAAGAGTATGGGTATTAGGTTGGGGCCTACTGTAAAGGTTCCTAGATTGTAATCTTGTGTCTGTGGTTCCTTTTATCCATATGGACAGATGAGTAAAAAAATAAGAATAAAAAATAAGTAAACAGGGGGAAATGAGGGATAAAAAAAATTGGGTAGATTGAAATACTAGTGGTCAATGTGAGGGAGGGGCAAGGGGTATAGGACGTATTGAGTTTGCCACTGAATGTATACCATGGATGGACTGTATGTGTGTGAAGGTATCTCAAAACAAAAAAATATCACTTGGCTTATGGTATACAAGTCTTTCAATGTTCCACTGGATTCAAGTTGCAAATGTTTTGTTGAGGATTTTTGCATCCATATTCATTAGGGAGATGAGTCTGTAGTTTACTTTCCTTGTAGTATCGTTATCTGGTTTTGGTATCACGGTGATGCTGGCTTTGTAGAACGAGTTAGCGTTCCTTCTACAATTTTTTGGAAGAGTCTGAGGAGGAATGGTATTAATTCTTCTCAGAATGTTTGGTAAAATTCCCCTATGACCATCTGGTCCTGAGCTCTCCTTTCTTGGGAGGTTTTGGATGAACGATTCAATCTCCTTACATGTGACTGGTTTGTTGAAGTCTTCTATTTCTTCTTCAGTCAGTATAGGTTATTCATATGTGTCTAACAAATTGTTCATTTCATGTAAGTTGTATAGTTTGTTTAATTACAGTTGTAGGCAAATCAAAGCCACAATGAGCTATCATCTCACCACCCATTTGAATTGCTGCTATTAAACAAACAGGAAACTACAAGTGTTAGAAAGGATATGGAGAAAAAGGAACACTTGTTCACTGCTGGTGGGAATGTAAAATGGTACAGATGCTGTGGAAGATGGTTTGGCAGTTCCTCAGATAACTAAATTGAGTCGCCTTATGACCCAGGAATCCTGCTACTTGTGACATGTTCAGAATTTCTGAAAGCAGGGACACAAAAAGATACTTGCACACCCAAGTTCATATCATAGCAGTCTTATTCACAATTGCCAAAGAACAGAAAACAACTCAAGTCTCCATCAACTGAATGATGGATAAACAAAAGATGGTATATACAGAGAATGGAATCAAGTAGTAAGAAGGAATGAAATCCTGAAAGATGCAACAATGTGGATGAACCTTGAGGACAGAATGCTAACTGAAATAAGTCAGACACAAAAGGACAAATACTGTATGATTTCACAAACAAACTAATTATATATAAACCCAAAGTCATAAGATCTAGAATACAAGTTACCAAGATACAGAACAAGGCTAGAGAACGGTATGTGGTTGCCTAGTATGTATAGAATTTTTAACTAGGGTTAACTTAAACATTTGGAAATGGAGAGAGGTGATGGTAGCCTATTACTGGGATTATAAATATAGTTCTGAACTGTGTGTGAATGTGGTTGAAAGAGGCTGTTTAGAATCATGTGTCACAAAAAAGAAAGCTAGAGGTTAAAATATGGGTATGTATAACAAAGTATATCTACCTAAGTTGTGGACAATGTCTGTGATTAACACTACAAATATAAATAAGAACAAATACAAGACACTTTTACAAAGAGCTAATAATAACGAGGTACATGGGGAAAATGAATCTATTGCAAACTACAGAATACAGTTAACAGCAATAGCTTAATATTCTTTCTTCAACAGTAGCAAATGTACCTCACCAATTCTAGGGGTCAACAAAAAAGGGGGGGATAAAAACTATGGGCTGCTTTGGGTTTTCTTTTTAACATCTTTATTTTTCTTTTTAGAGTAATGAAGCATTCTAAAATTGATTGTGGTGATGACGGCAGAACTATGTGATGGTAATGTGAGCCAGTGACTGTATACCTTGGATGGATTATATGGTGTGCAAATAAATCTCAATAAAACTTATATTAAAAAAAAAATATATATATATATATATATTTTTTTTTTTTTTTACATGGGCAGGCACCGGGAATCGAACCTGGGTCCTTGGGCATGGCAGGCAAGCATTCTTACCTGCTGAGCCACAGTGGCCCACCCTAAAAATAGATTTTTAAAGTAATAAAGTAAAGACAAACAGCTTTACAAATAAGTAAAACATAACTGGAATGTAGCCTTCTGAAAATTAAAAATTGTTCTCAATCATTCATGCCAACAGAGGGTAGTAGAAGCCTGAATAATAAAAGTACAGCATTCACATATGGAAGACAAAAAAATGGTCACATTAAACTTCTGTACAACTCTAAAGCTTAGTCAAAACCTTAATACAACCATGGTGAAGGCTTGGTGAAGAAAGAAGTCAATGCTTCTGGTAAAAAAGCACTATGTCATTTAAAATTATTCGCCTATGATTCCTCACACTCTAGATCAGCAACAAGTATGTGAATGGCAGTACATAGAACTGCTACATGTGATTAGTGCCAAAGGCAACAATATGGACCTTATTTTCAGAGAATTAATGGCTGCAGGTCTCAACCTGTTTGGCAGCTTTCTCAAGGACCAGCACAAAGGCTTGCCTTTGTTTTTCCCAATTCTGGCCATTACCAAAGCTGGGGTCCAGAGGGTGGAATGTGCCAGTTTGAAAGGATTATGTACCCTAGAAAAGCCATGTTTTAATCATGATACATTGTGGAGAGGCAGCTGTTTTTTTTAATCCCTATTTAGCACTGTAGGTTGGAAATTTTATTATATTATCTCCAGGGAGATGTGAGACACCCAATTGTGAGTATTAACCTTCGATAAGGAGATGGTACCCAACCCATTCCAGGTGGGTCTTGATTAGTTTACTGAAATACTTTAAAAGAGGAAACATTTTGGAAAAAACTTCAGAGCCATGAGAACCGTAAGAGCCCAAACAGCCAGAGACCTTAAGGAGCTTCATGAAACAAGAAGCCTAGAGAGAAAGCTAGCAGATGTCGTCATGTTTGCCACATGCCTTTCAGTTGACAGAGAAACCTTGAATGTCATCGGCCTACTTGAACCAAGGTATCCTTCCCTGGATGCCTTATATTGGACATTCTATAACCTTGCTTCTATCTGATATTTTCACAGACTTAGAACTGTAAATGTGCAACTTAATAAATTCCTCCTTTTAAAAGCCATTCTGTTTATGGTATATTGTCTTCCAGTTGCGAGCAAACTACAACAATGCACTACAAGAAACACTGAAGGAGTCCTTAGGCTGAAATGAAATAACAGTAGAATGTAACTAGAAACCATATGAAGAAATTAAGAACAATGGTAAAGGTACCTACATGGGTAAATGAAAAAGCTGGTAGTTTTGTGTATTTATTCTATAACTGCCCTTACATTTTTTCATATATCATTTAAAAGACAAATGTATAAAACAATGTTCACAAAGCAATGTTACTGGGCACACAATTACATAAAGATGACGGTGTTATAATAACAACATAAAGACAGGACGGAGCTGTAAAGGAGCAGAGTTTCTGTATATGATTGAAAAGAAGTTGGCATTAGTTCAAATTCATTATAAAATTTTTGCTAAATGTCTTCCCCTGGGTAATCACTGAGGATAAAAAAACATTCAAAAAAGGAAACAAAAAGGCCAAAGATGTGTATTCTGAACATTACAAAACAATGTTGAAATAAACTGAATACCTAGATAAATGAAAAAAAAAACTCATTCATGGACTGGAAGACTTAATATTGTTAATATTGTAGAATACACAAGAAGATACACAAATTGAATGCAAACTTTACCAAAATGCCAAAGACCTTTTTATAGAAATCAAAACTAGAATTAAAATGAACATGTAAGATCAATGAAATAAAATTAAAATCTAAAATAAATGCATACATCTATGGTCACTTGATTTTTGACAAGAATGCCAAAATCATTCAATGGGGGAAAGAATGCTATCCACGGTAAATGTTGCTTGGACAACTAGATACTGACATGCAGAAAGGAAGAGATATACTCCACCCCTATCTTACACAGCATATAAAAATTATTTTAAAATGTATCAAACTAAATGTAAGAGCAAAAGCCACAAAACTCACAAAATTAGTAACAAAAGAAAAGATAGCCCACATATGGGAGAAAATATCTGCATATCATATATCCTATACTGGTCTGGTATCCAGAGTATATAAAGAACACTTAGAATTCAACAACAAAGACAACCCAATTAAAAAAACAGGCAAAGGACTTGAACAGATATTTCTCTGAAGATGATAAACAAATAGCCAAAAGGACATAAAGAAGCTTAACATTATTAGTCATTAGGGAAGTGCAAGTCAAAACTATGATAACACTTCATACCCACAATAGGATGGCCATAATAAAAACAAAAACAAACACACAAAAAAGAAAATAACATGTTAGTCAAGAGGTGGAAAAATGTGAATCCTCATACCTTCCTGGTGAGACTATAAAACGATACAACTGCTTTGAAAAGCAGTCTGGGAGTTACTCAGCACGTGAAATGTAGAGTTACATGGCCTAGCAATTCTACTCCCAGATATATGACACAAAGAACTGAAAACAAGTATTCAAGAAATACATATAACATGAACGTTCACATTAGCACCATTCACAGTTGTCAAAAGGTGTAAACAACCTAAACGTCCACCCACAGATGAACGGATTAGCAAAGCATGTTATAGTCATACAATGTAAATTTATTCAGCATAAAAAAGAATGAAATACTGATACATGCTAAAATGTGGATAAACATAGAAGACATTGAAATACTGTGCTAGGTCAAAGAACTCAGACACAAAACATCACATATGATTCCATTTATCTGAAATATCCAGAGTAGAGAAATCCATAGGATAAAAAGCAGACTGTAGATACCCAAGTTTGGAGGAGAGTGGTAAATGCTTAATGGGTTTGGGTTTCTATTTGGGGTAATAAAAATGTTTTGGAACTAGAAAGAAGTGATGGTTGCACAATACTGTGAATGTACTAAATGTTTTGTACATTTAAAAATTGTTTAAAGTTATTTAAAATTTACCTCCATTAAAAAATATACTAGAACAATAGAAAAAGAGATGGAAACATAATTGTACATGGTAATATTTAAATAAGATGCTGAGAGGATGGAGGAAATAATCTGAAGCTGAAAGCCTGAAATAAAAATATTATGAGCAGGGCAACCATGGTGGTTCAGTGGTAGAGTTCTTGCCTGCCATGCCGGAGACCCAGGTTCATTTCCCACTGCCTGCTTATGCAAAAGAAAAAAAAGAAAAAAAAATACTACAAACAAAACAATTCTCTGTAGGACAGTGAAGTAACTCATGGATATTAGGAAAACTGGATCAAAAATTAGGAGAGTTAAATTGAAAATTTTAAAATGAATAATGGTCTTAAATCAGGAGACAAATGAAGAACCTGGACTATATAGAAAAGAATGAGAAAGACAGGTACAATGTTCAGGAAGGACTAGCAAAGGCAAAAGCCTATCACTACAATGAAGGAATTACATAATGTTGACCTACTTAGTGGAAAGGGAGAAGCAAGAGACAGATTTTTTTTTTTTAAGACAAAAAAATCTTGTAATCTGGCAATTGACTGAATATGAGAAATGAATGAGAGGGATCAGTTTTCTAAGGATTCAAGAATTGTCATTAAGAGGAACAGCGTGTAGGGGAGAGGTTTGTGGAGAAGATTACTGGTTTAATTTTGCAAAGACTCTGATTCTGGGGCTACAAAAAAGATCCAATTGTCAATGTTTATTACATGCTAAGAAATCTGGACATATCCTTAAATGAGAAGATAGGAATCACAGATTTGGGAATTAAAAACATGAAATTTTAGTTGTAGCCATGATAACGATGAGAAACAATGAATGAAATTTCCCTTTTTAAATTCTCAGATGTTTTTAAGTTCTAGTTTGAAATACTAAACAGACCAGTAAAATCGGGTTTAATAACCATAGAAAGACATTTACAGAAAGTCATGCTAAAAGGGAGAGAAGCAGGATTAGTGCTGTTCTAAACTGTATATCACAAAATAAAGAGAAAGATATTACATTAATAAATTCTCACTTAAAATAAAACCAGCAGTATGAAGCCAAGAAAGTAACTTTTTAGGCTAGGAAATACACTTTCAGTCACATTTGGCTGCAATCTGCTCTATACCTCTGAAAAATTCAATTTACCTTCACGAACCACTTTTTCCTCATTTGTAAAATAAGATTCTATCAAGGATTTACAACTCAGGGTCGGTAGACTATGCTCATATTTCAGATGGCCTAACAGAAACTGTACATTTATTTATGAAAGAACAAATGTATTAATTAAAATTTCAATCTCTCTTTTGGAAAGAAATGGATTACCATGTTTTCATGTTATCATTTCAGCTGATTAGAAGCTCTGATAAGATAGTTAATAAAAATGGAAAATGCTAATTATTGATATATACGGATTAATCAAATAACATCTTTAAAATATAAAGTTTATAGAAAGAGGTGGGTTAATATAAAAAGAACACCCCCACACACCCCCAAAAATACTGAGTACCATTATGTGCCATACAACATGCTAGATGCCAACCTTTCTTCAGTGATTAAAAATAAAAATTTAAGGGCCCTAAATGGGTACCATCATCTTGAAAAAGAGGAATGACTTTGGAGGACTCACATTTCCTGATCTTACAAGTTACTACAAAGCCAAAGTAATCAAAACAGCATGGTACTACCATAAGAACAGATATATACACCAACGGAGTCAAACTGAGAGCTCAGAAATCAACTGTCACATTTATGGCCACCTGCTTTTTGACAAGGTCACAAAAACCATTCAACTAGGGAAAGAACAGTGTCTTCAACAAATGATGCTGGAAAAACTGAATCTCTATTTGCAAGACACAAAAATCAGCTCAAAGTGGATCAAAGACCTAAATATAAGAGCTAGAAATATAAAATTCCTAGAAGAAAATAGGTTAGCACCTTTAGGACCTTGAGTTAGGCAATGGTTTCTTAGACTTCACACCCAAAGTACAAGCAACAAAGAAAAAAATAAATGGGACTTCATCAGAATTAAAAATTTTGTGCCTCAAAGGACTTTGTCATGAAAGTAAAATAATACCTACACAATGGGAAAAAGCATTTGGGAACCACATATATGTTAAAGTTTCAATATTCAGAATATAAAAAGAAATCCTAAAACCTAACAACAAAAGACAAACAACCCAATTAAAATACGGGCAAAAAACTTAAACAGACATCTCTCCAAAGATATACAAGTGGTTAAACAGTACATGAAGAGATGCTCAACATCATTAGCCATCAGGGAAATGCAAAGCAAAACCACAACGAGATACCATTTCACAACCATTAGAATGGCTGCCTATTAAAACAAAAAGGAAAATAAGTGTTGGGGAGGATGTGGAGAAATAGGAACATTCATTCATTGCTAATGGGAATGCAAAATGGTTCAGTCACTGTGGAAGACAGCTATGGTGGTTTCTCAGAAAGCTAAGCACAGAACTACCATACAATCCGGCAAACACACTTCTAGTATATATTCAAAAGAACTGAAGTAGGACTCAGATATTTGCACACCAGTGTTTACAGTTGCACTGTTCACAGCTGCCAAAAGATGGAAGCAAGTCAACTGTCCAGCAACAAATGGATAAATAAAATGTGGTAAACACATACAATGGAATATTCAGACATAAAAAGGAATTAAATCCTGATACATGTGACAACATGGATCAATCTTACACCATGCTAAGTAAAAATAAGCCAGACACAAAAAGACAAATACCATATGCTCTCACTGATTTGAAACAATTAGAATTAGCAAATTCAGAGAGTCAGAATCTAGAATATACGTTACCAGGGGAGAGGGTGGGGATAGGAAACGGGAAGTTTTTGCCCATATTTTAATTGGGCTGTTTGTCTTTTGTTGTTAGGTTTTAGGATTTCTTTTCATATTCTGAATATTGAAACTTTAACATATATGTGGTTCCCAAATGCTTTTTCCCACTGTGTAGGTATTATTTTAATTTCATGATAAAGTCCTTTGAGGCACAAAATTTTTAATTCTGATGAAGTCCCATTTATTTTTTTCTTTGTTGATGTACTTTGGGTGTAAAGTCTAAGAAACCATTGCCTAACTCAAGGTCCTAAAGGTGCTAACCTATTTTCTTCTAGGAATTTTATATTTCTAGCTCTTATATTCTGAATGACTCTCTGAATCAGAATCTAGAATATAGGTTACCAGGGGAGAGGGTGGGGATAGGAAATGGGAAGTTAAGGCCTAAAATGTATAGGGTTCCTTTTCCAGAACATCAACTAGTTCCATACCCCCATCCTGTACTACTGACAGCCCCTTCCAATACGAAAAAATTAGAACAGGCATAGCCCAAATACCCATAAAAAGTGGGAGAAAGGTCAAAGGAGAAAGGATGGAGTTATACAGAGAACATAGGGTTTAACAATGAGTATGACTGCTGAATCATTATACTGATATTTCTTTTAGTCTCCAGTGTCTTGAATCAGCTAGTAGTAAAAATCTAAACTTGCGGAATTGTAACCCATACCAAACTCTGAAATCTGTTCTACAACTAATTGTTGTGGTGTGCTTTGAAATTATTGCTTTTTTGTATTATTTCTCACACACAAAAAAGTCAACTGTGATGATAAATGCACAGCTATATGATGATACTGTGAAAGATTAATTGTACACTTTGGATGATTACATGGTATGTAAATATATAATATATAGCTTAAAAACTGCATTAACATTTTTAAAAAATGTACAGGGTTCCTACTTAGAATGATGGATGGTGGTGATGTTAGTACAACATTATGAATGCAATTAAGACACCTGAAGTATCTATCTGAATATGGTTAAAAGGGGAAATGCTACATTATAAATAGGATACCAATAAAAAATTTTTTTAAATCCATGGAACTACATTACATAAACAGAAAATTCAACATTAAACCAAATGGAACTTAATAACACAATTATAAAAATGTGCTATCTGATACTATGAGCTATTGAGTATATACTCCAGCTGGTTTGTATGGTATGTGAATGTATCCCAATAAAATTGCATTAAAGAAAAAAATACTATCATCAATTTGTAACAAATATTCCACATCAATGCAAGGGCTGCTGGTGGGGTGGTATACAGGAATCTGCATTTTATGCATATTGCTCTATAAAGCCATAATTTCTCTAACAAAAATTAAATTAAAGAAATGCTAATTAAGATAATTTGAGAGGTTCCTTCTACTTCTAAAACTTAGAATTTAAAGATGTATTACTGTCAACTTGGAAAATGTTATCGCCCTGAAAAACAAATTTATAAAAATAGTGACACATTTTTATACAATTCAACTGTATTCAACAGTGTACAAACCTGCAGTTCTGTTAGAACTGTTTTATGCCTCTTGTTACATTCAATCTTCTCCACTCGTGTTTTTAATTCTGCCAAAGTCTTATCAAATACAGCACACTGCAGCGCACACAATTTTTCTTCTAGCAACCACTGTACAACCTAAAGAAATATATATTCTGTTGTTATTATCAAAGAAGGCATTTCAGCATGCTGCAAACCATATATATTCTTTATTAATAAAAATGTAGTAACTAGTTTAATGAAGAAAATGTGACAGCATCCAAAATGTAATACTATCTGCTGAAATCATCAGTTCTTACATATAAAACAACCACCTTAAGAGGGTAAGATAATCTAAATGTAGACAATTTCCAAAAGGTGAAATTTAAAAAATAATTTGCAATTCAATTTTTAATATTTTCTTCCCATACTCCCTGAGGTGCATGCTTTAGGGAAGTTATTTACAAGCCATTTAAAGGAAATCAGTTAAAGGAAAGGACTGGCTTTTAAAATGTGTAATCACTTGCAGACTGACATTTTTGTTAGAAACAATAAGAATGTTGCAGCAAAATCAAATTTATTTAAAACATTTCTAAATACCTACCCTAAATTTCTCCATTTAATCAAGGACCCATCATAAATAGGGGATTGGTACATCCCCACAAATCATACTTAAGTAATACTGTTCTAAAGAAACCCATTCTCAGCATACGTAAAAGTTTTCCAAGTTCTTTCACTTATCTATCTTTATAAAAAAGGAAATTGGGGCAAATAAATGACATATAAAGAGGCACTGGGATTGGGGAGAATATCTTACTGTCTCATTATTCCTTTTTACAGTACAGATATTTGTACTGTATCTTAGTGGAAGAACACTAGTCTAAAGCCTAGATTATTTATGATTTTATCATTAAATATATAAAACCTTTAAAAATTAATTGCATTGTTTCATTTTCCTCTTTAAGAAAGATTTGTGATCACTGAAAACTACATGAAAACTGCACATTGTCATTAGGTGCAGATATGGCCTAACAGATTTCTAAAGCCATGATCATAACTTACTAATAGTAAGTAACAAAACAAAGATTTTAGAAATGTACAAATTTACAATCATGAAACCAGTTTATTGTAAAGATTACTATGTTAATATATAAGTCTCTAATGTTTCTTTTTCATTACGGAAAGTTCAATACGGGAAGAAAAAAAGGAAAACTAACATTCATTTTTATTACTAAAGAAAATAAAGATGTCATATTTCCTTTAAAATTTTATAATCACTATCATCTCCCAAAAAACTAGGGAGTCATAAAAGAGTCAGAAAGAATTTTTAAATTAGAGAATAATAGGCTTCATAAACCTAATCCCTTTCTTCAGGTTCTCTCATTCTACAATAATCATGAATGTACCAGTGAACTATAGAAAAACGTCAAAGACCCACAAGAATAAAGAGCATGGTGGCTTTTACTTAAAATGGTTTTTAATTTATAATCAATAACACCTTTTGTAGCTTCTGGTTAATGTCTCCTTTAGCTGTAATCTTTACTTGAAATTCTGCTTCATATTCTTCTTCCATATATCGACGGCGTTTGGACTGTATATTGTCCATGTCCTCTGATTTAGAACGTTTTCTTCTGGAAAATTCATCTGAGAACAAAAAGCATAAATATTAGTCAAATGTTCTGATGAAGGACCTTAATGCCTATTCTCCATCCTGAGCAAATTACAGTTTTTACTGCAATAGTATTCATGATGAACTATTTTATTTATTGAGTTAAGAGAAACAGGCACATAGTTTTCAGCATTAAACTTGAAATGATTTTTAACGTGATAAATAAGAACTTCATAACATTCTTTCCTTGAAACCTTCATATTAAGATGTAACAATTGCTAGTAATATGAAATTATCTTACTCATCTCATATTCATCAACTATGATAAATTTCAAAGTGCACATGAATCCTCTGACAAAATATAGTATTTTGTCTTTGGTCATAGATTTCCAGCAACTCTGTATACCTTTTATTATTTAACTCTTCCTTGTCTGTTAATATAGAGGGAAAAATCCCACTTAAGCTTAGGAAATAACATAATAATAATAATGATTTTTAACATATCCTCAAAAATTCTAAACATGCAAGAATAAAATTCATGTTGTTCTAAAGATATATTTGATTAAGAACAGACATTCAAAGACATTTACTTATAAAATTTCTATTGCAAATACAGGTAACATTCATCAGACCACAAATAAATTTTACCTTATTTTTGTTTCAACCCCATAAAACAAAAATACTAAAATCTCCATCACTTTGAAAGGCAAAAAGTCCTACCTGACCATACCTGATCACCTGCATCTCACATATATCAATGCAATTATTTTTAAATCCAGTTGCACTCTAGAATTTCTCTTATAACTCGCTCATGGGCCATAACTGGAGAAAAGCATGATGGGAGACTTACAGAACCCAGGTGTCCTAACTTCTGGTCCAGAGATTTTCCCTATAAACCTAATGGCACTCAGTCCAACATTTCCCCTTCCAATGAAGCTTAAGAACTTAAACCGACTGAAACACATACTTCTATTCACTTATGTATCAACCAGACAAAAATCTTCTAGTTCTACGCTATTTGTTTCAGAACACTCAGATAGCAAATTACTATTAAGATTAAATCTTTCTTGCAGAACAATGAAAAGCGTTAAGTAAATAAAAGATTCACTATATGAAATAATGAATTCTTTGAAAGACCCCTAAGTTAGCCACCAACAAAATTATTTAATTATGATTCACTTAAATTGCTACATTCTACAATCATCTAATGGGCAGAAAGGTGTATTCCATGGCCTTAAAGTCAGAAATAGTGAACTATTATTATTTTTCAAAGTAGTTCAGTTTGTACATGCATACTTTTCTCAGGTCTTTCTTCTTCTTCACGTATTACTTCCCCTTCTTCCTCAGGTTTGCTAATCTTTTCATTACTTTCTACTTCTGCTGTAACAAAAACAGAAGGGGAAATTGTTAGGCTTGGAGGACAGGATGCCTTACCCCAGGATGTAACCTACCCCCCGCAAATATTTCAGAAAGCTCTCACCCCAATCCGGGCCAACCCGGCATATCCTTCACCCTCCAAGAGCTGCCCTCTTGTGATAACCTCCCATTACTCAGCCTTTACCCTCTGGCAGATGCTTTCCTGAGTCAACTAACTGCCCTTACACTATTGGCCCTCTGGCACTTACAACCCTGCATGCTTAACGTAGCGTTTAAATTTTAAACTTTACCAATGGAAAGCTGCAAACTCCTAACTTAGCCCCCTATTTCTGAAAACTAGCCAAATGAGACCTACCTAAACCTTACCCTCAACACCCTAATCCAAAAGCCATAAAAACCCTATATCCTGCCACCTCAGTGCAGCCGTTTCTCTCTCTCTTGAAACGCTGCCCGGGTGGCTCTGTTTTTCCCTGAAATAAAGCCTCTGCCTGAACTCCTTGTCCCACCTCGCTCCTGGTGAGTTTGCCTTTCAGAAATATTACTTCCACTGGAATTCAAAACACTTCATTGTACTTTTCATTTCCATTAACTATCTACTTAATATTCCTTTATGAAAGCAGAGTCCCCAAGTGTGGAACTTAGGGAATAAAAAGGAAGAATGAACTGCTAAAAACTAATGGCCAAACCTCACATTATACACAAAATTAATTCAAAATGGGTCAATGACCTAAAGAACTGAAAGTATAAAGTTCAGAAAAAAATATATAGGGAGATACACTCAGGACCTGGTATTAGGCAATGAATTTCAGACTTTACACCAAAAGCTCAAGTAACAAAAGAATAAAATGAATTAGACGTTTTCAAAATCAAAAACTTTTGTGCCTCAAAGGCCATTAAAAAGAAAGTGAAAATCTCAGGGGTGAGCCTGGTCCTGGCACCAAGAGATCAACAATGCCTGCCTCACCAAATGAGGGAAAAGAATTGTAACAAAATAACGTACAGTGGTTAAGAGAGTTCAAATAAGAGTTCAGAGGCTACTTTGGAGGCTACACTTACGCAAACTTCAGCTAGATATTGCTATTTACCATGCTCTGCCAAACCCCAACCAAAACCATTCCTGCTAACCCTAAAGAACAAACACCTAGGGTTCTATGTGAGATTCTACAAAACTTCCATGGATTATGGTTACATTATAGAAACCTACAACTTTCAGGTGGGTTCTTAGACCAGATAAGCCCTGAAACCCAGAGCTCCCAGCTTCTCCAGAATGTCAATTAGTTCTATCTCCCTATCCCATATGATAGACAGTCCTTTAAACATGGAAAAGTTAGAATGGGCATAGTCCAAATACTTCTAAAGACTGGGAGAAAGCTCAAAGGAGTTGGAGTAGTTATAACAAAGAAGATAGGATTTAACAAATGAGTATGAGTGCTGAATTGTTTTATTGATATTTTAGTTTCCAGTGTCTTGGAGCAGCTAGAAGGAAAAAGCTAAAATGGTGAACTGTAATCCATACCAAACTCTAAAATCTGTACTATAACTACTTGTTACATACAATGTATTTCGAAATTTATTGTTTTGGGTATATACGTTATATTTCACAACCAAAAAGGTGAAAAGACAATCAACAGAATGGGGAAAATATTCAGAAACCATGTATCTGATAAGGGTTTGATGTCCAAAACATTCAAGGAATTCCCACAACTCAGCAACAAAAAGACAAACAACCCAATTTAAAAATGGGCTAAGCAACTCTGAAAGTGAAATTATTGCCCTCCCCTCTACGTGGGACATGACATCCAGGGGTGAAAGTCTCCCTGGAGACATGGGAGATGACTCCCAGGGATGAATCCAGACCTGGCACCGTGGGATCAACAATTCTATCCTGACCAAAAGGGGGGAAAGAAGTGTAATTAACAAAGTGTCAGTGGCAGAGAAAGTTCAAATAGAGTTGAGAGGCTACTCTGGAGGTGGCTCTTAAGCAAGCTTCAGTTAGACCTTGCTACCTATCATAACCTGTCAACCCTCCACCAGGACCATTACAGCTAATCCTAAAGAACACCTAGGGTAATATATAAGATTCCACAAAAGTTCCATGCACTAGAGTAACTTTCCTGAAACCTACAACCTCCAGATGTGTCCCTGGTCCAGATAAGTTCTGAAATCTAGCCCAGCCTCTCCAGTACATTATCTCCCTGCCCCATATTTGTGACAAACCCTTCCAATATGAAAATTCAGAAGTGCCATAGGCCAAACACCCCTAAATACAGGGATGGAAAGATCAAAGGTGATGGTGGAGTTTTACAGGGAAGATAAGATTTAACAAATGAATATGAATGTGGAATCATTAAATTGATACCTCTTTTAGTCTCCAGTATTTTAGAGCAGCTAGAAAAACCTAAAATTGTGGAATTGTAACCTATGTCAATCTCTGAAATATGTTCTACAACTAATTGTGGTGCTATGTTTTGAAATTCAGCTTTTTTGGATATACGTTATTTTTCACAAAAAAAGAAGGGAAAAAGTCTACTGTGATGATAAAAAAATATTTAAGCTGTCTAGCCTCCTATATGCTGGAGCAGCTAGAAGGAAAAATCTGAGAGGATCTTATGGTAGCCCATGACAAACTCTGGGATCTGTCCTGTATCTACTGGTCGAAGGGTGTCTTGTAAACTATTGCTTTTTTATTTCTTTGCTTTGTATATATATTATACTATACAATAAAAAAAGTTAAAAATAAAAAAAAAAGGGGTAAGGACTTGAACAGACATTTTTCCAAAGACAGTATACAAATGGCCAGCCAATCAACACATGAAAAGCTGGTCAATATCATTAGCTACTAGGGAAATACAAATCAAAACCATTTCACACCTACCAAAAAAGTTATTTAAAAAAGAAAAAAAAGCAGAAAATAACAAAGGCTGACAAGGATGACAAGTAATAGCAACCTTAGGTACAGTGTTGGTAGGAATGGAAAGTGGCATAGCCACAGCAAAAACAATTCAAATGTTCCTCAAAAGGTTAAACACAGAATTACCATATGATCCAGCAATTCTACTCCTAGGTATATACCAAAAAAACTGAATGCAAGGACTAGAAAACAGACAGGTCAAGCTTAGATTAATTTTACTTCATCTTACTCAAAAACCAACTAGTGTCACCCAATTCTCACTTTCCCAGATATGCCTAAAAAACATGACTGACCCAACACTTAAAACATTTATTGGGATTTTAGAATAATGAAAAAAATTAAATTTATGCTAGAACTTTGTATAATGGAAACAATTCGACATAAGGAAAATGGTATTAATAAATTCTACAAAGAAAAGTCCTATATTTAATTTTTTTTTTTTACTCATAAAGTCTCTTGAGAATCTGAAAGTGATCCTCCTTGACAAGCACAGAATAATAAATGAAGGCCCATACATTCAGGCATTTTTATATACAATTCAGGTGGTTCCTAAATAATCCTGAATCTTCTCCTAAATAATCCTGAAACACATCTAAATATTCCAGGTTAACAATGTCTTTTTTTTCTTTCTAAGAGAATCTGTCCTCATTCACAGATAGTTCCTATTACCAATCATCTGGTCTTCTTGGGTACAGCCTCATCACAATTTGGGAAGTTCTCACATTTAGTTCTATTTGTAGTATTCTTTCCATTCAACCCTGCTAGAAAGTGAGCTCACTAAGGGCAGATACCAGATCTTATGACTTTGGTAACCCTAAAAAAAACTTGCGGGAAAGAGCTTAGACAAATTAGATGCTGATATATGCTGTATCTGAATAAAGTTCTATGTTAACTAAAGGTGGAAAAAGTATGCCGTAGAAGATAAAAAGACAGACTCTATTTTAGGGTATTCCCCATTTTCAGAACTGTACTTTATAAAACTTTATTCTAATTCTCACCTGCCACGCCAGAGACTGGGGTTCGATTCCCAGTGTCTGCCCATGCAAAAACAAAACAAAACAAAAAAACTTTATTCTGAGGAAATATGGACAAAATATGCTCACATTTTTTCTGTAAATGGCCAAACAGTAAATACTTCAGATCTGTGGGCCACATACTCTGTCACGACTCTATCACCATGGCAGAAATTAACCACAAACAATAAAGTAAGATGTAAATGAGTGGGTGTGACTATCTTCCTATAACATTTTATCTGCAAAAAACAAGGTCCACAGGCTAGTCTGTCAATACCCTATCTTAGATTACTGGCACCACAAGAATTTTTAAAACAAAACAAAAAATTCCTATAAATTAATTGAAGACAATATACCCATTAGAAAAATGGGCAAAGAAGAAACTCAAACAAAAAAATAGTTGTCTATATTTTATTGTCTTCAATTCCTCCCCTCCCACTGTCTCTTAAACCAAATTCCCATCAGGCTTTGAACTCCACCATTCTTCAAAACTGGTTTTGTCAAGGTCACCAATTATCTCCAGGTAGTTAGATATGTTTATCATCTTGCTTTAACACAGCTCCACTTGATAAGAGTAAATACAGTCTAGTTAATCATTCCTTCATTGAAGCATTACCTTTACTTGACTTCTAAGGCACCACAATCTCTGGCTTTCTCCCTATCTCAGGAGCTGCTCTTTCTAGGTCTCCTTTGCTGGCTCTTCCTTATTTCCCTAACTTCCGAACACTGGAATACAAAGAGCTCAGTCCTTAGACCTCTATTTCTACTCACTCTGTGACTTCATCTAATCATAGGACTTCAACTAATATCTATATGCTGTCTACTCTTAAATTTTTCTCTTCTGTCCAGGCCTCCACCCTGAAATCTACTTATATACCTAACTCAGGAAACAATACTCATTGAAATTGGCCATCTTCCTATATACGCTCCCTTCCAAGGGAATGTCTTCCCCACCTCTGAAAAGGAAAATGCAACTCACATACCAATGTACAGGAATAAGAGGTTTCACAAAGAAAAGCCAAATACATAAAAAATAGATAATATAAATGGGTTGTGATGATACAGAATTTTAGCCAAACACAATAGACAGTGACAACAAATTATGAGTAAATTTCCATTGACTAAAACCATGTTAATACTATCACTACTAACCTAAAACAAAAGTTTTCTACCTTTTCTTTTTAGTTCTATTCCCATGCAATTATCCTCATTAACATCCTTTCAATGTTCATCTTACTTACCTTAAAGATCCAACGAACAAGGGCTAAAACAAGCAACCACAACACATTTTAAAATGATACATAACCTGAAAAGAACGTATGCCAGAGTTTAATGTAAAACCTGATTTACTCTAAAACAGACAAAAATCTTAATAGGAATAATAAAAAAAGCAAGTAAAGGGAGAGACACCAGAAATGGAATGAAAGGGGATGAGAAGAAAACATGGAGAATGAAACTAATTCAAAAGCTAAAGAACAAGATCAAGAGGGAGAAACGGTCTTCCAAAGATGAAAGAACATAAAAGACAAAAGAAATAAATATCCCCCTGGATTTAACATGGGCACCAATGTCACCTCACTGAGAACAACCAGTGACTGGCAAGATGGAAATAAAACCCAGTAGGCTGAAGAAACAGTATCTTTGTTAACATAACTTGGAAGATTGGCTCTGGAAGAGGAAGGAGATGATGGGACAGCAGCTAAAGAATGTTTGGTTGATGGAAAAAATGTGGCTCTGTTACATGGATGACGTGACTAATATGTGTACTTTCTCTAATGTTTCTGAACTTACCTGAGAGAGAAATCTTTATTTTCCTTGCCTTCTTAAACTATGATTTTATCCATTTCATGAGTATCAGTTACATATACAGTATAGTAACTGATATGCATAATACAATATGTATTACTATACATAATACAATAATGTCTCAGGACCTACTGAGGTATACCTGCAATGCTATTTTAGGCCTTTCTTACTTTCTGGTAAAATTAAAAGAGTTTTTCTATTTGCATCCTGAAAGCTCTCATTTTTTGCTTTGCAGCTAATACCCATCCAGACCTGTACACATTTAAAACAAAAACACTAAAAGAGTCCAGAGGTTGTCCTGGAGGTTGTTCTTGCGCATTATATAGATATCTTCCTTCTTGGTTTAAGGTATATTGGAGAGGCTGGGGGGAAGTGCCTGAGGCAGTGGAGCTGTTTTCCAGTAGCCATGTTTCTTAAGGATGATTGCATGATGATGTGTAGCTTTCGCAATGTGACTGCGTGATAGCGAAACCTTGTGTCTGTTGCTCCTTTTGTCTACAGTATGGACAGATGAGTAAAACGTGGATTAAAAATAAATAACAGATGGAACAAATATTAAAATAGAGTTGATTGAAATACTAGTGATCAATGAAAGGAAGCGGTAAAGGGTATAGGAAAAAAATAGGGGGAACAAAGGTTAAAATATATTGGGTAGATGAAAATAGTGGTGGTTGATGGGGGGAGGGAGAGGGGGTATGGTATGTATGAGTTTTTTCTTTTTTGTTTCTTTTTCTGGAGTGATGCAAATGTTCTAGGAGGTGATCATGGTGATGAATATACAACTGTGTGATGATACTGTGAGTCACTGAATGAAATGTTCAAATGTTAAGAATGTTCGTGTTGCATGTTGTTCATTTTTGTCAATAAAAATAAAATAAATAAATAAATAAATACTGTGGGTCAATGAGAAGGAGGGATAAGGGCCATGGGATATATGAGTTCATTTTTCTTCTTTATTTCTTTTTCTGGAGTGATGCAAGTGTTCTAATATTGATCATGGTAAAGAATATATAACTATGTGGTAATATTGGGAAACACTGACTGTATATTATGTTTAGATCGTTTACGTGTGTGGGTACTTTTCAATACAAATATTTAAAAACAAACAAACAACCAAATACACTAAAGAAGGGCCTGAAATAACAGATTTATGTGCTACTAGTACAGCACATAGTTGTTTAGTAGCTAGAGGAAAGAGCCAGACGAAAGTACTTCAGTTAACAATTTTGTGTTCTGAACATATTAAACTTGGCTAACAATAAAGAAATTGATTAAACTATCACCTAAGCATGTGCATATCAACACAAACAGCATGCAACAAATTCTGCTGCCATGTGAAGAGAATAGTATATAGTCTAAGAACCAACGTATAATTCACACTGTAGCCAACTATATGCAAAATGTTCTTTAGAAAGGAGAGCAAAACACACATAAAATAAAAGTTTAGTTAACAGTTAATGAATTAAATCCATCACCAAACTTACCTTACTAACAGAATACCATCATATAAAAGTCAAAAGGCAAGGAACCAAAAGTAAAACCAACTTTGAATCTTCAAAGTATGCCATATCAATGTATTAATATTCATCACTCTGCTTTTAACAGCATTGTGTGGGATTGTCTCCAATCCCAAGATTCTAAAATAAAGGTAAAATGTACTCATTAAATTATAAACTTCAATTTGCTGCGACTGTCTTACATAGAATGCTATAAGGCTTTTTTAAGTTCTTGCACAATGCCAATCTCTATATAAATGCTTGTTGAATAAATAAGTGAAGTTCACCTTAAAAACTATTATCTTTCAAAATACAAATTTTCTTTCTTTTGTTTATAATCCTCCAATGGTTTCCAGGTGCTTCAAGTGCCTGCTTTAGCATTGTAACCAAGGTCCTTCATGATATATTTCTTATATTAAAAATCATTCATTCACTCTATGAATATTTAATGAGCACTTTACTATGTGCCAGGCACTTTTTGGCCTGCTGGCTCAGAGCAGGAGTGATAGCAGTTAAGATGATAAGAAGAGATTGGATTCGAGACCTGTTCGAATGGTAGACCCAACAGGATTTCCTGATAGACTGGATGACTTGGGGTAGGAGACAAATAATGACTCCAAAGTTTTGGTTTGAGAAAATAGAAGGATGGAGATACCACGTGCTTGTATGAAATCACCCTTCTCAAATTTCCCAGAATACCAATGTATTATTCATTTCATTATATTTAATGGCCTGGAATTTAATTATTGTCTGCATACTGGGGACAAGTACTGAATTTTATCTTTAAATCCCCAGAATCAAGAGGCTGTCCTGTCCCTCTAAAAGGTGTAGTGAAGGAACAAATGCTCTTTGGAAATGAAATCAGCTTTTAATAAGAGAAAATAAATCTCTCCCTCCAAAGGTAGTATAGTATGATATAGGTCTGCCTTTTTTTTTTTTTTTTTTTGCTTTGAAGAAACCAACAACCAGATGCTAGAAAGATCACTTCTCTCATGGAACTTTTAGTCTAAGAGAATGTGATACAATGGAAATATAAAGATATTCATGCTAGTCTGAAGAGACCTAAAAAGGTTTCCTATGTTTGAGCTTGATAATGAAAGCAAAGTAGGAATTTTCTCAGGCTCTCCTTTTTCTATGGGGAAATAAAAGTGATGGGTGATGGAGGCATGAACTTTCTACATCTTTCATATAAAGGTATATAGGGTAATTGGGGTCTAATAAATGGAAAGAATACAACCAAACAAAAGATTTGAGTATACAAAGACCATTCAGAAGAGCGGGAGAAAGGGAAGAAGATGGGTAGAATCAAGAGGGCTGAGGAATCAAACAGATTAAAAAAACCTTTAACAAATGGATAATCTGGTTTCAGGATTTCTGACTTCAGGCAATTGTGGTTGCCAATATCTAGACAAAAGATATTTAAGAATCAGATTTCATTGGGAAGATTAACTGAAAATATGATTTATTAAACTTGAAATAAACAAAACAGTCTTTGTATATATTCTCACTGATATCTGGTTGCTAAATGATACTGAGAAAGAACAATCATCAGGACTTTGATCAACTGTGTACTTACTCGAAATAGTTACTCCATCTTATCCCTATTTCTAGACAAGCCCATTACGGGAAAGGTTCATATATTTTACCTCTCTTTTAGCACAACGCTGCTTACAGAATAGGTACTTGGTAATTCTAAATTCAGTAAAGTTACAAAGTATGAGATCTTTCTAGTTACAGCCATTTTTAACTTTTTCTCATTTTAACATAGTAAGACTACGTTTTTATTAAAGTTAATAAAAATCTTTAAAATTTAAATAACTGCTAACCTGTAGAGCATGTCTCATTTTGTGATATAACTTCAGACTCATCTTTTTCACCAGAAACATCCTCTTCATCAGAGAGGACTAAAAAGGCTTCTTTTGGCAAACTCTCACTACTTTCATGCTTCGATGGTGAACCAAATGAACCTTCCATTTTCTCTTCCAAATCAGGATTTGTCTCATCAATTGGAAGAAGAGAAGTTTTAGAAAAGCAAGTAAGTTCATCTTCAGCTGGAGCAAGCTTTTCCAAAATAGGAATGATTTCATCTGTCTCCATAGAATCTGTGTTTTCTAAGATATTCTCATTTCTGTCATCATCTATATTTTCATTAATGGTTTCTCCAAGTTCGGCAGATTTTTCACCTTCATTCTTTTCACCTTGGTCAACTTCCATACTGCTAGATATAGCCTCTTCTCCAAGAGCCACAGCATCTTCATCTACCTTCTTTCCATTTTCAGGAAGTAGATCTGAACAAACAATTCTATCATCTGTTTCTATAGTTTCTTCATTAATGTCAGTATTATTGTCATTTTTATTTTTCTCTTCAAATGAATCCTTACTTGGAATCTGGTCTAATTTTTCATCATCCCTATTTTTTTCAAAAAAAACATCATCTTTATTGCTACTAAGCTCTGTATTGTCAGTTTCAAGAACTGGTTCACAAACTGGTACAGAGCTTGGTTCAAAGGTGTGATCAATGGCTAGTTTGGAGGTGAGTTCACCAGAGGCCAGTTCACCAGAAGCTGGATCATCAGAGGCTAGGGCTCCAGAGATTGGATTACCAGAGGCTGGTTCACTAGAGCCTAGTTCACCAGAGGCTGGTTCACTAGAGCCTAGCTCACCAGAGGCTGATTCACTGGAGGCCAGTTCACTGAAGACAAGTTCACTAGAGCCAAGTTCACTAGAGCGAAGTTCACCACAGGCTGATTCACTGGAAGCTGGTTCATTAGATGCAGGTTCATCACAGGCAGGTTCACCAGAGGTGGGTTCACTGGAGGTGGGTTCACTGGAGGTGGGTTCACTGGAGGCAGATTCACCAGAGAGGTGATCACCAGAAGCAGAATCACCTGAGGTGGGATCACCTGAGGTGGGATCACAGGAGGCCAGTACTCCAGAGGCTAGATATCTAGAAGTTGAATCTCCAGAGGCCAGATCACCAGAGGCTGTGTTACCAGAAGCCATATCACCAGAAGCTGGTTCAGAGGTCAGTCTGGAGGTTGGTTCAGAAGTTATATGATTAGGAGACAAAGGTTCACAATTTAAATCATCATCCTGCTTGTTTTTTACACTAACATTTAGGATACAAGTTGTTTCTTTCCATTCTGTTTTACTTTCTTCAGGGTTAAAACAAAGCTCTTCAATGCCATTCACCTCTTCTTTGTCTTTAATATAATCCATATTATCCAAAGGTGAGGTTGGGTCTAAGTCTCCATTTTCATGGTTACCATTTAACAGCTTAACATCAGTTTTCAACAGTTCTTCTTTGACCTTGTATACTGCTTCAAGCTGCTGACGATCACTCACTCTCATTGTCTTTCGAGCCTTAAAGACTTTTTTCTGAGGTTCTTCTATACTATCCATTTTGAATCTTTAAAGAGAGAAAGAAAAAGAGAATTTAATAATTCAAGCCTAATGATAGATGTATTACAACGTGATCTTACAAGTAAAGCAAGCACCAGTTAATGAAATTTTAAAATGACACCCAGGAAACACCATAATCCTTGAGGTGTTCATTTTCATATTTACTGCATTTATGTAACACAAAACTGACAGAGTGTATTCCACATCAGAAGATCAATTACTAAGAAGTATTAAGGGGAAAGGGGGGACTAATTTTCATTCTTGAGCTAATGGAATTCACAGTCTGAAAAGATATATGAGCATTAAAACATAGATGATTTATAATTTGGTTAACAAAGAAAATGAAGAAAGTCTAAAAATGAAAGCAGGAGGGAAATGGAAAAGAAGCACAGATACAAGGAAAGAGAAAATTAAGGAACTTGTAAGGAAAGGTTCATTTGCAAGCAGGGATGTTCAGATTAACAGAACAGTAGACATATTAACGAGACATTATTACCAAGAAAGTGAAAGAACCCACACAATTGGGAGAAAGTATTTTCAAATCATCTGTTCTATAAAGGTCTATTATTATCCACAAAACTAAATGAATTGTTACAGCTCAATAATAAAAATAACTTAAAGTGGGCAAAGGATCTGAATAAACACTTCAACAAAGAGCCAATACGTACATAAGAACATGCTCAATATCATTAACCATCAGAAAAATGCAAATCAAAACCATGAGATACTACTTCAGACCTACTAAAATGGCTATTATCAAAAAGAGAGAGAAAAACAACTGTTGATGAGGAGGTGGAGATACTGGAACTCTTATCCATTGCTGGTAGGAATGTTAAACGGCACAGTCATTTTGGAAAACAGTCTGGCAGTATGTTAATATGCTAAATATTGTGCAGGAATTCCACTCCTAAGTATATACTCATGAGAAAGAAAAGCATATGTCCACACAAAACTCATACACGAGTTTCACAGCAACTTTATCTATGATGGCCAAAAACTGGGAACAACCCATGTGTGTTCATCAACTGGTGAACTGATAAAATAAAATGTCATTTTATACACATATAATATCATTTGGCCATAAAAAAGAATGGAGTACTGATACATGTCACAACATGAACCTTGAGAACATTATGGCAAGTGAAAAAAGCCACCAAGTGAAAAAAAGCCATGCATAGAAGTCACATATTTTATGATTCCATTTATAAGATTTGTCCAGAATAGACAAATTCATAGTTAAAATGTAAATTAGTGGTTGCCAAGGACTGAAGGAGGGGGGGTAAGAGGGGGAATGCTAGGTAGTTGTTTAAATGATAGAGGGTTTCCTTATAGGATGATGAAATATTGATTATGGTGATCATTGCATAATTCTGTGAATATACTACTGAATTACTGAATTACACACTTTAAAAGGGTGAATTGTATGTATAAGTTACATCTCAAGTTGTTAGCAATAAAGGGAGGAAAGCAGGTTGGCTAAAAAAAAAAAAGACACTGTAATTTGTGTGTTTTTTTTTTATTTGACAGTAGTATCAAAAAAATCCTTGCTAGGGTTTTATCGATTTTATTTTTTTGAAAAATGAACTTTTATCTTTGCTGATATTTTTTTGTTATATTATCTTCTTTCTATTTTCACTGATTTCTGCTCTAATATTTATTCTTTGCATTCTCTTACTTTTTGCAAAGGGTTTAATTGATCATTTTTTTCCTTGCATTTCAGATGACTAGTTTTCCTTTCTTCCTCTTTTCTAATGTATGCATTTAAAGCTATAAATTTCCCTCTAAGCACTGCTTTTGTTGCATCTTACATTCTGATGCATCATATTTTCATTACTATTCAAGATATTTCTTGATTTTTTTCTTTCATCTATGAATTATTTTAAAGTATGTTTTTTAAAACATAACATTAGAACCAAGTGAAGCTCATTGATTTCACATTGAAACATCAAACAGTATACTTCACCACATAAACAGAAGTTAAAAAAACAAAGTATCATCACAAAAGATATATTAACTCATTTGGCAGAAGTGAACAATGACTTATGATTAAAACTCTGAGGCAACTAAGAAAAAAAGGAAACTTGATCTGATAAAGGGTATATATGAAACTAACTCTGGACAATATCATATTTAATGGTAAAATAAGATCAGAGCCAAGACAAGAATATTCTTTCTCTATCACCATTGCTATGATAATACCTGGCCAATGCAATAATACAAGCAAAAGAACAGTAAAGATTTGGTCCCAGAAAAAGAACATGTCACCCATCAATAGTGAAATAAAACAAATGTCCTTTTACAGTTAAGATGTGCGGGAGGTAGGAATATTGCTTTGATAATGGATATCCACTCAGCATCAATACCATATGAATGACGAATAAACTTGATTCCAAACAGCATGGGGAGGAGGGTGTGGGTAGAGACACACATGCATAAGATAATTTCCTGACTCCTCTGACAAGTGCTTTGTTTTGGCTTGAGAAAGGAAAAAAAAAGCAGCCCCTGACGTTTGGGAATTTATCTGATGCTCACAGCAAAGCCTCCATTTTATAAACTGATCTGATAGCTAAGCCATGTTGTTCTGTTGGACATACACAATCTCACACAGAACAGTTAACTGTGCCATTCAGACAGTTGTTGCTGATTTAGAGTGTGAGGGAGGGTAGGCATATAATTTTAAATGACACAGCTCTCTTTTACCAGAAGCAATAGCTTCTTTCTTCAGCAACCTTTGCCCGTAGATTACATTTATGACTAAGCTTTAACGTTCTGCAAAAGTTTATTCTGACCATTTTTTTTTGTCTTCCAAATGTGAATGTTATACTTTTTATTATTCATGCTTCTACCTCCTCTATTGGCATGAATGATTAAGAACAGTTTTTAATTTTCAGAAGGCTACTTTCCAATATTGTTTTACTTATTTCAAAAGTTATTCCTCTTTACTGAAAAAATTTCCACTAAGAAGATAGAATGCAAATTCTGTAGTAACTTTTGTATATTTGCTAATTCCAAATATACAAAATAACTAAATTTATAATATGGGATATACTATTAACCTTCAAATATTTTCAAACACAAAACCACGATTTTTGGGGGTTTTTATCTAATATCCGCATTTTTTCAGTTGTTATATGGATAGGCTGGCAGTTATCACTAGTTATCACTAGGTTCCATTAAAAATAAAGATTCTTTTAAAAATATGTATTTTCTCAAATGATAGCCGTGACAAACTCTGGGATATGTCCTGTAACTACTTGTTGAGGGGTCCTTTAGGAACTATTACTTTTTTATTTCTTTGCTTTGTATACATGATATATTATACAATACAAAAGTTATATATTTTTTCATAATTTTTAGTAGCGCAATTAAAAACGCAAGCTCTTTAGAGACATGGGTTTGAATTTCAGCTTTCCCACATAATTAATGTGTGACACTAGGTAAACTGCCTAACATTTCTAAATCTTAGTTTCAGCTATCTTTAAAAAACTGTAGTAAGAATTAAACGAGATTCTATATATTAAGCACTCAATATAGTGAATGCTTAAAAGTTACCATCTTACACATCATTACCACTTAAAAGTTAGCATATGCATCTATGTATATTCAAACTAATGTTTTTAGGCATAAGCTACAGAGTCAGACAAATTTCTCTGATTACTTTTGCTATTTTGTTTATGAAACAGAATATGCAATATGTAAACCAGATGGCCCCTCTAATATTTAATAAAAATAAATATAATACAAACTGGTTTTATTGACAAAATGCCATTAAATTCAGTAATAAAAGCACTGCACAAAAAATTGCAGCGTAACTACCACCTATATCCACAAGGGAGCACACTACAGCCATTTACCAGGTCTTTTGTGGGTTCTACGCACAATGAAAAACAGACAAAGCAATAAGGAAGTAGCATGAACAACCAGTTCAAACTAGTTCAGCCATGTGCAAACCAATCAGCAATCTGTTTTTAGAAATCTATTTTGCATAAACAGGGTACATTTAAGAGGCTTCTCAGAGAAGAGTGTGTTACCTGCAAACAAGTCTCTATGGCTATACTAGCAGAAGAAAAAATTTCTAAGTATCATTTGAAATACTGTCATCTGCAACTATGATGCCACTCAAGAAATATTCTACAGAATAAATGTTGACTTCTTTTTGGTGGCAATACTAGACTCATGAAACTTTCACATGACAGCAATTTATTTTCACAGGAAAAAGCCTATTTACAGCAGAAAATGTCTGAAGTACCTAGGAAGAATAAACTAGTTTGTCCTGGAAATATTTTCCATGAGGAAGACATAATTTAAATGTTTTTAAGATCCTATTCTATATATTCAGATTCAAGAACTCCAGGAAAATATTGCCAACAAAAAAACTTCCTTTCCACAGTATTAACACAGGTTTCCATCTTCACCAAAGGAATTTATATTTAAAATAATTAAAGAAGAGTGTTACCCTTCAAATAAGTCTTTGAAGCTTGGAAAATTTTTTCATATATTTGATAAATTATTTTTTAGAAAAGCCCAATGAATCTCTCATGCTTTAAGTGAAAGCATTATCTTCTTTTCTGCTTCATTTGCCTCCACCCACCCTTTCAGTCTTCTTTCTAGCAAAAAGATCACAGTTGTAAAGCAAAAAAGGGAAGTACAGTATTTCCAAAAGCTGTTATGTCTTAATCTACAATCTGCCTGCTCAAAAAGCCCAAGAATATAAGTGGTTATTCAAGAGTGGCTCACACACTCAGCCAATCAGCAGCCAGCACTCTGATTCCTGCCCAGCAACAGGAGACAGAAAATAAGGTCAAAGAAATCTAGTTAAACAAAACCTGAAATAGCAATAGTTCAGTGTGGTTCTTTGTCTGAAATAAGTAATCTAGAACACAGTTCACATAAAATACTAAATCTATACAATATGTGTTAAATATACCACATACACAAATAAATCAGATTAGATCTTTTAGGCTACTTTATGGTGCCTTAATAAATGTTCATGAATTTTTTCCAGAAATATGAATCCTTTCCCTACCTGGAGAATGAGTTAAACAAAGACAATACATAACAAAACATAGTTTTCTTCACAATGGTTTAGAATCTGCAAAATTCAAACAAACCAAAAAAAAAAAAAAAAAAAAATCCGTAGCCTACATAGTTATAAATATTTATAAATAAAAATCCAGCAAAACCTTAAATAATGAAAATTCTTTTCATACTCACCTACTACTATTGCTACAGATTTTGAATCCCAAAAGCTAATAGTTTTTCGGACCCTAAAATTTACTGTGGATAGCATTATAAAGTGTTTTGTTGTCTACTACACTGACCTGACTTAGTTTAATTCATCTAATGAAATTAAAATGTCTTATTTCTGGAAAAGCTATATTAAATGTTATAAATATAATTACAACTTCCTTTTTCTTAACTGTTTCTTTTTTGCAGAAGAGTATAAACAGGCTATATTAGCTTTTCTTCTGAAATAAAGCAAATGTGTGGGTAACTAAGTAAATATTCGTGTAAAGCGAAGGGTAACTTTTCTTACATTACATCATTCTACAGTTCTTTAAATATTAAAACTATTATTAAAAAACAAGAACTCTATCATCAGAATGTATTTATTCTCAAATTCACTACCTATTAGATTTCTCATTAAACAAGTTCAAAAAATAAATGCTATTTCTCCTGCAGTGACAGATGAACCTTACAATTTTTCAAACATACCCAAGAGGCAGTTTGCTGCAGCCATGCTTAGTTTATATGATCTCCCCATAGGAAAAATAAATCAGCAGCTGCTTCAATGCTTCAGTCCTGTGAGAGAACTGAAATTCACTGTTTGATTGGCTCAAAGCAGTAATTGCCTCACACCAATCAGATTTAAGCACCAGGAACCTTGCCCAGCAACAAGAGAAGCAGATGAGGGCAAGTGCTCTACCAGGAATCCAAATGCTGTGAAAATAAAGGTGAATAATGAAATTGAGACATATTAGCAATATATCCCTAAAATTCTTTGAATAACAGATCTATGATGATATTGTTTTGAATAAATAAACTAGGTTATGTACTGCTTTCCAAGAACAGCTCTAACAAAACAGGAGATACCAGGGCTGTTTGGTCAACACACACACACACACATATACATACGTTATTACTTAGAAGTTATGAATAGCTAATGAAAGACACTTAAAACCCTGCAGAATTTGAAGCAAAACTATTGAAGTGGACTTGATATTTCACACAGGCACTCCTATTATATTTATGCTATTAATGACATTTAGTACACTTTTTTCTGAATAATGCAATGCTGAAAATAATTTTATCCAAATCTAGTTTTCAGTTTAATGGCTTAAACTAAAAAAAGTCAAGTCAACCTGACTAAATAATGATCTTCTAAATAATCACTGAATGTTGATGATTCCCAGTCTTTTTAGAAATGCAACTCTTCTACTTAGACACCTCATCCTCAGTTGAAACTGCAATACTACTGCAAAACAAAACCACAGAGGATAACCAGTGCTTTAAGCAATAAATGCTAATAGTCTGTTTTCACTGTTCACTGACCTTAAGACTGATAAGTCTGACAATACAATGATTTACCCACTTTTGATACTTGCCTGCTTACATAATTTAGCATTATTGTTTTAAATCATATCTTAAATACTGAATATCTTGTCATCTCTCCTAATCATTGTTTTTGAAATTTTGGTAGAATATACTTTATAGTTCTCTCTCTCAGTGACTCACAAAGCACTGGCAATGTTTGCTACTTGAAGATCCAGAGACATTCACAGTTAATTCTTTTTACTATGCAGTGGTTCTTCTACTGATTCACATAAAAATACTATCAATAGCTACCACTTAAAAAAAAAAAAAAACTAATTGGTGAACTCTATTCCTAATCCAACTAACACTAACAAATTCAATAAATTGAGTGATCATAATATTTAATACCTCAACAAATAACCCCTTTGCCGGTCATCAACCAACTAATATTGCTAGCTGGAGTAGCAAAGCATGGAATGGACTATCCTCCAAAACATTTTTTTAAAAACCAGTAACCAAGTAAAAAGGGTTAGCTTATCTTTCCTAACAACACCTTGGACAAAACTGGAGCAAACCATACTCCTGAAATTGTGGTTACATCAAAACCACAATGGTCACTAAAGCCTAACATATTCTTCCGCTAACTGCTGTGTTTGGAGAAATGCTATGGTAGTCTATGTGAAAAAAATACTAGATACCTTAAAAAATCACTTTTCCAAATGCATTTTGAACCTTTTTTTTAATGATTGAGAGGCTGTTTTATATATATATATAAAAAAATCTGATATTTAGAGATAAGAACGAAGCCAATTGGGTTGGGGTAAGGAAGACAACGTCTGTATTTTAGAACCATACATCCTCTTTGAGACCAAAGGAAGAAAGGTTTATTTGTTCTGGAACCAAAATTTTCTGTAGCACATAATCTAACTCAACCTATCTGTATAGCTCATTTGAACAACTGAAACACAAGGAACCCAGAATAAGAAAGAGGCCCTTTAATCCTACGTAGCCTAATTGTAATGCCTGTATCCTAGAGTACATTAAGCAGATATCAAAAAATACTGGCAAAGTCCCTTGAAGGATGGGAGAAAAAATATAGAAGTATTAAATTTTACCGTCAGGGAATCCCCTGATACTGTGTCAAACATTAGGGACACCCAAATCAAGGCCATGCCCTAGATCTTGAGGCTTACTCTTGTGAAGCTTTTGTAGGTAGAGGAGATGCTTAGCATACCTATAAGTATGCCTAAGAATTACTTCTGGAGGACCTCTTTTGTTGCTCAGATGTGGCCTCACTCTCTCTAAGCCTAACTCTGCAAGTGAAATCCTTGCCCTCCCCCTTACGGGGGACACGACATCCAGGGGTGAAAATCTCTCTGGCGACATGGAAGATGACTCCCAGGGATGAATCTGGCCCTGGCACTGTTGGATCAGCAATTCCATCCTGACCAAAAGGGAGAAATGAAGTGGGTGGGCCACAGTTCTAAGCAGGCAGTTTTCACCTGCCATGCCGGAGGCCCAGGTTTGATTCCCAGTGCTTGCCCATGTTAAAAAGATTGTTTAAAAAAAGGAAGAAAAGAAGTATAACTAAGAAAGTATCGGTGGTAGAGAGATTCAAAATAGTTGAGAAGGTACTCTGGAAGTTACTCTTACGCAAGCTTCAGTTAGACACTGCTACCTATCATACATAACCTGCCAAACCCCAATCTGGACCATATCAGCCAATCCTAAAGAACACCTAGGGTAATATATAAGATTCCATAAGGGTTCCACACACTAGAGTAACTTTCCAGAAAGCTACAACCTCCAGATGGGTCCCTGGACCAGATAAGTACTGAAACCTAGATGACCCAACCTCTCCAGAATATCATATAATTTCATCTCCTTACCCCATATTACTGACAGACCCTTTCAATATGAAAATGTTAGAATGGAAATAGCCCAAACACCCCTAAAGAGAGGGACAGAAAGATCAAAGGTGATGGTGGAATTATACAAAGATAGGATTTAACAAATGAATATGACTGCTGAATCATTAAATTGATATCTCATTTAGTCTCCAGTACCTTAGAGCAGCTAGAAGTAAAAATCTAAAATTGAGGAACCGTAATCCATGTCAAAGTCTAAAATATGTTCTACAACTAATTTTGGTGCCATGCTTTGAAATTTATTGCTTCTTTGATATATGTTATTTTTCACAAAAAAGAAAAAAAAATCGATTGTGACAATAAAAAAAAATATTTATGCCTTCTAGCTTCCTATATTCTGGAGCAGCTAGAAGGAAAAATCTGAGATGATGGTATGGCAGCCCATGACAAACTCTGGGATCTGTCCTGTAACTACTTGTTGAAGAGTGTTTAAAAAACTACTGCTTTTTCTTTCTTTGCTTTGTATATACAATTTACTATACAATAGAAAAGTTAAAAAAAAAAAAAAAACTAATTGATCTGATCCAACAAATACCATTTCAGAATACATTTATCAAATCATAACAAATTTTCCTCTTATCCATCAGTACCCCACCCAAAAGTTCATCCTATTTGCCACCTATGCAAACAGGGAATGAAGTTACAGAAGACCACACATTTCTTCAGGAATTTAAGAAACCATTTGCTCAAATATTTTTTTCATACTTCTCTTGGTTGAATTAAAACACCCCAAATAGATACTGGCATGGAAGAATGAAATGTGACCCCTCTATACAGCATATGAAAAATAAAAACAAAAAAGATACCAGAATAATTAATAAAAGGGAAAAGATGTAAAACCTTTAAATGCAAGAAAATATATCTTACTTTTCTTACTGGCCCACCCTATGGAAAAAGAATGAAGAAATCAGTCAGTTTTCATGAGGCAATAATGCAGTAACAAAACAAAAAAATTATTGGCTAATAATATTCTGCTTCACTCCAAGAAACAGGCTGAAGGAACAGGCCCCCCATCTAGGTCTTGTGGTAGAAGGAAAAGAACACATGGCTGAACTATAGAAAACTTACTCAATGGCTTTAAAGCTTTGGCGTAGAAATGGTATAAAACACTTTCATTTCATTCTCATTCCAATGTCAAATACCAAGTTAAACATCAATGGTATATAGGGAAGTATAGTCCTCCCAAGGGGAAACACTTCAAGCCACATGGCAAAGGTAGGGATAATTGTGAACTAGCATACAATCTATTACACTTTTAAAATATCCAATTTTAAAAAGCTTGGCATAATAGAAAGATCTGTGAATTAATAAAACTAGGTTCTACATCATATTCTACCATACAACACTCAACATAGGATAGATCCAACTTTCTAGATATCTGTTTTCTTGACCTGTAAAGTGAAGAAACTAGACGGGCTGCTTGTCAGGTTTCAGATCAAAATTTATATTATTCCATTTGTGTCAGGCTATTATATAGACAACTCTTTAATAATTCACTTCTCATTATGAAATAGTTAAGACTATACAATAAAATACAAAATCTAATATAATGACTACCTGTCTGTCTATAACCCAGATAAGAAATAAAACACTGGAAACAAAAACAAAGCACCCTGTGTAACACTACTGGCTTGCATTCTCCTACTTCTCCATCTTCCACTTCCTAACATATAAGCATCATTTTGAATAGAATGTTTATCATTCTCAGATATATCTCATACTTTTTAAGTATTTTAGACTCCCCTTTTTTAATTAACTAAACTGCACACCATGAAAGGGGAAAAAGAAACTAACACCAAGGGGCAATTCTAAATAAGGCACTAAACCAAGTCATATTCTCTCTCACTTGTACAATGTGAAGAAAACAGTTGTACTTTTTTTTTTTTGGGTATGCTGTATGGTGGAAGTCACATATCATTCTGTTTCCATGTGACTATCACGCTATTGCAGGACCATTTGTTGAATTTTTTTCTTTTTTGGGAAGTGCATGGGCCAGGAATCAAGTACTTAATTTTATGTGATCTTAATTAATATATCAATAGCCACATGACTGCAACGCAATCCATTGGAAAGAGAATATTTTTAACTTGGTAAGGACAACCACAGCTAGTGCACTTAGCCATTTTCATTAGCCTAGGCACTCTAATGTATTTCATTCTTTAAATTTTGCTGCCACAGGGTGTTGTACTTTATCAGCATGTTGAATAATAAAGTATACCATAATATTGGCGGCAATTTTCTTCTCTAGCTCTTTGATAATGCAGAAGTCATTTAAGGTCATTGGTAAGGTCCACTTGCCAGTAAGTGAGTCAGGATATTAGACTCCTTTCCTAATTTCACCAACTTACTGGTTTATATATAAGCCACTATAGTATTACCAGCAGCTTCTTAAATAGTCAATAACCTTAAATTATATTAGGAATTAATAATAGCAGAACTAAATCAACAAACTAGGAAAGGAAGGGAACTTCCTCAAGCTGATAAATGCCATCTAAGAAAACCACAGCTAACTTAATCAGTGGTGAATGCATCTACCCTAAGAAAAGGAACAAGACAATGAGGCCAGTTCTCACCACTTCTATTTAAAATTGTACCAGAAGTTGTAACCACAGCAATTGCAAGAAAATGAGAGAAAAGCATTCAAACTAAAGAGGAAATACAGCTATCTGTATTTGCAGATGATATGAACTTTTATGTTGCAAATCCTAAGGAACCTACAGAAGAACTATTAGAACCAATAAACAAGAATAGTAAGGTTGCAGGATATGCAAAAATAAATTTCATTTCTTTCTTTGCTCTTGCAAAGTACCACATGCAAATCAAATTAAGAAAATAATTCTATTTAACAATAGCAGTATCAAAAATAATAAATGAAATGCAAAATTACTATGAAAACAAAAAAGCACTGTTCAAAGTAATTAAAGAGCTAAATAAATGGAAAGACATAATATTATAGTCATTTATCTACAGATTTAAGCCAATCCCTATCAAAATCCCAGCTCTCTGCTATGCAGAAATTAACAAGATGTACTTAAAATTCATATGGAAAAGCAAGGGACCTAGAATAGACAAAACAATCTTGAAAAACACTGACTCAGACTTACAAATTGAAAATTATTTATCCTGCAAAGGTTTAGTACCCACAATATATAAAGTACTATTACAATTCAATAATAGAAAGACAACCCAATTTTTAAAAAGACAAAGGGTCTAAACAGACATTTCTCAGCAAAGATATACAAATGGCCAATAATCACATGAAAACATGCTCAACATGATTAGCCATCAGGGAAATACACATCAAAATCATAATGATATTCCATTTCACACATACTAAGATGGCGATATTCAAAAATGATGAGAAAAACAAGCTTTGATGAGGACGGAGAGAAACTGGAAGCCTAATACTATGCTAGTAGGTTTGTAAAATGGTGCATCTGCTTTGGAAAGATGTCCAGTGTTTTCTCAACATGTTAAATACAAAGTTATCATATGACATAGCAATTATACTTCTATGAATATACTCGAGAGAAATATAAATACAAGTACATGCAAAAACTTGTACACAAATGTTCATAGCAGCATTACCTATATAAGTAGCTTACTTATAGTAAGTACAAATAACCTAGTGTCTACCATCTGATAAATACATAAACAAAATATGGTATATATATATCACATCATGGTGTAATATTTGGTCCTAAGAAGGGAAAAACATACGAGAAATGCTTCAGTGTGGATGAACCTTATAACATAAAAACATGCTGAGTGAAAGAGGCTACTCACAAAGGACACATACTGTATAATTTCATTTATATGAAATGTTCAGAATAGGAAAATCTATAGAGATAGAAAGTAGATCAGTGTTTGCCAAGAACTGGGGTCATTAGAAGGGGTGGTGAAAGGGCGAGTGCTAATGGGCACAAGTTTATCTGGTCTAGGTGACGAAATGTTCAAAAATTGTGGTGCTATAACTGTGAATATACTAAATGCCAGTGAATTGTACACTTTAAACAGGTAAATTTTATGATATGTGAATTATATCTCAATAAAACCGTTACTAAAAAATAAAGTTGAGTTTTCTGATTTTCATTTTTAACCTACCCTCACTTCACTGGTTATACTTACAATACGGGAAAAAACTATACCAAGAGAACTAGATTTCTAGGCCAATGAGTATTTTGTAATTATATTGGTTTAAAAAAAACTTTTTTTTAAAAAGGTGATGTACGTAAAATAACACCAGCCTTGTATTCTTATGTTTTCATTTGGATATACCAGTTACTATTCTCCCTATTAAAAATGGGATATAATCTTAGCTTATAGCCTGCAGTAATGGACATCAGATACCCAAACAAGAAAACAGATCAAAGCAACTTTTATCATTTAAAAAAAAGGCAGTACCAAGTGGGGGTATCAGTAAACATTCCAGGTCCATATATTTTTTTTTTTTTTAAAGGAAAGACAGAGGATAGAAGGAAGGAAGGAAGGAAGAAAGGGAAACATTTTTAAACATTGTCTTGTTTTATTGTATTCTGTTTCTCCGTTTTTGTTACATGGGCTGGGGCCGGGAATCGAACCGAGGTCCTCCGGCATAGCAGGCAAGCACTTTGCCCGCTGAGCCACCGCGGCCCGCCCCCAGGTCCATATATTAATAAAAGACTTCTACATACGGAAAATACAATTAACTATATTTAGAAGCGCTAGAAAGTCTTCAGTTAAACAGAAGCATTTTCTTCTGTTATAATCTGGAGCTATAGCCAAAAGCTTTAACTGTAATTAAAATGGACAAATTTGTTTTAATATGAGGTATGCCTTTTGAATTTCTAAAGTCCTTAAGTGAGGACTTGTCACACTTAAGATTATCTTTATTCATTATGATGTATCTTGCTACCATTTAACTTAATTGTCAGTACTTTAAATGTACTGTTTTAGAAACAATTATTACAAATAGATGATATTACCTTCATATATTATCTAATAAAACACTTAGGTAGTTACTACCATATATAGTATAATACAAAAACATTAAGTGTCTGCAGCCTTAACAGTAGAAAAAACATCTCTAAATATGCTGATGCCATTACGATATGCTTTCGAGATCACTTAAGAGAACACAAAAAAACTATTCTGGTATAATACTGATGACCTACACAGTATTTGACAAATAGTATATACTAAGTAAAAATTAGCTAAAGAATGAGGCACAATATGCATATTAACACCTAAAATAACTATCTAATTTTTAAAAATCTAACTATTTGTTTAGGAAGCAAAAGTAGTAACCTAGAACATTTTTGAAAGAACTGTAAACTAAAATGCTGGCATGTTCACATACAGCAAGTTTACATAAATAGGATGAACTTTCTTTTGGAGTCAGGATGCTTATTTATTAACAAAAAATAACAAGATTTACCCATTTATACATAATGCTGACTACAGTAAAACAAAGGTCAATATATATCCACCAGTAAAATTAATCAAATCTGACACAAGAGGCAATTTTCAAGTCTTATTGAGCTTACTTAAATGGTCTGATTTCTTATTTCAAAATCTAAAATACCCTTTTAAAAGGAATTCACTTGTGCTCATTACCATATAATAATTAAAACCCTTTTAAAAATAATAAACATACCCCAAAGGGAGCCCCCTGAAGCCATCTTAGCAGTTCTCTCACAGCAACAGTAACTGAAATGCAATTTGCATAGTCACTGTGGTTGGCTAACAAAGCAGGCTTACGTAACCAATCAGGAAACTAGAAATTGGACAACCATAAGAGGAGAAATCTTAAATCTGCCTGGTAACAACCTAAAAATAGAAACAATATGTTACTATGAATCCATAATGTAAATTCAGGATGTAAATGTAAATGTAAGAGCAAAACTACCACCAGAAAAAACATATCATTTATTTGTATGTCTTGCATTTCACCATCTAAAATATTGACACCTTTTCTCATAAGTTGGCCTTTAAAGAAAAATGAATAAAGCTGAATAAATGGGCCACTTTCATGTAACATATTGTCTGTAATACTTTATTTACATGTGTGTATATTTCAGTGCTGATTGTCCCACTCCTCTCCTCAAGAGAGTAATGAGGCATATTACTCAGCTATAATACATTCAAGGATTTCAAGTCTTCAAATCTTTCAAAATCTGAGCATCACTGCACTTTTTCCTAGCATTTTTTTTCCCTGCAATTATCTGGGAATCTAAATTATGAGTAAAATTTTGTTTAGCATGTATTAAAAATACAAAGATTAAATAACTTATCAAAGCAGACCTCTAAATAGGATGGGGAGTATGCCTTAATTTTTAATAACAAACTTATCATCATCATACAATGAAGTCTTAACACAGCAAAACATTTAATAATTGTTTCCTCAAATTAAAATAATTACTATTAATGAGTGAAAAAATTTTATCATTGCTCTTGCCAAATAAAAGTGAAATAAAGCAATAAAATAAAATCTGTATAATACTATTTTTGACTGCTCAATTTTTGTCTAAAGTGGGGTAATGTTAAAGTTGACAATGTTTGAAATTTCTTACACTGTTACCCAGATAATTTTTTCAACATTCTAACTTGACAACTTGATGTTTAAAATGTATTTTTCTTTTTTTTTTCACATGGGCAGGCACCGGGAAACGAACCTGGGTCCTCGGGCTTGGCAGGCAAGCATTCTTACCTGCTGAGCCACCGTGGCCCGCCCTGTATTTTTCTTTATATGTTAAAAATCTACTCTGGAGTAGATTTTAATTCCTAGAGATCGCAAATAATGTTCAGTCTAATGTAGTAACTATAAAGAAGATTATGAGTTAACTGACTAAACCCAGCAACAAAAGAAAGGAAAACTTTTAATTTCACAATTTAAACTATACTACTGAAATAAAATTCTAGTTAAGACACAGAGTCAAGTCATGTTAACAAAATTTATTTATCAAAGTACACGTTCTGTTTATTTCTTACATAAAACCCTCATCAATGTGTTTTGATGAAATGGTAAATTAATATTCAAATGTCTCCTTCATCACTATCTGTTATCCAACATACAAAATCATATATGTAAAAAAAATCATATATGTGACACCATGAAAGTCTAAAATATTTACCTATGAAAATTATGAGGCTTATTTTAATAATAAAAAAACTTAAAAGCAGTATCTTTAAATATTTTAGGAACACAGAATAGTTTTATGTAACAGAAGTGTTCCACTGAAGGAAGGGCAAAAAAAAATAAAATAAAATGAGCAATCCAATATTCTTTTAAATCTAAATATTTAACAGTGGCTCGATTTTTAAATGAAGTCTAAATAAACTTTTAAAAAAAATGCTGTTACTGTAAACACTGACTGGATAAAAAGTAGCTTGGCTTAATTTTCTTTTCCTTTAAAGTAGCATTCACACATGATTTGGATGCCCAGAGTTTAACTACAATGAATGGTATTCACTTTTGTATAATAATTTAAATTTGCACATATATAGATCTTGTTTACTTATTTGAATAAATAAACTATCATCCAATATCATAAAAGAAAGCATTATAAATTAACCTATGAGTTAGAATTAGTGGGAGTGCATCACAAATGAGTCAAGTTTTGTTTAGTAACGGACTACAAATGGGAAAAATTATTCGAAAATCCTAGATATGCGTTGTCAAATATCACTTTAAATATAACTTTCAGCAATTCATATTTTCTGAAGTAATACTTAAGTACTCTTTAAACTTACATTGGTCAGTAAGTATTATTTCAAGAAAATTGAAAAAGTATGCCATGTTGCAAAACATTATTCAAAGTGGCCACACATCTCATAACATACATAGCAATTTGAATTGTTTGGGGACAGAATAATCAATGGCATCTTAGAACAATAAGTACAGCAAATAAAATGACCTGGAGAAGTTTAGATATTTTCAGGAACCCCATTCCAATCCTGTCTTTGGTCTTTGGAGACCAAAGAAATTTAAAATGGCAGCTGAGAGCCAGATGTTCTGCTTCCTTAGCCATGCATTTACAGAGGTCTAACTTTAATAAAAAATATAATTAAACCTAAAAAAGAACCTGAATTCTTTTACATATTTCACAGGAAACTCAAATTTCTCTTTGTGCCTGTTTTCTTTCTCATACCAAAGCATCATTACTAGTGTATAATCCCTTCTTGTGGCTCTAAAATGATTTATACCACAACTTTTTCAGCCAAACCTACTTCCAAACCTTTCTTCAGTTTAGAACTTGAGGAAATAAGCTAACCTTTTAACTCAAGAGTTAGCAAGATCTCTACTGGGCATAAGACTCAGAATGGGCCAGCACCTCCCCTGGCAGCAAAAGAAAAAAACTACATTCGCACTCTAATAAAATTTCCCTAATAAAAAAAAAATAAGAATAATACAATTTACTTGTATCTTGGCAAATGTTCTTAAGAAGCTTAGTTTCATAAGCTGGGCTGTTACCGGAAGCTATCATCAAAAGTTTATGGTGCATTTAAGAAAATACAGGGTTTCTTTATTCAAAACCAAAAATTAACACTTTGTTTCATCTTGCAGACCCTAAATAAATCTGCAGAAATCTGAAAAAAAAATTACACCGCATTTTGGAAAGTCTCTTAATTGCTCCCATCCTAACCATCATTCCAAATAAGCCAATGTTCTCCATTCATTCTATAAATATATTAACTGAGACCGACAATAGACTAGTGCTTGAAGCTAAATGCTACTCTATTAAGCGTACATTCTTTCTAGTACTCTCACCTAAACCTATTCAGGTTAGTTGTGCTTGTTACTGAATTCAGTCGTACATTTTAACTGTAAATTACATATATCAATTAAATTTTGTATAAACTGATGAAATACAAGTGCAAAAAGAATGAAATACTAAACATACATCAGTAAAAGCATGATGTAGCAGAAAAAATAATACAGCCAGGGAATGGGAGATCTTAGACAAATTATTTAACATGTTTAGGTCTAAAGTTTTTCATCTATAATATAGGGAAATAAAAACAGAAAGTCTTAAAAGATGCTTCAAGTTTTCATTCTTAAATAAAATTTTTTAACATTCCAATCCAAAATGCTACTCTATTGAGGAATGATAAATAGGCTAACTTACTCACATATTCATTATTTATCAAGTGCCCACATGGGCACTATTATAGCACAATTTTTTAATACACTATAGAGAAATGATGTGCTTAAAAGTCCAAAAATGTAGCCTACCATTAAAATGTTACTGTTTATACATTGGTGTAAAGGGGAAAGGGATATACAGGCAGCATACAATGTATGGATATCTTTCAACATGAATAACCATGAAAATTAGGAGAAATTCTCTAATTTCCATTAATACCAAGTCTCCAATGTAGACTGTTTAATGCTAATAATTAAACACACACTTTAAAATGTGTACTTACAAATGAGACTTCTACAGAGAGGACTTTTTGTTTGTTTTCCTGATAGGGTTAGTACTCCCAATTTTTATAAGCCAGATTTCTGAAAATTGACTTTACATGAAGAATTCCTCAAATTCAAATGGGAGAAGAAAAAAAAAGAGCATGTCTTTTTCCCCAATCTCAATTTCAATAGCACTTCTGCTCATAACCCTATTTATAATTCAATTATAGCCACAAGACTTCACAAGTAGTTGCTAAGCAACAGCAACACACTGAGTTCAAGGCTACTGGAAATCTGGCTCTCTGCCATATAAGAATATTTAACTGAGCCTAGAGCCTCCAGAATTAAAAAAGAGTAAGAAGAAAAAGAAGGAAAGGAAAAAGAAAGAAAGAAAGAAATGTGATGAATGCCAATAAGCCACCGGGTACAACTGAGTTCTTTTCAAGAGTTCATAGATTCATATCAAGGACTTTATTGGCATTTCCAAACATTTATTATACTTCTATTCTAAATTCTTTATCATCTTTTCTATCTTGAGTTAAAGATTCTGAAGCTATTCTACTGGTGAACAGAAGAAATGTGTTGATCAGTAAATACATTGTGAAAAGAACAGCCCTTGGAAAAACTAGAAGCACACTCTGTAGGCATTTACTGTGACTTTCTATGCTGGAACTTCAAGACCAGGAAACACATTATCCAATTCCTTTATATTCATGTATAACCTGGTTAACTACTTAAAGTAACTTTTCTACCCCAAATTGCACTGCTTTTCAATTTTAACACCTCTAATTCAATAAACAAGCATATTAGGGAATTTATTAACAACTCAATGGGTCACATTAGATAAAAATGTAATTGTCATTTCTCAACAGAAATTGCAAAAGCAATACTCATCCACTAATACAAATAAAAATTAGGAACATAAAAATTGCTCCTTCACCTAACAAAGACCACTTCAAATTTAATGGTAAAACACCATAGGCATCTATCTCCAATAAAGACAGGAACAAAGGATGTGATACAATATACATTATTGTTCTAGAAGTCCTGACCACAGTAAAAAAAGGTTACATAGAAATTACTAACATACACGAAAAAAGATTCCATCTTTACTGAAGGAGAGGTATGAAAATACTTCAAATATTAGGGCTATAACAGATAAAAGACTTAATGTGGAACAGACATCAGTTCTTCCTGGATAACATATATATTAAAAGTATTTCTAATCAAAATTCTATCTAGGTATCTGTAAGGGAAAAAAGGGCAAAATGGAAAAATGGAAATAAAAGGTAACGAAAAATGATTTGTTATCAGATGTGTTAACATATGACAAAGCTGTAATTATTTCCATCAGTATGAAAAACTTAGTACTAGTACTTGTGAATTTCTTTGACACACCACTTGCATGTCTCTTTGGCACACCAAAGACACTTTGAGGTGTTTAATCTCAAATGTTAAAAAAAAAAAAATGCTGGAACATCCACACTAAAGAATTATTTTAATGTAGCATAATGGGCATGAAAAAAAATCTCTGAGAAAAATTATTAGGGGTACAAAGCAGCTGCAGGACTCTCAGTAATTAATTAGAGTGCTAATGCTAGGGCCAGATATATTTTTTTGAACACCAGTACTACCATTTCCTGGTTACCTGTACAAGATACTTAAGACAATAATTAATGACAATCCTCATAGAAATGTTATAGAGATTAAACAATAATAAAGATACTTAGATATAGTCAGCCATTAATAAATACTTCCTGTTTTTATGCCATTACCTTTTTTTAATCTTTTTTGTTGTTGTTGTTTATGCTATGACATTTTAAAACAAAAAATACACCTCTAAACATGCATATACGCAATGCAGTTACTTTTAAAGTCTAGAAGGATAACTGCCAAAGCAGTTGCAGCAGTTCACTTGGGGAAAAACAAGGCATGAGCAATCAATCTGGGGTGTAGACGCTTTCATTTACATTTGATATGCTAGCTTGAATTTTCACAACGAAAACACATTAATGTAATTTGTATTTGAACAATTAAGCTCCTCTTGCCTACGCCTCTCTCTTCCAATGCTAGTACTAACTTAGGGCAGCAATGACATTTACTAATGTGGATGGGGTAGTAACCCATCTAAGTCCCAGAAGGGAGAGGAAAGTTATCATTCAAAAGACAAATTACCAGCATATCCCATGTGCAGAAAGTACCACTTCAGCACCCATCACAATCACCTAAGTCAGCACCCAACCCAGCATCTAACCATACAGAAAGAGGACATTTCAAATACAAAAATCAGTACGATCAAAAATCAAAAATAGGGATGCATGGGTGGTTTAGTGTAGAATGTTCACCTTCCACGTGGGAAATCTAGGTTCAGTTCCTGGACCATGTACCCAAAAAAATAAATAAATAAATAAACAATTACATGAAGAAATAAATGTAAGTGCCAACCCCCAGACAAAAAACTAGCTAATTAGTGAAAACAAAACAAAGAGGCATTTTTAAATAGAATATCTTTCTCCTCAAAGTACATAAAATGCAATGATGGCCACAAAGAACAATCAGACAACAAAAGGCTATCAACCTGAAATTTTGGAAATTCAAAATAGGGCCTACATAGATAACCACATTTGAAGTGACCTACTTAATGAAGACCAGATGGTCTCACAATGTTATTCAGAGGAAAAACAGAAGAGATAAGACATAAGTGATACATCCTGAGGAGATTTAGAAAAAGAGAACTGAGAAACACGGAGAAAATAAGGAAAAAAAATTCATGTAGATGAAAATACACATTTTTTAAATAGAAAAGGCCTATTTAATGCCAGTACAGACTAATGAAAACAAGCAAAAAAATTTTGACACCTATACATATTGAGATGAAATATTAGAGAACCAATGAGAAAATCTTAAAAACTTAAAGTAAAAATTCATTTACCTACAAAGGAAGAAGAATTAAACTGACATCAGACTTGTCATCAGCAATACTGAATACTAAAAGAAAACAATAGCACCCTCAAAGTTCAGGAGAAAAATTATTTTTATCCTGAGTTCTATTGCCAGCAAAACTAGCAATCAATGAGGATGGAGAAATAGAGGTTATTATGTCTGAGCAAACAAAGACTGAGAAAACAGATATACTATGGGCCCACGACAGCAAATAAACCTAAGAAAAAAATGAAGTAAGAAATACAGTGATGCTCTAAGAAACAAGTAAAACTCAGAGGCAGGCTGAAAAAATTGAAGATCCTTTATCTTTAAAATAAATAATGTGAAACTAAATTTCTAGATGATTACAATATGACAGCAGATTTAAGAACTGCAAAATATGGGCAGAAATAAAAGAAAATTATCAATCTCAAAAAAACAAACAGATTTCAAACCAAATAAAACAATTAAGAAAAATTAGTATCAGACATATACTATAAATAAGAGACTTACTTGTAACAAAACACAGGAAGGGTGAAAATGAAGGGATAAAAACTGATATATGAGACAAACGCTAATTTTAAAAAAGCAAGTTCATATATTACTAACATATTTTAAAGTATCAAGTATGGGACAAAAAAGATATTTCCTATTGATACAAGGTACAATCCACCAGAAATGTTTACCTTTGAAAGAACTATACAGTTTCAAATCACAGAAAGCAAAAAAGTTAAAATTTTTCAGAAAGAAGCTTATAAATCCATAATAAAGGATAAACATACCTCTTTCTAAAGTTTACAGATGAAGAAAATAGAAGTAATTAAGAATGCATTTCCCTATTAGCATGCTAGAATAGAAAAGCAAACAGAATTGGCACACCACACACACAATCACACAAGGCCACATTCTCTAGCCAAATGTAATAAAATTAGACAGATAACAATAACGGAATGAGAGGAAAATGATCTATTTACAAATAAAAAAAACACCTTTAATTAAAAGAAAATCAATGGTAAAATAACAACGAAGCATTAAATAATATCAAAATAATACTCAGGCGGGCAGGCCACGGTGGCTCAGCAGGCATAGACGCTTGCCTGCCATGCCAGAGGACCCGGGTTCGATTCCCGGTGCCTGCCCATGTTAAAAAAATAATAATAATAATACTCAGGAAATTTTATAGCTGTAAATACATACTTTGATAAATATTAATGATATTGATTGAAAAGCAAACTCAACAATGCTAAGTAAAGGAGGGAATTGTAAGCCCAAAGCTGGAATTAAAATAAAAGCAGAAAACTTTAAGAGAAAAATCAGTAAAACAGCAGGCAATCAATGAAACCAAAAGACAGTTGTTTGAAATGACTATTAAAAAGGAGGTAGGATCAAGAGAAAGCATAACAAACAATACAAGAAATTACAAAAGACACATAATTACAAAGGTAATACATTTGCTTCAAATATTCAAATATATTAAAGGTTATCAACCGAGTACGTAAAAAAGACCACTGGATTTTAACTTACGGTAAACCCAATAAAATTCAATAGTGGCTGCCAAAAATGTAAATGCAAAGTTAAACTGCAAGGAGAAGTGGGAATATTTTAGAGTATTATGTTTAATTCTGAGCATCATAAATAGAGGAACTTTTAAAAGCCACAGGACAAACAAGAGAATGACCTGGAAAACATGGAGGAATCATTGGGAAAATGGAGGATATTTAGCCCAGAAAACATAAGAGAATTTTAATGATTTTCTTTAAACACTACAGATCTGTAATGTAAAAGAGATACAAATACAGAGAGAGAGATACAAGGTGTTAATTTGTTTAGCTGTCCAACAAATGAAGGAATCTATTGCCATTAGAAATGTTAAAACAGAAACTAGACTGATTGATTACCCGTCAGGATTAACAGTGTATTTTTCATGTAACAGCAATACTTGACCACGTCTAAGACTGTGTGATTCTACAATGTGAACCAAAGAAACTGTTGCCTAAGATGAACAAAAAAATTTAAAACTCAATCTTTTATCCCCTAGATTTTGGATCATTCTTTCTCTGCTTCAACAGTCCCAAAGATTATACAACTTTATCCTCATGCTTTTTATCTTTATTTTACATGCTTCTTCTCAGGTTTAGTCATCCATACACAAAAATGTTTTTCTGTTCTACTTTCCCTAATCTTTCTTTGCTATAGTCCCCAACTCTTAATTGCATTTAACAAATTCCTAAATTCAGGTTTAATGACTCTTCTTGCCTCAGGTAAGATCATACTCAGTGGGTATCAATTATCCTACCAGCCCAACACTCTTTCACACAGTACAATGGCTCAACAGAAATATGAAAACATTTCCCAACCGATTCAGATGTGTGCCCTCCACACCAAAAGATGCCTCACCTTCTCCCCATTCAGTCTCAAACTGTTACTCAAAATTGATTTCTTTCTACTTCTCCAATCCTAGAGAAATTGTTTACTGAGAATGGAATGTACACAACATAAATTCCTATGTTTTAACAGTATATTAGAAACATAAAAAAAAAAAAAGTCTTCCAAGAAACACCGCCAAAAAGCAACCAAACCAGTTTTTGCCCCTGAAAGATGTGACTTCTATCACAACTGGCCACATAGTAATAAAATGATTAATTCTTTTTCAGAATCTAGAGAATGGGAAGTCCCACTTAAAACTAACACTTTTGGTTTGTAGAAAGAGCCCGCAGTTTAACTTCTAAAGAGGGAGACAATGAGCAAAAACTGCCTAATGTAATTCATTCCCTAATGTAATTCAAACTATCAACTTCTCTATCATCTCCTCTTCATCTCATTTATTCACCTCTTCATACCCATCCCTCCAAAATTAGTCCATCAAAGGAATAAGTAATATATTTAAGTTCTGGTCTTCCTGATATTAACAGACATATTTGCATTTCTTTATAAACATACACCTTTCTATCTTTACAGTGATGGCTATATGGTCTTTATTTTATATAATTCTACTTTTATTTTAATAGAATTTTGTTTATGCAATAATTCAGGCATAGAAAAAGAATAACATAACAAATGTCTGTATACCCCTTACTCAGTTTATGAAACAAAATATTAAATTTGATAACTTTCTAGTTAATACATTCATTTTAATTTTAGACTCTTAAATTCACTCGTGAAAATGGTGACATATTCAAACATGTGGCAAAGGAAAAAGATAAGGATGGAACTAGAAACCGTGACTATTTATATATATAATAATATAATTATATTATTATATATATTTAATTACACAGTATTATCTAATTTATTTCAATGAACCAAATGTAAGCACTTTGATTCTGAACGGTAAATTCAAAGTGGTGCATTCATACTAAAACTTCATAGCTAAGTAAGGTTACAAAATGTCATCTCTCTGCATGTACCGGTTGGTGTCACTATAACTGAGAACATAGTAACAGATTAGAATGAAAAGATGTAAAACTGATTTCTATGTAATCTGGTTATATCATATACATGAGCAGATACATGTATATGAAGTCCATTGTTCCTTTTAGCTCAAAGATGGAATACATTTCGAGAAAATGAAAATAACAGTTTTTTAAAAGACCAAATCTAAATCCATTTTTCTTCTGAAAATTAACATTTTACACATTACCAATTCCCATATTACTTAGAGCTAAAAACAAATCAACAAAACCTTCCCAATGGTGAGAGACAAATATAAGGCCTGGGGGAGATGAGTGGGAGGGGTCACAGAAAAAGGACCTGAATCTCTTACCTGTGGGCAGCTTGATATTGTGAAAAAAAGAGTTCCTCTTCTGTAAACCACTGCTACTTAGTTCATTTGCATAAACATTAAAAGCTAATGCAGATTTCTAGGTCAGCCTTCTTGAGTTTAAATTCCTTGTTTGGTTCATACTTATGAAAAAAACATACAGTAGAGGTTGGCTACATATTAAATTCCCTTTCAAACAGTGGTTCACATCTGTTATGTAGTTTGGATGCAGCAAACACCCCATTAACCACAATAGCTAAAAAAAAACCTCAGACAGTATGCCAATGAAGCTCACAAAACCCACAAAGTATATCTTCCAAATGACTGTTGCAAGTGAAGGTGCCTAGAATCAGAATTCTTTGTATTGCTTTCTATGCTGCCATTAGGTCTGCAGCAACTGTGTGCAGTTAAGTACCTCCCACATATTACCCAATAGTATCAAAAGACATAAATCTGTAATAACAATATACATAAAAGCTTAAGAGGATTAAAGTTTCACATCACTCCATTTGTTCATTATCAAATGTGGGGGTCTCACTACTCCTTTTCTAAAGCATCAACTCTGTTCTTTCACTCCAAAAGGCTGAATTCTTACACATTCCAAACAGAAAATCCATGACATATATTATGTGTTTCCCTAGCACAGCCAGACTGCAGTTACAGCTAGCTGGCGCCAGTAAGAGCAATTTACATAAAGCAGTCCTCATTTCATGACCAAACTAAAGAAGAATACTGCTGAGTAAACCCTCCCCATTTGTTACCCAACAGGCACTGACTGGTTCTAGAATGTATCTAGTTATCTATTTACTAATAATTCAAATTTAAGTAACAAAAGAAAATCAATTTCTAATTTTTATGCAACTGACATTTCACCCCACCAAAAATATTAACTCCCAGAGATACTCAAAAATATTAGTTTACTTGTGGCATTGATCAGTATGATTATATAAATTCACTGATTGCTACTTTTAACAATCATTAAGAATATAAAGTTCACAATACATAAAAGCTATCTCATTCTACTGTTCAGCTACCTTTCAAATTTTGTTAACTAACCAACTGAAGAGTAGATTTATTAGGTATCACTATTATTATGGTTAAATAATTCAGTATATTTACCATTAGTTACTATTACTAAAGCATGTACTCAGTATCAAAAGTCAAGCATGCTAAATTACAAATATATACACAAGAACATATTTTATCAGTGGGTCATTTTCCCTGGACCTATTCATAGAGTGCTTTTATTGGCCAGATCTGACTAGGCAAAAGTTGAGTTGTCACCCTATAAGGTCCTTACTTTAAATATTTAAAAGTTATTTTATGACCCATTAATGTATGAGTTTACATTTCTACTGCTATTTTCTCTTGTTTTATTAAGAGAATAGATACAACATATTTCATTTGCAAATAACAATCCAAAAACCGGTTTTGTGCCATATCTGAAAAGACAGCGTAATGAAAATGTGCTTTAAAATGCTAACTGGGATTATCCAAAAAAAAAAAAAAATACTTAATTTTAAATAATCTTTCCTGCTGTCTTAAAACATAGTTCTTAAATTACCCCTACTGCATAATAAAGATAATGAAGTTGTAAATGAGAAGAATGATAAATTTATATGCCAATCAGAAAATGTACTCTTCTAATCATAAATGCTACCTATCATCATAAGCAAGAAGTTTTCCTGAAACAACTATATTCTCTTCTCAGGATCTGTGACCCATAAACAGCAGCAGAAGGGACAGAGAAAAATATATTGTGGCATAAATTCACATAGAATATGCTAAACAAAGTAATAAGGTAAGAGTTAAGATTTTATGCCAAAAGAGCTTCCTAGAACCATATATTGATCATAAAATCTCAGGGATGAAAGAAAGGTCTCAGAAATCATCTAAGTACTATATTCCTAGCAATTTTAATTCTTTTAGAATTAAAAGAATTCTCTTCTCTCTAAAGGGAATTTATTTTCAACTTGTATATGCATTCAACTCTTTGAAATTAAGTACTTAAAAGGCAAGGGCCTCAGAGTCATTTAGCACAGCATAAAAGAATGTGAAGACTACAAGTATTTAAATATTATTTTTTAAAGGTCAAATACACTAACCAATCACCCCAACTTCTTAGGATTAATTAATCCTAAGAAGCTCAAATTCTCTACAACCTACCTACAGAGGTGTCAAGTTGTTGATCCAGCTCAATGCTTCTAAAAATAACAGCAGTAAAGGACCAGTGTTTAATTTCCAACTCATCACAGATCAATTCTTTTGTAAAATACAATGAAAATAATTTAAAAGGCATACAAAATATAAGCCTCGATTCTTTTATTAGATTCACTGACATAAAACTACCTTAACTAGACATACAAAAATTTCTCACCATTCTATTTCCATTATAAGCCCCAAGAACAAACAGTTCTTGAACTGAACAAAGGAATATATTTGAATAGTATTTGTCTAAATCCTGGCTAACTATTCTACTCTATCCCCCTATTCCTAATTTCTTAGTGTCATAACCTTCTCATATTTCTTGTCTGTCCTAACCCCACAGTACCCACAATGTAAACTCCAAAAGCACAGGATCTTGTATTTGAAACATCAAAACACTGCCTGTCCAAAATGAAGAAAAAAGAAAGAAAGAAAGAACAAAAAACACTGCTTGGCCAACTGTTAAAAAACTTTTTGAAAAAGTGATCAAAGTTTGACTAGAGATATGAATGATGCTGACTTGAATAGGCCTAAAGTAAATCAGAATACAGGGTAAAGGATGATATGGTCCATATTTTAAAACTTCAACTTCTGTGTAAGAACACAGGAAAAGATGTTTATTTGATTCAAAATTTATATTTTGGGTAGCACATGATCTAATTTAACTTGTATGGTCAGTTTATTCAAATACCATAATCACATGGAACCATGAATAGGGAGTGACATCTTATTGGTTTGTACAGGTTAATGTGATGCCCAGATACATTCCAGAGTAATATGCACAGAGAATAAAAAAGTACTTGCAATGTACCCTTGGGGGACTAGGGAGCAAGGAGGAAATATTAAACTTCTTCACCTGGGGGATTCCTGATAGTCTCACAATCATTGGGGACAACCAATTTAAAAATAGGCAAGTCTTCGATCTTGGGGCTCACCCTATGAAACATTTCTACAAAGGAGAAGCTAAGCTTACTCATAATCACACTTAAGAGTAACCCTCAGAATACCTCTTTTGTTGCTCAGATGTGGCCTCTCTCTCTAAACCAACTTGGCAGATGAACTCACTGCCCTTCCCTCTACCCGCGTGGGGCATGACTCCAAGGAGTGTAAATTTCCCTGGCAACATGGACCAGGGCTGCCAGGGATGAGCTGGGACCTGGCATCATGGGATTGAAAAGCCTTCTTGACCAAAAGAGGGAAGAGAGAAATGAGACAAAGTTTCAGTAGCTGAAAGATTTCAAACAGAGTCAAGAGGTTATTCTGGAGGTTATTCTTATTTATCATATAAATATCCCTTTTTAATTTATGGTGTACTGAAGTAGCTGGAGAAAAGTTCCTAAAACTGTTCAGCTGTATTCCACTAGCCTTGATTCTTAAAGATGACTGTATAACTATATAGCATTTACAGTGTGACTGGGTGATTGTGAAAGCCTTGTGGTGCTGCTCCGTTTACAGAGGGCATGGGCAGATGCGTAAAAAAAACATAATGACAAAAAATAAATAAATAATGGGGGGTTAGGGATAAACAAAATTGAGTAGACTGAAATATAGTGGTCAGTGAGAGGGAGGATTTAAGGAGTATGGGACGTATTTGTTTTTTCTTTTTATTTATTTGTCTGGAGTGAGGCAAGTGCTCTAAAACCAATCATGGTGATGAATACACAACTATATATGTGATGATATTGTGAGCCATTAATTTTGTACTTTGAATGGACTGCATGTGTGTGAAGATATCTCAATACAAATATTAAAAATACTACCTGGCAAATAATAGGTGAATAATAACTATTTGTTAAATTTGTTGAATCGATTGATCAATTCACAGCCCACTTCTGTTTTCACTTCACAATGCTGCTTTAGCATAAATAAGAACCTTCTTTTGTTCCCTTTGAGCCCTTTAAAAGTCTTCATTCTGGGATTCTAAAATCCTAGTTCTCTGGCACTGGTACTGTAAACGAGCCAGGCCCCTAATAAGCCCCCTTCCCTAAAGAACCTCTCCTAAAACAGTCAGTAATCCAGACTTCTCCCTTCCTGAAATGGAAGGAAAAGGGAAAAAGAGGGGGAGGGAAGGGGGAGGGGTGAGCAAAGGGAGGGAAGGGAAATAGAGACGGAGGAAGGGAAGGGAAAAAGGGAGGGAAGGAGGGAGAAAAGAAAGAAAGAAAGAAAGAGAAATATATTTGTGCTGGAAGGAATCTTGAGAGGAAAAAGCAACCAATATTTACTCATACTTACTCTGTGCCACCCACAAAACAATATATGTTTTCTCTTTATTATCCTCACTGAAATCCCAGTATAAACCCAATATGATGACATTATACCTATTTTAAAGATAAGAAAATTGATGCTCTGAAAATAAATAACTTGTCTATTTCCATGAAACTCTTAAATGCTAACAACTAGAGAAATGGGACAGTGGCTGAAGAGGATGAAAACAGTCTGCTAGCTGTCAGTTTTTGACCACTGAAAGAGAACTGTACTGTTCTTATTATGATCCTCATTTGTACTAAAACACTGGAAACTCTAGGCTCTAAATTCAAGACACCTTTTCAGAGAAGTTATTTTCTTACAATACATATGGAGGACTCAGCCAGACCAGAGATGAAACATTCCTCCTAAACTCTTCTAATTCTATAATGTCTGCATTCTATACTGGCTTTACTTAATAAATATATTTGCCACCACCCATATACAGCAAAGGATAGCTTATTTATGTAACAGTGTAGGACCCAGTAATACGAACATGAATATATAAAATTACAAAGGAGATATGTCATTAATTAGCACTTACTGCTTCTAAAACAGGAGTTATGAGAAATCTCCCATACTTTTAAAATATACATTCGCTGATCCAATCACACTTGACAAAGTATGCAACATTTAATAAGCAGATAAACTGAACAGCATTCAAATATTACTGGAAAAATCAGCACGCTAGATATTTGTATTATTCCTAAACACTACGTAAACTGATACCCAGCATATCCTTGCCAGAAAAGTAGGAATTTCCCCCCATTTTACAGAAGAGAAAACAGAATCAGAAAAGGGATGAGTTGGCCAACATCAGAAAAAAATTGACTACAACAGTATGCAAATGTAGATTAGGTTTAGACTCTTGTTTCAGTACACTTTCCGTCTCCACATTTTCCTTAGAAATGTATGATACGGCCCTTATAAAGGCCTACTATATGGAGTAAACAAAGACAAGAAGTGACCAAAATAATACCATAAAACCTCAATTATCCAGCTCCAGATTTACTATATTCTCAATTATCCAACTTAATAGCAAACATGAAATTCAGCATAGAAAATCTGAAAATTGTCACCAATACCAGAAGTAATAATCCCAGTCAGATCTAGTTTATGCTCACAGTTGCAAAAATGCAACATGACACTGAAAGAATTATCAATATCCTCTTGGGTAATCATAAGGTATTGCATAAGTGATAATCACTGGCGTTTTCTTGTGAGGGGATAAATTTTAATTAGCAAGAGAAGGTAAAAAGAGTGGATCATTAATACTTCCTTGAGGTACTACTCTGAAGAAAAACATAAATTGGTCAATAATTTCAACTTGGTCAATTTTTTTACAGCATTTGAAAAACACAAGTTTTAAACACTAGAAACTCCCAAGACAGCAAGCTGATTATGAGGCCTGAGGGAAATAAGATAATTAAGGCCACAGCACATTCACTTGTCTATGTCATACTCACTCATAATCTTATTGAAAGAAATAATGGTTAGAATTCCTCACCCATATTGATTTTTTTTTTTTTTTTTTTTTTTGCTTTTAGGGGTAAGCTCACGTCTGGATTTACATAAATTAAGGTTCAGAGTATAATAATCTACCCTTCCACAACAGATGGCCTATAACTTGACAATGTTAATAAAAATGAAATACATACACAAAAGTTGTTAATGGAACTAAAATATTGATCCCAGGGTATTTTTTAAATCACTCAACAAATAGGAAAAGCAATTATCTTATTTAAATTAAGAAAAAAATACTTTTAAAAAGTTGTATAACAAGAGATTGCAGGAAGGCCGCAATTTTAAACTGCGAACAAGTCAGGCAAATACAGAATTCATACTCTCTTCGTGAAAGTCAAAAAAGAACATAAAGATGATATGTTCTAGAATGCATTAAAAATGATTTACACAGTATACCACAGCAGCTGGGGATCTACAAATAAGCTAACTATTTTCGGTAGCTAAAATAAGACTATTGTTATATGTGACCTTCTGTTTCAAATTGCATTCTCATTATAATAGCCTAATTGTTCTAATTGTATTACATGGATTTATAAGTAAACTATAAATATAACATTATAAAGTAAGTATACAACAAATACTATATTTATGCCTTTTATATATTGGGGTCCCACATAAGAATTTAATTTGCAAAAGTTACTGTATTAAAAAAAGTTCAAAACTTACTGTTCGATGATTTATTTGTCTGTGACATATTCATAGCACTATTGACAAAGTCAGGTGATGTACTATATCTTTAGGAAAAATTTTAATGAGTAGTAACAATTTAAGAAAAAGAAAACTCAAAGTGTTACCTGTTCTGCTATGTAGAATATTATGTTAATATAATAAATATTTCATTCTTCCACTTTTCAGGGTACCTGTGGAATTACTATATCTCAATAAACATTTCTACCTCAGAACAATGTTAAAGATTTTTGAAAAATTTTAAACTAAATTTATAAAATTAATGAATTATATTACTTTTAAATACAGAATAAATTTAAATTAAAACTGAGGTGTGCATAAACAATATCATTTAAATAAGACATTGGAGTATTTACTTCAGTTCTATGCTGAATGAGAAATTAGTTATGAAGAAAAGCCTAGAAGAAGTAAACTTATTTCTAAATTAAAAATTTGAATGAAGGCCCAATTTAAGCAAAAAATAATTAGAATAAAAAAGTTAAGTACCATAAAAATATAAGAGAGTTAGATGGCCAGAAGGAAGAAGCATGATGAAAAAGAATTAGAACCACAGCACAAAACAAAAAAAAAAGAAAATCTTATAAAATTAAAAAATTTTCTTTCTATAGTTATAATTTATATTCAGAGGATTAACATTCTTCTCAGGAAGCTACTAAAATAATAACTCCTTAAAAAAATTAAAAAGAAAAGACAAATCACACTATTTCTGCAAAACAAGGCTTATTTATGCCTTCTTTTTTTAAAAAAAAAACCTATTCAAATAATATTGTTTGTAATTTCTACTGTCAAATATTAAACTAACTAAAATATCCAACACAAAAGGAATATTAAGTCAATTAAGACCAGAAAAGCATTACTGTGGTGATCATATGTTCTGGCAATGAGACAACAAAAGATGGTGTGAAAATACAGGAATTTAACCTTTGACCTCATCATCCTATGTACTGTTTCCATAAGAGAGGCTTAAAGGTTCTATCAGCAAATATTTACTTCAACTTTTTACCAAACAAGGTCTAAGTTCATCTTCCTATAAAAACTCAGTAAAATTAAAATGTTTTTTAATTTGAATGTTTAAAGACAGAGTAATTGGTTCTTACCTCTGGTCCTGATGCATGTTACAAGTCTCCTCACTGGCATACTTGCTGTCTAAGCAGCTACAAAGACTAGGTCAGCAGCCATTTTGAGACAGCTGCACTGTCTCAGTTGCACTAAAGTCTAATTAAGATGGCTGCAATGTGCACTCAAGAACGCACACTGAAAACTCAGCTATCTATCAAACAAAGCCCCTCCCACTTTGTCAGCCTGCAGGAAACACACACAGATAACAGCTAATGCATATACTGCAAGAAACAATGCAGCTACTCAGGACACAGAAAAAGAAAACAGAGAAGGCAGCAAGCCAGTTTTGTAACATAGTGCCTGTGAATCCTGACTTGCAATACAAACTATGGTCACATCCAGATCCCACACAACTTGAAATCCATGCCACATATTAGCAGTTACAGAGATAGAGCCAAATCACACAGAGCAAACATCAGGGAATTTGCTTGAAAGAAAGCCTCCATTTCAGTCCAGAAAAAAGAGTCAAATCCTGCTCAAGTCCCCCCATCCTCCCCCCTTTTTTTATCTTGTTTGTAATACTTTTATCAAGGAAAGAGTGCCTGTTACGTAAATTCTGGAAAATTAGGTTTTTAAGATCCTGAGAGTCATCTGATCAAGTTAATTTCACTTTATAGAAGGCTAATTAAAGATTTTCCCCCACAGAATCTAAGCCCCAAAGTGCTCAAATCTAGCAGAATGTTTGAAATTTCCACTAAAAATCTTGAATCCTGACATTACTTTAACAGCTAGGGAAGGGGTAGAATCCTAACATGACAACAAAGCTTATTTTGGGTAATTTACCATAAAGACAAATATCGTTTCTTCTCTGGTGGTCCTCATGGTCCCAAGGCATCCCCAGATGAGTGTTGATCCCAGGACAAATTACATTTCATATCCCACCACCATCTTCCCAACATTTTTATACAAGTGAAAAGCAAATAAAAATAAAGATCTGGACACCACTGGGACAAAAATCAGGGGGTACAAAAGGCAAAAATCTAGTCTGAAAGTGGGTATGTTTCTGAGAGATTCCAACAAATTTGTCTTGGTTTACAGTACCACAGACATCAAGAGAAAAAAAAGGACAAAAGCACAAAAAGAATCTGTTTGCTTGATCACTCACATCAGCTAGAGAATCTACCTTTTTCCTCTCTCTTCCACAACTATCTTCCTCTAGCTTAACTGCCGTATGCTACCATCCCATCTCTGTCACCCGGATGCGGGTTATTTATTTAAAAAATTTTAGGGTACAGAAGAGGGACGGTAGGGGTAGAGCTATAAGGAGACTGGTCCTATGAGTTGATAATTGTTCAAGCTGAGTGTGGGGCACATGGGGTTCATTATTTCATTCTATTTGGTATATATTTGAAATTTTCCATATGTTCACAAAACCAAACAAGACACCCAATACCAAATACTCAACTTTTAAAGGGCCCTTGATTCTTCTCCATGAGGCAAACTGGGTAAAGTATATAAAAACTGCTTTAAATACTGTTTCAGAAAAAAAAGTTAAGAGTTCATTTAAGTCAGAGTAATTGTTCAGGAACAACTGTGATTCTCCGAGAGTGGCTCATTAAAAGCTAAAGGTTGGAAACTGGGAAGGACTGGTAAAGGGCAGAGATTACCTCAGCACTGGAATCTGAATAAGGTTAATGGGAATACAAATACAGCGAAGAAATTTAGAGATGCTTGAAGAACAGTTTCTAACATTCAGGAAGAAAATTCTTTGGGGGAAATACACCCTCTATATTCACCTCACCCCATACCTTGTTAAGACTCTCTTGTATTGCCAAATACCTTTCCAATATAAATTCTGGCTACTTCTTTCTCAGGCTAAGCTTTCCTGGCAAGGGGCCAGCTATAAATAGTCATAAGAACTACTTTTCAGCTAATTTAGATTTCAAAAAAATAAATTCCATTATCGCACCCACCCATCTTCCTCCAGCCACTACCATCATCTTACTACCATTTCGTTAGATTTTCTCAATTATTCCAAGGCACATAAGTGAAGTCAATAAATATACATAAGTGTACACACACGCGCACACACACACACACTTCTGCAAGGGATTCTGAAGAGCAAAGATACAGAGAGATGTTAAGATAAATATGAATCAAACCTTCAGACAGTTTTATAAATCTAACAGGTCAATTACCTCACACACTAACCCCATAAGGTAGGTTTTATCTTCAATTCATGATTGAGGAAACAAACTAAGAATTATGACTTCAAAAATGTGTTTCAGGGCGGGCCGCGGTGGCTCAGCGGGCAAAGTGCTTGCCTGCCATGCCGGAGGACCTCGGTTCGATTCCCGGCCCCAGCCCATGTAAAAAACAAACAAACAAACAAAATACAATAAAACAAGAAAATGTTTAAAGATGTTTCCCTTTCTTCCTTCCTTCCTTCCTTCTCTCTGTCTTTCCTTCCCTTCCTCCCTCTTTCTAAAAAAAAAAAAAAAAAAAAAATGTGTTTCAAAAATGTGTTAAGGGCTGAAATCTAACCTATACTACACACAGGTACAGGCCATGGAGCTTCATCCACCCCTTCCCAAACTGTGTCTGTTTCTGTGCCTGCTGGAAGTTTAGGAAGGGAATAGATGTTCCACTGCTAAGACCTTTCTTTGAGCTTTAAAAGTCTTTAATCTATAAACAATTTTGCTCATGTCTCACCCTCTGTACCAGCAAATCCTATTTACGATTCAATTTAAATCATCTTCTCACTGAAAATCTGTTCTTTACTCTCCTTTCTCTTTAATATGTCCATCCTCCAAACCAGATGTGATTGCTATCTCAAGATCTTTTATGAAAACCATCATCATAACTTGGCACATTTCATTACTTACACATTTTGGAAGATGCCACACAAATAGTACTGAAAAGAATAGAATAGAATTAAGTCTAGTCGACTACTACATTTTCTAATGTCACGTATGAAAACTACAAAGAACCTGTAAATAAAAGGTTTCACTGTACTGGGTGCAAAGTAAATACACCTTTCACTCATTTTAGTTACAAAGGTATTATTATCAACATTATACATATTAAAAGGGAAAAGAAATAATAGAACAGTGTTAAGATGGTGAACTGAAAACACCTAACTGCCCTCCTTCCTTAAGTCCCACTAAAACGATGTATTTTTAAGCATGTATCCTCTTAAAGAAAAGGGAGAAAACTCATAAAGACAAAAGCTACAAATATTTTTAGAAGGTGGAAAATAAGTGAGATGATAGGCAAGTAACTGAGCACTCCCCAAAATAATAAATCCCAAGCTGCCATGGGGACAAGTTAAGGACTAACCTGATATATATGGCAGAATTCTCAAAAGACATAGGAGCTAGAAGGACTAGGCATCTTAAAAAATGGGAATGAAGAGAGCATAGTATAGTGTGGCTAAGAAACGGAATACAAGAGTAAGCTGTTTGAAAAGCAGTAAAATATCTTAGTTGTCCTTTTCAATTGCAATCTCCACCGAATATCTACAAAAATCAAACAAAAAAATTGTCTGGTTTTCGAAAAATTGTTCAGATGTATCCAGTTATAAATGAGAATAGCACACACAAAAAAGGGGGGGGGGGGGTGGATTAAGTGATCTAATTCTGATTGCAGACACTCCTGGCTCTCTTTCTCCATTAATCTCCTAGAATGCTGGCAATCAGATTTTTTTCCCTGAATGAAAATGGAAAGATGATTCTCTGGGGATATCCAAGCAGCCCAAGAAATAACACTTTTGTTAGGACCAAAATTACCCACACTCAGATCACCCTATGGTGAAGTTGAAAACTGACAAATTCAGATATTCCAATCAACCTTTTACTCTCTCGTCACATTATGCAGTCAGCCAATGAAGAAGGCAAATGAACAAAAGTTTCTAACATAGAAGACAGAGCAAAATCATACAAAAAAACAATGCAATAAATAATGCTAGAAGAAAATTTCAAAACAACTCACTAATATCCACAGTTAAGATATTATTAGAAATAAAGTATTTAGAGATTTGCTAGATTTATAAAATTAAACATTTGAATCCATTGTGTTTCCATATACCAGGAACAATCAGAGAGAAATGCAATTTTTTTCAAGATGCCATTTATAAAAATGAAAAATACATAGGTACCTTGATAGAGATCACAAAAAAAGATGCGCAAGACAAACAGAAAGTTGGAATAGTTTTATTAAAAAACATTAAATTACACCTAAACAAATAGTGAGACATACGTCATAAGTAACAAAACTACTGTCTTTAAGGCATCAATAATCTTCAGATTGACCTTTAGAGTCAATGCTATTCCAATAAAAATCCCAACAGGGTACTTTTTTGATCCTGAAATTTACAGGAGGAACAAAAGGACAAGAATAATCAACACACTCTTGAAGAAGATACCCTCCCCCCTTTACCCAGATATCATGATATACTTTAAAACAGTATGTACTGGATATACCAATGAGAGAACAGATAGCCCAAAAACCAATCCAAAGTAATATGGAAATTTTATATATGACAGAGGGAACTTGGCAGATTAGTGGGGAAAGGACTACACTGCAAAAACTGATTAACCATAACTTAGCAGATCAGTGAGGAAAAGATGACACCAGGAAAAATGAAATTGGAACTCTTTCTTTCACCATTCATCAATCACAATGCTAAGGGCTATGGTGCGTAAAGCCCAAAAGGGGTAGTCAAGGAGGCTGCCGGGATCTCTCAGATGAGGTGACATCAAGATGAAATTGAGAGATGAAGAGGAATTGGCCAGGAGGAGAGGACTTGGAGAGGGTAGGAAAGACCTGTGTTGTCCAATGCAACAGTCATGCTTAATACTGAGCTTGTGAATCGAATGACTAGTTGAATTGAGATGTGCTGTCAGTGAAAAACAACCAATTTCAAGAACTTAGTACAAACAAAACAATGTAAAATAACTTAGTAATAATCTTTCATATCATTACATATTGAAATGATAATATTTTTGATTAAATAAAATATATTAAAATTGAAAAAGATACTGCATTCATGAACCCAGAATTTGATACCACAGGCAAGGAATATTCAGAAAAAAAAGTAGAAATTCATGAATGTGATAGAATAAAAAACTCAACAGAAGTATCAGATGATAAAGTCAAAGAAATCTCTCTGAATATGGAACAAAAGACAAGGTAGGAGAAATGGGTATAAAAAACTACAGAACCTATCCAAAAATTCTAATTGGAATAACATCATGAAGGAGAAAGGCATTACCAATGAAATAATTTAAGGAAAGTTTCCAGAACTGAAGGACAAGAGTTGTCACACTAAAAGGGCCCAAATGAGCCAGCAAATAGTGATAAACAGATCCCCACCAAGACATAGTATGGTGAAATTTCAGAACACTGGAGACTAATAACAGATACTAAATACAAGCTTTCACTGAGGGGGATATCAGAAATCAACATGGCTTCAGATTCCTCAATAGCAATAATAGAATCAAGAAAATAATGGTGCAGTGCCTTAAAATTCTGAAGGAAAATGATTTTCAATCTAGAGTTCTATACCCAGCCAAACTATCAATCAAGCATAAATTGAGAATAATGACACTTTTTTGGACACACATGGGCTCAAAAAAATATACCTCCTATGCAACCTTTCTCAAAAAGCTACCACAGAATGTGACTCCCTCTACCCCCAGATGACAGAATCATTCAATAAAAAGACAAGCCACATAGAAAATCCAGGAAAAAGATGAAGGAAATTCCCAGAATGGTGAATAAAATTCCAATGATGACAGCTATGCACCAGAAACAAAAAACAACTGGATTTGCTGATGCAATGAGACTCAAGAGAAAAGACATTAGTCAAGATCCTTACTGTCACTGTACTTGAAGACAAAATGTATAGACCAAAAACTAAGCCTTCTGAAATAAACATGAAAAGATCCTTAACACAGAACTACCCTAAGTATTCTTAACTATTACTATTAAATGGAAGCGATTCCTAGGTACAGGCATGCTGACAAAATACTGACAACATCCTCATAATTCAGTGTTATCATACTTGTATCAAGAGAGAATCTCTGTGATTCTGTTAGTACAGAGCAGACACCTAAGTAGATTAGTTAACACAAGGTTAGCAAGACAAGAATTATCTTGGTCTCAATGCACTGTGGTTAATATTTTATTTTTCACGTTAATATGAGAAAAACACTTTCATCTTAATCTATCACTAACCCTCAATTTAAGATATACAAATATTAATTTAAATAACATCTTGATCCAATATCCTCAGAATTCAGGAAATAAAATAAACTGTGAAAGATCTTAAGATAGTTATAAACTAATAAACCATCAGAATATTTTAAGAATAATGATTCTGTAGAAAAATACTGAATATATTGATTGGCCTCATCTAGTTAGTTAGAACAATGATTAAATATTGTATAAAGGACCATGACTGAGTCCTTTTACTTTTTATGAATCAATTTACCCAGTTTCAATAACAATATGTTTTCCCTGAATAAAATTGAAGAATTCAAATTTGTAACCATGAACACAACTGTAACAAGCAAATATAAACCTCTTTTAATTAAGTATGTCAGGGAACAATAACTGCAGGAATTATGCCTACAAAACTTCTCTTTTTTAGCTTACAGAATCTCAAGTTTTAAAGGGATAAAGAATATCACTTCCTGACAGACAAGGAACACTGACAAATATGGGAATTTCAGAGAAACATGATCTATAAAAAATAATATAAGTTTCCTAGGGCTGCCATAACAAAATATCACACACTGGACAGCCTTAAACAACAAAAATTCTTGTCTTCAAAATTCTGGAGGTTAGAAGTACAAAATCTGCAGGAAAAAATTCTTCTTTGTGTCTTCCTGACTTCTGGTGGTTTGTTGGCAATTTTTAGGCATCAATCTCTGCCTCAGTCATCACATGGAGCTCTCTGCTTTGTCTGTCTGTCTGTGTTCAATTTCCACTTCTAAGGAGGACACCAAGGTAGAACCTAATCCATTTTGGCCTCATCTTAACTAATAACATCTTCAAAGGCCTATTTCCAAATACAGTCATATTCATAAGGACTGGAAGTTAGGATTTGAACATGTCTTTTTTTGAAGATACACTTTAACCCATAACAATGCCCTACAACTATAGATACTTTAGGTGAAAATTCATTGAGATAAATTTTATGACTCTTGCTTTTTTTATGTCATAAATTGACAAATAAGTTAATTATAATACTTTATAAAACATCCAGAAAATTCAAGCCTCAGATCAAAAGTATATAGCTTCATAAGAGAGACGACAGAGGTCTTTCTATAGTAATCAATGCCTCATTAGACATAAGTGAATAAAATAGCAAAATAAAGACAGAATCAGAAAACTAAACCAACTTATATGGTCGAAACTGTGCCTTAAGGGGCAGAAACATGACCACAAGGAAAGGTTATGAAAAACAACTGACAGCCTCCATTTTAGGGAGCATTCAATAAATCCCACAGTTGGGAGAAGGGGACCAAGGGGAGAATTATACTCTGAGGTTTTTTAAAACGAAGAAAAAGGGATACTTATGTCTGGATTTAGCTCCCCAAATAAATTACTTCATCCCTGACTTAAGCAATGATGAGTGTCTGAAGAAATGAATGAATTTTGTGAATATAATTACTGAGAGAAAATGGGTGCTATTTCACCCTGAAAAGGCTCACTTCTGTAAATTTAGTGACCTTATTAATCCTGTGGGGTTTTCCTTAAATGTCTTTATTTTTTATTTATTGAGTCAGCCCTAAAGCCTGTGAACCCACACATTTTAAACTACTTTTAAAATGCTTCTTTTCCTTATTAGTGAGTATCATTATCAAACCTACTTTTCTAAATTATTTTTTTTGAGAATTTTCTAAATTACTTATTAAATACATTTAAATTCCAGCTCCAGACATGATGAATATTATCATTTTTCTATACTCTCCATTTGAACAATTGACACACAGGGAGCCCACAATAAGAAAGGGGTACTTTAATCCTGTATTAATCAGTGTAATGCCTGGCTACATCCTAGAATATATTAAGCAGATAATCAAAAAGTACTGGCAAAGCCCCTTGAGGGATGGGAGAAAAAATATGGATCTATTAAACCTTACCATCAGGGAATCTCCTGATATTGTGTCAAACATTAGGACACCCAAATCAATAAGCCATGCCACTGATCCTGAGGCCTACTCTTGTAAAGCTTATGTAGGTATCAGAGAAGCTTAGCCTACCTATAGGTATGCCTAAGAGTTACTTCTAGAGGACCTCTTTTGTTGCTCAGATGTGGCCTCACTCTCTCTAAGCACAACTCTGCAGATGAAAAAACTGCCTTCCCCACCACCTGGGAAATGACATTCAGGGGTAAAAGTATCCCTGGGGGGGGTGAGTGATGACTCCCAGGGATGAATCTGGCCCTGGAACTGTGGGATAAACAATTCCATCCCAACCAATAGAGAGAGAAGAAGTGTAACTAATAAAGTATCAGTGGCAGAGAGTTATAATAAAGTTGAGAGGCTACTCTGGAGGTTGCTCTTATGAAAGCTTTAGTTAAACACTGCTACTTATCATAACTTGCCAAACCCCAACCAGGACCATTCCAGCCAATCCTAAAGAACACTTAGGGCAATATATATGATTCCACAGGGTTCCAGGCACTAGTGTAACTTTCCAGAAAGCTACATAGATGAGTCCCTGGACCAGATAAGTCCTGAAACCTAGAGGGCCCAACCTCTCCAGAACATCAGAAAGTTCCATCTCCCTACTTCATATTATTGACAGACCCCAAACATTTAAAAGTTAGAATGGCCATAGCCCAAATACTCCTAAAGAGAGGAATAAAAAGATCAAAGGTGATGATAGAGCTATACAGAGAAGATAGAATTTAACAATATGACTGCTGTATCATTAAATTGATATCTCTTCTAGTCTCCACTATCTTAGAGCAGCTAAAGGTAAAAACCAAAAATTGTAGAATTGTGACCCATGTCAAAATCTGAAATACGTTCTACAACTAATTGTGGTGCTGTGCTTTGAAATGTATTGCTTTTTTGTATATATGTTATTTTTCACAAAAGAGAAAAAAAATTGTGATGATAAAAAAAAATATTTATGGCTTCTAGCCTCCTATATTCTGGAGCAGCTAGAAGGAAAAATCTGAGAAGAGCTTATGGTAGTCCACGACAAACTCTGGGATCTGTCCTATAACTACTTGCTGTGGGGTTTGGGAATTATAGCTTTTTTATTTCTTTGCTTTGTATATACGATATATTATACAGTAAAAAAGTTTTAAAAAAAAAAAAGCAAGTGAATGAGGGATAGTGAAATAAACCACTGGCAATAAAGACATTTTATTTACTTACAAAAAAAACTACTTATTATTTACTAATCACTTAAGTTTTAAGTTTTGCCTAACTTCAGAAAATGTACAACCATAATCTTTTTATTTGTGTATAGCACAAGGCCCTTAAAAATCACATTTTCCACTTTGAAAACACATGTTAAACGTATAGTTATGACTAGAGGAAAATAACAATCTGTATACAAATGCAAATACAAACTCTACTTTCAGACTAAAAAAAGCAATTTAAGCAACTGTTACTTAGCTTACCTATAGTGCCTGGAACCCTGTGGAATCATATATATTGCCCTAGGTGTTCTTTAGGATTGGCTGGAATGGTCCTGGTTGGGGTTTTGCAAGTTATGACAGGTAGCAGTGTCTAACTAAAGCTTGCATAAGAGCAACCTCCAGAGTAGCCTCTCGACTCTATTACAACTCTCTGCTACTGATACTTTATTAGTATTTCATTCTTTTAAAATATAGGTAAGGCTATATTTCATTCTTCTAAAATAAGCAATTAACCTGCAAGGATAAAAAATATCACACTGAGTATTAAATTAAAATAAATTCCCAATTTTTTCAAAATTAAACTATCATGTTCTAGTACGTTTCAAAGGGAAGTGGGGAGGGGAGCAGAATTCTACCAAATAAGGTATTTACAATAACTGGAATCTCAGCCACAAATCATGAGTACGAAGCTCCCTAAATACCATTTCAAAGGAAAACGTACAGAGTTATATTTGGACTTAGATCTTTAAATGGAAAACCAGTTTTCGTTATTAGATTATTAACTACTTGTGAGAGACCACTTCTCTGGCTTATACGTAGTAAGAAATCCTATTTGTTCATCAATAGCTATTTCTTTCTTCTTTTAAAAAATCCTCTAGTTTTAAATGGGCACATGGCTGTCCAACTAAACATTGCATTTCCCAGCCTCCCTTTTACAGCTAAATATGCCCCAATGACTAAACTGTTACCCATAAAACATGAGTCAGAGAGCCATATACTACTTCTAGATCATACTCTCTAATGAAATGAGCATGTACTCCCATAATTTTCTCCTTTGCCACCAGCTGTTCGAACTCCAATGTTCTACACAGAGGTAGAAGCATATGCTAAAACAAAGTCACCTACAAACCCTAACTTTCATCTGTATTGTTACATAAGAGAGAAATAAACATTTATCCTCTTTAAACAGTAGCAGTCTCTTACAGCAGTTTAGCCACTGTGTCGGTTTGAAAGGATGTATGTACCCTAGAAAAGCCATGTTTTAATCCTAATCCTGTTTTGTAAAGGTAGCTGTTTCTTCTAATCTCTATTCAGAACAGTATGTTTGAAACTTTAATTAGATTATTTCCCTGGAGATGTGACTCAACCAAGAGTGGTTGTCAAACCAGATGAGGTGGAGACGTGTCTTCACCCATTCCAGGTGGATCCTGATTAGTTTACTGAAATCCTATAAAAGAGGAAACATTTTAGAGAAAGCGGGAGATTCAGAGAGAGCAGAGGATGAAGGACAGAACTACAAAGCAGAGATTCCACTGGGTAGCAAATTTTTGAGGAGGAGGAAAATACCTTCCAAGGAGCTGCAGAAGAAGTTAGCAGATGACACAGTGTTTGCCATGAGCCTTTCCAGCTGAGAGAGAAACCCTGACAGTGTTCGCCATGTGCCTTCTCACTTGAGAGAGAAACCCTGAACATTATCAGTCTTCTTGAATCAAGGTATCTTTTCCAGGATGTCTTAGATTGGACATTTCTATAGACTTGCTTTATTTGGGACATTTCCATGGCCTAAAAATTGTTAACTTGCAACTTATTAAATTCCCCTTTTTAAAAACCATTCCATTTCTGGTCTGTTGCATTCCAGCAGGTAGCAAACTAGAACAGCCACTGAGTTCCTCAAATCACTTTGTTGTTGATGTTCTGGAGGGGTCAGCTCTTCCAGAACATCAACTAGTTCGTTCCATCCCCCTATCTCACATTATCGACAACCCCTTTCAACATGAAAAATTTGGCATGGGAATAGCCCAAATGCCCCTAAAGAGTGGGAGAAAGATCAAAAGTGACAGTGGAGTTATACAGAGAAAGTCGGGTTTAACAAATAAGTATGAGTACTTAATCATACTGATATTACTTTTCACCTTTAGTATCTTAGAGCAGCTAAAAATAAACACCTAAAACTGTGGAATTGTAACTCATACCAAACTCTGAAATTTGTTCTACAACTTATTGTTGCAATGTACTTTGAAATTTACTGCTTTTATGTATATATGCTATTTAAAGAGAAGGAAGAGTATAACAGAGAGGACAGGATTTAACAAATGAGTATGACCACTGAATCATGACATTGATGTTTCCGTTGGTCTCTGATGTCTTGGAGCAGCTAGAAGGAAAAATGAAGAACCATGGAACTGTAACCAGTGACGAACTTTAGAATTCGTTCTATAATTACTTGTTAAAATGTATTTGGAAATTTATTGCGTTTTTGTATGTATATTTCACAATTAAAAAAAGTTAAATAAATAAAAGTTCAAGGTGATCTCTCCTTCCTCTTCCATACTTCTCCACTCCTTCCTTTTCTTAAGGCATTCAATCTAATAAGGATAACAGGGCAGACACATTCCTAAGGCTCCAAAGCCTTAGTTGAGTAGTGTCAAACATCATTGTTCCATCAAACCATTTTTCTCCCGGTCTTCAAAACAAGCCAATTCCCTTCCTACATTGTAGATTTACTCTTGTACAAAGGGGAGGACACTCTCTTTCAGAATTACTGACCCACGATGAGATCCTTTTATGGCTTTAAGAGCTCCAAAGATCACTGCTCTAACACATGGTTCAAAATTCTTATAAGAGTGTAGAAGTGTCAAGGAGTGATGGACCCCGAATTCCTAGGTACCCACCAAGACAATGGTTCTACAAAATAGCACAGGGATATAAAAGAATGAGAGAAGGAAATATTCCTAATGATTGGGAGAAGGATCAAAGGAGAAGGAGGAATTAGAGAAGAGAGGATTTAACATTTGAGTATGACTACTGAAATATTATATTGAGATTTCATCTTGGAGCACTAGAATACCTGAAATTGTGGAACTGTAACCCATATTTTACTTTGAAATTGTTTTATAACTACTTGTTAAAATGTACTTTGAAATTTATCACCTTTTTGTATACATTTCACAACAAAAAATGTTTAAAAAAAAGAAATGAAGGCATTATTTTATATATATCACACAACTATCTCACATTACTGTCATACAATGGGCTCTCTCCCAAACCAAATATGTTCTGTATTATTTGTATCTACAAATAATACAGAACATATTTATTATAATATTCATTATCTTCATTTCCCAGACTATCTGGTTTATCTAGGTCCAATAATAAAAACATATTCTCCTTTCTCAGGAAAGCACCATAAACTGTTCCCTTATGCCACTTAAATTTTTTGGAAGGCAACGGAGGAGATGCCAGAGTCATGAAGACTCAAAAATCTAAATGATCAAAAGTCAAAACTGAAAATACTCATACTATATAAATAAATCATACTATATAAATAAATCATCTGACTTTGCATGATTTAAAACACTGAAAATGCTCCCCAGCACCTACACTCTCAGTCTTCAATACTAAAATGGTTTTCCACCATGCAACCTGAAGCATTTACTTTTTTTTTTTCGGCTTGAGCAAGCTCAGGGAATTGAATGTGAACCTGAAGCATTTATAAACTAAGTTTCATTTTATGGAATTCACTGCTTTATTTGAACAAATCAAAATGCCAGGAGAAAACCCTGATTATTCTGTGGATTATAAGAAGTCTTGGCCTCTCTAAAGAAACCTAACAAAGTCAAAAGGGCAACAATCTACAAAAGAAAAGCTTCACTTGTGGATAGGCAATATTTACATACTTTAGGGAACTAACAAGGACTTGGAATCCACAGTTATTTAATGATTTTTTTGTTATATAGTATTTAAATGCTAAAACACCACCTAATTTTTATCTATCATGTATTCCACAACTCAAGGAATTTAGGAACTCAATGCAGGAACTTTTTCCTCAAACTTTCATGGTTAATGAAACAAAACGGATATGTGATTTCCTTGAAAACCTAGATATGCCACACGTATAAATTTTCCATATGCCTCAAAACCTTAAAAAAAAAATCTTAAATCTTTCTAAACTAAATCATACACTTCTTTGCCTTCTTGAAAAAGCTAAAACATAATTGAATATTTTCAATGATACACAATCATTAATTAGATCTATCATCAATTGCCATAATGAACATGCAACAAAAATACTGATTCAGCTCTAGGAATACCAATTCCTAAAGTAAACTGCCCAAACCTCAATTTTTAAATTCTTACATTTAATGTTTAAAATCTGATCCCTGGGTGCATGGGTGCTTCAGTGGTAGAATGCTCACCCTCCATGCAGGAGGACCTGGATTCAATTCCTGGTCCATGCACCCAAAAAATAAAAAATAAAAATAAAATAAATTCTGATCCTGCATTGTAACCCACATCAGATTTTGAAATTTGTTGTAAAACTACTTGTTAAAAAGTACTTTGAAACATCGCTTTTTTGTATATATATTTCACAATAAAAAATTTTTAAAAATCTGATCCCTCCTCACAAGCAAGATGCTTGCCATAATTTCTTACCCCATATAAGGGGTAAGAACTATATATTCATTTCCCTAGTAGTACTTCTCCTTTCCCTAATTTGATACTTTTTATCAGTCTGAGAAACCAAGGAACATAAATTATCAGAACTATGAAAACTTCTTAACTGAAGACAAAGTTCACTAAAAAAAAGTAAAATATCCAAACACATTTGCTTGACGAAGATCCAGAGACTTTTCATTAAGAAAAGGTAAAACAGTTAAGAAAAACAAATAAATTTTAACATTTGATTTCTATCTTTATTTCCTTGATTTCACTGTTCATGCCTCCACCAATTTCCAAGTTAATGAGTTCAAAAAATAAAATATCTTGACAATAATCTCATTTTTCCTATACCCACTATAAAAAAGATAAAAGGTAGAATCATAACTGAAATAAATCACTATTAAAATATTCTCCACTGCAGTCAGCACAAAGAATAAAATCAATGGAGAATAAATTTATAACCAAAAATGAGGAAAACATCTTTATAAGAGAGTAACATAAAATTTTAATAAAACCAATGATACTAAAAAAAGAGTTTTATATGTATAATGGATGGATGAGACTCCATCCTGGCCAGAAAAGGAATTAGATGACTTTACAAAATTCCTCAATTAAAAAAAAAAAAAAAAATCCATGTTAAACAAAAGACTTTGGTTTCAAATACTGTAAAATACTTTATTTTGAACTCTGTTTTCCCCACACCTAAACTTCATATTTGCACTTCTTCATGTCATCATGTTCTGAAGCAGATCAAAATTAGAAAGGTAGTCCTATGTGACAGTTACGTTCATGCATCACCAGCTAGGTTATGGTGCCTGATTGTTTAGTCAAGGAAGGAGTGGCCTGATTACTCTTGTGAGGGTGTTTCATTGATGTAAGTCATTATCCAATAAATTACACCTATGGCTAATTATATCTACAATCAATAAAAGAGAATGTCTTCAGCAACGAGAAATATCTCATTCAATCAGGTAATTAAAAGTAGAATTATTTCAGCAGTCAGAAAGAACAATTTCTATGTTCTACTTCAGCTTAGTCAGCGTCTCTGGGGAATTCAACATCACCATCGAGTTCTCAACTTATAATCTACCATACAGAATTCAGACTTGCCAAACCCCACAGTCAAGTGAGCCAATACCTATAACAAATCCCCTAACATTTATATACAGATATATAATATATATCTACACACATACACACACACAACCTGTCAGTTCTGTTTCTTTGGAGAGAACGAACCCTAATATATCTTATATCCTTTCCCAACTCACCCCCATTAACAATGTAACACCACTAGGAAACCAGTAAAATAACATTTAATGAAATCACAGGTATCTCAAATTTTCCCAGAGTCCCTAAAAACAGTGCATTCTGTGGAATCTATAAGAAATGTATCATATTCATGGGTAAATATGTAAATTCATCCCAAATTGAGGTTTACTGCAATTCTGCGCAAAACCTCAACTAACTGGCATTTTAAAATTTTAGTAGATGAATCTAAATTTAGGCAAAACCAACTGACAGGACTATTTAATGAAACTATGAGAAGAAATTTTGAATATTGCTGCTACATACATTCATATAGTTTGTGGAGCTACAGTAATTAAAACAGGGCCCAGATACAGGGGTTAATCATATTGTAGATTTTAGATTATGTATTCCTTTGAGAAATTGAAGAGAGTTTAACGCTTTCCTGAAAAATGTGCATATATACAAATGCACATAAAATTATGTACAATTTCAAGGCAATCCATGAAACTCTTTAAGCAGAGCTACAGAACCCCTAGATAAGTCAGCGAACCCTAGTTTAAGTATCATGGTTAATGAAACAAAATGGATAGCTCAAATAAAATCTGGTAAATAACTCATGATCAAAAGAAGCAACTCAAAGCAATGAGGAAAGAGATGGATCACCAACATAAAATCCAAAAAAATCCAAGATACCTGGAAATGGATACTAGCACCCTATCTTCAGGCAATGTCAAAAGAAATTCCATATAGAATAAAAGGTTATGTTTTTTAAAAGAACATTTAGAACTGGCTAAAAGGCACATGAAAAGATGCTCAACTTCACTGGCTATTAGGGAAATGCAAATCAAAACCACAATGAGCTACCATCTCACCCACTAGAATGGCCATTATCAAAAAAACAGAAAACAACAACTGCTAAAGAAGATGTGGAGAAAGAGACACACTTATCCACTGTTGGTGGGAATGTAAAATGGTACAACTGCTCTGGAAGGCAGTCTGGCAGTTCCTTAGGAAGCTAAGTATAGAATTGCCACAAGATCCAGCAACCCCATTACTAGGTATATATTCAGAGGCACTGAAGGCAAGGACTCAGACATTTGTAAATCAATGTTTACAGCAGCATTATTTACAATTACCAAGAGATGGGAACAACCCATATGTCTATCAATGGTTAAACAAACTGTGGTATATACATACAATGGAATATTACACAGCTGTTAGACAAGATAAAGACATGAGGCATGTAACGTGGATGAAACTTGAGCACATCATGTTGAGTAAAATTAGGCAGAAACAAAATGATATATACTGTATGGTTTCACTAATACAAACTAACACTAATGAAAGAACTTTGAAAGTAGAAGTTAAGAACACAGGTTATCAGGAGATAGAAATAGGGTAGAGATTGGGCATTTGGTGCTGAAGGAATACCAAGTGTGCAACAAGACTGACAGTAAAAATTCAGAAATGGATTAATACAATGTTTCCTAATTGTAGCACAATAACATAAGTACGCTGAATGTGAGTATGATTGAGGTAGAAGGGCTAGGGGCACGTACGAAACCGGAAGGAGAGAGAGAGAGAATACTGAGATAGTATTACTTAAGAAATGCCCAGTGTGGACAATGATGGTGATTAATGTACAAATAAAAAAAACATATTTGCATGAGGGAGGAAAAAAAATTTAGAATTCTAGGAAAAAATAAGCCATATAGATGAACATTTAGTTGATCTCACAAAAGGTAATATTTTCTAGGCAGAGAAGCTCTGGAAGAAATCACAAAGGAAAAAACGCAGTATGTGTGATTACATAAAAACATAAAACTTTTGAATATGTAAAACCATAAAAAACTTAAAAGGTATTTGATCGGCAAAAAAAAATGCTAAAACAAATATGAAAAGCAAAGAACTAATATTCATAAATAGCTCTTATAAACAAGTAAGAAAACATTAACACCCACCATAGAAAAAGTAAAAAAAAAGAGCTAATTCACAAAATGAGAAAATGCATGGTTAAGGCATTAAAAAATTCAACTTTACTAGTTATCAAAGGAAAGCTGCTGAGCTATTTTTCATCCACCAAATTTGATGGTGGTATGAGAAATACTTTTCAAAAGACATTTAAATTTGCAACAATCTGGAAAATTATCTTACAAGCCTTTGAAATGGTAATTTCAAAGTAATAGTTTGAGCTATATAAGGATGTTCACTGTAGCATTACTTATAATACAGAAATGGACAAGACAAAATTTAACAAAAAAAAAAACACAAGGCCTAGCAAGTCACAGCACGTTCTTACTTGATATAGCAATATTACACAGCAACTCAAAATCATGTGTTTGAGGAATGTTTCATAATTTGGAAATATTTTCACAGTACAACATTATGTAGCCAATAAAAACATTTTAGAAGAACAATGACATGAAGAAATACTCACAATATAATATTAAGTTGAAAAAGCAGTAATAAAATTGTGATCCCAATGAAAAAATAATAGATCAATAAAAATTGACAGATTTATCAAGCCTGGAAAAGCAATTTCGCAAAAATCACTAAAACATTTAGAGTGCTTATTTCTCAATGTATTTCAGAAACATTCTATAATAAATAAAAAAAGGTCACATATTCAAATCATGATTTAAAGAAAAAAGTAAAATTTAATGGTTTATGGCTATGTTTAAAATTCACAAAACTAGAAAGATTTTAAACAACCCCAGTCACTTAGTATTCAGTAACTTGGTCTAATATTTATACAGGCTCCACATGTGTCTAAATTTTGTGGCATCATAACCACCAAACTAAAATTTCAGAATATGGTTACTAACAGGGTACTAAGGAACAGTGCATGGTTACACAGTTCATTAACCTTACTTTTTTTGTATTATATCTTTTTTTAAAAACATGACAGCAAAATTGTCCTCCCAATAGATTTTACATTGTACATTATGCTCTTCAGTGTTTTCAAGTGTCTCTTATGACTTTCAATATTAATTAAAAAACAATCATATGTATACTCAAGCTAAAGCCAAATTTGAAATATATAAACCAAAATATTTCATTTTTCTGTACATGCAAAGGGAACTATGCCCTAAGACCAAAGTTCTTTTAACCTAAATATGTATCTACATATCCATACACACACAGATGTTTTTTCAAATGACATATTTGCAACATTAAACTATCAGAAATAAGTGTTTATCCTGGATTTGTTCGTGTGTGTGTGTGTGTGTGTGTGTCTGTGCGCGCGTTCTTGGGTGGGGGGAAGGGGAGTGTTGGGTAACCACCCCAGAAGAATAAAGGGACAAGATTACACAACTGCCCTCGAAAGACATTTCTGCATAGAAGACTTCAGAGTTGAAGGAATTAAATTTGAAACATACTAAAGATTTTGATGAGAAAAAAAAATGTTTCCTATCACTCTATCTCTGGTGACATCATTTAAATATCCACCATTCAAAACTATCCTTTTCAATTAAATCTAGTTAATAGTTACCAAGGAGGTTGATTTAAGGCAATAAAAACGTTCCCAAACTGACCATGATTATAAAACACTGCCACTTCTTCACTGACAGAATGATTTAAATTTAGGGCTATATAATGCTAAACAAATTGTTATATATACAAACCACTGACAAAGTTTATGAAAATTGTTTTACAAGTTTTTAGCCTCATAAGAAATAATTTGCATAATGGGAAATCATATCAAATAACTTCACTCAGAGGAGTCATATACGACTTAAAATGAGACTATTTGAACTAAATAAATAATACATGAGCAATTATAACCACCTTTTTCAAGAAACTAAAATCAAGCACACTATTAAAAAAATTAAAACAATTGTATCTTCTACACATTAACATGGGAGTTATTAACAATCAACTAAGTTTTACTGGTGGTTACTTGTTTTCCTCACAAAGACTTCAGTGTAGTTGGGACTTTGTGGAACTCTTTATCAGAACAATTGACCAAGTATTATACTTCACTGTGAAGTATAATTTTCATACTGACAAATAAAATAAGAAAGATTTTTAAAAGAATAACAATAATAAGCTAACCAAAATTAAGTATTTCAGAAATAAACAAGTGATCGAAGACTGAAAAAATGTGAAATTCACATTTAAGTAGGTTCAGAGACACATAAACTTATAAAAATTAAAACTTAGTTAAGATTAAAAAAAAAAACGAGGTTTCTTTTAAAACTACATTGTATGTTCTTTCACTGCTTCCCAGGTTCCCCCTATTAGTTTCAAAACACAAATTGTTTCTATTCTGCAAACATTCCACACAACCATGATAGAACTGGTAAAAATAGGGTTAAATATTTGCTAATATGCAATTCAAATACATGCACTTCCCAGGAAAACACTATTAGATGCAAGAAACTGATCGTTAACTTCCTAATAAAACATGAATTCAGCAACACCCAAAAAAAATGAAATTATAATCGAGAACCACAAGTCACACAGTTTTACAGAAAATCACCTCCACAGCTTCTCAGAGAATCGGAGAAATTGAGGAGAGCTTGAAGTCGGTAAAGAAATAAGATATAAAATAAAGGTCTTCCATGAAAAATATGGAAATTTGGAGGCAACAGAATGAAACCCCTGAAAAATATGGAAAAATAAATCTAGAACCCAAATGGCGCCCAATAAGAACATTAGATCTTGAAAATGAATATTGCGCTTGCGCAGCCACCGCCCCGCCAAGCTGCACAACTGCAGCTAGAGCCCTACCCCCGCAAGATCACGTGCTCCCATGCAGCGCCCGTCCGCAACTCCGCAACCGCGCAGGCGCAAACACAACTCCAGCAGCCGCCATAATGCGGTCTTTACTCTTCAGAAATACAATAGAAATTCAAGAAAATGTGGTCATAAGAGCCCCTGGGATTCACATATACCTTTTGGGGCGGGAGTTGAGGGAGGGGGAACCAAATTCCTTCTGACAGAGCCGTCCCGCGCCGCCGTCCCGAACGTTGCCGCCTCAGTCTCGCGCGCCTCAGCCGCCGGGCCGCCGCTGCTGCCGCCGCCTCCGCAGATTCAAAAACAAACCCGCTTCTCTCTTGCACGCGCCGGGGCCGTTATGCAAATTAATGTAGGCGGGTCTCCGTGCGCGTGTGTTGACCACGCCCATTAGGCTATCAACCAATAGGCTTACGGACTGGCCGTTCCCCATGCAAATATCCTGGGTTTTTATTTGAATGAGGAAATTTGGCCCCGCCTCCTACCGTGGAAACCAGAAGGAAGTATGAGGTGGTGGCGCTGCGACTTTTAGTTGCAGCGTGAGGTGTATTTCTGAGTGGACCTTTGTACAATCAGTGAGTAAAGCACTTTGTGAGCGCCCTCTATGAGGCATAGGAAAGAAAAAAGGAAGTGGATATGTGAGAGTTGAAGAACTAAGAAAACATTTTCAAAAAAGGAAGCTGAATATATTTAGTTCTTTTCTGTTTTTAATTCACAAAACATACTTTGAACTGTATTAGTAATGAGGAAATGGAGACAAGATATCTTTTCTTTCAGTTTTCTGTGACACAGCGAGCATTTCCGATCATATCCTTCCACCAAAATTTGTGTCCATCGCATTCAATTTTACCTTGGTAATGAACATTCACTTGAAGACCACAAGGTGTAGAGAGGGCACTACCCTACTAATTGGGAGATCTGGGCTCACATCATGTTTCTACTTCTTACTTACCTGTTGGCTGGAATAAGTGTTTTACTCAGTTTTCTCATCTGTAAAGTGGAAATATTGCCTGTGGTTCAAGTTGGTTGAGAGGGTCAACTGATGAGATAAGTAGTATAAATGTGTTTTGCAAAGGAGGAGGAGCCTTATCAGTTCCTAAGATTTGGTGGTGGTTTTTTTTTTAAGGAATTTCTCCCTTAATCTATCTATTCACTGTTTATTTAGCAATCACCCCACTCTTCTCCACCCCACTCTTCTCCAGAAATATGTTAGATGCTGGAATTAAACAGTGAGTATGACACTGTTCCTTTTCTCAAGAATTTTATACTCTAGTGGAAGAGATGGAAAACTAAAAAGAAAAATGTTCTAAGTAATACAAGATTAGCACAGGGTGTTTAATATTTTTATAACTTGAGACTTTCAACTGGTTTGAAACACAGAATAGCTTTTAAAAGGATTACCTAATCCAGACTTCAGGAATCATAACAGCCTTCCTTCTTCCTCCTTATGTGAGAGAATCTCACATCAGAGGTGATTTAATAAATTTCTTTATCAAAACCTGTACCTTATCCTGAAGCCAATAAGGAATCTCTTAAAAGAGTTTGTCAGGAAATGACATGATTAGATTTGCATTCATTAATTACTAAACTTTGTAAATATTCAGCACAGAACATAGTATTTAAGAGTGCTCAAGTGATAAATAGGTATTCAATTATAATAAAATTTTGGCATAATTTATTTAGTACATAGATGCTCAAATTATAAAATATATGCTCAGTAAATTAAAATATTAGTATAAATATTAAAAGTTCCATTCTATAGGGCAGGCCATGATGGCTCAGCAGGCAGAGTTCTGGCCTGCCATGCCAGAGACCCAGGTTCAATTCTCAGTGACTGCCCATGCAAAAAAAAAAAAAAGAGTTCCATTCTATAACAATAGAGATGGGATTGGAATAATCAAACCCATTAGGTTTCTCTTTATATTTCTTTAATAAGCAAATAAACGGAATCTCTGAATTGTGCTAATGGAAAAGAGTAAATAGTTTAGCATTAATTCACTGATCAGTTGTCTTAGATAACGTCACATTCTATGTTTGTCTCCCAATACCTAGTTTTATTTTATTTGAATCTTGCCAGATATCCCTAATCACACATTTTTACAAACAGTCTCTTTGGCCACTTTGCCTGTTTATTTTATCTAACTAATCTAACTGATTCATTCAACACGCATACTATTTATACTGCATTCAGATACTGTTACACACACTGGAGATGCCCAAAGGAAATAACACTGCCTCTGCCATTGGTCTATAAGTGTAAGAATCATATATAGAGATAAATATGAGAACTTTACTACTAGGAAGATATATACCAAGTATAAAAGAAATATAAAAGAAGAGCACCCAAATCTTCCTTATTATGTGGAAAAACTTCACAGAGATGTAACTTGATCTGACTAATCATGCAGAATTTAAAGTCTGACTGTCAAACTAGCTACAAAAGAAAGAGAATTCAGGTTAGATAAAACAGAAAACACAAAGAATAAATAGGGGTTGGATTCAACTTCTAGGAGAAATAGTATTCAAAATGTTTATTAGTCCCTATGGCACTAGGCACTTATCAATCAGAATGAAAGCAGGCATGAAGACCCCTTATTTTATCAAATATTAATCCTTTAATTGCTGAATTATGTGGAAATAAAGGAGTCATGAGCTAGGAACTGAGGGGCATTCAGAGTTAGGACAATGTTTTAGTTTCTTAGGCTGCTCCAGCAAATACCATGAAATGGTTTGGCTTACATAAAAGAAATTTATTCTCTTACAGTTTTGATGCTAAGAAAATGTCCAAATAAAGGCAGCATCAGGGTGATGCATTTGTCCCAAAGACCTGCTGCTGCCGATTCTTGGCTCCTCTGCCACATGGTAAGGTACAAAGCATTGTCAATTCATCTCTCTCCTCTCTTCTGGGTTTTGTTGATTTCTTTTCTTGCTTCCATGGCTTTCTCCCTCTGTCAGAGTTTCATTCCACTTATAAAGGACTCCAGTAACAGGATTAAGACCCACCCTGATTGAGGTAGGTCACACCTCAGCTGAAGTCACGTCAACAAAAGATCCTACTTACAATGCATTCACACCCACAGGGATAGATTAATTTTGGGGGGGGTACATACAGCTGCAAACTAACTCTGGCACCTATTTACTAATCAGACCAAAGTATTTCCACATTTTATCCATGTATAGCCTTATTGGTTCATACTAACATTCTTCTTAAATAATATTGCTATAGTAAAGCAGATCAGATAATCTCACAAGAGAAAAGAAAAAAACAGTAAAAGAAAACCAAAAATAAAATAAATGAACTTCAATTGCAGCAATTGAAGAAGGAAAACAAAAAAGAATAGCCAAAGGAGAAAACTGAAATTTCTAAATACTTATAAAACATAGCATAAAGTAGTGATTAAGAAAATATGCTCTGAAACTAACTATATGAATTCAAATCCTGTATTTGCATCTTACTTGTTGTTTATATATCTCTATGCAATGCATCCCTATGTATGTAAGAATAAAATTAAATTTAGTTTTCACACAAAATGGCATGGAATGGGGGAAAACAAAATTTACTAAACAAAAGGCTGAAAAACCAGCCCAGACCAGTTCCACAGTTGGGAAGGGGGAAGGAGCCTCTTATGTATGCTTAATGATTGGCACCATTTCCTTATATGGGAAAAAAATGTGAGTTAGACCTCTCAGGTAGGTTGTAACCTTTGGAGTACCCAGACAATGAGAAAACAGAGGAGGGTGATTCCCGTGTTAGGCTTAGGTAATAAATGTTTCTGCCTCCTGTTGTTTGGCACACCAGCCACCACATTGCGGTTGTGTACCCCTTCTGGCAAGATCTTTAATAAATTATTTTCTTCTCCACAATCAGATGAACATTTATTCTCTTTCTGGTACAGTTTTCTTTCCAACATGTATGAAATGGAAATAATAAAAAATAGCCTTACCTGATAAGGTTTTTATGAAGGTTACATTGCAGTAAAGCATTTCAAACAATGCTGGATATATAATAAGAGCTGAATATGTGTTAGCTTACAGTATTTATAGTAGTGGTATTTATAGGAGTACTAGTAATACAGAGGAAACTCAACTTGAGTAGTTTATATCTACACTCCCCACACTCCCATTAGGAAAAAGATGATTCAACCACAACCTAATAATTGTATTACTGGCCTCCAATTTGCAGAAAAGTTTATTGAGGAAGTGAGTAGGCAAACCTGGGAAAATTCAAGAAACAACTCTTGAAAACAGGAAGTCTGGTAGTCAGAATTCTAAGATGGATTCCATGATACCTTCTCCCTGGAGTTAATATCCTATATAATCATCTTCCCATGAGTGTAGAGAGAAATTGTAACACACTCCTTGCAAATAGAATATGGCAAAATATTTGCAGATGTAATTAAGATCCCACATCAATTGATTTTGAGTTAATCAAAAGAGAGATTATCCTATATGAACCTTACTTAATCTGGTGAGCGCTGTTTATAAAAAAGGGACTGGACCCTCCCTGAGGAAAGAAATTCTCCATGCTAACTTGATGAGCAAAGCAGCCATGTTGCGGAAGCCCACATAACAAGTAACTACAGGAGGACTTCAGAAGGTGCATGTAGTCACTCAGACCAAAGGGTGACCTCCAGCCAACAGCCTGCAAAAAGGCCATGTCTCTCAGTCATAGAGCCATGAGGAAATTCTGCCAAGAAACTAAATGAGCTTAAAAGTAGATTCTTCCATAAATACTTGAAAGGAAAGTGCATTCTGGTTGACCCCTTGATTGCAGTCTTGTGAGAAACTCAGCAAGGGATACATATTCCTGACCATCTGAAATTGTGAGTTAATGTATGTTGTGTCAAGCCACTAAATTTATGATAATTTATTGATAAATAATAGAAAACTAATATAGGAAGTCTACGGAGAAGTGAAGGACCATTAGAACGAGCCTCTAAGGTAGATAGGCTCCTGAATGGGTGAAATAAGTCCTGCTGAAAGATTTTTAACTGGTCCTCAGTAAAAAGGATAGAATCAATACTGCAGTTATAGCTAGGAAATGGGTATCACTGCCCTGGTGCCCACATTTTACAGGACCCCTACATATCAAAACATACACACGTTTCAGAGAACACACAGACACCTTTATCACCCAGGATGTGATACTCATCACTGCCATAGTGGAAACCATAATCTAAAATATCTCCCCTCCTTATATTATTCAAAGTCAGATGGGAAAGCTTCCTCACATTTCTAACTCTATGTCCTAAAAACAAAAGGTAACTGTATCAAAATTCTATGAAGTTCTGTGGGTTAAGAAACACATAGCTACATAGTGTGAAGATTTGAGCAGAAAAAAAGAGAAACAAATTGAGTTTGCAAATACTTCCTATAAATTAGCCCAGATACAATAATTCTTACATATCAAATTTATTTGCCAGTACTGTCAAGTATCTGTTTTCTTGCTTCTTCGTATAATTCAGTTTGTAGTTCTGTAAGACTCAGAAATTATTTAACAGTTCCCAACATTTTATGGGGCTGCTAGAATACATTTTGAAATATTAATTCATATGACTTAAATTTAAATATAATATGTAGATCTTCATTTAAAACATATGAAACATGATATTCACTTTTTACATTATAACCAAATAATATTGACTTCTAGAATTGTATATGGTTTATTATTTTTTTGGTAATTTTTTTCTTTTAGAGAACTTTAAGTTTACAGAAAAAAAATGCATAAACTACAAAGTTCCCATATACTATTAACACTTTACATTGTGATAAAATTGTAATTTTGTTACAATTTATGAAACAATATAACTATAGTTGTACTATTAGCTATAGTCCACAGTTTACATGAGGGTTGTGATGGTTTGTAGCTTTTTTGGATGCAAGGAAAGATCATATCCTTAAAGCTAATCCATTCCTGTGGGTGTAGACCTATTGTGGATAGGACCTTCGGATTAAGTTATTTCAGTTGAGTCATGACTCAGGTGAGTTTTAATCCTTTTTCCGGAGTCCTTAATAAGAGAATGAAATGCAGAAAACAGAGAAAAAAAAGACAGAAACAAAGAGAAACACACAGAAGCTAATAAAGCCACAGAACAGCCACTAGAAGCTGAAAGCAACAAGGTTAGAAGAGAAGGGAAAGACCAGCAGACGGTGCCAGGTGCCTTGCCATGTGACAGAGGAGCTTCAGGAAGAAAGCATCACCTACTGCCTTGATTTAAACATTGTCATGACCTGAGAAATGTAAGCTTATGAGTGAATCAATCCCCCTGTAAAAGGCAATCCATTTCTGGTAAATTGCATTTCCTCAGCTTTAGCCAACTAACTTAGGTTAACTTGTTTTAGACTCCTGTGATTTATTTAAATGTTTATTCAGTAAAATATATACAACCTAAAATGCCCCCCTTTAAGTGACATTCAAATATACAATTCAGTGGTGTGAAACTACATTGAAAAAGTTTTGTTGCATTCACCATCATCCATTCTGAAAATTTTCCATTACCTAAAGCAGAAAATCTCATCGTTAACTCCCGATTCCCTATCAAGACACAGGCCCCTTGTAACCCGTATTCTAGTTTTGGATATTATGAATTTTCATGTTCTAATTGTTTTGTAGTAGTAACATCACACTATCTTTCTCCTTTTGTGCCTGGTTTATTTCACTCAACATGACACTTTCAGTGTTCATCCATGATGTTTCATATATCAGAACTTCATTCTTTTTCTGGCTAAAAAATAGTCCAGTATATATGTATGTGCCACATTTTGCTATCTGTTCATCTGATGATGGACACTTGGGTTACTTTCATCTTTTAGCAATTGTGAACAATGCTGCTAGGAATATCAGTGTGTAAATATACACTTGAAGCCCTGCTTTCATTGTTTTGAATATATGAAGTGGGGCTGTCTGTCATATGGTAATTTTATAGTGAACTTTCTGAAGAACAAGAAAACTGTTTTCCACAGCAGCTATACCATTTTACATTCCCACCAACAATGAACAAATATTCCTATTGCTCCTAAATCCTCTCTAACACTTGTTATTTTCTAATTGTTTAATAGTAGCCATTCAAGTGGGTATGAAATGATATTCCATTGTGGTATTCATTTGCATGACCCTAATGGCATTTTTTTTCATGTACTATTGGCCATTTGTTTATCTTCTTGAAGAAATATCTATTCAAGTTATTTTTTTAAATTGGGTGGTGTTCTAGTTTGCTAGCTGCCCGAATGCAATGCACCAGAAACAGAATGGCTTTTAAAAAGGGGAATTTATAAGTTGTAGTTTACAGTTCTAAGGCCAGGAAAATGTCCCAATTAAAACAAGTCCTTAGAAATATCCAATCAAAGGTATCCATCCAGACTTGGTTCAAGAAGGCCAATGAAGTTCAGGGTTTCTCTCTCAAGTGAGAAGGCCCATGGGGAACACAGTCAGGGCTTCTCTCTCAGCTGGAAGGGCACATGTCGAACACAGCGTCATCTGCTAGTTTTCTCTCCTGGATTCTGGTTTCATGAAGCTCCCCGGGAGGCATTCTTTTCCTTTATCTCCAAAGGTCACTGGCTTGTGGACTCTCTACTTCGTGGTGCTACAGCATTCTCTGCTCTCTCCAAATCTCTTATTCTCCAAAATGTTTCCTCTTTTATAGGACTCCGGAAACTTATCAAGACCCACCCAAATGGGTGGAGACACGCCTCCAGCTAATTCAGCTTAACAACCACTCTTGATTAAATCACACCTTCAGGGAGATGATCTAATTACACATTCAAATATACAGTATTGAATAGGGATTATTCTGCCTTTACAAAAACATGGCTTTTCTAGGGGACATACATCCTTTCAAACCAGCACCGCACCCATTTAGCTGTTTTTTCTCTTGTTCCTTGTGGTATGGGTATAAAGAAATGATTTCATAACACAAGGTCCTGAAGATGATTCCCTATGTTTTCATCTAGGAGTTTTATAATTCTGACTCTTACATTTAGCTCTCTTTTACATTTTGACTTGATTTTTGTATCTGATATCAGGTAGGGATTTATTTTCATTCTTTTGCAAATGAAAATCCAATATTTCCAGCACCATTTGTTGAAGAGACTGTTCTCCATTGAGTGGACTTGCAATGCTTTGTTAAAAATAAACTGGCAATATATGTGGTTGTTTACTTCTGAACCTTCAATATGTTTCCATTGTTTATAATTATGTCCCTGTGCAAGTTCCATACTGTTTTGATTACTATAGCTTTGTAATAAGTTTTAAAACCTGAAAGTGTGACTTTTCCAAGTTTGTTCTTTTTCAAGATGGTTTTGACTATTCAGGGCCCCATACCCTTCCACTTGAATTTGATGATTGACTTTTCCATTTCTGCAAAGAAGTTGTTGAAATTTTTATTGGAGTTCCATTGAATCTGTAAAATCCTTTTGGGTAGAATTGACATCTTAACAATATTTGGTCTCCCAATCCATGAACAGCGAAAGTCCTTCCATTTGCTTAGGTCTTCTTTTATTCCTTTTAGCAATGGTTTGTGGTTTTCTTTTTACACTTGGTTAGATTTATTCCAAGATATTTCATTCTTTTGGTTGCTATTTTAAATACAATTTTTTAAAATTTCCTCTTCAAATTGCTCATTACTAGGGTATAGAAACATTACTGATTTTTTAATATTGACCTGGTTTCGTGCCACTTTGCTAAATTTGTTTATTAACTCTAGGAGCTTCTTTGTGGCTGTCTCTGGGTTTTGTATACATAGGATCATGTCATCTGCAAATAGGGAAAGTTTTACTTCTTCATTTCCAATTTGCATGCCTATTATTTCTTTTTTCCTACTTGCTCTGGTAAGAACCTCCAGTATAATATTGATAATAGTGGTATCAATAGGCATCCTTCTCTTGTTCTTGATCTTAGAGGGAAAGCTTTCATCCTCTCACCACTGAGTATGATGTTACCTGTTGGCCCAGTTTCATATTGAGAAAGTTTCCTTCTATTCCTAATTTTCTAAGTGTTTTTTATTTATCAAGATGGGCTGCTGGATTTTATCAAATGCCTTTTCTGCATTTACTGATTCAATCATGCTTTTCCCCCCCTTCATTTGGTATTATGGTTGTGGTGGCTTGAAGCTGTATGTGCCCCCAAAAAACATGTTCTTAAATCTAATCCATTTCTGTGGGTGTAAACATTGTAAGTAGGATCTTTTGATGAGGCTACCTCAGTTAAAGTATGACCCAGGATGGGATGTAATCCTATTAATGGGGTCCTTTATAAATTGAATTAATCTAGAGAGAGAGAAAGTCACAGAAGCAAGGAGCTGAAAGCAATGAAATCCATAAGAAAAGGGAGAGACCAGCAAACATCACCATATTCTTTGCCATGTGGCAGGAGAGCCAAGGATCACTGTTAGCCAGTCTTCAGGAAGAAAGTTTATCTGTTGATGCCTTGATCTGGACAATTTTTCAGCCTCAAACTGTAAACTAATAAATTCCCTTTGCTTAAGCCAACCCATTTCATGGTATCTGCTTTAAGCAGCCGAGGAAACTAAAACAATAGTGAATTACATCAATTGATTTCCTTCTGTGGAAACACCCTTGCATACATCAGATGAATCCCATCTGATTACAGTGTTTAACTGTTTTAATGTGTGGTAAGATTCAATTTGCTAGTATTTTGTTGAGGCTTATTATGTCTATATTCATAAGAGATAATGGTCTGTAATTTTCTTTTCTTCTGGTATCTTCACCTGGCTTTGTAATTAGTGCAATGTCAGCCTCAAAGAATGAGTTAAACTGTTGAAATTTTTCTTGGAGTTGCACTGAATCTGTAAAATCATTTTGGGTAGAATTGACATCTTAACAATATGTCAGTCTTTCAGTTTTTCAGAAGAGTTTGAGCAGCATTAGTGTTGATTCTTCTTGGAACATTTGGTAAAATTCTCCTGTGAGGCCATCTGGTCCTGGGCTTTTCTTTATAGAGAGTTTTTTCATTTTCTTCTTCTTATTTTTTACTTTTGTTTTGTTTTTCACATGGGCAGGCACCGGAAACTGAGCCCAGGTCTCCAGCATGGCAGGCAAAAACTCTGCCACTGAGCCACCATTGCCATATTTTTTGTTTAATTTTTATTATTATTATTTTAGGAGTTTTATGGGTACATGGGTAGTTCAGTGGTAGAATGCTTGCCTCCCACATGGGAGACCCAGGTTTGATTCCCGGATCATGCACCCACCCCCCTCAAAAATATATATTTTAGCAGTTTTACTCACACACAATACAATCCATCCAATGTACAATCTCAGTATAATGATGGAGTTGTGCTTTCACCAGTATAATTAATTTTAGAACATTTTCATTGCTCCAAAAAGAAAAAACCAATTTCCCTTTTATCCCATTCATAACACATGGCATTGGTCTGGTACCTTTGTTACAATGTGGAAGAATATTATAATATTACTTATAACTAGTCCATAGTTTGCATTGGGTGTATTCTGGTTTGAATCTGTGGTGTATTCCAGAAAAGCCATGTCCTTTAATGCTCACTCAATATTGCAGAGTGGGAGCTTTTTGATTATCCATGGAGATGTGACCCACCCAATTGTGGGTGGTAACTTTTGATTAGATGGTTTCCATGGAGATGTGTCTCTACCTATTCAAGGTGGGGGTGCTTACTGGAGCCCTTTAAGAGGGAACCATTTTGGAAAAAGCTTTAGAACCACGAGAACCCACGCAGCCAGAGACCCTTGAAGATGAAGAAGGAAAACACCCCTGGGGGAGCTTCATGAAACAAGAAGCCCGGAGATAAAGCAGACATTTCCGTGTTTGCCATGTGCCTTTCCAGTTGAGAGAGAAACCCTGAACGTCATTGACCTTCTTAAACCAAGGTATCTTTCCCTGGAGGCCTCATTTCTAGAGCCTTGCTTTAATTTGAACATTTTCATGGCCTTGGAACATATAAACTTTGTAACTTAATAAATTTCCCTTTTTAAAAGCCATTCCATTTCTGGTATATCGCATTCTGGCAGCTTGCAAACTAGAACACCACCCTACTATTGACCTTGCAATAGTGACATACATTTGTTCTAGTGCATAGAAGAACATTCTTATATTTCTACTATTAACCACATTTGTCGTCCTCAACAGAGTTCACTATATTATGCGCTCCCATATTTCATTCACTAGTTTTCCTTTTAGTGACATACATGACCCAAAACTTCCCCTTTCAATTAAAAATCACATGCATGATTCAGCACTGTTAATTATACTGACAATAATATGCTACAATCACCCCACCCATTTCTAAAAAAATAAACTTTATTAAAAATTCTGCACAAACTATCAGCTCCCCATGCTCTACCCTCATTCTATCTTCTTGTAAACTATGTTCTAGATAGTAACTTCATGCATTTGCTCATTATATTTAGTTCCTATTAGTGAGATCATACTATATTTGTTTGCTTGTGTCTGGCTTATTTCATTCAACATATTGTCCTTAAGGTTCATCCATGTTGTCACGTGCATCAGGACGTGATTTTTTTTTTTTACAACTGAATAAGAATCCATTATATTTATATACCACATTTTGTTTATCCATTCATCAGTTGATGAAGACTTGGGTGATTTCTATTTTTTGGCTGTTAACATATGTGTGCAAGTGTCTGTTTATGTCCCTTGTTTCAGTTCTTCTGAGTGTATACTAATAGCAGACTGCAGGATCATATGGAAGTTCTTTATTTAGCTTCCTAAAGAACTGCTACACTGTCCTACACAACAACTGTACCATTTTACATTCCCACCAGCAATGAAAAAGTGTTCCTATTTTTCCATGTTCTCTCCAAAAGTTTTAGTTTCCTCTTTATTTAATAGAGACCATTCTAGTAAGTGTGAAATGATACCTCATTGTGGTTTGATTTGCATTTTCCTGATAGCTACTGATGTTGAGTATCTTTTCATGTTCTTTTTAGCTGTTTGTATTTTTATTTTGGAAACATGTCTATTCAAGAATTTTGCACATTTTTTTTTATTGGGTTGTTTTGTCTTTTTACTGTTTGAATTGTGGGGTTTCTTTTATATTCTGGATAGTAAATCGTTATGAGACCTGTGGTTTCCAAGATATTTTCTCCCATTGAGTAGGCTGCCTTTCTACCTTTTTGACAAAGTTCTTTGAAGCATAATTCTTCAATTTTGATGAGGTCCCATTTATCTATTACTTTCAATGCTTGTGTTTTGGGTGTAAAATCTTAAGAAATCACCACCTACCACAAGATCTTTAAGATGCTTCCCTATGTTTTCTTAAGGAGTTTTATGGTCCTGGCTATTACATTTGGGTTTTTGATCCATTTGAGTTAATTTTTGTATAAGGTAAGAAATTGGTGTCCTCTTTCATTCTTTTGCACATGGATATCCAGTTTTCCCAGCACCATTTACTGAAGAGATTTTTGTCCCAGTTGAGTAGATTGACAGCCTTGTTAAAGATCAATTGCCTTTAAATAAATGCCTGAGTCTATTTCTGAACTCCCAGTTCAGTTCTGTTGATCAATACGTCTACCTTTATACCAGTACCATGCTGTTTTGACCACTATAGATTTGTAATATGCTTTAAATTCAGGAAGTTTGAGTTCTCCAACTTTGTTTTTCTTTTTCAAGATGTTTTTGGCTATATCACAGCCTCTTACCCTTCCAAATAAATTTGACACTTGGTTTTTCCATTTCCTCAGAGTAGGCCATAGGAATTTTGATTGAAATAGCATGAATTGACATCTTAACAATATTTAACAACCCATGAACATAGAGTGTCCTTCCATTTCTTTAGGTCTTCTTTGCTTTCTTTTAGCATGAAAATACATTTGCATGTATTTTCTGAATGCAGGTCCATTTCATCCTTGGTTAAATTTATTCCTAGATATACGATTCTTTTAGATGCTATTGTAAAGGAAATTTTCCTTAATTTCCTCTTAAAATGGCTCATTACTAGTGTCTAGAAACACTACTGATTCTTGCATGTTGATCTTGTATCCTGCCACTTTGCTAAACTTGTTTATTAGTTCTAGTAGCTTTGATATAGCTGTTCAGGACTTTCTAAATATAGGATCATGATATCTGCAAATAGTGAAAGTTTTACTCCTTCCTTTCTAATTTGAATGCCTTTTATTTCTTTTTCTTGTCAAATTACTCCAGCTAGAACTTCCTCTACAATGTTGAATAACAGTGCAGACAGTAGGCATCCTTGTCTTATTCCAGATCTTAGAGGAAAAGCTTCCAGTCTTTCACCATTGAGTATCATGTTAGCTGTGGATTTTGCATATATGCTCTTTATCATGTTTTGGAAGTCCCTTCTATTCCTATCCTTCAAAGTGTTTTAATTAGAATGGATACTGGAGTTTGTCAAATGCCTTTTCTTTGTCGATTGATTTGATCACGTGGCTTTTCTGCTTCAATTATTAATATGGTATATTACATTAATTGATTTTCTTCTGTTGAATCACCTTGCATACCTGGAATAAAACCTGCTTAGTCATGGGTTATAATTCTTTTAATGTGCTGTTGAATTCAATTTGAAAATATTTTGTTAAGAATTTTGCATTTATATTTATTAGATTGTTCTATAATTTTCTTTTCTTGTAGTATCTTTATCTGGCTTTAGTATTAAGGTGACTTGGGCTTCATAGAATGACTTAGTGTCCCCTCTTCAATTTCTTGGGGGGATTTCAACAGGATTGGATTAATTCTTCTTGTAACAATTGGTAAAGCATGCCTGTGTAACTATCTGGTTGGATTTTTTTTGAGAGGTTTTTGATGACTGATTCAATCTCTGTGATTGGTTTGTTGAGGTCTTCTCTATCTCTAGAGTCAGTGCAGATTGTTCATGTGTTTTTAGGAAATTGTCCATTTCATCTACGTTATCTAATTTGTTGGTGGACAGTTGTTCATAGTATTCTCTTATAGTCCTTTTTATTTCTGTGGGGTCAGTAGTAATGTCCCTCTTTTCATTTCTGATTTAGTTCTTTGCTTCCTCTTGCTTTTTTTTTTTTCTTTTTCAGTTTAGCTGAAGGTTTGTCAATTTTATTGATCTTTCAAAGAAAAAAACTTGGTTTTAATCAGTCTCTTTATTGCAATCTATCATCTATTTCATTTCTCTTTGCTCTAATCTTTGTTATTTTCTTCCGTCTGCTAGATTTGGATTTAGCTTGTTCCTTGTCTCAATCCTTCCTTTGTGATAATATCTTATTTGATATCTTTATTTTTTACTGTAAACATTTACAACTACACATTTCCCTCTCAGCACTGCTTTAGCTACATTCCTTGAGATGGTATGGTACATTTAATCTTCAATTTTCTGAAGATATTGCCTAATGTCCCTTGTGATTTCTTCTTTGACTCATTGCTTGTTTAACAGTGTGTTGTTTAATTTCCACATATTTGTGAATTTCTGACTTCTCCCTCTCTCATTTACTTTCACCTTCATTTCGTTGTGGTTGTGCTGTAACATATAATCTATTCTGGAGAATAATCCATGTGCACTAGAGAAGATTGTGTATTTTGCCACTTTTCGGTGAAGTGTTTATGTGTCCATTAGGTCTGTTCGGTTTATAGTATTGTTCAAATCTTGTATTTCCTTGATGACCTTCTATCTAAATCTTCTGTCCATTATTAAACTGGCACATTGAAGTCTCCTACTATTAATGTAGACCCATCTATTTCTTCCTTCAAATCTGTCAATATATGCATCATGTAGTTTGGGAGTTTGCCATTTGGTGCATACATGTTTATAACTGTTAGGATTTCTTGTTTTATTGACCATATTATTGGAATATAGTGACCTTCTATGTCACTTGCAACAGTTTCTGACTTAAAGTCTAATTTATCTCCTATTTGTATAAATAACACAGTTTTTTTGGGTGATATTTTCATGGTACAAATTTTCTTATCCTTTAGCATTCAACTTACTTGTATCTTTGAATTTAAGGTGCATCTCTTGTAAACAGTATACATTTGGGTAATGCTCTATAAAAACCTTTATCAGAGACAATGTGGGTTTAAAGAACCATCATGCACAAAATACAGTATTCCTGAATACTATTATTAACACTTTGTATTGTTATAGTATATTTGTTACAATTGATGAACACAATTTTTATAATTGTACTATAAATTGTATTTCATGGATTAATTTAGGGTCTGCTGCTTGTGTTGTGCAAACCCATAAATTTTTTTTAATTTTTTTATTATTTTACCATGTATGTAACATAACATTTCCCCTTTTAACCACATTCAGATATATATTTCAGTGCTGTTGGTTACTGAACAGTCTCCTGTTACTAAACCACCATCCATTATCAAAATTTAAACATTAAATTTTAAGCCTTAACTGCCTATTCACTATCCTTCACCTCTGATATCCCCTGGTAACCAAATTCTAGATCTGACTCTCTATCTTTGCTTATTCTAGTTATCTCATGGCAGTGAGATTGTACAATATTTGTCCTTTTGTCTAGCTTATTTCATTCAAGATGATGCCTTTTTTTTTTCTTCCTCATGCAAAGATATTTTTAATTTGTATGTTTAATCACTATCATTGTACACTCTAGGCATTCCTAGATTATACCATCTCAGTCTTTATCTCTTATCTTTCCTTCTGGTTTCATATGTGCCCCTAGCCCTCCTCCCTCTATCATTCTCACATTCAGCTTAAAGTGTACTTACATTATTGTGCTACAATCAGGTAGTATTGTGCTATCTATTTCTGAATTTTTACAATCAGTCCTGTTGTGTAATCTATATCCCTTAAGCTCCAATCACCCAATCTCTACCCTACTTCTAACACCTGATAACCTGTGTTCTTAAATGAAATTCTCCAAATTCAATCATTAATGTTAGTTTATATCAGTGAGACCATACAGTATTTGTCCTTTTGTTTCTGGCTAATCTCACTCAGCATAATGTCTTCAAGGTCCATCCACATTGTTACATGCTTCATGACTTTGTTCTGTCTTACAGCTGCATAATATTTCATCTCATGTACATACCACAGCTTGTTTAACCACTCATCTTCAAGATGATGTCTTAAAGTTTCATCTATATTGGGTGTATCAGAAATTCATTCCTTTTGATGTCTGAATAATACTCCATTGGATGTTTATACCACATTTGGCTTATCCATCCATCAGTTAACAGAGACCTGGGTGGCTTTCTTCTTTTAACAACGTTGAATAATACTACTATGTACATTGGTGTGCACATATCTGTTCAAGTCTCTGCTTTCATTTCTTTTGGGTTTATAGCTAATAGTGGGATTTGGGGTCATATGATGATTCTGTACTTAACTTTCAGAAGAACTGCCAAATGTCTTCCACAGCAGCTGCCCCACTTTACATTCCCACTAGAAATGAATGAGTGTCCCTATTTTCCCACATCCTTACCAATACATTTTCTACTTCTTTCTACTTCTTTAATAGTAGCCATTCTGGTGGGTGTGAAATGGTTTCTTATTGTGCTTTGGATTTGCATTTCCTTAATGGCTAATGACGTTGACAATATTTTCAATTGCTTTTTGGCCATTTGTATGTCTCCTTTGGAGAAATGTCTATTCAACTCTTTTGCCCATTTGTTAATTGGATTGTTTGTTTTTTTGTTTTTAAATTGAAGAATTTCTTTATATATTATTGATGTTAAATCTTTCAGATATGTAATTGCCAAGTATTTTCTCCCATTGTGGAGGTTGTTGTTTATTCTTTCATGATAAATTTCTTTGAGGAACAAAAGTTTTTAATTTTCATCAGGTCCCACTTAGCTATTTCTTCCTTTGTTACTTCTACTTTGGGCATAAAGAATAAGATACAATTGCCTACCACAAGATCCTGAATATGCTTCCCTATGTTTTCATCTAGGAGTTCAATAGTTCTGGCTCTCATATTTAGGCCTTTAATCCATTCTGGGTTGATTTTTGTATGATGTAGGGTTCATCCTTTCTTTTGCAAATGGAGATGCAGTTTTCCCAGCACCATTTGCTGAAAGAACATTCTTTTGTAGTTAAGTAATCTTTGTCCCCTTGTCAAAATCAGTTGGCAGCAGAGGGTTGATCTCTGAGCTCTAAATTCAATTTTATTGGTCTATATGTCTATCCTTGTGCCAATAACATACTGTTTTGGTTCATGTTGCTTTGTAATAAGTCTTAAGATCAGGAAGTATGAGTTCATCAGGTATGACTGATGGAATCAATGTCCCATGGTTAACTCAATCTCCATACCCCTCCCCTCTTAAAGATCAGGATAACCTGAGATAGCACAAAGCCCCAACCCTCTAATCATGTGGCTGTTTTTTCTGGGTGGCCAGCTCCCCACCTGAAAACTATAAGCGTAGCTGGTCCCACCCTGTCATTTCAGGTGTAGTCCTAGTCCACCATGAATAGCAAAAGATAATCCTATCATGGGAAATTCTAATGATGTAGTGGTTACCTTCCCAGGATCCTGGACAAATGCCAGACCTCTTTTTGGAGGCCAGATTCCTTACTATGCATTGGGCCACACGAAGGGTTGTCGTTAGAGGATATACGAGGATATGAGAAGGCAATCTTAGATTTAAAAAGAAAATCAAGCAAATGAAAAACAAGGCAATTTTAATTGTCAAAGATAGCACTATAGAGGAGAAGATATCTCCTTGTAGGGCACCATTTGGTTCAGCAGTAAACAATATTTACCTCATCCTAATAAGGTAAACATTGAATATTGAATTCACAATCAATATTGATTTAGTTATATTGACAGAATGGAGGGAGGAACATTTTCAAGAAATGGAGACTGGGCAAGAGCTGTAAGTGAGATGAATCCTAATCTACCATACCAGTAAATTATAGATAATGCTAAAATGGATGAATGTAGAGTTAGTAATATATGCATGTCATTTGGAAGTATGAAGCTAAACATACTTTTTTCCATAACAGCTGGAAAAAAAGCTTAAAATAGAAAGTGGTTGGTTTTTTTGAAATTTAAAGAAAAAAAATGCATTGAAGATCTGTAAAACAATTCCTAAAAGATTGACTTTTCTAGAAAACTGTAGCTACTTAATGCATTATGTCTATCATGTTAAAATGTGCATTAGACACAAATACAAAAATCATGAGACAAGCCACCATTCTTCAACACTCTGAGCAAAGGTAAAATGCCTAAGGAACAACATGGATGACTTGTGAAGGATGCACTCTTTACTTTAAGCACCATTAAAAAGAAAAAAAAGATCACAAATAGATGAGTGTGTTCAGTTATGTACACTGACTTGAACCTTTGGTATTAATCAGAGCATTTTGTCATACAGCATTAACACATATTATAAAAGTGTGTAGGGTCAAAGAAATAGAACCACCAGCATTCAAAAGCAGCTTTGTCAATTAGGCCATAAAACACTTTACACCATGTCTGTCTGTTGTCCATTACTGAATACATTGGTAGCAGTTTTGAAATGAAAAAAAAAAAAAGAACAGAAAAAAAGGAGCATAACCCCTTTTATTTTCTGTTTGAAATTAAACAGAAAACAAACATACATCAATTCTGTTATACATTAACATTTCCAGTGTACATCATTTGTACAAGAGAAGGACTAGGAACAAAAATGTAGTAACAGTGATTCAAACATAAGGGAGTATCAGCAGTTTCACACAGCTTTCCAGTTGTACTCAGGAGGATCCACTTCATAATCACTGGCACTAAGCAAAGTCACAGAATTCTTGGCCAGATACTTTTAGGAAATCATGAAGGTAGTTCAGTAATAAAGCAAGGCCCTTCTCATCCAAAGGTATATAGGCCAACATTGCTCCACTTCATACAAATAATACAGTAGGTGTGGCACTCCATACACCTGGGACAGGGTGCAACAGGGTGATCTGCAAGGATTTCAGCACACTGTTATCTCTCAAATTTGTAGAGTAGCTGAGTGCTCAACATTACACTGAAGTATTCTTTTAACCCTGCTACAACTTCATTAAAAGCATATTCCTTATCATCTGTGTTTCCTGGAGATTTCTTATAATTTGCATAATCCTCTAGAATGGAATTCACATTCTTCTTGGCAGGAAGATAAAAGAGCTGTTTTTGCCTGGTAATTAAGTCCCAATCATCAACAAGCTATGGTTTTAGTTCTTCATGAATCTTTACTTTCATTTCAACTCTTCCATGAATGTTTCCTCGTTTTCAACAGTTAGGATCTACTAGGGCCCTTTTCTTCTGAGGATGCTGCGGTGTCTCTCTGGTACTGCCACCATCTCCGTTTCCAGGTGTTTTCTGTTTGTGCTTTTTTGTTTCCACTTCAACATTTTTCTGCTGCAAACCAGATGTCTTCTTTCCTGGGGCAGCCCCTCTCATCTTCTCCTCTACATAATTGCTTCTGATTGGCTTTTTGAAGTTCTTACTCTTTCTGCAGATTGGTGTCCGTGTATTTGAGTACTCTGTTTTCTGGAACCCATTCATCCCAGTTGTTATTTCAACCACTGTAATGTATAAAATATTTCACTTGTTTGTCTTTTATGGACTTTTTTTTTTTCCTTCATGGACAAACAAAAAAAGGCCCATGAAAGCAGGCACTTACTTGCCCTCCTGCAATTTAGGCTTCAGGTCCTGCTTCGGCATCCTTTATTAGTGATTTGCCGACTACTCCTTCTCCCACCACCCTTGACTACCACCCCCTACTCTTTACCCTACCCAACTCAGCATCAAATGCGCTGTCAGCACTGCCAACTCTATATCCTGGGCCTGATTTGGCAGTGCCGGCAGATACCATAGCACTGCGACCCCCGCAGCCTCTGCTCCAGCCTATCAAAGTGGTTGCTTTCAGAAAGGAGTCACATATGAGTTAACCATGGGATATTGATTCCACCAGTCATACCTATGTAACGGAACTCTGTATAAACTTTGAACACTTGAAGCTCTAGTGAATTGATTGAGTGAAGAGTGAAGGCATTCCATGTTCTAAATATTGTTGTCAATTCTACTCATTTACAGATCCAATGCAATCCCAATCAAAATTCCAACAGCTTCTTTGTAGAAATGGAAAAGCCAATCATTAAACTGATGTGCAAGGGTAAGAAGTCCCAAATAGACAAATCAATCTTGAAAAAAAAGAACAAAGCTGCAGGACTCACATTTCCCAATCTTAAGACTTATTACAAAGTCACATGATTCAAAACAGCTTGGTGCAGACACAAGGACAGGCGTATAGACCAATAGAACCGAGTTGAGAGTTAGGAAGTAAACCATCACATCTATGGCCAATTAATTTTTTCCAAGGAAACAAAGAGTACTCAATTAACACAGACTAGTCTCTTCAACAGATGGTGCTAGGAAAGCTGGATTTCTATGTGCAAAAGAATGAAGGCAGACCCCTACATCACACCATATACTAAAATAAACTAGAAATGAATCAAAGTCTTAAATACAAAAGGGACAAATATTATATCATCTCACTGATATGAAATAATTAGAATAAGCAAACTCATAGAGTCAAAATCTAGAATTTATTTTACCAGGGGATGGGATGAGGGCAGGAAATAGGGATTTGGGGGTTAAAATGTTTAGAGTTTCTATTTGGGATGATGGAAAATTTTGGTAATGGATTGTAGTGCTGGTAGCACAACATTGTAAATATAATTAAGAACACTGAATTACATATTTGAATTGTGGTTAAAAGAGGAAATTTTAGATTGTATATGCATTACTAGAATAAAAAAGAAAAAGAGTTCACAGAACTGCACAACAGAAACAATGAACCCTAAGTTAAACCATAGACCTTAGTTAATAGGACAATTATAAAAATGTGCTTTCCTCAGTTTAACAATGTATCACACTAATTCAAAGAGTTAATAATAGGGTGCTATATAGGAATCTATATTGTTTTTCTATAAACCCATAGCTACTCTAATAAAAAAGGAAGAAATGCTGCTGCATTCATTTCTACCTTCCCAGAATCAAAGTGAACAAACAAATGTAACACTCAAAGTTCTACCCATTGAGAAACTTCCTCTGCCCTCTGTTCTTTGGAATAGAATGCATATTCCTATACTAACTTTGTGACACAGTACACTCCCTAATCCCCTTGTCAACTTGACATTCACACATGCCACTTTTAGGCATACTTAACTTTTAAATAAAATCAATAACAATATCATGCTTTTGCCTAACATGATTCAGCTATCCTTCCTACAATGAAAAACATGATTAAAAAGTCAATATTCTATTTTTGGATAATGTTCATTTGTCTTCCAGCTGAGTCATATTTTCCATTCATTTATGTTAGATATTAACTAAATGGGAGAAAGGGAAACGGAAAAATAATTTATATCAAATTAAGGAAGAAATACTTGTTACTGTGGTCCTTGTTTCTGAAATTAGTCATTTTCATCCTCTCCTACCCATTTAACATTGCCATTACTCTCACTGGTTGTGTTTCCTTACCTGATGGAATGATGCAAACCTTTATTCCTGAAGTGTCTATGTAATTAACATTCCTGACTTTATTGAATTGGATTATTCCATTAACTTTCATAATAGGATATAGGAGCACTAAAAGAATCCCCAGACCATCTACTGTGTTCCAAAAATACTTCTCCTTAAACCCATAATGTAGCAGCCACTTAATTTCTCCTTATTAGTATTAATCACCTAGCTAGTACACTAATTTATTTTTTTATTTTTTTATTTTTTTTTTGCCTGTTGGTTCCCTGGCAGGAGGAACCCAAAAAGCCATTTTAAACAAAGTGATTTGCAGTTTAAAGGAACCAATGTTATGTCCTCTGATGAAGCATTCTTCCCTTAGAAACTAAGACTTCTAGACTGGTAGAACCCAAAGCTGTCAGGACAGGAAGCAAATTTTCAATAGTGAAAACTTAAGTGCAATTGTGAAAGGAGCCACTCCCATTTCTAGCTCTGGATTTTGACACGCATGAATTTTATTTTATCACTGAATCATAGCATATACCACAGCCTAGAGGACATTACCTCAGCCCCAACAAAGTGTTGCTACTCAGTTGGCACCATTCCTGAGTCATTCTTGGCTTCCAGTTTTATCCCAGAGATATAGATAGCTGGAAAGAGTGTCATACTCTTACAACAAGAAAAAAAAAAGGTAGAAAAATTGATGGCTTCTTAAACCCACCAGAGAACCAAGGTTATAAGACAATCTGGAATCTGGTGGGTGACAGAGAAGGATAATATCTGAGCATTTTCTTATCTTGAGCAGATGCTTCCAGTTGCCTTATTAACCAGTCAGGAGATTCAACTAGAAATATTAAACAAACATCTAAAGGTTGGTTATGGGCTAGAATGAGAGTAGGCGCTCCTGAAAGGCAAATACATATAGGATTTTCACACTTTTGTGGGCTTTTCCTCCAGTAAACCAACCAAGCACTTATGAGAAAAATTCAGAAAGAAACCTGAGAAAATTTCCCACACAGTATTGGTTGAGAGAGGGGGATAGCAACTACTGTGATACTCTTCTCAGACCCATCTCTCCTATATCCCTTATGGCACAAAAGCCTTAATCTGCAGTGGAAAAATCAACAAAAACTATAAGAAAAAATGAGAGCTCTGCTGCTGGAAGAGCAGGAATATGTGCTTGGTCTAGTGCTACATCTGCAGGAGAGACTGAGCACTTATGAAGCCCATACCATAAGATCCAAATTCACAGTGGCTGCTGAAGCCTGTAACATAATCTGAACAACATAGAATGTCCCCCTCCCTTACTGCCCAGCTCCATGCAAAAAAATTTATTTAAAAAACAAAAGTGGAATTCAGCTGGGAGAGATGCAAGAGACAGATTCCCCAATGGGGAGCAATGTAAAGGAGGTCCCAAATGTTTGAAATAAAAAACATAATAACAGACAATTAATAATTAATACCTTTAATGGGCTCAATATGAGTTCAACACAGGTAAGGAAAGAATCAGTGAACTTGAAGATAGGTCAATAGAAATTGCCCAAACTAAAGTGCAATGAGAAAAAAAAAGGACAAGAAAGAAAGAGCAGAACATTGAGGAGTTGTGAGATAATACCAAATGATATAATTTACACCTAATTAGAACCCCAGGGAACATTGCTATAGTGAGTTGAAGCTGTATGTACTCCCAGAAAAAAACATGTTCTTTAATCTATTCTGTGGGTGTGAACCTGGAAGTAGGACCTTTTGATGAGGATACTTCAGTTAAGATGGGCTCCAGCCCAATCACAATGGGTCTTAATCCTATTACTGGAGTCTTTTATAAGTGAAATGAAATTGAGACAGAGAAAACCACAGAGAGCAAGAAGTTGAAATTCAATGGAAACTGGAAGAGAAGGGAGAAACCAGGAAATGCTGCTATATGTCTTACCATGTAGCAGAGGAGCCAAGCATCGCTGGCAGCCAGCCCCAGAATGCTGGTCTTCAGGAAGAAAGCATCACCTTGATTATTTATGAGCAAATAAATTCCCATTGTTTAACCTGACCCACTGCTTAATATTTGGTTGTGGAGCCTAGAAAACTAAAACAATGGCAGAAGAAATATTTGAAGACATTTTTCAAGAATTATCAACAGATAGTAAGTCACAGATCCAAAAATCTTGGAGAACATCAAGCAGAATGAACACCAAAACACTAACACCTAGGCATAGCATATTCACCTGGCTGCAAACCAAAGACAAACAGGAAGTCTTGAAGACAGACAAAGAATAAAACACATTACCTACAGAGGGACAAGGATTAGAGTTACACTAGACATCTCATTAGAAACCATACAAGCAAAAAGACAATAGAGTAATATCTTTCAAGTACTGAATGAAAAATAATAATGATTAACCCAGAATTCTATATCCAGGAAAAGAAGAATGCTCAAAAGTGAAAGAGGGGAGGCAGGCCATAGTGACTCAGTGGCAGAGTTCTTGCCTACCATGCCAGAACCGGATTCAATTCCTGGTGCCTGCCCATGCAAAAAAAAAAAAAAGAAAGAAAGAAAGAAAGAAGGGACAGGAGGGTAACTGAGGTGGCAATTCAGGAATTCAGCTGACCTGGGAGAGCTTTTGGCACCAAATTCGGCAGCCCTGGTTGCAGGGGCCGACGAACTGAGATGCAGAAAGCTGGAGCCTGGCACAGAGCAATGGAGCCAGCAGGAGTGCACGGACAGGAACACAGGACTAGGAAGTAAGCTAGCCCACATTTCTTGGGCATGCTACTCTCACCAGCACAGCTCTTGACTGGCAACTCAACCCACTCCCCATGCACCTGAACCCCATTATCCCCTCCCATTCCCCATGTTCCAGGCATCCCCACCCCACCAGCCTCCAGTGCACATACCTGCCCCCCATTCCACCCCAGGTGCAGACCAACCCGCCTCTCCTGCACCACTCCTGAACACTACCTCTGCCTCCTTGTTCTCTGCAGGCTATTGCCAGCACATACAGGTTGTGTACATACATTAGGAAACTAATGTCCATACCTAGGCTACCCACACCCCATAGTGTCGCACAGCCTCACCCTGCCCTCCCTGAGCTCAGCACATACCTTTACGGCACTCCCAGGCCCACACATGTGCACAGGCCACCAATCATCATTCAGCTCTGGGAACTGCACTTTACAGCAGTCCTAGAACCACACATGTGCACAGCCCTCAGCCTCACTTCCCAGCTCTGAGAAAGTGCCAACCTGCGCAGCCAGGTCACCTCTGCCCCTGAATCATGAAGGTATAATGCTGACCTGCTGCTGCAGCTCTATGCACGTGCACAAAAGGGCCCTGTGTCTTAGACCAGTGCACACAAGTTTATACCCCCCAGACCGGTGCACCTGCACAGCTACATCCTCCCTGGCCACTGGATGTCCACGTTCACAAGCATACTGATGCACAAGCACACATCAGTATGTGTGTTTGTGCCCTGAAACAAATCACCATACTGAGTGCTCCACCTCATGCCTGCTCCCTGCTGTATAACCATCCTGCAAACACAAGGCTTTAGACTACTGAAAGAAATCAACTCCCAAAGTAAATGAATCAAGATATGTACATGTATGAAGACAGTAAAACATCACTGAGCATATCACAATGTAGACAGATATAGCCCTGCCTCATGACCAAATTAAAACACCAGAGGAAATGCAAATGTTGGAACAACAAATCAAACATGTTCATACAACTCTACTTAATAAAATATGTGGGATAGCAAATGATGTAAAGGAGATCAAGAAGACAGTAGAAGAGCACAAAGAGGAATCTGAAAGAATAAATAGAAAGATAGCAGAAATCACAGAGATTAAAGACTCTGTTGACCAAATAAAAAACATACTAGAGGGGAGCCAAGATGGCAGCTTAGTGAGGTGTGAGATTTAGTTTGTCCTCCAGAGCAGCTAATAAATAGCCAGAAACAGTACAGAACAACTGTTGGGGCCACATCAGTGACCAGATACACAGCATACCCCAGTCTGGACCAGCTGGACCAACTGTGAGCCCCCCAGAACCGTGAGTTCCCCAAGCCGTGGTGGCTAGTGGCCAGCACCCCTCCCCCACAGGCCACTTCCCAGAGGAGAAAGAAAAGAGACTTTACTAGCAGCAGGGCCTGAGCACAACCAAACACCAATTGTGGAATTAATTAACAAATTCTGAATACTAAAAATAGGCCCCCAGCTCAGCTGAACCTTGAGTAAAAGCAGAGGTTGCTGGGTTTGCCCCAGTGCAGAGGGGACAGGGCTGACAGAAAAAGAAAAAATAAATGGTTTCATTTTTTTATCTGAAAACATCTGGGCCCTGCAGGAAAGGAGGGGGCACATAGGACCTGGAGATACACAAAACAATGTACCAACTTAAGCTCTTGATCGGCAAACCTGAGGAACGAGGTCCTGCTCTGAAAAGGATTTTTCTTTTTCTCTTTTGTGGCTGTGTTTCTATGGATTGATTACTCTTGGATACAGCTGCAAGGCTTCTCAGGCTCCATTGCCCTAGGCATAGGCAGAAACAGGCTTGTTTGAGAGCTTGTCTAGAGACTGTGCCTGCCCCAGGAGAGGGGTGGGGCCCAGCTAAGGTGGAATCCCTCCCTCAAGGAATTCAGACCACAGGATCTGGAAAAGGGAAACAATTAAAGCCAGCCTACAACCGCTTCTCTGTCTTCACCATGCCTACAGCAGAGAGAGTCTGCTGAAGTTAAAGGTACCACATCACCTTATGTTGGTGGGACCTGCAGGCAGAAAAGTGCCACGTGCTGGGCAGGGGAGGAAAAATACAGAGTCCAAAGACTAAATAGGAAAACCTCCTGAGAGGAGGCCAGTTTGGTTGGGGAAAATCTGACTGGGGTCTATAATACCTAAGTAGACCCTCCTAAGAGGTGGGGGAAAGGCACCATACAGGCAGGAAAAGAAAAAAAAAAAACAAGGACTGAAAAATTCTGATCTGTTGAACAAAACCTAAACTAGAGGACTAGAATAAGCTGAACTAAATGTCAAAGAACAGATAGACAACAAAGTCATCCAGTAAGAAAATCCAATGGGGGGAAAAAAAACAAGTGAAAACAATCTCCAGAATAAATGAATTAAGGTAATTAAATGCCCAGACGCGAGCAAAAAATAACAAATCACACTAGGAAAATTGAAGCTATGGCTCAGTCAAAGGAACACATCAACAATTCAAATGAGATACAGAAGTTGAAACAATTAATTCAGAATGTTCAAACAGACATGGAAAACTTCATCAAAAATCAAATCAATGAAATGAGGGAGGATATAAAGAAGGCAAGGAATGAACAAATAGAAGAAATCAAAAGTCTGAAAAAACAAGTCACAGAACTTACAGAGCCTACAGGGCAGATTTCAAGAGACAGAAGATAGGATTAGTGAACTGGAGGACAGAACATCTGAATCTGGCAAGCAAAATAAAATATAGGGAAAAGAATTGGAAAATATGAGCAGGGACTCAGGGAATTGAATGACAACAAGAAGTGCACGAATATACATATTATGGGTGTCCCAGAAGGAGAAGAGAAGGGAAAGGGAGGAGAAAATGAATGGAGGAAATTATCACTGAAAATTTCCCTTCTCTTATGAGAGACTTAAAATTACAGATCCAAGAAGTGCAGCGTACCCCAAAGAGAATAGATCCAAATAGACGTACTCCAGACACTTACTAATCAGAATGTCTAATCAGACTAATCAGAATCTCTTTTAAAAAAGAGAAAGAGAGAGTCTTGAAATCAGCAAGAGAAAAACAATCCATCGCATACAATGGAAGCCCAATAAGACTATGCATAGATTTCTCAGCAGAAACCATGGAGTCAGGAACACAGTGGGATGATATAATTAAGAATACTAAAAGAGAAAAACTGCCAACCAAGAATTCTATATCTAGCAAAACCATCCTTCAAAAATGAGAGGGAAATTAAAACATTTGCAGGTAAAAATTCACTGAGAGAATTTGTGACTAAGAGACTGGCTCTGCAAGAAATACTAAAGGGAGCACTACAGGCAGATAAGAAAAGACAGGAGAGACAGGTGTTGAGATAGAATAGAAATGAAGATTATCAGTAAAGGTACAAAGAAGAAATATGAGATATGACATATAAAATCCAACAGGTAAAATGGTAGAAGAAAGTACTGCCCATACAGTAATAATGCAAAATGTTAACAGATTAAACTCCCCAATCAAAAGACATAGACTGATAGAATGGATTAAAAAACAGGCCCATCTATATGCTGTCTACAAGAAATGCATCTTAGACCCAAGGATAAACATAGGTTAAAAGTGAAAGGTTGGGAAAAGATATTCCATGCAAATAACAATCAGAAAAGAGCAGGAGTAGTTATACTAATATCCAACAAATTAGACTTCAAAAGTAAAACAGTTAAAAGAGACAAAGAAGGATACTATGTATTAATAAAAGGAACAATTCAATAAGAAGTAACAATCATAAATATTTATGCACCGAGCCAGAATGCTCCAAAATACATGAGGCAAACACTGAAAAGAGAAATAGACACACCTACCATAAGCGTTGGATACTTCAATTCCCCACTCTCATCAATGGACAGAACATCTAGACAGAGGATCAATAAAGACACAATTTGAATAATACAATAAATGAACTAGACTTAACAGATATTTATAGAACATTACATCCCACAACAGCAGGATACACCTTTTTCTCAAGTGCTCATGGGTCATTCTCAAGGATAGACGATATGCTGGGTCACAAAGCAAGTCTCAATAAATTTAAAAACATTGAAATCATGCAAAACACTTTCTCAGATCTTAAAGGAATGAAGCTGGAAATCAATAATAGGCAGACTGCCAGAAAATTCACAAATATATGGAGGCTCAACAACACACTTATAAACAACCAGTGGGTCAAGGAAGAAATTACAGGAGAAATCAGTAAGTATCTCCAGGCAAATGAAAATGAAAACACTACATAACAAAACTTATGGGATGCAGCAAAGGCAGTGCTAAGAGGGAAATTTATTGCCCAAAATGCCTATTTCAAAAAAGAGGTAAGAGCAAAAATTGAGGAATTAACTGTCCACTTGGAAGAAGTAGAGAAAGAACAGCAAACTAACCCCAAAGCAAGCCAAAGGAAAGAAATAATGAAGATAAGAGCAAAATAAATGAAATTGAGAACATGAAAACAATTGAGAAAATCAACAAAACCAGAAGTTGGTTCTATGAAAAAATCAATAAGATCGATGGACCATTAGTGAGGTTGACAAAAAGAAGAGGATGCAAATAAATAAAATCAGAAATGGAAGAGGAGACCTAACCACTGACCCCACTGAAATAAAGGAAGTAATGAGAGGATACTATGAACAACTTTATGCTAGTAAACATGACAATGTAGATGAAATGGACAACTTCCTCGTAAGGCATGAACAGCCAACACTGACTTGAGAAGAAATAGACAACCTCAACACACCAATCACAAGTAAAGAAATTGAATCAGTCATTAAGAAGATCCCCAAAAATAAAACTCCAGGACCAGATGGCTTCATGTGTGAATTCTACCAAACATTCAAGAAAGAATTAGTACCAATCCTGCTTAAGCTCTTCAAAAAAATTGAAGAGGATGGAAAGCTAACTAACTGATTCTACAAAGCCAACATCACCCTCATACCAAAGCCAGACAAAGATATTACAAGAAAAGAAAACTAGAGGCCAATCTCTCTAACAAATATACATGCAAAAATCCTCAACAAAATTTTTGCAAATTGAATCCAGCAGCACATTAAAAAAATTATACACCATGAACAAGTAGGACTCATCCCAGGTATGCAAGGATGGTTCAACATCAGAAAATCAATTAATGTAATACACTATATCAACAAATCTATGCAAAAAACCACATGATCATCTCAATGGATGTAGAAAAGGCATTTGACAAAATTCAACATCCTTTCCTCTTGACAACAAAACAGGAATAGAAAGGTCTTCCTCAACATAATAAAGGGAATATATGAAAAGCCCACAGCTAACATCATCCTTAATGGGGAAAAAGTGAAAACTTTCCCCCTAAGATCAGGAACAAGACAAGGATGTTCACTATCACCACTGTTATTCAACATTGTGTTGGAAGTTCTAGCCAGAGCAATTAGACAAGAAAAAGAATACTAAAGGCATTGAAATTAGAAAGGAAGAAGTAAAACTCTCACTGTTTGCAGATGATATGATACCATATGTCAAAAACCCCAAAAAATCCACAGCAAAACTGCTAGAGCTAATAAACGAGTACAGCAAAGTGGCAGGTTACAAGATCAACACTCAAAAATCTGTAGTGTTTCTATACACTAGTAATGAACAATCTGAGGGGGAAATCAAGAAAAAAACTTCCATTTACAATCGCAACCAAAAGAATAAAATGTTTAGGAGTAAATTTAACTAAAGAGGCAAAAGACCTATACAAAGAAAACTACAAGAAATTATAAAAAAAGAAAAAAAAAAAAAACAGAAGACCTAAATAGATGGAAGGACATACCGTGTTCATGGATTGGAAGACTAAATATAATTAAGATGCCAATTCTACATAAATCGATTTACAGATTCAATTCAATACCAACTAAAATCCCAACAACTTACTTTTCAGAAATAGAAAAAACAATAACCAAATTTATCTGGAGGGGCAGGGTGCCCTGAATAGCTAAAAATATGCTGACAAAGACAAATGAAGTTGAAGGCCTCATGCCACCTGACTTTAAGGCATATTATGAAGTTACAATGGTCAAAACAGCATGACTTTTGTTAAAAGCCAATCCATCTCTGGTGTGTTGCATTCCAGCAGCTAGAAAATTAGAACACTGACCAATGGAATCGAATAGAGTGTTCAGATATAGATGTTGTCATCTATGGACACTTGATCTTTGATAAAGCAGTCAAGCCAACTTACCTGGGACAGAAAAGTCTCTTGAATAAATGGTGCCTAGAGAACTAGATAGCCATATGCAAAAGAATGAAAGAGGATCCATATCTCACACCCTATACAAAAATTAACTCAAAATGGATCAAAGACCTAAACATTAGATCTACGACCATAAAACTATTAGAAGAAAATGTAGAGAGATATCTTATAAATCTTATAATAGGAGGCGGTTTCCTAGACCTTACACCTAGAGCACGAGCACAGAAGAAAGAAAGGAAGGAAGAAAGAAAGGAAGGAAGGAAGGAAGGAAGGAAGGAAGGAAGGAAGGAAGGAAGGAAGGAAGGAAGGAAGGAAGGGAGGGAGGGAGGGAGGGAGGAAGGAAGAAACAAAGAAAGAAAGAGAAAGAAAGAGGAACTCCACAAAATTGAACACTTTTGTGCATCAAAGGACTTTGTCAAGAAAGTAAAAAGACAGCCTACCCAATGGGAGACAATATTTGGAAACAATATATCAGATAAAGGTCTAGTATGCAGAATATATAAAGAGATTTTTCAACTCTACAACAAAAAGGCAGACAACCCAATTGCAAAATGGGCGAAAGACTTGAACTGACACTTCTCAGAAGAGGAAATACAAATGCCCAAAAGGCACATGAAAGGATGCTCAACTTCCCTGGCTATTAGGGAAATGCAAATCAAAACCACAATGAATAGCATCTCAAGCCCACCATAATGGCCATTATCAATAAAACAGAAAATGACCATTGCTGGAGAGGATGTGGAGAAAGAGGCACACTCATCCACTGTTCGTGGGAATGTAAAATGATACAACCGCTGTGTTTGGTGGTTCCTCAGGAACCTAAATATAGAATTGCCATATGACCTGGCAATACCATTGCTAGGTATCTACTTGGAGGAAGTGAGGGCAAGGACACAAGTGGACATTTGCACACCAATGCTTGTAGCAGCATTATTTACAATTGTGAAGAGATGGAAACAGCCAAAATGTCCATCAACAGATGAGAGGCTAAACAAACCGTGGTATATACATATGATGGAATATTATGCAGCCGTAAGACAGAATAAAGTTATGAAGTATATAACAACATGGATGGACCTTAAGGACATCATGCTGAGTGAGATATGCCAGAAACAAAAGGACAAATACTGTATGGTCTCACGGATATGAACTGACATTAGTGAATAACCTTGGAGAATTTCACTGGTAACAGAGACCATCAAGAGGTAGAAATAGGGTAAGATATTGGGTAATTGAAGCTGAAGGGATACAGATTATGCAACAGGACTGATTGTAAAATCTCAGAAATGGATGGCACAATATTACCTAACTGTAATACAATTATGTTAAAACACTGAATGAAGCTGAATGTGAGAATGATAGAGGGAGGAGGGCTTGGGGTACAAATAAATCAGAAAGAATGATAGACAATAAAGACTGAGATGGTATAATCTAGGAATGCCTAGAGTGTATAATGATAGTGACTAAATGTACAAATTTTAAGAATTGTTTTTGGGTGAGGTAGAACATAGGCATGTCATTACTGTAAGGTGTTGAAAATCGATGGTAATTAATATTTTAAAATTTTATCTCATGTGTGAGACTAAAGCAAAAAATGTTTATTTGGTACAAAATTTATATTTTGACTAGTTCATTTCCTAATATAACTTATGTAGACAGCTTAACTGAACACCATAAGTACATGGAACCTTGAGTAGGACATGAAATTTTGTTGTTTTGTCCAGAGTGATGCCCTGATATATCCCAGAGTGATTTGAACAGTGAATGAAAAAGTATTTGCAAAGTCCCCTTCAGGGAATGGTGAGAACTGAGGAAAATTCAACTTTCCCAAGTTGAATTCTTGATATTCTCACAAGTAGTGTGGACAACCAAAGCTATAGGCTGAGCCCCTAGTCTTGGGGTTTGTTCATATGAAACTTAATCCCACAAAGGATAGGTCAAGCCTACTTAAAATTGGGACTAAGAGTCACCCCCAAGAGAACTCTTTTCTTGCTCAGATGTGGCCTCTCTCTTCAGCCAACACAACAAGCAAACTCAAGGCCCTCCCCCTCTCTATGTGGGCCATGACTCCCTGGAAGCTGTGCCTTCCCCAGGAGAGGGGTGGGGCCCAGGTCAGGTGGGATCCTTCCTTTAAGGAATTCAGACACAATGGATTAGAAAACTGAAGCAATTAAAGCTAACATACAAACTCTCCTCTATCTCAGTCACACCCAAAGCAGGGAGAGTCTTCTGAAGTTACAGGCACTGCATCACTTTATGCTGGTGGGAAACCACTGGTAGACAAGCACCACATACTGGGCAAGCTAGGAAAAGCACATAGTTTGGAGGCTTTATAGGAAAGACTGTCAACTTGCTGGATCTCATGCTCAGAGAAAACTGATATAGGTGGCTCTTTCCTTCTGGGAGAAGGCTAGTCTAGTCTAGGAAAATCTGACTGGGGTCTAAAATATCTAAGTAGACCCTCTTTTTAAAAAAATGCTCCATGTAGGCTGGGCAAGAAACAGAAAAACAGGAACTGGAAAATTCTGATCCGTTAACCAAAACCTATGCTAGAGGTCTAGAATAAATGGAACTGAATGTCAAAGAACAGATAGAGAAAAAAGCCATCCAGCAAGAAAAACCTAATAAAAGAATGAAAACAATCCCCATAATACTAATTAAGGAAATCAAATGCCTAGATGCCAGCAAAAAATGAGTCATATTAGGAAAACTGACAGTATGGCACAGTCAAAGGAAAAAAACAATTCAAATGAGATACAGGAGTTGAAACATCTAATTCAGGATGTTCGAATAGACATGGCAAATCTCATCAAAAATCAATTCAGTGAGTTGGGGGATGATATAAAAAGGCAGTGGGTGGGTGAACAAAAAGAAGAAATCAAAAGTCTGAAAAAACAAATCACAGAACTTATGGGAATGAAATCAAAGTAGAAGAAATGAAAACAAACAATGGAAACCTACAATGATAGATTTGAAGAGGCAGAAGAAATGATTAGTGAACTACAGGATTGGACATCTGAAATCTGATATGCAAAAGAAAATGTAGGGAAAAGAATGGAAAAATATGCGCATAGTTTCAAGGAATTGAATGACAACATGAAGCACATGAATATATGTGTTTTGGGTGTCCCAGAAGGAGAAGAGAAGGGAGATGGAGGAAAAAGACTAATGGAGGAAATTATCACTGAAAATTTCCCTTCTCTTATGAAAGACTTGAAATTAAAGATCCAATAAGTGCAGCATACCAGACATACTTCAAGACATTTACTAATCAGACTGTCAATGTCAAAGAGAAAGAGAGAATTTTGAAAGCAGCAAGAAAAAAGCAACCCATCACATACAAGTGAAACCCAATAAGACTATGTGTGGATTTCTCAGCAGAAATCATGGAGGTGAGAAGGCAGTGGTATGATATATTTAACATTCTAAAAGAGAAAAATTGCCAACCAAGAATTCTATATCCAGCAAAATTGTCCTTCAAAAATGTGGGGGACCAAAAGGGGGAAGAGTGAAATGAGACAAAGTGTCAATGGCTGAGAGATTCCAAACAGAGTCGAGAGGTTATCCTGGAGGTTATTCTTATGCATTGAGTAGATATCATCTTGTTATTCAAGATGTAATGGAGAGGCTGGAGGGAACTGCCTGAAAATGTAGAGGTGTGTTCCAGTAGACATGTTTCTTGAGGATGATTGAATAATGATATAGCTGTCACAATGTTACTGTGTGATTGTGAAAACCTTGTGTCTGATGCTCCTTTTATCTACCTTGTCAACAAACAAGTAGAACATATGGAATAAAAATAAATAATAGGGAGAACAAATTTCAAACTAAAATAAATTTAGTTTGAAATGCTAGTGATCAATGAAAGTGACAGGTAAGGGGTATGGTAGGTATAATCTTTTTTTTTCTTTCCTGTGTTTGTTTCATTTCTTTTTCTATTGTCTTTTTATTTCTTTTTCTGAATTAATGCAAATGTTCTGAGAAATGATGAATATGCAAAAAAAAATGTGGGTGAAATTAAAACATTTTCAGACGAGCAATCACTGAGAGAATTTGTGACCAAGAGGCTGGTGCTGCAAGAAATACTAAAGGGAGCACTAGAGGCAGATAAGAAAAGACAGCAAAGAGAGGTGTGGAGAAGAGTGTAGAAATGAAGACTATCAGTAAAAGTAAAAAGAGAAAAAAATAGATATGACATATAAAATCCAAAATGCAAAATGGTAAAAGAACATACTGCCTTTACAGTAATTATACTAAATGTTAATGGGTTAAACTCCCCAATGAAAAGACATAGACTGGCAGAATGGATTAGAAAACAGGACCCATCTATAATGCTGTCTACAGAAGACTCATTTGAGACCCAAGGACAAACATAGATTGAAAGTGAAAGATTAGGAAAAGATGCAAACAGAATCAGAAATGAGCATGAGTAGCTATACTAATACCTGACAAATTAGACTTCAAATGTAAAACAATTAAAAGAGGCAAAGAAGGACACTATGTATTTATAAAAGGAACAATTCAACAAGAAAACATAACAATCATAAGTATTTATGCACTGAGCCAGAGTGCTCCAAAATACATGAGGCAAATGCTGAAAAGAGAAATAGACACCTCTACCATAAGAATTGGAGACTTCAATTCCCTGCTCTCATCAAGGACAGAAAATCTAGACAGAGGATCAATAAAGAAACATAATTTGAATAATACAATGAACAAACTAGATTTAACAGCATTTATAGAACATTACATCCCACAACCACAGGGTACACCATTTTTCTCAAGTGCTCATGGATTATTCTTAAGGATAGATGATATGTTGAGTTACAAAGCAAGTCTCAATAAATTGGAAAAGATTGGAATCATAAAAAACACTTCTAAGATCATAAAGGAATGAAGTTGGAAATCAATAACAGGCAGATGGCCATAAAATTCACAAATATATGAAGGTTAAGCAACATACTCTTAAACTAAACCAGTGGGTCAAGGAAGAAATTACAAGAGAAATCAGTAAATATCTCGAGGCAAATGAAAATGAAAGCAAAACATATCAAAATTTAAGGGATGCAGCAAAGGCAGTGCTAAGAGGGAAATTTATTGACTTAAATGCCTTTATCAAAAAAAAGAAGAAAGAGCAAAAATCAAGGAATTAACTGTTCACTTAAAAGAATTAGAGAAAGAACAGCAAACCAACCCCAAAGCAAGCAAAAGGAAAGAAATAAGGAAGATTCTAGCAGAAATAAATGAAGTTGAAAACATGAAACCAATCTAGAATGTCAACAAAGCCAGAAGTTGGTTCTTTGAGAAAATCAATAAAATTGATGAACCCTTAGCAAAGTTGGCAAAAAGAAAAAGAGGGAGGATGCAAATAAATAAAATCAGAAATGGAAGAGGAGGCATAACCATTGACCCTGCAGAAATAAAGGACGTAATGAGAGGATACTATGGGCAACTTTATGTTAATAAACTGGACAATATAGAGGAAATGGACAACTTTCTACAAAAGCATGAGCAACCAATGTTGACTTGAAAAGAAATAGACAACTTCAACAAACCAATCACAAGTAGAGAGATTGAGTCAGTCACCAAGAAGCTCCCAAAAAAGAAATGTCCAGGACCAGATGGTTTCACATGTGAATTCTACCAAGCATTTAAAAAAAAAAAAAATAGTACCAATCCTGCTCAAACTCTTCAAAAAAAAATTGAAGAGGAGGAAAGGCTGCCTAACTCATTCTATGAAGCCATCACCCTCATACCAAAGCCTGACAAAGATACTACAGGAAAAGAAAACTACAGACCAATCTCTCTAATGAATAAAAATGCAAAAATCCTCAACAAAATTATTGCGAATCTAATCCAGCAACACATTAAAAGAATTGTACACCATGACCAAATAGTATTCATCCCAGGTATGCAAGGATGGTTCAACATAAGAAAATCAATTAATTTAATACACCATATCAACAAATCAAAGCAGAAAAACTGCATGATCATCTTGATGGATGGAGAAAAGACATTTGACAAAATTCAACATCCTTTCTTCAAAGGATAGGAATAGAAGGGAACTTCCTCAACATATAAAGAGAATATATGAAAAACCCACAGTTAACATCATCCTCAATGAGGAAAGACTGAAAACTTTCCCCCTAAGATCAGGAACAAGACAAGGACATCCACTGTCCCCACTGTTATTCAGCATTGCATTGGAAGTTCTAGCCAGAGGAATTAGACAAGAAAAAGAAATTCAAGGCATCCAAATTGGAAAGGAGGAAGTAAAATTCTCACTACTTGCAGATGACATGATACTATATGTCAAAAACTCCGGAAAATTCACAACAAAACTACTAGAGTTAATAAATGAGTACAGCAAAGTGGCAGGTTACAAGATCAACACTCAAAAATCTGTAGTGTTTCTATACACTCATAATGAGCAATCACAGTTGGAAATCAAGAAATACAAAAGGCCTATACAAAGAAAACTACAAGAAATTGCTAAAAGAAATCACAGAAGACCTACATAAATGGAACAGCATACCATGTTCATGCATTGGAAGACTAAATATAGTTAAGATATCAATTCTACCTAAATTGATTTACAGATTCAATACAATGCCAATTAAAATCCCAAAACCTTACTTTGCAGAAATAGAAAAAGCAAATAACCAAATTTATCTGGAAGGGCAGGGTGCCCTGAATAGCTAAAAATATTTTGAGAAAGAAAAATGAAGTCAGAGGTCTCATACTACCTGTCTTTAAGGCATACAAAGCTACAGTGATCAAAACAGCAAGATACTGGCATAGAGGTAGATATACTGACCAACAGAATAGAATAGAGTGTTCAGATATAGACCCTCTCATCTATGAACAGTTGATCTTTGATGAGGGAGTCAAGCCAACTCCCCTGGGACAGAACAGTCTCTTCAATAATTGGTGTTTGAAGAACTGAATATCCACATGCAAAAGAATGCAAGGGGATCATATCTCACACTCTATACAAAAATTAACTCAAAATGGATCAAAGACCTAAACATTAGATCTAAAACCATAAAACTTTTAGAAGAAAATGTAGAGAAATAACTTATCAAACTTTTAATAGGTAGTGGTTTCCTAGATCTTACACCCAAAGCATGAGCATTGAAGAAAGAAATAGATAAGTGGAAACTCCTCGAAATTAAACACTTCTGTGCATCAAAGAACTTTGTCAAGAAAGTAAAAAGCCTACACAATGGGAGACAATATTTGGAAATGGCATATCAGATAAGGGTCTAGCATCCAGAATATATAAAGAGATTGTTCAACTCAACAACAAAAAGACAGGCAACCCAATTACAAAATGGGCAAAAGACATGAACAGAGACTTCTCAGAAGAGGAAATGCAAATGGTTGAAAGGCACATAAAAAGATGCTCAACTTTCCTGGCTATTAGGGAAATGCAAATCAAAACCACAATGAGATATCATCTCACACCCACCAGAATGGCCATTATCAAAAACAAAACAAAACAAAACAAAACAGCAAACGACAACTGTTGGAGAAAATGTGGCAAAGAGGCACACTTAGCCACTGTTGGTGGGGATATAAAATGGTACAACTGCTGTGGAAGGCAGTTTGGTTGTTCCTCAAGAATCTAAGTATAGAATTGCCATATAATATGGCAATACCATTACTAGATATCTATTCAGAGGACATGAGGGCAAGGACACAAACAGATATTTGCACGCCAATGTTTATAACAGCATTATTTACAATTGCCAAGAGATGGAAACAGCCAAATGACCATCAACAGACGAGTGGCTAAACAAGCTGTGGTCTATACATACAATGTATATTATTATACATGTGTATTATATATTACACAGCTCTAAGACAGAATAAAGTCATGAAGCATGTCGCAATGTGTGGAGGGCATTATGCTGAGTGAGAATAGCCAGGAACAAAAGCTCAAATATTGTATGGTGTCACTGGTATGAACTAACATTAATGAGTGAACCTGGAGAATTTCAGGTAAGAAAACAGGTTTTTAGAAGATAAAAATAGGGTGGAGATTGAGTAATTGGAGCTGAAGGGATACAGATTGTGGAACAAGACTGATTATAAAAATTCAGAAATGTATAGCACAATACTACCTGATTGTAGCACAATAATTTAAATACACTGAATGAAGCTGAATGTGAGAATGATAGAGGGAGGAGGGCTGGGAACACATATGAAACCAGAAGGAAAGATAGATGATAGAGTCTGAGATGGCATAATCTAGGAATGCCTAGACTGTACAATGATAGTGATTAAGTGTACAAATTAAAAAATGTTTTTGCACAAGGAAGAACAAAGGAATGTCAGTATTTCAACTTGTTGAAAAGAGGTGGTCATTCATATTATAAAACTTCAACTTCTGGGCTGGCCACGGTTGCTCAGCAGACAGAGTCCTCACCTGCCATGCTGGAGACCCGGATTCGATTCCTGATGCCTGCCCATGCAAAAGCAAAGCAAAACACTTCAACTTCTGCATTAGACTAAAGTGAGAAATGTTTATTTGGTACAAAATTTATATTTTGACTAGTGCATATCCTAATTTAACTTGTATGGACAGTTTAATTGAACACCATAAGTACATGGAACCTTGAAAATGGCATGAGATTTTGTAGGTTTGTCCAGTCTGATGCCCCGATAAATCCCAGAGGGCTTTGAACAGCAAATAAAGAAGTATTTGCAAAGTCCCCTTGGGGAAATGGAGATAAAGGGGGAAAATTCAGCTTCCCCATTTGGAGAATTCTTGATATTCTCACAAGTAGTGGGGAAACCAAATCAATAGGCCAAGTCCTCGATCTTGGGGTTTGTTCCTATAAAATTTATCCCCACCAAGGATAGGCTAAACCTAGTTAAAAATAGGCCTAAGAGTCACCCGCAGAGAACCTCTTGTTGCTCAGATGTGGCCTCCTTCTCTCTCAGCCAACATGGCAAATAAAATCACTGCCCTCCCCCTGTCTACATGGGACATGATTCCCAGGGGTGTAAACCTATCTGGCAACGTGTAACAGCAATCCTAGAATGAACTGGGACTCAGCATCAAGGGATTGAGAAACCCCTCTCACCTGAAAGGGGAAAAGAAAAATGAGACAAAATAAAGTGTCAGTGGCTGAGAGATTTCAAACAGAGTCAAGAGGTGATGAAAAAAGAAAAAAGAAAAAGAAGTTCCAATCTTCAAATAATCAGAGTTTCTGAGAAATAAATCAGGATGCAAAAAGACAAGTACTTTCCAGATTACTAATCTAATCTCAATGCACTTCAAATAATATTAATAAAAATAAGCCTATATTCTAAAACATTTTGTCAGTATGTATGAATTAAATAGGCAAGATAAGGAAAATTACTATGAGTTTTACTTGGGAGTGGAGGTAAGAGAGTATAGAGCCATGGTATTTGGTAGGGGGATGAGAACACATGAACAAAAATCACACTGGCATCAGGCTTCTCCTGTTACATTAAATGCCAAATATTTGATGGAGCAATATTATAATAGTTTTTGAGGGAAAAGTATTTGACATTAAAGTTTATATTTAAATTCTCTTTCGTGTAGAAAAGCAATGGAAATATGTTCTACTCCTAATACAAATCTATTTTTTTAGGCAAGCTATTTGATAGCTATGAACGTATTTGCCTAATAGATTAATCAAAATTAATACATAAAGATAAAAAATTTGGGTACTTAAAAAAAGGACTGGTATACATTCTATTGATAGGCACAACACACAACTCCCAACAGCAACCCTGAGAATAATCATACCAGATTGACTTCACCATACTAATGATCTCACAAGAATGTAAATGTGCGGTGACTCCTCTTCAGTAGAATTTGGAAAGACTTAAAATCAAACTGTTTCATTATGAATAGTTTTCTCTTTTAGGGGAAGATCACTGTGAGATCTGGTAAAAACCAATGTCTCTTATGCACACCATCAAGCAAAGAATATACTTAGTTTCAGAATCTCAAATAAATATTGAAACAATTATAGACAATTGTTTCTAAAACAATTATAAAAACTATTCCCAGGAAAACACTAAGAAATGCATCAAAATAATGTGTAGCTTCATGGAAGTGATGACATTTTGATTGATTTTTTTCTTTTTCTATTTGTGATTATATCTGAGCTATCTTTTATAAATAGGTTATTAATTTGTTAATTTCAGGAATTCTGCTTCCAACTGAGATGTAGTCAGTCTCAAAGTGCTTAGGTTTCAAAGTTTTTCTAGAGGAATGGATCTGTTATACACTCAGGAGAAAAATCCAAATCTCATCCTCAAAATATTTCAAACCTTGGATGAACTGAAACAAAATAAACTTTTAACTCAACACAGTGCAATGCCTGATTGGATTGAAGTGGTGTCTTGTACTCTAGCTGCCTGACAATGGAAAGGGGATGCACTATCTGAAACAAAATAATATCTATTTTAGTTCCCATAGTACTTTTATTTTTTTAATTTTTAAATTTTTTAAAAATTTTATTGAGAAAATCTTCAAACACATACTTTCTATACATGCTGCACAATCAGTGGATCACAATATCATCACATAGTTGTGTATTCATCACCATGATAATTTTTTAGATCATTTGCATCACTCCAGAAAAGGAATAAGAAGAGAAAAGAAAAGACTCATACATATCATACACCTTACCCCTCCCTCTAATTGACCACTAGTGTTTCCATCTACCCAATTCATTTTACTCTTTGTCCCCCCTATTATTTATTTATTTATTTTTATCCATTTTTTTTTTAGTTATCTATCCATACCCTGGATATAAGGAGAATCAGACACAAGGTTTTCACAATCACACAGTCATATTGTAAATGTTATGTCTTTATACAATCATCTTCAAGAATCTAGGCTACTGGAACACATTTTCAGGTACTTCCCTCTACCTGCTCCAATACACCATAAACTAAAAAGGGATATCTATACAATGCATAAGAATAATCTCCAGGATAGCCTCTCAACTCTGTTTTAAATCTCTCAGCCACTGAAACTTTATTTTGCCTCATTTCTCTCTTCCCTCTTTTGGTCAAAAAGAGTTTCTCAATCCCTTGATGCCAGGTCCTCGCTTATTCCAGGCTCTCAGTCTCACATTGCCAGGAAGATTTACATCCCTAGAACTCATGTCCCACATAGGAGGGAATGCAGAGAGTTCATGTCACTGAGTTGGCTTAGAAAGAGAGGCCACATATGAGCAACAAGAGAGGTTCACTGGGGGTGACTCTTAGGCCTAATTTTAAGTATGCTAAGTGTATCCTTTGCAGGAATAAGTTTCATAAGGGCAAACCCCAAGATCAAGGGCTTAGCGTATTTATTTGGTAGTCCCCACTGCTTGCGAGAGTTCCCATAGTATTTTGAGTACATAGCGTTCAATATACCAAAAAAAGAAAAATTTACAAGACATGAAAATGTGACCTCTGATCAAGAAAAATATAGTCAATAGAAGCAGACCCATAGCATAACCTGGGTTATTAATTAAGCCAATTAAGCCAACATTGGCAGATTAGGACTTTTAAATGATTCTTATGAAAGTGTTTTAAAGAAAAACAGAGGAAAAGATGCACAAAATAGACGAAAGGATATATTAATTAAGAAAAAAGAGGGGAGGAGCCAAGATGGCAGCTTAGCAAGGTGTGAGATTTAGTTCGTCCTCCAGAACACCTACTAAATAAACAGGAAAAGTACAGAACATCTCCTGGAGCCACGTCAGTGGCCAGACACACAGTGTACCCCAGTCTGGACCAGATGGACCGGCTGCAAGCCCCCCCAGAACCGTGAGTTCCCCAAGCCATGGTGGCAGGCACCCCTTCCCCACAGGTGGCTTCCCAGAGGGAAAAGGAAAGAGACTTTACCAGCAGCAGTGGCTGAGCACAACTAAGCTTCAAATGTGGAATTAATTCACAAATTCTGACTGCTAAAAATAGGCCCCCAGCTCAGGTGAACCTGGTCAAAGCGGAGGTCGCTGATTTTTACCCAGGTGCTAGGGGGGCAGGGCTGATGGAAAAAGAAAAAAGAAACAGATGTTTTTGTTGCTGTGTTTCTATGGAGGCTTGGTGCCCTTGCATACAATGGCAGGGCTTCTCAGGCTGCAAATGCCCCAGGCATAGGCAGAAACAAGCTTTTTTGAGAGCTTGTCTGGAGCCAGTGCCTTCCCCAGAGGAGGGGTGAGACCCAACTCAGGTGGAATCCCTCCCTCAAGGAACTCAGACCACAGGGCTTGGTAATTTGAAGCCATTAAAACCAGCCTACAACCTCTCCTCTATCTTCACCATGCCCCCAGCAGGGAGAGTATGCCAAAGTTAAAGGTACCACATCATCTTATGCTGGTGGGACCTGTAGGCAAGCAAGCGCCACATACTGGGCAGGATAAAAAAAAAAAAACAGAGTCCAGAGACTTCACAGGAAAGTCTTTCAACCTGCTGGGTCTCACCCTTAGGGAAAACTGATGCAGGTGACTCTCTCCTCCTGACAGGAGGCCAGTTTGGTCTGCGAAAATCCAGCTGGGGCCTATAATACCTAAGTAGACCCTCCTAAGGGTGGGGGGAAAATGCACCATGCAGGCAGGGCAAGAATAAGAAAACAAAAACTGAAAAATTCTCCTCTGTTAAACAAAACCTAAGCTAGTAGTCCAGAAAAAGCTGAAATGAATGTCAAAGAACAGACAGACAATGAATTCATCCAGCAGGAAAATCCTAGATAAAAGAAGTGAAAGCGGGCCGCGGTGGCTCAGCGGGCAAGAGTGCTTGCCTGCCGTGCCGGAGGACCCCGGTTCGATTCCCGGCCCCAGCCCATGTAAAAAACAAACAAACAAACAAAATATAATAAAACAAGAAAATGTTTAAAAATGTTTCCCTTTCTTCCTCCCTTCCTTCCTTCCATCCTTCCTTCCTTCTCTGTCTTTCCTTCCCTTCCTCCCTTAAAAAAAAAAAAAAAAAAAAAAAAGAAGTGAAAGCAATCTCCATAATAAACTAATTAAGGTAATTAAATGCCTAGACATCAGCAAAAAAATAACAAATCACACTAAGAAAATTGAAGCTATGGCCCAGTCAAAGGAACAAACCAACAATTCAAATGAGCTACAGGAGTTGAAACAATTAATTTAGGATGTACGAACAGACATGGAAAACCTCATCAAAAATCCAATCAATTAATTGAGGGAGGGTATAAAGAAGGCAAGGAATGAACAAAAAGAAGAAATCAAAAGTCTGAAAAAACAAATCACACAACTTATGGGAATGAAAGGCACAGTAGAAGAGATGAAAATAACAATGGAAACCTACAATGTTAGATTTTGAGAGGAAGAAGATAGGATTAGTGAACTGGAGGACAGAACATATGAAATCCAATAAGCAAAAGAAAATTTAGGGGAAAAAAATGAAAAAATATGAGCAGGAACTTAGGGGATTCAATGACAATATGAAGTGCATGAATATACATGTCATGGATGTCCCAGAAGGAGAAGAGAAGAGAAAAGGAGGAGAAAAACTAATGGAGGAAATTACCACTGAAAATTCCCCAACTCTTATGAAAGACTTAAAATTATAGATCCAAGAAGTGCAGTGAGAATAGATCCAGATAGACATACTCCAAGACACTTACTAATCAAAATGTCAGAGGTCAAAGAGAAAGAGAGAATCCTGAAGGCAGCAAGAGAAAAAAAATCCATTACCTACAAGGGAAGCCCAATAAGACAATGCACATATTTCTCAGCAGAAACCATGGCGACGAGAAGACAGTGGGGTAATATATTTAAATTACTAAAAAAGAAAAACTGCCAATCAAGAATTCTATATCTAGCAAAACCATCCTTCAAAAATGTGGGGGAAATTAAAAAATTTTCAGACAAAAAATCACTGAGAGAATTTGTGACCAAGAGACCAGCTCTGCAAGAAATACTAAAGGGAGCACTAGAGGCAGATACAAAAAGATAGAAGAGAGAGGTGTGGAGAGGAGTGTAGAAAGGAAGACTATCAGTAAAGGTAAAAAGAAGAAAAATTAGATATGACGTATAAAATCCAAAAGGCAAAATGGTAGAAGAAAGTACTACCCATACAGTAATAACACTAAATGTTAATGGATTAAAATCTCTGATCAAAAGACATAGACTGGTAGAATGGATTAAAAAACAGGACCCATCTATATGCTGTCTACAAGAAATGCATCTTAGACCAAGGATAAACATGGTTGAAATTGAAAGGTTGGGAAAAGATATTTCATGCAAATAACAATCAGAAAAGAGCAGGAGTAGCTGTACTAACATGCAACAAATTAGACTTCAAATGTAAAACAGTTAAAAGAGACAAAGAAGGACACTATGTATTAACAAAAGGAAGAATTCAACAAGAAGACATATCATAAATATTTATGCACCGAGCCAGAATGCTCCAAAATACATGAGGCAAACACTGAAAAGAGAAATAGACACACCTACCATAAGAGTTGGATACTTCAATTCCCCACTCTCATCAATGGACAGAACATCTAGACAGAGGATCAATAAAGAAACAGAGAATTTGAATAATACAATAAATGAACTAGACTTAACAGACATTTATAGAACATTACACCCCACAACAGCAGGATACACCTTTTTCTCAAGTGCTCATGGGTCATTCTCAAGGATAGATGATATGCTGGGTCACAAAGCAAGTCTCAATAAATTTAAAAACATTGAAATCATGCAAAACACTTTCTCAGATCTTAAAGGAATGAAGCTGGAAATCAATAATAGGCAGACTGCCAGAAAATTCACAAATATATGGAGGCTCAACAACACACTTATAAACAACCAGTGGGTCAAGGAAGAAATTACAGGAGAAATCAGCAAGTATCTCCAGGCAAATGAAAATGAACACAACATATCAAAACTTATGGGATGCAGCAAAGGCAGTGCTAAGAGAGAAATTTATTGCCATAAATGCCTATATCAAAAAAGAAGAAAGGGCAAAAATCGAGGAATTAACTGTTCACTTGGAAGAAGTAGAGAAAGAACAGCAAACTAACCCCAAAGCAAGCCAACGGAAAGAAATAATGAAGATAAGAGCAGAAATAAATGAAATTGGGAATATGAAAACAATTGAGAAAATCAATAAAACCAGAAGCTGGTTCTATGAGAAAATCAATAAGATTGATGGACCCTTAGCAAGATTGACAAAAAGAAGAAGGGAGAGGTTGCAAATAAATAAGATCAGAAATCTAGGAGGAGATATAACCACTGACCCCACAGAAATAAAGACGTAATGAGAGGATACTATGAACAACTTTATGCTAGTAAACATGACAATATAGATGAAATGGACAACTTTCTAGAAAGGCATGAACAACCAACTCTGACTCAAGAAGAAATAGACGACCTCAACAAACCAATCACAAGTAAAGAAATTAAATCAGTCATTAAGAAGCTCCCTAAAAAGAAAAGTCCAGGATCAGATGGTTTCACAGGTGAATTCTACCAAACATTCCAGAAAGGATTAGTACCAATCTTGCTCAAATTCTTCAAAAAAATTGAAGAGGATGGAAAGCTAACTAACTCAATTACAAAACCAACCTCACCCTCATACCAAAGACAGACAAATATATTGCAAAAAAGAAAACTACCGACCAATCCCTCTAATGAATAAAAATGCAAAAATCCTCAACAAAATTCTAGCAAATTAAATCCAGCAACACACTAAAAGAATTATACACCATGACCAAGTAGGACTCATCCCAGGTATGCAAGGATGGTTCAACATAAGAAAATCAATTAATGTAATACACCATATCAACAAATCAAAGCAGAAAAACCACATGATCATCTTAATTGACACAAAAAAGGCATTTGACAAAATTCAACATCCTTTCCTGTTGAAAACACTTCAAAGGATAGAAATAGAAGGGAACTTCCTCAACATGATAAAGGGAATATATGAAAACCCACAGCTAACATCATCCTCAATGGGGAAAAGCTGAAAACTTTCCCCCTAAGATCAGGAACAAGACAAGGATGTTCACTATCGCCACTGTTATTCAACATTGTGTTGGAAGTTCTAGTCAGAGCAATTAGACAAGAAAAAGAAATACAAGGCATCCAAATTGGAAAGGAGGAAGTAAAATTCTCACTGTTTGCAGATGATATCATACTATGTGTCAAAAACTCGGCGAAATCCACAGCAAAACTACTAGAGCTAATAAATGAGTACAGCCAAGTGGCAGGTTACAAGATCAACACTCAAAAATCTGTAGTGTTTCTATACACTAGTAATGAACAATCTGAGGGGGAAATCAAGAAAAAAATTCCATTTACAATTGCAACCAAAAGAATAAAATGTTTAGGAGTAAATTTAACTAAAGAGACAAAAGACCTATACAAAGAAAACTGCAAGAAAATTATCAAAACAAACAAACAAACAAACAAACAAACAAAAACACAGAAGACCTAAATAGATGAAAGGACATACCGTGTTCATGGATTGGAAGACTAAATATAATTAAGATGCCAATTCTACATAAATTGATTTACAGATTCAATGCAATACCAACTAAAATCCCAACAACTTACTTTTCAGAAATAGGAAAACCAATAGCCAAATTTATCTGGAAGGGAAGGGTGCCCCAAATAGCTCAAAGTATCCTGAGAAAAAAAATGAAGTCGGAGGTCTCACCTGACTTTAAGGCATATTATGAAGCTACAGTGGTCAAAACAGCATGGTACTGGCATAGAGATAGATATACTGACCAATGGAATAGAATTGAGTGTTCAGATATAGATCCTCTCATCTATGGACAATTGATCTTTGATAAGGCAGTGAAGCCAACTCACCTGGGACAGAATAGTCTCTTCAATAAATGGTGCCTAGAGAACTGGATATCCATATGCAAAAGAATGAAAGAGGATCCATATCTCACACCCTATACAAAAATTAACTCAAAATGGATCAAAGACCTAAACATTAGATCTAAAACCATAAAACTGTTAGTAGAAAATGTAGGAAAATATCTTATAAATCTTATACTAGGAGGCGGTTTCCTAGACATTACATCCAAAGCAAGAACATTGAAGAAATAAATAAATAAATAAATGGGAACTCCTTAAAATTAAACACTTTTTCACATCAAAGAATTTCATCAAGAAAGTAAAAGACAGCCTACACAATGGGAAACAATATTTGGAAATGATATATCAGATAAAGTTCTAGTATCCAGAATATATAAAGAGATTGTCCAACTCTGTAACAAAAAGACAGACAACCCAATTACAAAATGGGCAAAAGACGAACTGACACTTCTCAGAAGAGGAAATACAAATGGCCAAAAGGCACATGAAAAGATGCTCAACTTCCCTGGCTATTAGGGAAATGCAAATCAAAACCACAATGAGATATCATCTTACACCCATCAGAATGGCCATTATCAATGAAACAGGAAATGACAACTGCTGGAGAGGATGTGGAGAAAGACGCACACTTATCCACTGTTGGTGGGAATGTCAAATGGTACAACCACTGTGGAAGGCAGTTTGGCGGTTCCTCAAAAAGCTAAATATAGAATTGCCATATGACCCAGTAATACCATTGCTGGGTATCTACTCATAGGACGTGAGGGCAAGGACAGAAACAGACATTTGCATGCCAATGTTTATATCAGCATTATTTACAATTGTGAAGAGATGGAAACAGCCAAAATGTCCATCAACAGATGAGTGGCTAAACAAACTGTAGTATATAGATATGATGGAATATTATGCAGCTGTAAAACAGAATAAGGTTATGAAGTATGTAACAACATGGATGGACCTTGAGGACATTATGCTGAGTGAGATTAGCCAGAAACAAAAGGACAAATACTGTATGGTCTCACTGATATGAACTGACATTAGTGAATAAACTTGGAGAATTTCACTGGTAACAGAGACCATCAAGAGGTAGAAATAGGGTAAAATATTGGGTAATTGAAGCTGAAGGGATACAGATTGTGCATCAGGACTGATTGTAAAATCTCAGAAATGGATGGCACAATACTACCTAACTATAATACAATTATGTTAAAACACTGAATGAAGCTGAATGTGAGAATGATAGAGGGAGGAGGGCTGGGGGCACAAATGAAATCAGAAAGAAAGATAGACAATAAAGACTGAGATGGTATAATCTAGGAATGCCTAGAGTATATAACGATAGTTATTAAATGTACAAATTTTAAAAACGTTTTAGCATGAGGAAGAACAAAGGAATGTCATTATTGCAGGGTGCTGAAAATCAATGGCAATTAATATTTTAAAATTTTATCTCATGTGTGAGACTAAATCAAAAAATGTTTATTTGGCACAAAATTTATATTTTAACTAATGCATTTCCTAATATAACTTATGTAGACAGCTTAATTGAACACCATAAGTACATGGAACCTTGAGTAGGACATGAAATTTTGTTGGTTTGTCCAGAGTGATGCCCCAATATATCCCAGAGTGATTTGAACAGTGAATTAAAAAGTATTTGCAAAGTCCTCTTCAGGGAATGAGAAAGGGGGAAAATTCAACTTTCCCAAGTTGAATTCTTGATATTCTCACAAGTAGTGGGGACAATCAAAGCTATAGGCTAGGCCTACAATCTTGGGGTCTGTTCATAAGAAACTTAACCCCACAAAGAATAGGTCAAGCCTACTTAAAATTAGACCTAAAAGTCACCCCTAAGAGAATCCCTTTGTTGCTCAGATGTGGCCTCTCTCTCCAGCCAACACAACAAGCAAACTCACCATCCTCTCGCTGTCTACATGGGTAGTGACTCCCAGGGGTGTGGACCTTCCTGGCAATGTGGGACAGAAATCCTGGAATGAGCCGAAACTCAGCATCAAGGAAGGGATTGAGAAAACCCCCCAGAATGAGCTGAGACTCAGCATCAGAGGATTGAGAAAAACTTCTCAACCAAAAGAGGGACGAGTGAAATGAGGCAAAATAAAGTGTCAATAGCTGAGAGATTCCAAACAGAGTCAAGAGGTTATCCTGGAAGTTATTCTTACACATTAAATAGATATCACCTTGTTAGTCAAGATGTAGTGGAGAGGCTGGAGGGAACTGCCTGAAAATGTGGAGCTGTGTTTCAGTAGCCATGTTTCTTGAAGATGATTATATAACGATATAGCTTTCACAATTTGACTGTGTGTTTGAGACAACCTGTGTCTGATGCTTCTTTTATCTACCTTATCAACAGATGAGTAAAACATAAGGAATAAAGATGAATAATAGGGGGAACAAATGTTAAAATAAATTTAGAGTGAAAAGCTGGTGATTGGTGAGGGGGAGGGGTGGGGGTATGGTATGTATGATTTTTTTTTCTGTTTTCTTTTTATTTCTTTTTCTGAATAGATGCAAATGTTCTAAGAAATGATCATGATGATGAATATGCAGCTATGTGATGATATTGTGAATGACTGATTATATATGTAAAACAGAATGATCAAAAGTTACAAATATTTGCGTTTGTTTGGTTTTTTTTGGTATTTAAAAAAATTTTTTTTAATTAATAAAAAAAAGAACCGTTCTAGGACTGAAATATGTAACTAACTGAAATTAAGAATTCATTGCATAGGTTTAGCAGCAAACTATACATAGCATAAAGGATCATTGAAATTAGCAGAAAGTCAATATATATTATCCAAACTGGAGAGGGAAGAAGTAAAAGAGGGTGGGGAAGGAGAAAAAGAGAAAGCAATTAAGAGAATTTTAGAAAATTCTTTGCCATAATCTCTTCAAATATTTCTTCTGCCACATATTCTTTCTCCTCTCTTTCTGGCACACAATTTAAATGTTCATTAGAATTTCTCACTGTGTCTTACATTTCTCTTATACTCTTTACTATATTTTCTACTTTTCTTTCTTTCTGTGCTTCAGTTTGGAAGTTTTCTAATTTCACTTCACTAATGTCCTCTTCTGTTTCTAATCTGCTATAAACCACTTCTGTTGAGTTGGCAAGTTCAGTTATATTTTACGGTTTAGAGTTAGAATTTTCATTTGATTCATTTACATAGATTCTAGTTTTCTGCTGACGTTCTCCATTCTTTCATCAATTTTGTCCATCTTCATCTTGATTTTCTTGGATATATTATTTTAAAGTCATTTTCAGCTATTTTCAATGTCTAGATCAGCTGTAAGTCTATTTTTCTTTTCTATATTGTCTTTGTTTATCTGTTCTATGGTCGGTCCAATCTCTTGGCAACCTTAGTAACTGTTGGACTAAATGTCAGACATCATGTATAAAAGCTGCAAAAATCTCCATATGATGTTTCTTCCAATGATTTTTTTAGCCTTCTTTATACTTGGTAGGCAGAATAGGTGTTCAACCCCTTTATTTAATCAATGGGGTGTTATTTTGGTAGGGTTCTCTGTCTACCCTTGGTTTTCCCATTGAACCTAGGATGTATACATCCAAGGTATTTTAAAGTGAACACTTCCCCTGAAAGTCCCAAACATAATCCTTATCTCTTCACATCATAAGACTGCAAATAATTTCTGATTTTTTTTTTTTTTTACATGGGCAGGCACCAGAAATCGAACCCAGGTCCTCTGGCATGGTAGGCAAGCATTCTTGCCTGCTGAGCCACCGTGGCCCGCCCAATTTCTGATTTTTTGACACATCCTACTTTATTTCTTATCTTCTCATCCTGCATGATTTGATAATTGAGCAGCTTATGAATTTAGCAAAGACCTTACAGGGAAAATTCTGTATGTCAAGCCACATTCTCTACTCCTCTCTTCTTACTGGTATCTTAGTCTCTCATGCCTCCAATTTTGTTTCTCCAGCAAAAAACATCAGAATGCTCAGTTAGTTTCTCTGTTCCCTAGCAGTCACTCTCTGCTCAGGTAAATCCTGTAATAGCAACAATAGCAACCTCTTGCTCTGTTTCCAGAAATAAAAAATCTCCCCAGGGTAAAAGCATACCTGGATAGCTACCTGAATGCAGGAAAAATGAACAGTGGATAGTCAAAAGTTGCCCCCTCTGGGACAAGAATTGTGGAAAGACTACTGGGACATCTGCAAATGATGAAAGTTCCAGCTGTCAACCACATGGCAGTAGCCAGTGTACATCCCTAGAGAGTGCCCGTGATGTTCCCTGCATTAATCACATAAGCTTCCACACAAGATGAAACACATAGGCTGGTTACAAAGCCCAGTGACGTTCAGTTCCCTTCTGCTCTCAGAAGGCGGCAAAGTATATTTTCATTACTGTGGACACAGCTACAGGACTGTGGTTAGCTTTTCCAGTGGGAAAGATGAACCAGAGGGCCACCAGCAGATATTTGGAGAAAGCGAGTGCTCTGTATGGAGTGTCTACACAGGTTAACAGTGATTGGGGGACCCCTTTCACTGGGCAGATAGCCCAATCCTAGAATATGGATAAGAACATCGTGTGGACATTCCTACAATCCCACAGGTACAGTCCTTATTGAAAGAATGAATGGCTTGTTAAAGGAACAGCTAAATTATGGTAAGAAGTCCTTGAAATAGTGGATTAAGAAACTCTTAATTCAAGCCTTAATTCAATCTAATACAATGTGGCCCCAGGCCCTATTGAAATGCTAAGGAAAAGCTCAATGTAGGCTCAGAGGACACAGATTAAAGGATCAACTGCTTTACAGTCTGAAAGGGGGGATAATACTTTATTATTGCCTATGCCTCAGACCATACAAATGGGGAAAAATGAGGTCCTGTGGTCTTATTGCTGATTTATGCAACTATAATGGTTAGGACTCTTAAGCCCGTGGAGAAGTCACCCAAAATATTGCAATCTGACATGCGAAAAAGTGCCTGTTAAAATTTTTATCACCAATCCAAGGCCATCTATTCCCATGGGAACCTTATGTATAAATATGTGGATCCTTCTTCTGCCAAAACTCACAATTGAAGTCAAGGTAGAGGACTCTCAAAATTTGCAAGTTTTTTAAATGTTTAAAACCTTCCCATAATGCTCCTTTGCCTAATAACCTTGTTGTCAACCATTGGAACTACCCCTTATTGTTCCCCATGAACATCTTTCTTTTTGCCCATAGTACCTTAGCAAACACTTACCTCAGTGGGATTCAGTGGTAAATCATGCCCACAGTCAGACTCAATGTTATGTTTGTGCAGACTTGCCATCTTTGGTACTACTGTCATTCCTTGTACTGTGACCCCTGCAAGATGGACCACATGGAATAGAATTCAACACATTGGGAAATCTGAAAAAAAAAAATCTCATTTACAGGACATTGTACATGGGAACAGCCCTGTGCTCCTACTACCTTATATAACTCTTTACCCCATACTCCTAGTAATCGGTTTAATTACCTTTCTTGGTCATGGCAGCATCTCTTTGTGGGGTTGTTATCTATATGTGTGTGTGTGGGGGAAGCTTTTACTGTTCTCTTGTCTCTTATACTGTTATGAAATATAGATGCATGACATCTGTCCTGTGGTCAATGTAGTCTGCTGTATGGGGGTGGATTCTGGAGACACAGGACCCGAGCCCCATCTCCATATTGAAAATGAGTTACTGCACATAGCCACCTACGATGACTAGGACAGAAATTAAAGCGTCAAATCTCCTGGGGGAGGTGGAAGAAGGTAGAGATGATATCATTAAGAAAGCATTAACATTTCCCTCTCTTGATCATTTTGATAACAAAACCCCAAACCCCTATGTCATGAGACCCTGCTACTCACACCCTTGTCCTAAATTCTTATAAGCCCTTGCTCTCCCCCTGCCCCCTTTTCAGAGCGTTCACTTCCATTTTCCACAGATGGCTGCCACCATGGATGATCCTCTTCTGTTTGTAAGTCCTAATTAAAATTCATGTCTAACAAAAAAAATTGTTGGGGACCACAAAGAGATATTCCTTATGAAGTTTTATTATCAGTATTTACCATATTAGAAGGTAAAACTGAAAAACCTGTAAAACACAAGAATGTCATGTAGCTTTTAGAAAACTCCACTGTATACTTGTGAGAGAATGTGTGAAAAAGGCATATAAGGTCTTCTTCTTATGAAATGCTTTTGACCTTTCAGATCCATGAAAGAATTTCAGAGATCCCCAAGGGTCACTGAATTTCTGTTTAAGACTCTAGCCGAAAGATGGTTGGGAAACTTGATAATGAATGAATAAGAGTAACAATTTCTGAACTCAATGACCAATCTTATCAGCACAAAAAGAAAGACATTATTTAACTCATGATGTGATACAATATTAAGTATACAGCATCATCTCTGAAATATTCTTGCCAAAATAAAAACTGAATCTCAATCTAATTAAATTTCTAGGTTTGATGACAAATTTACAGGGGATATTAGGGGTAAACGAACATTTTGCAATCAGGAAAATCTATAATATGAGAATCTCTACATGTCAAATAAACCAACTTTTTAAAGCAGTAAATCTCAAGGGGGGATAGAATACTTAACTGCCATGCAGGAGACCCAGGTTTGATTCCCAGCCCATGCACTGCCTCTCCCCAAAAAAAGTCAAGGGGGAGGGGGAATGGAAGCAGAAATTATAGATTAAAAGAAAATTATAAACATTTAAACCAAAAGTAATCTGTGAGTGCTAAACCAACTGTAAAAAATTTTCAAATAATGACAGAAAAATATGAATAGTGAAAATTTTGTTGATATAAAGAAATGCTATCATGTCTGGGTTTTGCATTAAGATAATATAATGGACTAAAGAAAAGAAGGGGGCAACTTTTGAGATGAGAATGACCTGCATTGATAATTTTTGAAGTTTGGTAATGAAATACATGAGACTTCATTAAGTTATTCTTAGTATTCTCCTAACTTTGATGTATGTTTAAAATTTTCCATAATAAAATGTGAAAAGCAATCAGGATGGCTCAAGGAAATTTAATGATACAATAAGTATGGGAAAATAAATAATATCTAAAAAGAGCTAAGTTGATTTTGAAAAGAATATCGAAGAAAGGAGACAACATTTCCAGTTATACTGCAAACTCAAAGTGATCAAAACAATGTTACACTGTCACAGGAATAGACTAATACATCCATAGATCAAGCAGACCTTTGCATAAAAGAGAACTTAGTATATGATACAAATTGTATCACAAATCAACTGATGGGAGGGAACACACACATACAGATATTTGTGGAAATGACTCAATATTAAGAGAAAAAGAGCTGAATCAAATCTTATGTCATTACAAAATAAAATCATGATTGTTAGATACTTGTGTAGGCAAAACTATCAAGGTAATTAAATAAAATGTTGGAGAAAGTTTTATGACATTATATGAAATTTGTAAGACCTGAAAAATAAACATTTTAAAGGAGAAATGATGGATATTTTAATATCAAAATTCATATCAACAAAGGACATTACAGTACAAAGTTAACAAATGCAAGCAGATTTAGATCAGGCACTAATCAATGATAAAACTTAAAAGGGATTAATATTTCTAATACATAAAACTTCTGGTAATCAATGAGAAAAAGATGGAAACTCCAATAGGAAAATGGATAAAGGATATATGCAGGTGATTCACAAGAGAATACTCAACATCACTATTAATCAAGTAAGTACCAATTTTAAAAGTGGAAAATTTGAATAGGCCACAAACCCATATTGTGTCCTTGATTAATTGATTCTATTACTTATTTAAGGAAGAAATAATACCAATATCACACAAATTCTTTCAGACAAAGAGGAGAATGAAACTTCACACTTTATTTTATGAGGCCAGAAAACCCTTAATACAAAAACCTGATAAAACATTGCAAAAAAGAAAATTACAAATTATGGAATCTAGATGGAAAAAGATCTTTAACAAAAATTAGCAAATCAAATCTAGCAATATATAAAATGGATAATCTGTCATGATTTCTACCAGGTAGAAATGTATTTTACAAAAAAATGTATATATATATATATATATTTATGTGTGTGGGGTGTGTGTGGGTGTGTGGCACTACATTAGATTTTTACATTAAATATCTGATTTATTTAATGACAGATGGATTATCATATCTACTTCTGCATTCAATCTGTTGTATAATATAACACTTCATGCAGACTCTGGAGATCTTTTCTTTCCATTTGCGGGAGAATAAGAGTGAAAGAGACAAAAAAATACTAATTTTATTAGGAAAATAGTTTTGTCCTCCTGGAACCCCTGAAATAATCTCAGGGAAATTCATCATTCTGAAATTACATTTTGGAAACTGCTGATCTAAGCAATAACAAATTGAGTGGAGAAGTGGGAGGGTTATGGGGAAGGGAGATAGACTTTTTAAACTTGGATAAGCAGTGGACCTTGGTGTGAAAAACTTTGAGATTTTTCATATCAATGTATGTAAACTGCTTGGTTGAAAGCAGGAAGGAAGTGTTAAGAATGGTAACTGAAGATAGATATGGTCCAAGGAGGCATTTTTGCTTGACTTTTCTTAAGGTGGGATGATGTTGAAGGGAAATGTCCAGTTTAAAGTAAGAATCTAAAAATCAAACAGAGATGGACTCATGGAATTACCGTTCCTGAGAAAGTAGACAGTGGGAATAATTGGAAGCCAGAGTTGGATTTGACTTTAGATAAGAGAAGGACACCTCTTTTCAGAGGTCAGGACTGAGATGAGCAAGACAGGCCCCTTTCAGACTTATGTCATGGAGTCTAAAAGTTCAAAATAAGGAAGCACTCATTTTTAGGGTCATTCAAGTTCAGAACCAGCACATAAGAATAAGTGCCTTCTTAAGTTTGCGCCCTAGTCCCAGCCCAGACTGTTCCTTAGTCACTTAGAGGAAGGAGGAAATTCTAGTAGATTTGTAGATTTGGTGGTAGGAAATATGAAATGCCTCTGGACTCTGTGTTCTATGACTGTGAAGTAAGCTGGGTGGGAAAAGAGTTGGTAGAGTTCAAGGTTTAGGAGATGCTCATAGGCTTGGATTATAGTTCCTCAATTCTGAGATACTTTTTTTAAAAAAGCATACATTTTAATAATGCTAAAACCAGGATGTTTTTTTAAAACTATCTATGTTTAGAATGATAATGTTATCTCTCTCCCTCCATACCTTCTATTTTTGGAAAAAGCAGCACTAATGTGGCCTTAGAATCAAGGAAATATGGCAACAATTCAGAGTGGAGAAGCTGACTAGAAAAACATGTAGGATTGTTGAACTGTATTGAGGGCATAGCTAATGCAGGTAGTCATTAATTTGGAGCAGTACAAATCAGCAGTACTGATTTACTATAAACTTTTTCTCATATAACTGTTCAAGTGCAGACACAGAATAAGTTAGGTGAGTTCTTGGAGGTTTTTGCTAAGTGAGTTCACAAGAAGACAGAGGACAAATGAAGTTAGGTAACATCCGCCTTTAAAAAGCATTTCATTGCTCTTTAAAAGAAAATGATGAGTAAGATAGCCTGTAAATATACAGACACTACCGATTTTGAAAAAAAAGTTGGAAATTTCTAACCAAATCCATTGAACTCCTGCTAGAAGAAGTTTGATGTAAACATTCACCTTCCAATTGTTGCGTGGTCTAAGTTTACTTTCCAGAACTTGTATTTCCAGAGTAGTGTGTTTGTATCTTTTAAGGGAATCATACTACCTGAATCCTGACTTAGACCTAAGTTTATTTGTCCCATCTGAAATAGAAAAACTTTTTATGTAGTTTAGGATATCCACAGCTTTATTGAGCGATTCATGAATTAGGTAGCAACCCATTCACAAAGCAGAAGGAGACTCCTTCAAGAGCATGGAAAGAAGAAGCTCATATAGGGCAGATGTGGAAAGTGAGTGGGGAAATGCTCTGATTCACTGGCACTAAATTTCCATTTTATTTAGGGGGAATCTTGTACAAAGTGGGAATCAGGTGATTGCTTAGGAACAAGGAAGTTACTGGTGTAAGAATAAGGAAGTTAGCTGGCAATAGGTGATTTGATATATTTAAATTTGGTTTTCTGGGCAAGCCAGGCATTTACAAGAAATAGAAACTAACTTAGGTTTTTGTTGTTGCTGATATGTCCTTAGCATGGGCATCACCATACTGGGCCTAATGGATTTTAGTTATCACATCTTTCTCTCTAACTACATCTATCTTCCCATTTGATGGTGTGGTTATGAGGAACAGAACCAAGATTGAAGCAAGAGAGCTTGGCAGACAGAAGGAATCTGGATCCAACCGCAATAAGCAAAGTCAAATATGCCTGGCTACAACTGTAGCTCATAAATTGGCCTGCTGAACATCTATGGGTATCATCTGTGTTTGTAGGGCAAAGCACATGTGGGGCCAGAATGGAACTATAATGAGTATTCTGATAATTAGCTTTATTAATTTTCTGTTGTTACATAACAAAGTACCACAAACTTGGCAGCTTAAAACAGTAGCTATTTATTAGTTCAAAGTTTTTCAGATTAGAAATCTGGTACTGCATGACAGGGTTCTTTGCTTAAGGTATGAAAAGGCTGAAATCAAGGTGTTGGTTGGGCTGGATTCTTGTGGAGGTTCTGGGGGGAAATCCACTTCCATGCTTATTCTGGTTGGCATAATATAGGTCCTCATTTCCTTGCTGACTATCAGTAGATATGCTTTCAGCTTATAGAGGCTGCTTATATTCCTTGTCATGTGACCCCCTCTAGATTCAAGGTAGCAACATTCCTTGACTTCTGCTTCAAATCTCTGACTTTCTGTCCCTGACCCTGTTCTAGTTTGCTAGCTGCCATAATGCAACACACCAGAAACAGATTGGCTTTTAATAAAAGGGGATTTATTTTGTTAGTTCTTGAGAGGAAAGGCAGCTAATTTTCATCTGAGGTTCTTTCTTATGTGGGAAGGCTCAGAGTAATCTCTGCTGGCCTTCTCTCCAGGCCTCTGGATTCCAACAACTTTCCCTGGGGTGATTCCTTTCTGCATCTCCAAAGGCCTGGGCTGAGTTGCAAGTGCTGAGATGAAGAATGCTGAGCTGCTTGGGCTGTGCTACATTGTGCTCTCATTTAAGCACCAGCCAATTAAGTCAAACATCATTCACTGCAGCAGGTATGCCTCCCAGCCAACTGCAGATGTAATCAGCAACAGATGAGGTTCATGTCCACAGCAACAGAACTAGGCGCCTTCACCTGGCCAAGTTGACAACTGAATCTAACTGCCACAGACCCTTAGGCATAGATATAAAGGACTCATATACTTAGGTCAGGCCCACTTGAACAATATTGCTGTCTTAAGGTCAATTGATTTGGGACCTGTGTTATATCCATTAAATCTCTTCATAGTAACACCTATATCAGTGTTTAAATAATAGAAAGTATGTGTACACAAGGGGCTAGAGATTTGAGGGTCCATTTTACAATTTTGCCAACCACAGTAGCCAATTTAGGGATGGCATATCAGTCTAGAAGTCTCTATACCTTATGACTTGATCTTTCCATCCCTTTCTACCTATAGGTAGCATTCTTGTCTGTCTCATAGTCAATGTACTGTATCTAACTTTAACATGTTTTACAAGTTACTAAATTGCTTAAAATCTTTAACATTTTATGAATTCTACCTGTATCACAAGGTATTTGCTTACAACATTAACCATACTTAACACATTTTCTGAGTTTCACTTATCTCATAAATTACTGGCTTACCTGGTATTTAGGTGGAATGTTTTCCTATCTGTAGGGAAAACATTTCCATCTCCCATTTATTCAGCTATTCCACATTTATAAACTCATTTAAGCCAGAGTATTGCATAACAGCTTGTTATTCTATTAGAATAGTTTAAGACACTTTTTTTTATTAGGCCTAATGTTTTCTGAAATACATATTAAGCAACATCTTAGCAAGTTAGTTGTCAAAATTTTCTTGCAAATCCCACTGTTCTGAAGCTAAAACCATTGATATCTAGAGTGAGACATCTTTTCATAACACAAAAATTATAGTGCCTAATTATCAACTGCTTTTCTTTTTTTATTGTATATTATAATATATTTAAAAGCAAAAAAAAAAAGCAATAATTTTCAGAGCATTCTTCAACAAGTAGTTACAGGACAGATCCCAGAGTTTGTCTTGGGCTATACCATACCATCATCTCAGATTTTTACTTCTAGCTGCTCCAGAATATAGGAGGTTAGAAAGAATAAACATTTTTTTTTATCATCACAATTGACTTTTTTTCCTTCTTTTTTTTGTGAAAAATAACATATGTACAAAAAAAAGCAATAAATTTCAAAGCACAGCACAACAATTAGTTGTAGAACAGATTTCAGAGTTTGGAATGAGTTAAAAGCCATCTCATTTCTGGTATACTGCATTCCAGTAGCTTTTCCAAACTAAAACACCATCTATCTATCTCTTTATCAACCTATTTTCTGAATACTTGAAGGTAGGTTGATACATCATGCTCCTCAAAAACTTAGCGCTGCCATTTGCATTTCCTAAGAACAAGGATATTCGCTTATATAACCATCTTAAATACAGTTATCAAGTTCAAGAAATGTAACAGTGATACATACAGTCTATTTTTTTTGTATTTTCCACAAATGTCCTTTTGGGCCTTTATTACTCCATTATGAGATCCCATCCGGGAGCCCATATTGCATTTAACTGTCATTGTGTCTTTAGTTGATTGTGTTTCACTTTTGTTTTTGGTTCCTGACAAAGTTTGGTTCCAATTCTGGTGTGCATGTAGCTGATAAATTATTACACATTGGTGGTAACGATGATTGGAAATCTGGTTAAGAAACTGAACTAATATTGGTTTTTTAACACTTAAATGGTCCTAGGGATTTTTTTTTTTACCCTTAAATGGTCCTAGAGATTCTTTTTTTTTTTTTTTTACCCTTAAATGGTCCTAGGATTTTCCAGATAGCCCCTTGGTAATCAAGAAGATTTGTTCTTTCACCTCAGTAAAAGAGAAAGTTAAAAATGAGTGTGTTTGATCTGCTCTATGTTTTGTAATTATTTCAGCACTGTTATAAGTGGTACAAAATAACTGTCTAATCAAAAGAAGTGCCGATGAAATTTATTAAGATAAATGTTTCAGATATTTATCTGTAAGGATCTGGAAGGAAACCTGCAAATATATTCACTTCCTGCAATATGCTTTTATCTTTTGGAAAACATTGATCAATTTTTAATGAAGAATTTTATTTCTATTCTGATATTGTTGGTTACTTTTTAACCACAGCTATTACATCTTGTAATCGGCAGACAGTTTCTGTTTTCCTCTCATTCATGCCTAAGGCTTCTACCGTAATCTAAATATAGATGTTGGATCTTCAACAAAGAACAGTTTCAGAGCCTTGTGAACAGAATTGTACCAGTACTGTATTGATACTGCAGTGATTCGACTCATGGGTACAGGCTTCTGAGCTAGCATTACTTAAATACTATTTGACCATACCAGGGCATTGAACTGTGATTTCCAGATTCGTTTTAGACCAGAAGCAGGCCACTTTGTAAAAATCTATGAAGCAAGGATCTTGTGGAAGAAGATCTACATAGGACTAAATGAATTGGTGAGGAAAAATCTAATAGTGGCCATTTATTTTGAGGAGAATATTGTTATAATATTCTCAATGTTCTATTTTCTTATGGTATATGAGGAAGCTCTTTGTCTTTCTTCAAATTTTTTCTCCAATCTTCAGTGAAGTAGACTATGCTTTTGCAAACTGAAATGAAGTTTGCTTTAAATGATATCTTATTCTCCCTGATCCCTCAGCATTTAAGAACAAATACTCCTGCAGAGTCTCTTTACTTTTCATGCTAATATAGTTAATTGTGTAATTCGATAATAATCTCTTCTTTGTTTATCAGCATACAATTAAACAAATCAGTTGTTTAATCATAGCCATACTGATTATGACAGGTAAGTCATATTAGAGAATAAATCTCATTTCATTGGGGATGAAAAAAGCTAACATTAAGGAACAATAATAGTTCTTAATCTTTGGAAACAATGTCAACAAAGTTTCTCCAGGAAAATGGTCTGGTACTTATTCTGTGACTTTTCAGGGTTCCAGCTTTATGGGTAGTAATGAAAGTCATTATTGTCCTAGCACAGCAGGAATTACAGCAGATTTTTATGATCAGAGGAAAGAAGAATCCACCCACATTTATAGTTAGTAGAGGTGAAATCACTGGTTATGAATTTTTTTTAGTTTGGTTTCCAAGCCTTGGAATAGAAGACACAATAACAGAGGCTATTTAAAATGTAAACATGGTGTGGTAGATTGAGTTATGTACCTCAGAAAAAAAAATCTTAATCAATTTCTGTGGTTGTGAACCCATTGTAAATAGGACTTTTGAAGATATTATTTTTAGTTAAGCTGTGACCAACTGTGCCCATTTGAAATTGTTATGTACCCCAGAAAAGCCATGTTCTTCTAATCCAATCTTGTGGGGGCAGACCTAGTATTAGGTGAAACGTTTTGATTAAATTGTTTCCACAGAAATATGTGCCGATTTGAAGCTATTATGTACCCCAGAAAAGTCCTTTAATCCTCATTCAATATTGTTGGGTAGGATCTTTTTTATTGTTTCCATGGAGATGTGGCCCATCCAATTGTGGGTGGTAGCATTTGATTAGATGGCTTTCATGGAGATGTGTCTCCACCCATTCAAGATGGGGTTGCTTACTGGACCCTTTAAGAGGGAATCATTTGAAAAAAGCTTTAGAGCCAACAGAGTCAACAGAGCCCACATAGCCAGGGAACTTTGGAGATGAAGAAAGAAAACAACCCCAAGGAAGACATTTGAAATGAGAAGCCAAAGACCCCAGCAGGCATTGCCTTGTGCTTTTCCAACTAACAGGGGTGTTCTGGACTTTTTGGCCTTTCTTTCCTCTTTCAAACTACAAGCTTTGAGTTTTATTGTAGATATTTGTGATGGATAGTACAGGTCCACCCCATCTCTCTCTCTCTTTATTTTTTTGCACTTTGATTTTTAAAAAATTTTTATTGTATAATATAACATACATATGAAGCAAAACAAGGAAAAAGCAATAGTTGTCAAAGCACTTTTCAACAAGTAGTTACAGGAGAGATCCCAGAATTTGTCATGGGCTACCATATCATCATCTCAGATTTTCCTTCCTAGCTACTCCAGAACATTCAAGACTAAGAGGAATAAATATTTTTTTTTATCATCACAATCGACCTTTTTTTTCTTTTTCTTTTTTTGGTTAAAAAAAAAAGCAGTAAATTTCAAAACACATTGCCACATTAGTTGTAGAACAGATTTCAGAGTTTGGTATGGATTACAATTCCATAGTTTTAGGTTTTTACTTCTAGCTGCTCTAAGATACTCGAGACTAAAAGAAATATCAATATAATGATTCAGCAATCAATCTTGTTTGTTAAACACTGCCTTCTCTATATAACTTCACCATCACTTTTGATCTTTCTCCCACTCTTTAGGGATATTTGGACTATGCCCATTTCTAAATTTAATGTGTTCGAAGGGGCTTCCTATAATATGGGGTAAGGAGATGGGGCTAGCTGATGTTCTGGAAAGACTGGCCCCTCTAGGTTTCAGGGCTTTTATTGTCCAGGGCCCCATCTGGAGGTTGTAGGTTTCTGGAAAGTTACACTAGTGCATGGAACCTTTGTAGAATTTTATATATTGCTATAGGTGTTTTTTAGGATTGGCTGGAATGGTTTTGGTAAGTTATGATAGGTAGCAATGTCTAAATGATGCTTGCTTAAGAATGACCTCCAGAGTAGTCTCTCAACTCTATTCAAACTCTCTTGGCCACTGGTACCTTATTTGTTACACTTCTTTGTTACATTTTTGCTCAGGATGGCATTGTTGATCCCACAGTGCCAGAGCCAGATTCATCACTGGGGGTCATCTCCCACATCACCAGGGAGACATTCATCCCTAGATGTCATGTCCCATGTAAGGGTGAAGGCAATGATTTCACTTGCAGAGTTGGGCTTAGAGAGACTGAGGCCACATGTGAGCAACAAAAGAGGTCTTCTGAAAGTAACTCTTTTTTTTTTTTTTTTTTGAAATGCAAGTGGTAAATGAAAGCGAGGTGGAAGTAACTCTTAAGCGATTCTATAGGTAGGCTAAGCTTCTCCACTACATACATAAGCTTCACAAGAGTAAGCCTCAAGATCAAGGTGTTGGCCTTTCTTGAATCAAGGTATCTTTCCATGGACGCCTTAGTTTGGACATTTTCACAGACTTAGAACTATAAACTTGCAACTCAATAAATTCTCCTTTTTAAAAGCCATTCCAGGGCAAGCCACAGTGGCCCAGCAGGCAGAGTTCTTGCCTGCCATGCCGGAGACCTGGATTTGCTTCCCAGTGCCTGCCCATGCAAAAAAAAAAGCCATTCCAAATCTGGTATATTGTGTTCTGGCAGCTTTTACGAACTAAAACAAGATGTGACCCACGCATTTCAATGTGGGTCTTAATCCTTTTCCTGGAATCCTGTGTAAAGAGAATAAAAGGCAGAAAACATAGAGCTCAAAGTGATACAGAGTTCAAAGAGATGAAACCAAGTGAAGGACACAGAGGGAGAGATACATTCTGGAGATGCTGAGAGGAGACCTGCAGGTCACAGACAACTCAGAGAGGTGTCCCCAGAGAAGCAAGCAAGGACCAATAGATGCTCATAGAAAAAGCCACAGGAAACAGAGGCTGAAAGCGATGTAACCTAGTAACAAGGAATCGGCAGATGTCGCCATATGCCTTCCCATGTAATAGAGGAACTCAGATGCCAGCAACTTTTCTTTAGAGTCAAAGTATCTTCCTCTTAATGCATTAATTTGGACATTTTCATGGCCTTAGAACTTTAACTTTGTAACTTAATAAATCCACTTTGAAAAAGCCAATCCAATTCTGGTATATTGCATTCTGGCAGCTTTAGCAAGCCAAAATACCAACTGAATAAAGATGGGTGTTAATCCTATTACTGGAGGCTATGGAGAAAAAGCTACAGGGGAGGAAAGAAGCCACAGGGAAGGAAAGAAGTTGCATGTCTATGGAACTCAGAAGAGAAAGAAGAGGCTGCCATGTGTATTGCCATGTGACAGAAAAGCCACAGAACAGCAAAGTACTGGGGTCAGTACTGGCCAGCCAGAAGATACTGACCCCAGGAGAGGACCAAGCCTTCTAGCCTTTGAAACCCTGAGCCAATAAATTCCAGTTGTTAAGCCAACTCAATATTTGGTATTTATTTTAGCTAGGAAGTTAAGACATCTGGTTTCTATACAAAATCACCAGACAGAATTTATTCTCTGGTCTTATTAATAATGGCTCCTCAGCCTGGTATGGTTCTGGATTGGCTGGCCTATAAAAAACTTTTAGGTGTTGATTAGCACATGTAAGTAAGTCAATCCAAAATACAGAATTCCAACTATTTATTAAGCTAAAGATTATAATTTCTGTTAAGAAAAATTACCCAAGACACAGAAAACAAGACAAAAAAATTAGAGGCCTTTTTAAAAAATATTTTAAACTGATTAAACTTAACATACAAATATTCATAACATGCAAATAGTCCACACATAGTTTACAATCAATGGCTCACAATATCATCACGTAGTTGTGTTTTCATCACCATGATCATTTTTTTTGAACATTTGGACCACTCCAGAAAAAGAAAGAAAAAAGAAAAAAGCAAAAACTCATACATACCATACACTTTACCCCCCCCCCATTGACCACTAGTATTTTCATTTACCCAATTTATTTTAACCTTTATTCCCCCGTTATTTGTTTATTTTTGATCCATATTTTTTATTCATTTGTCTGTGTGTCCTTTTAATGTCTAGCAAACCCATCTAAGATTATTTAATCTTCTAAGGAATGTACTTTTGTATGAATTAATATTTACTATTGATTACATCCCATACCTGGTGCAGGTTTTTTTTCAGAAAGAGATGCAAATTATTTCTTTCCCTTAGCAAAAATAACCCCTAAAGTTTTATCTCAAACCTAACAAATGTACTTCTGTATGCCTTTCCAGATAGACTATTTCATGTCTCCCATTTTTCTAATTCTTCCTTAAACTAATCATCTAATTCATTGAGTTAAAAATTAATATTGACATGTGTTCATTATATATTTGTATGAAAGTCATATTTTTTTAAATTACACTCTTTTAAAATATACTTTCACATTTCTAATAACTTCTATCATTTTCCTGTTGTAATTCAACCTACATGCTGCTGTCAGTGGTCTTCCTAAAATACCACTATGTCTCTTATTCCTCTCTTCCACCATGCCTCCTAAGAATGGATAAATTTCCAAAAGTCATTAGCCTGGTATTCACAGACCTTCACTGCTGAGGTGCTTTTTGTACCTTATCTTCCACACAAACTTTATATTCAGCCAAATACAAATACTATAATTATTGTGTACCAATTTTTATATTAAAAATAAATATATATATATATATATATATATATATATATATATATATATATATCTGAATTGCTTCCTCTGTTCACATTGCCTCTTGGAAGTTCCCTTCCTTCAAGTCAGCTTATTTTACCTCAGCCTATAACCTCTTTTGGGAATGTGTGCTTGAATTCATAGAATTTAATAAAACATAAATATGTATCTATCACTGTATTATGTTAATAGTTTACATTTCATCTATGTAGAAAGCACTATATTTCATTTGTCTGCTTTAGCCAGCCCTCTTTTCAGAAATTCTTCCACAGACCTTGCTTATTAAAAAGTGAACTCTGTGATTTTTACTCCTGGGCATGGTTAACTGGATCAGAGTGAATACATGCCCTAGTTGAGCCAATAAGTTTCTTTCTTCCAGAAATGTGTATGGGAACGCTGAAATATTAATCTGTTGCTTGGTGGTGCTGGAGCAGGAGGTCCTGGCATAAGAAGATCAGCAGATTTTTATTGAATGAAAGAAGGTTGTGTCACTTTAGAGCTGAGATGGCCATTTTGTCCATGTACATGGAAGAGCAAAGAAAAAAAAACTGTTGAATGATAAGAAAATGAAGTTGATGCAAGGTAAGAAGCAGAGGTAAAAATTCACATGAATTGGAAGATAGTGAGATAACTGTTTTGGGCTACTGAAGACTTTCCTGTTCCAGACCTAATGAAGCTTGATGTATCCTACTTTGATTTTCCTTGCTATTGTTCTGTACATTCCCATTACATTTCCCGATTTGTCTAAGTTAAAGTAACTTTTTTTAATGGTGTTAAAGGATAACTTAAAAAAAGATAAAATCACATTTTCATACAAATATAAATAGAATATGTGTCGATGATTTTATTTAACTCTTTAGTCAAATGAGGAATCTGGTAAAATGTTACAGCAGGTTCAAAGAAGCATTCAAAGACTAGACACATTATAGATCGGTAATACTGAAATGAATTTGCAAATGGACACAAAATAGCTTTTGGAGAGGGGGCGAGTTGTCCGCTTACTGGACAGAATTTATTTGTATGGCTATGGACAAGAATTATTTCAATTTCAAGGGATTTTCTGCAAGTTAATTTTAATCCCTGAAAAATTATAAAATAGTCTAGTCAAAGACAAAAGTACATATCCCTATATATTCAGATAATCCCAGCATTTCAACATTCTATTGAAAATATAATCAGTAATCTCTTTTGTTTATGCCTAAATCTTAAGGGTTTCCTTATAGCAATAAGTGAATAATCCTCATCTAAAGCAGAGTGTTCATCATATCTATTTGGAAAAGATCTGCCTTCAGTGTAGAGAAACAAGAGGGAACAAACCCCTGTGTTCAGGCTGAATCAATCCTTATGACCAAAGGATGATAGAACCCCTTGTGTCCAATCCCTCTGTCATGGTCAGGTTCATGTGTCAACTTGGCCAAGTTGTGGTACCTGTTTGTATGGTTGGCAAGTGCTGGCCTGTCTGTTGCAATGATGACATTTCATAGAATTAGATCATGATCATGTCACCTGCATCCACAGCTGATTCCATTTGTAATTAGTCAAAGGGGAGTGTCTTCTGCAATGAGTGATGCTTAATCTAATCACGGGAAGCCGTTTAAGGAGGATTCAGAAGAGGCAGGTCCTATTCCTGCTTCGGCTGGTGAGCCTCTCCTGTGGAGTTCGTCCAGACCCTCCATTGGAGTCGTCGGCTTCACAGCCTGCCCTGCGGATTTTGGATCTGCATTCCCATGTCATGTGAGACACTTTTATAAATTTTATATTTGCGAGTGTTCCCTATTGATTCTGTTTCTCTAGAGAACGCTAACTAATACACCCTCCAATCAGATTTAAGCCTCTTAAGTATGGGAAGCTTGCCTTATGCCTAGTTTACCTTCACTTAGTGTTTTATGAGAAGCAGAGTTAGAGGAATATTTGCCAATTGATTGTTTGGTAAGTAAGCTCCATAGTAAATTGAAACAAAATTTGTGATTCCATTTGAAGATTTAAAATAATGACAAAACAACTAAAATTAAAATCAAACAAATCTTCCTAGACTGTTGTGCTGGTCTGAATCTGTTGTGTACCCCAGAAAAGCCATGTTCTTTAATCTTCACTCAATATTGCTGGGTGGGAGATTTTTGATTATTTCCATGGAGATGTGATCCACCCAATTGTAGGAGGTAACTTTTGATTAGATGGTTTACATGGAGATGTGTCTCCACTCATTCAAGGTGGGGGGTGCTTACTGGAACCCTTTAAGAGGGAACTATTTTGGAAAAAGCTTTAAAGCCATGAGAGCGATGAGATCCACAAGAGCCACCAGAACTGACAGAGCCCCAGAGAAGCCATTGTATAGAAAGCTAGTAGGTCTCGCCATGTGCCTTCCCAGTTGACCATGAAACCCTAAACATCATCAGCCTTTTTGAACCAAGGTATCTTTCCCTGGGTACCATAGATTGGACATTTTTATAGTCTTGCTTTAACTGGGACATTTTCACAGTCTTAGAACCGTAAACTTGCAACTTAATAAATTCCCATTTTTAAAAGCTGTTCCATTTCTGGTATATTGCATTCCAGCAGCTAGCAAACTAAAGCACTGTAGACAGGAATAATCATAAATTGAAGATTTGTTGTGATTTAATAAGGGAGTGGCAATGAGCTCATTATCAAACCTTAGAGGCTTTGTTGTTATCATATTTCAGGGACATTTAAAATATTTATAAAACATATGACTATAAAATAAATATGACTTATGCCATATGTGTGTGTGTGTATATATATATATATATATATGATCTCTGTAAAACTGGAATTTGGATATACAGAATTCTAGTGAAAATGGGTTTGATTTTATCATTTTTTCTCTCCCCTCCTCCTACTGATCCCACCCAAGGAAGCTACTATTAACATGAGAAGATAAAAGGTAATCAGCAGTAGAGTTAAGCACCCATCTAAGCACAGCTAATTATGAGGCCTTGAAGGAGGAGGGGCTCTTCCTGGGAATTGACTGTTGATGGAGAAAGTATATCCTCCACAGAGATTACTTGGATTTGATTGAATGAAAAAACTGATCACTGCCCACAGTTTCCCCACCAGATTCATGAATGCTTAGGCATGCTCTGGGAGATAACTGTAAGGCTAAAAAGCATAGATGATAAATTCAGAAATTATGATAGTTAGTTGAGAACCCATGCTTGGGTCCTAGGGCTGCTTAGCCCCAGTGCCCTGTCTCAGTGTGTGCCATGTTCTCCTTTCTTATTTTGTAGGTTGTAACCTTTGTCTTCTTCAATTGTCACTGTTGCATACCTGACAACTACAAGTTCTCCCTCCTGAAAACTTGTTCTCCCCTTGTTGTGATTTTTTCAGCCTCTCTAAAGACAAAGCCACAGGGGTTTTCCTCTTCAAGAGTTTGTTGTTAATCACTACCAGGAGCTAAATAAGCATGAAAATCGTGATGAAAAAAGGGGAAGTTGCAATGTTCTTGTTTATAGTAAATGATAAATTGATAAATGAAAAGCAATTTAAAGATGTTTGCAATGCTCTTATTTCTCCCATTGGGTAAGGGGTGGAGTTTGCCTCCTGTCCTTCTCTTGCTCCATATTTAGATGTAAATGAGGACTGAAGATAAAGTTGTGGTGCAATGATAGGTATCCTTTTGGTACCCATAGCAATTTACATCTTTGAGAATCACTGAGATTTTTCACTACCCAGACAGAAGAAATTTTTGTGCAAAATGGAAACCAACATAATCTCTAGTTAGTTAGATAACTCCTTTTTGGAAAGAGGTAAAAAAAGGTCTCAGTTGCAGTTGAAATTTAGAGTTTTAGATTTTGGTATTCAGACTGGTACCCTGAAGGAAGCAGGATTATGAGAAAATCTGCAATTTTTGAATTATTTGAATTTCAGGAATAATTTGAAAAAAATTTTTAAAGCAAAATTTTCTAAAGAATGGTGACCTTAGAAAATTATGCCCAGTAATCTGAAAATACAGTTCAAGAAATTTTTTACAAATTAAGGTGAAGTTGAGTTGCAAGTACCTAAATAGAATAGCATTTCTCTCTCCTGAAACATGGGGGTCTCTTTGGGTTGTATCAGAGAAGACTCTGTTCTGTGACTGGAGAAATTATTCTGGTATTAAATTAAGGATTATTCCTGATACTTGAACAACATGAAAACTAAATTTTATGTGATTCTGTAGCAAATTAAATTTAGTAATTCAAGACTGCAATTTATATACCACAAAAGCTGTGAATTGGATCATGAAGTAAGTGAAGCATATGTCTGGCATCCTTCCTCATGCTTTCATTCCTTTCAAGTTTCCTTACTCTTCAACTTCTTTAATTTTCAAAGTCTTTCTCAGTTAACTAATCTCTAGTAATGTCATTCCTTTTGAAGGAATTCATAATTTAAAAGTGGATTCTTAATCACCAAAAATCCCAAAAGAGGTAAAACAAAGATTAGTGCAGAATTTCAGGCAACTTGGCAACCTGAATGTCTCACATTCTAATAAATAAATGATCCTCTTTTCTGCTTCTTGTTTCTACTTAGCTATGCTTACTAACTGCCACACAGCTACAATTACTATTGGTTCACTTACAATTTAAATTATAGATATTTTAAATCCTTTGTTATCTGGCCTCCTTGCAGCTAGGTATACCAATGACTGAAATTCTGCCAGAGGACACAAACTGGAATTGACAAATATTTAGTCTGGGCAGTGTACTTGGAGGAAGAGTGTCTACAATTTTTGTCTTTTTCTTCTTCCTATTAGCTTGGCAATTAATCCGTATTTCCATAATTAGCTGAAAGCATCCCTTTCAGCTAGGTACAGTCCTAGAACTAAGTTCTAACCAATAGAGTATAAGCATGTGTAGTATCATGTGCACTTCTAGAAATTTGTCTTTAAAAGGAGCGATCAGGACTTACTCATGTTGAGATCGGGTGTCAACACTAAGGAATCAGGGGATGTAATTAGCTGATAATCTTGAGCAGTCTGGTCCCTCTGGGTTTCAGGATTTATCTGGCATGGAGCTCTCTGGAAATTATAGATTCCAAGCAAGCAAAATTAGTGCGTGAAATTTTTATAGAGTCTCAGTCTGAGCTCTAGATGTTCTTAAAAGTTAACAGGAGTGACTTCCAGGCCAAGATAGTGGCTTAACAATGTGCGCATTTTAGTTCATCCTCCAGAACAACTACTAAATAACCAGACACAGTACAGAACAACTCCTGGGGCCATGTCAGTGACCGGACACACTGCACACCCGAATCTGGACCAGCTGGACTGGCTGTGAGCCCCCCCAGAACGGTGAGTTCCCCAAGCCATGGCGTCCGCCCCTCCCCCACAGGCAGCTTCCCAGATGGGAAAGGAAAAAGATTTTACCAGCAACAGGGGCTGAGCCCAACCAAATGCCAGTTGTGGAATTAATTAACAAATTCTGAGACTACTAAAAATAGGCCCCCAGCTCTGGTGAACCTGGTCAAAGCAGAGGTCGCTCATTTTTGCCCTGGCACCAAAGGGACAGGGCTGACAGAAAAAGGAAAAAAAAAAAAAAAGAAGGAAACAGAGGTTTTTGAGGCTGTGTTTCTACAAAGGCTTGACTGCCTTTTGGTACAGCGGCAGGGCTATTCAGGCTGCAACTGCCCCAGGCATAGGCAGAAACAAATTCGTTTGAGGGCTTTTCTGGAGTCTGTGCCTTCCCCAGGAGAGGGGTTAAGCCCAACTCAGGTGGAATACCCCTCAAGGAATTCAGACACTAGGGCTTGGTAATTTGAAGCCATTAAAACCAGCCTACAACATCTCCTCTGTCTCCACCATGCCCCCAGCCAAAGTTAAAGGTACCACATCATCTTTTGCTGGTGGGACCCACAGGCAGACAAGCACCACATACTGGGCAGGATAAGAAAATCAGAGTCCAGAGACTTCACAGGAAAGTCTTTCAACCTGCTGGGTCTCACCCTCAGGGAAAACCGATGCAGGTGACTCTTTCCTCCTGATAAGAGGCCAGTTTGGTCTGGGAAAATCCAGCTGTGGTCTATAATACCTAAGTAGGGGGAAAAGGCACCATACAAGCAAGAAACAAGAAAACAAGAACTGAAAAATTCTTCTCTGTTAAACAAAACTTAAGCTAGAGGTCCAGATAAAGCTGAATTGAATGTCAAAGAACAGATAGACAACAAATCCATCCAGCAAGAAAACCCTAGGTAAAAGAAGTGAAAGCAATCTCCAAAATAAACTAATTAAGGTAATTAAATGCCTAGACGCCAGAAAAAAATAACAAATCACACTAGGAAAATTGAAGATATGGCCCAGTCAAAGGAAAAAACCAACAATTCAAATGAGATACAGGAGCTGAAACATTTAATTCAGAATATATGAAGAGACATGGAAAACCTCATCAAAAACCAAATCAATGAATTGAGGGAGAATATAAAGAAGGCAAGGAATGAACAAAAAGAATAAATCAAAAGTCTGAAAAAACAAATCACAGAACTTATGGGAATGAAAGGCACAGTAAAAGAGATGAAAAAAAAAACAATGGAAACCTACAATAGTAGATTTCGAGAGACAGACATAGGATTTCTGAACTGGAGGATGGAACATCTGAAATCAGGCAAGAAAAAGAAAATATAGGGAAAAAAATGGAAAAATATGAGTGGGGACTCAGGGAACTGAAAGACAATAAGAAACGCATGAATATACATGTTGTGGGTGTTCCAAAGGAGAAGAGAAGAGAAAAGTAGGAGAAAAACTAATGGAGAAAATTATCACTGAAAATTTCCCAACTGTTATGAAAGACTTAAAATTACAGATCCAAGAAGCGCAGCGTACCCCAAAGAGAATAGATCCAAATAGACATATTCCAAGACATTTACTAATCAGAATGTCAGAGGTCAAAGAGAAAGAGAGAATCTTGAAAGCAGCAAGAGAAAAGCAAACTATCACATACAAGGGAAGCCCAATAAGACTATGAGTAGATCTCTCAGCAGAAACCATGGAGGCAAGAAGACAGTGGGATGATATATTTAAATTATTAAAAGAGTAAAACTGCCAACCAAGAATTCTATATACAGCAAAATTGTCCTTCAAAAATGAGGGAGAAATTAAAACATTTTCAGACAAAAAAAATCACTGAGAGAATTTGTGACCAAGAGACCAGCTCTGCAAGAAACACTAAAGAGAGCACTAGAAACAGATACAAAAAGACAGAAGAGGTGTGGAGAAGAATGTAGAAAAGAAGACTATGAGTAAAGGTGAAAAGAAGGAAAGTTAGATATGACATATAAAATCCAGAAGGCAAAATAGTAGAAGAAAGTACTACCCATGCAGTAATAACACTAATTGTTAATGGATTAAACTCCCCAATCAAAAGACATAGACTGGCAGAATGGATTAAAAAACCATCTACATGCTGTCTCTACTCAAAGGACATGACAGCAAGGACACAAATGGACATTTGCACACCAATGTTTATAGCAGCATTATTTACAATTACCAAGAGATGGAAACAGCCAAAATGTCCATCAACAGATGGGTGACTAAACAAACTGTGGCATATATATACGATGGAATATTATGCAGCTGTAAGACAGAATAAAGTTATGAAGTATGTAACAACATGGATGGACCTTAAGGACATTATGCTGAGTGTGATTAGCCAAAAACAAAAGGACAAATACTGTATGGTCTCACTGATATGAACTGACATTAGTGAATAAACTTGGAGAATTTCATTGGTAACAGAGACCATCAAGAGGTAGAAATAGGGTAAGATATTGGGTAATTGAAGCTGAAGGGATACAGATTGTGCAACAGGACTGATTGTAAAATCTCAGAAATGTAAAATCTCACAATACTACCTAACTGTAATACAATTATGTTAAAACACTGAATGAAGCTGAATGTGAGAACGATAGAGGGAGGAGGGCTGGGGGGCACAAATGAAATCAGAAAGAAAGATACACAATAAAGTCTGAGATGGTATAATCTAGGAATGCCTAGAGTGTATAATGATAGTGACTAAGTGTACAAATTTTAAAAACATTTTAGCATGAGGAAGAACAAAGGAATGTCATTATTGCAGGGTGCTGAAAATAGATGGTAATTAATATTTTAAAATTTCAATTTCTGTGTGAGACTAAATCAAAAAATGTTTATTTGGTACAAAATTTATATTTTGACTAGTGCGTCTCCTAATATAACTTATGTAGGTAGTTGGTTGAACAACATAAGTACATGGAACCTTGGGTAGGACTTTAGATTTTTTTTTTATTATTATTAATTAAAAAAAGAGTTAACAAAACAATTAGAAATCATTCCATTCTACATGTACAATCAGTAATTCTTAATAACATCACATAGTTGCATATTCATCATTTCTTAGTACATTTGCATCGATTTAGAAAAAGAAATAAAAAGACAACAGAATAAGAATTAAAACATTAATAGAAAGAAAAAAAAAACAAAAAACCTATACCTCACATGCAGCTTCATTCAGTGTTTTAACATAATTGCATTACAATTGGGTAGTATTGTGCTGTCCATTTCTGAGTTTTTATATCCAGTCCCGTTGTACAGTCTGTATCCCTTCAGCTTCAATTACCCCTTCTCTTTTTTTTTTTTTTAATTAACGGAAAAAAAGAAATTAACCCAACATTTAGAAATCATACCATTCTACATATGCAATCAGTAATTCTTAACATCATCACATAGATGCATGATCATCGTTTCTTAGTACATTTGCATCGGTTTAGAAAAACTAGCAACATAACCGAAAAAGATATAGAATGTTAATAGAGAGACAAAAATAAAAGTAATAATAGTAAAGGACTTTAGATTTTATTGGTTTGTCCAGAGTGATGTCCCGATGAATTCCAGAGTGATTTGATCAGTGAGTGGAGAAGTATTTGCAAAGTCCCCCTTCGGGGAATGGTGAGAACTGGGAAAATTCAACCTCCCCAAGTTGAATTATTGATATTCTCACAAACAGTGAGGACAACCAAAGCTATAGGCTGAGCCCCAAATCTTGGGGTTTGTTCACATGAAACTTAACCCCACAAAGGATAGGTCAAGCCTACTTAAAATTAGGCCTAAGAGTCACCCCCAAGAGAACCTCTTTAGTTGCTCAGAGGTGGCCTCTGTCTCCAGCCAATACATCAAGCAAACTCACCACTCTCCCCCTGTCTACGTGGGACATGACTCCCAGGGGTGTGAACCTTCCTGGCAACATGGGAAAGAAATCCTGGAATGAGCTGAGACTCAGCATCAAGGGATTGAGAAAAACTCTAGAATGAGCTGAGACCTAGCATCAAGTGATTGAGAAAACCTTCTCGACCAAAAGGGTGAAGAGTGAAATGTGACAAAGTGTCAATGGCTGTGAGATTCCAAACAGAGTCGAGAACCCAGTTGTCTTCTATCTTGCTCTTTTGTACTCAAAATCTCCCTCAAAATCTGCTGAAGCTCCAAGTTAGTAGAAAGAAAAAGGTGTGAAGACCATGATCTCTCCTTTTTAAAAATAATCTCTTCTTTTACATGGGACAGAAATTAATATATTGTGATATAGCTGTCACAATGTGACTGTGTTATTGTGAAAACCTTGTGTCTGATGCTCCTTTTATCTACCTTGTCAACAGACGAGTAGAACATATGGAATAAAAATAAATAATAGGGGGAAAAATGTTAAAATAAATTCAGTTTGAAGTGCTAGTGATCAATGAAAGGAAGGGGTAAGGAGTATGGTATGTAAAATTTTTTTTTCTTTTTCTGTTTTTGTGTATTTTTCTGTTGTCTATTTATTTCTTTTTCTGAATTGATGCAAATGTTCTAAGAAATGATCATGATGATGAGTATGCAACTGTGTGATGATATTGTGAATTACCAATTATATATGTAGAACAGAATGAGCATATATTAAGGATGTTTGCATTTCTTTCCTGTAATTTTTTTTAATTCATAAAAAATTATTTTAAAAAAGGAGAGATCATGGTCTTCACACCTTCTTCTTTCTACTAACTTGGAGCTTCAGCAGATTTTGAGGGAGATTTTGAGTACAAAAGAGCAAGATAGAAGACAACTGGGTTCTTGAGGACTGTGGAACTGCTTTCAGGTCCTGCCCTATTAATTTGCAACTTAATTTACATGAAAGAGGAGCAAACCCTATCTTGTACAACTATCTATTGTTTTTAGATTCCATCTTTTATGCTAAGTAGATTTCTAACTGACATGATACTAGGTATTTGGAAGTTAGGTACTGCACATAACAAAACTAAAAATATGGTAGTCTAAAAAATTGGGCCACAGGTAGTGGAGACTTAAGTTTTGCATTTAGTGGCAAACGTTTCTTTTTTAGTTGACTAAGGTTGTAGCATTAGGGAAAATCATAGGAAAGATTAAGGATTTTTGTACGTTTTGACTGCTGTTTGACTCTTGCAACAAGTCTTATGGGCTAGAGATAGGCAATATATGAGAAGAGAAGGGAAGGGGCTACAGTTTTGCTAAAAGAAGCGCTCTTTGCCTGAGGCCTGCTCTATCAGTTGATTAAGAATGTGCTACCTTGGACACTTTCAGGACTGAAAAGGGCAGCTACTTCTGCACCAAAAACTGAACCAGTTATAAGTAGTAGTTAAAAAACTGTAGGCTTAGCAAGACATAAAATGTGTTTCACGATACACATTTGCCTGTTGGCAAAGAGTAGATAGATAGTGCTTTCCTCCCACTGAAGTCTGTTACTGTATTGTAACAGTAGCTACCTTTAAAATGAAAGAAAAATGGACAAAGAACTACAACTAGCAAGTAAACGATGAGTCAGTAAGCTTTAAAAAGACATGTCTAGATAAAGTTTTTGGCTGTGATTACAAACACAGGGAATTGACTGAAAGTAAGAAAACATGAATTCCTATTTAATGGAACTATACTGCCTGCAAAAGACTATGACTAATTAGGCCCTTAAGCACTTCCCAAGCTTGTGCAGTTGGGAATTGGGCTGGATCAACCATTCATCTCCCAAGAAGCAGTTAACTCTCCAAAGCCAGTCTCATGTATGGCCATAGAGGATGTTACTCAAGGAGTAACTTCTTAGATAGCAAAACTAGGGACCATGAGGGCAATAAATAAAGGAGTTCATCACAGAGAGCAGAACCAAAGATTTCCTGATGGACTAATCAAGGAACTTTATTCCTAGGCCAGGGAGTCTTTACAATTTCTGCTGAGCAAGATTTGATCCTCTCCATGGATTAATGGGTATTGTGTATTTCCTATTTTTCCCTTATCCAATTCAGATTTTATTTGAGGTTTCCCTATTCCTATTTAATCATTACATATTGAGTAAGATAGTAGGGCAAATAACTTTTAGTTAATGGGTTTCAGGACGATTAGCTACTCCATATCGACATGATAGAAATGACTGAATGTCACCCAGAGTTTCTGGACCTTCGGATTAGTTCAGTAACCAGATGGCACTCTGGAGGTAGGTTCTCAGGGACGGGAGTCTAAATGTGGAAAGAAAGATGCATGTGGATGGATGAATGGACAGTGGCAAGGACTGCTACTTGTCCCCCAATATCTGTTTTCTCCCTTTTTAAAGCTTTAGCTCACTTAAGACTGCCTGAAATAAAGACTGTATTTCCCAGCAACCCTCGCAGCCATGTGCGTCTTCCAAGTGTCCTTAAAAAGAATAGACAAACCTTACTTCGCTCTTTTCTCCTTCCTATTGCCTATAATGAGGGTGTGTATTTTGGAGCTTCGTTAACTATCTTGGACTAAGGAGTAAAACTGTTTGCTGTGGATAGCAATGCAAAAAGAACAAAAGAGCTAAGTCCCTAGTCACTGTGGAATAACTTCTTCTAGACTTCTTTTACATGGGACAGAAATTAAAAATTCCCTTAAAGCCAGCATTATTTGGGGGTAAGCTAGATTGTTCTGTTGTCAACATGGTTAATCTTGGAAGTACCTTTCCCAGAATACTGTTCCTTGTTCCAAGTTAGAGTTCTACAACAGGAAAATTGTTCATGATTTTGAGAGGCAGGAGTGACACAGTAGCCGTGACTCTCTTAAAGTCTTTATTGTCCCCATGGTGATGGGCAGATGTGGAGATGCCAGCGGGTTTCAGCTTGTACTCTCTCCTGTACATCCAGTTCTTCTACTTGACTTTTAGTCCTGCTGATCAATAGATCTGCCAAGTCTACCACCACATACTTGTCTTTGGACACACAGAGGTGGTACCCATACAGAGGCAATAAATATTGAATATGTCACCACAGTTAATAGCTTGGGAAAGAATAAATTTTGCTGACAATCTGTTTATCTATTTCCTCTTAAGAACCCCAAAAGGAAAACCTCTGGTCAGTAGGGTTCCACTCAAGGCAAGGGCTAGTGTCATTTGTTTTGTTTTGTTTTGTTTGATATTTAAAAGCTGAGGAAAGATTAATGCTACACCCTTGGCATAATGCCTAGTGAAGCAGAGACTTTGGGCTAAGTTGTCAATAATCAACTCTGACAGAACAAAAGAACAGATCAGAACTTGATATTGGGGTGTAAATGAAAATGAAGTCAGACAGATGGAATGTGCCTGAGGTTTACTATACACACATACACACATACAAGGAAAGAAGAAAAAAGGTAGGCAACAGAGAGAGTTGCTGTGAAATACTTTCAAATTCTTTTAGTTCTCAATGCTGTAAACAATCTGAGTCCTCATTTTCTTGCCCAGTGTGGAAGATACTGTCAGTACCATATTTATTTCCCTCAACACTTATTATTTCTTAACTTGCAGAAAGCATCCTACTGGTAGTACAGGACTCTGCCTACGGGGGCTATTTCAGCTGTGGTGCAGAGGAGGTCCTAAGTGTTGGGGAGCAGCCCTCAGTTAATGACCACTAGCTAATGGCTCATTGAGATTGGAGGATAAATGCCCTAGTTTTCTCTCCCCCTCAGGTGGCATAGTCTACAAACAATTTACAATTTAACATAACTCCTATAGGCTTCCTTCACTTCCCAGTCTTACTTCCCTCCTCCCTTATCAATGCTTGCTAGAATCAGCTCTCAAAAAACTACTTGCATTTAAATCTTTTGCTTAGAGTCTACTTTGGTGAGAACCCAACCTAAGACAGCTAAGTTACTGGGAAATCACTCCTGCCCCCAAATAATTGGCTAAAATTTTCCACTAATTAAGGTTGAAATTCTACCCATTAGAGATGCATGTAGCATATCAGGTATTAATATGGGGAATTCAAATAGCCCTTGCAAAATTATAAAGGAGTTATCATTTGTTTTACATATTTTAGGGGAAAATAAATACATTGTTTTCCTTTTACTAATATTTGACCTAGCCTCAGATTTAATGCCATCATGAAGTAAATAAATTCCTACTGTCTCATCCTGATGTAGCATGAAACCAGTGTTGAGGCTGCAAGCTTCCAGGAACTTTATGCGAAATGCCAGAAGAACCAGGATCAAGGCTCTGGAATTTCAGGAAGCAAGCTTTATTAATCTGTGTGCACAGGGCTCAGCCAAGTTACCTCTGAAAGTCTGAGCCCTGAACAGGGGATGACACAGGGTTGCATAGGCAGAATGGCTCGTTATGGGACAGGGTTTTCCTAACATGGTAATTAGTGGTGCTCAAGGGAAGTGATTGGCTGTGTGCTGATGAGGAAGGGTTGCAAAGCTGAGTTTACAGAAGCAGATGGGCGGTCTAAAGGAAGGGGTTTTACAGGGACTTCTCTCATTCTGCCTACATGCAGTTTCAAACATCCTTGGGGCCTGAGAGACTTTCAAGGAGTAAATGCCTGAGTAAACAGAGGCCTGTCTGCTGCAAGAGGAAGTGGCTTGGACAAACAGGGGCTGCCTGCTACATTCCCCCCCACCCCCCGTGATGCTTGTCCATGTCAGTGGACAGTTGCATCGCTTACACTTTATCTTCTTCTAGTTGTAGGGTCTGGTACTGACGCTTCCATATAGCCAGGATTTTTGCCGAAGTCTGTTTTTCTATCAGGGCTTCGATGGAACGTTGTAAACTGCTTATTAGGAGTGTCAGGAGGCATGGAACAAGGAAGCATATACCTAGCAGGCCTAGGACACTGGCAATCAGGGTTTTGAATCCCCCAACATAGAAAACCGTCCTCCAAACAGATCACCTGGGTTCCACCATTTCCATGTTTGTACAGGGACGTGGGCTAGTTTTCTCATCTCATTAGTTATTTCTCTAATAGCCTTTCCTTGTTCATCTATTTGGAGGCAACAGTCAGTCCGACTGAATTTCCCACAGACCCTTCCCTCATCTGCCAGGAGATAGTCATGGGCCAGTCGGTTTTGGTAAATGGCTGCTCGGATTTTATCCTGGCTAAGGCCTCCAGTGCCCATGAAGTCCTGTTAGTTATTAGCTCCAGAACTGCCTGAAGGTAGATGATATGGTTGAGCATGTAAATGGGGGTTCAGTACCCCCAGGACCCATCCTGAGCCCAGGTGGCAGGTCCATAATTTTGAATTATTCATTCTGGAGGCTACTCATTATCTTCCCAGCTCCCTATTTGGATGTTATCTGCTACTCCCTGATTTTCTCTAATGAGGGCCTGTAGGGAGTACCCAAGCTGGTTACCCCAGAATAGGTGGGCTAAGAAAAAGGCCAGGTGAATGATTCTGAGTATACGGGACCCTGTCCACTTGCTTGTAGGGCAGCTACTTGTAGGCTGTTTTCCTGCATATCCAGTAAAATCCATCTGAGGCCTGCCAAGGGCTGGGGGTACCTACGTTGTCCCAATACCTGGTCAGATTAAGTATTTTGTAAGGGGTGACCTGACTGGCATTTCTATCTCCCTTCCAGACTGTCTGACCCATACCTTCATGAATTATTCACCTTCCTAGACATAAGAGTTCTCTGACAGGGACAGAGAATGATTGGCCCCACCATGCCACACAGTGTTTTCCTAATATTGCTGCTGTCAGGCTCCACCAGCTGCCCTGGGGCTCAGGAAGGTCAAGAAAAGTAAGGTTTAGAGGATTGGGTTCTCCCACCCCAACTCTTGGCCTATCCAAGGCCACTGATCCCCAATACCCATGCCTCCACAAATATAGCATGATGTTATATTGAGGGAGGACATGATTTGCTCAACCAGTTCAACAACCAAGTTTTCCACCAGCCTAGTTCGAGGGTAGCTGGGACCTTCACACTCTGCTCTAGGGCCTGCATGCCTTGTTTTGACTGATTATGGATGTAGTAGGGGCTTCCATCTGGGTTTTGGTGAGGGTTTTTAGCTCTTTGTGTAACATGATGAAACTCTCAGCTACTAGTCCCCGACAACTCCATAATGTTCTGTCATAGTGGGAACATTGGGATACCACAAGAGCCACTACTGGTTCCCCAGTGTATTTGGTAGGATCAAAAGAGTCGCTATAGTGACTATGGGGGGACGGGGACAGCAGTGGTGGAGTTTGGCTGCAACTGGAGGTGCTCTTCTATCCTCAGCAGAGAAACACCAGTGATGACATAGTATCCTAAGGACGTGTACGTGCTGAAGCTTAGGGTGACCTTTGCACCGGGTGAAGTGCTAGACAATATAGGCAGTCCTTGCCAACATAGGGAATACTCTGCCACTCTGTTTGGCAACTGGGAATCAAGGCACTTTGAGTTGCCTAGGCAGAGAGTGTATTCTGTGGTGTTAAATGTGCATGTCAAAGTCTGACCTGGGCAGGTGACATGGCAGTAGTACACCACAGTGGATTTACCTCTTCTCCAGAATAAACAGTTTGGAGGCATGCCTGGCATGCATCGTCCCCGCCCCCCACCCCAACCCCAAGGGGGTCACAGGGACAATGAGCAAACTTATGAGGGTGAGGAACATGATGGTGGTTACAGAGTACTGAGCTAGAAAGGATCCCACCAGATTAAAGCGAATTTGGTTTTGGAGAAGAACTCCAGTTTCCTGAGGTGGTCCCATCCCAGTAGTGGCAGTGGGCATTAGGGCATTCGGGCATGTAAAGGAACTGGTGTGACACAGAGTGGCCTCCAATTCTGCACTCTCTGGCCTTCAGGAATGGCTTCTTCTGCACTATACTGCTGGCACCCACTATGTCTACTGTCTGGCCAGAAAATGGGTGAACATCCCCCAGGGGCTGGGTTATCATTGAGTGTTCGGCACTGGTATCCACCATGAAGTCCATTCTACTTTGACCCTCCCCCCCACTCTACTTTGACCATGGGTTCCCAGGGGCCCAAAAATATGGAATCCAGTCTGTCCTAGTCAGAGAGCTCATTGACAGCCAAGGTGATGGCATTGGGGTCTGGATGAGGCCTGGGGCCGGTATCCCATCTTCCCCTATTTGTTGATGGGATGGTCTTATTGGGGCACTCATTCTTCCAATGCCTCTCCTCCTTGTAGTAAGCTCACTTGATCTGCCCCAGAGGTGCTCAAACCCCCTGGGTTGTCTTTTGCCAGGGCCTTTGGTCTCACTTCTTGAAGGCCACAGCAATTATCTGAGCCTTTCCCTGAATTCTCGTTTCTTTTCCTTGGCCCCCACTTAGTCCTGGTTGACAGATATCCTTGTGACCATTTCTATCAGCTGGCTCATGTTCATGCCAGCAAATCTGTCTAGTTTCTGGTGCTTACACTGAATGTCAGGGGCTGCTTATCCCACAAAGGTGGCATTTACCAACACCTGGCTCTCTGGGGCCTCAGATCGGATGGTGTGTATTGGCAGAATGTTTCCATTAATCACTCGAGGAACTCTCTCAGGGGCTCATCTGTTTTTGCAAGACCTCGTTGAGTTTTGTCATGTTGGTGGCTTTTTGGCTGCCCTGCCTGAAGCCTTGGAGCAGGGCCTCATGGAACTGTCAAAGGGAATGTAATCCCTCTTCAGTGTTGGGGTCCCATTTTGGGTCATCCTCTGAGAAATTACAGGTGGTGTATTGAGCTGGGTCTAAGGTGCCCTCAGGGAAAACACCTTCTTCCAGGTGTTTTCATGCCGCTGCTACCACGTGCTGGCCTTCTTTGATGCTGAGGAGAGTTACAAGCAACTGGTTGCAGTAGGGCCAAGTGGGCTGGTGGGTCTGGAGCGGGTCAATCATTGCCTGGGGTCTCTCAGTGTAAGACAGCATATGATTCTTCCAGTTCAGCAGGTCAGTTGAAGTGAATGGAATATATACAAAGATTCTTCTCCCTTTTTGGAAGTCTCTCTGGGCATTGACATAGGGCAGCCCTTGGGTTTCTCTTAGGGGCATCATAGGTATGGCTGTAGGTGGAGTGGTCGCACCCAGCTGGGGCTGCAGCTGTTGTGGCTCAGGAAGTTCAGGGATGGTCAGACTCAGCAGAGCCTCAGGTGATGTCTCTGGGCTGCTGGGGGGAGGGGGTCTGGGCTTGCTGTGGAGAAACTTGGCATAGAGCTGAATAGAACTGGGACCTTGGGCTTGCCGACTGGTTCCTTGTGGGTCTTTTCCACTGCTTGGGCAAGAAATACCTGGAACTGCCAATCAAAGCAATTTTTTATCCATCCTGGCTTCTTTTTCGCAACTTCCAGCCAGTAGGAAAACTGATCTGGGTGTCCAGCCGTCCCTGTCACTACACTATAAACTGCCTTTACCTTTTCTAACTCAAAAGTTCCTTCAGATGACCAGTCTACCCCCAAGGTGGTCCACTCTAGCTCACACAGCTTCCTGAGTTGTCCAGGAGTCAGCTTGACTCCCCAGTCATCAGTAAAGGCCTCCTTAAAGTTGGACATCATGCACTATAATGGTATCTTACTAACTTTTCCATATCAGCAACACCAACGATGAGGGAGAGGGCTTACAGACAAACAACAAAGGGTTTTGAACAAACTGTCACTTCATTCGGTCTGGCCTGGCCGTTAGCAAGGCTATAAGAACTGCAGGGTCTGAACTCAATTGTGGCCTGGTGCGCAGCTCCTATGGCCCAGGACTTCCTTTCACTCACACAGTCACACACACTCAATCGACACCACCCTTCCCAGAACCAGACCAGAAGACTTCCATTTCGCTTGGTCATCTGAGCAGAGACCATGGGTACTCGGGTAGTCTTGGGAGGTGATAAGGCTCCCCTTCCACTCAGGCCCCCCTAGCCTTTTACATGTGGCTGATGCCTAATGTACCTGGGTGCTTACCAGTCAGATAGGCGGTACTCCCAGGAACCTGGTTCCAGAAACTGTCCTAGATCTGTCACTGCTCTGGTGGTGATGGGCACTCCACTCAGGGAGGTCAGGAGTCTGAAAGATGGGGAAAACCCTGGTGCCAGCACTGGATTCCGTTGGGTCTCTGGTCTGGGCACCACCACCACCGTGGGCGAGGGAGGTAAGAATATCACCAGCCTCTTAAACCCAGAAAAGTAGCACGAACCAGGGTTGAAGCTGAAAGCCTCCAGGGATGTTACACGAAACACGGGAAGAACAAGGATTGAGGCTCCAAAGTTTCAGGAAGCAAGCTTTATTAATCTGTGTGCACAGGGCTCAGCCAAGTCACCTCTGAAGGCCTGAGCCCTGAACAGGGGATGACACAAGGTTTTATAGGCAGAATGGCTCATTTTGGGACAGGGTTTTCCTAATATGGTAACTAGTGGTGCTCGAGGGAAGCGATTGGCTGTGTGCTGATGAGGAAGGGTTGCAAAGCTAAATTTACAGAAGCGGATGAACAGTCTCAGGGGAGGGGTTTTACAGGGACTTCTCTCATCCTGCCTACGTGCAGTTTCAAGGAGGAAATGGCCTGAGTAAACAGGGCCTGTCTGCTGCAAGAGGAAGTGGCTTGGACAAACAGGGGCTGCCTGCTACACTGAAGCAGGCTTAATAGAATTGCCCATGTCAGAAGGAATGTGATTACAAATCAATATTTGCAATTTGGAGTGTCTATTCTTGTAAATTTATATTTGGGGTTAGTATTGAAATTATACCTTATTTTCTTCATCCACATTGTCTTAATATTAAATGTCATATGTGTTAGTTTGCAAACTGCGGGAATGTAATGCACCAAAATTGGAATGGTCTTTAAAAAGGGGAATTTAATAAGTTACATGTTTACAGTCTAAGGAAGTGAACCTGTCAAAATTAAGGCACCAATAAGTGGTTACCTTCAGTCAAGAAAGGCCAAAGGGTCTAGAACACCTCAGACAGCTGGGAAGTCAAATGGCTGGCATTTGTTGGTCCCTTGCTCCTGGGCTTAGTTGCTTTCAGCCTCTTTCCCTGTGGAGGCTCCTCACTTTGCTTCTCCAGGGCTGGCTTCCTTTGACTCTCTCCAGGTTCTGGCTTGAGTAACATATGGTGACGTATGCTGGGCTCCAAGCATCTTCAAATATCCAGCTCTCTGTTCTCTGCCTGTCAGCTCTGCTCTGAAGTTTCTATTGGCCCTCTCTCTGTGGTTTCTGACTATCTCCAAAATGTTTCCTCTTTAAAGGATTCCAGGAAACTAATCAAGACACACCTAGATTGGGTGGAGTCACATCTTCATGTAATTAAAGTTCACACCCACAATTGGGTGAGTCACATCCCAGTGGAGATAATCTAATCAAAAGCTTCTACATACAATATTGAATCAGGATTAAAACAAACAGTTGCACTGACAAGAATTAGATCAGGATTAAAACATGGCTTTTATGGGGTACATAATACTTTCAAACTGGCATACCATGTTATTTTAAGAGTTCCAAATTTAAGGATGCCTTTCATTTCTGGATAAGATCACACTTTGAATCAGCAGTGGTGGTGTGCTGTGGGGAAGAGAGGCAAATTTGTAAACCCCGGGGCAAGGTTCTGATTGCCTGAGAGGAGACCCTGGGGTGAAGGCACATCACCATGTCTGACCAACAAACACTGATAAAGAAACAGAAGCTTAATATCAAAAGGGTACCACCATTCTAGGCCCTACAGTTGGATGATTGTCTCAAAAGCAAGAAACCTCAGTAGGCAAAACCTTCAACTCAGGACTTGGGGGATAAGAAAGAAGGGGAATGCATTAAACTGAAAGTCATCGGACAGGATAGCAGTGAGATTCACTTCATGGTGAAAATGACAACACATCTCAAGAAACTCAAAGAATCATACTGTCAAAGACAGGGAGTTCCAATGAATTCACTCAGGTTTCCCTTTGAAGGTCAGAGAACTGCTGATAATCACACTCCATAAGAACTGGGGATGGAGGAAGAAGATGTAATTGAAGTATATGAGGAACAAATGGGGTCAAGGGGGTCATTCAATGGTTTAGAGATTCTTTGTTTTTTCTTTTCCCTTAATCCCTTTGTATTTTTAAAAATAGTTCTTTTGTAATGTGGTATTTGAAATGGAATTGAAAGCTGGTATCCTACCTCTTTAAAACATCTGATATTTTGAATTCTAGTGTTCAATATTCATTATTGTTTGTTTTCATTGTGCTGATTTTGGTGATCAAGACTCAGCCCCCTTCATACTGCCTGCTCCCTTTAAAAAATTACATGCATTCACGGAGACGTCACCTTCTTCAGGACTGTGTGTTTTCAGGCTTGTGGTGATAAATACGATCGACCAATGAGAGTGTTCGTAATGACTTCCCAGCTGGCCCTGAGGTTCTAGCATGTGATTAGTTCACCCCTGGACTATGACTTTAAGTGGGAGATGGAAATTTTTCAGAGAACTGAACTGTGGAAAAATGACCTTTGCTTAATTTGAATCTACCTTTAAAATCTGAAGGTCTGGACCGGAAGAAAAGAAATATCCAGTTTGAGTCAAGATGACAGATGTGGTGGGAGTAATAACTAACTCTAAAGATGGTTTCACTGAAGAAACAAAGCATTTTAAGATTAATAACAGTCTTGTCAGAAGATCTCAGAAAAGTTCTAATTTTCATTAACAGTTAATAAAGTTATTCATGCAGAAGTGTATACAACAACAAATAAAATCACACTTTGATCATTTTCATCTTAATGAGGGTGCAATTTTAGAACACCAAGAGAAAAAGGCCGAAAGATTTCATGAGCAATTTCCCCCTATCAAATGCAACCACTAAAACAATATTTAGATAATACCACATACTGTTTCCATCCTTGCTTAACACTAGGAATCTTCAATTGTCCGAAGTTTTCTAGTCTCCTAATACAGCACTGCTTCATTAGTGTCTGGGGGCAGAAAACTCTTAAATGACTGCTTGCAGCTCTTATTGAGACTTTACCGAAAACATTCTCAGGAAGCAGTGTCTTGATCTGTGTAGGTTCCATGAGATGTAACTTCCTTACAACCTCTCAGGCTGGTTATTTACTTATTTGTTCTTTTTTTTGCCCCTTATCACTTGAAACTTCCATGGATATTTCCTAAGAACAAGGAATTAAAATATGCAACAAACGTTAAGTATAATTATCAAGTCCAAGAAATTTAACATTGATTTAAAGCATACAATCTTTACTATAATTTATTCATTTGTCTTAACTTATTTGTTTCTAACCCTCATTCCCACATTTCTGTGCTCTGCTGTCTTTTGTAAAGTAGTGGGATTTGGTAATCCACTTCACCCTGATGGTTTTTGGTTAGATTATGACAGTGAAAATGACAGGTCACAAGGGTCAAAACTCGTGACTCCCTCCTCCCCTCCTTCCCTCTTCCCCTTGCTGCAATGACAGAAACTTGTGACCCTTCCTCTCCTCCCCTTCGCCTGCAGCAATTCATGATTCCCTTTACTAAATGTTCCTTTGGGCAAAAATCACAGGACTCATAGCAAGGTTCCACCAACAAGGAGCAAACAAGTCAGAATAGGCACAGTGAAGAAGGAAGCAAGAACACCAGCCAATGGCAAACAGATGAGTCTTCAAAAGCAGAATTCATGACCATTCAGGACCGGTCAACTTCAGAATATATAAGAACACATCACAACACAGGTGAACATTTTCTTCAGGCTCTTGAAGAAAGTGTTCCATCACCCTCTTCCCCCTCCCCCCTTTATAAGAAACCCCTTTCAATCTCAGCTCACTGCATGCTTATGAGTGTCGGACCAAACTGCTGAGTATTTTTTTACGTAACAGGAAGGAGATTATAAGACAAGAGGAGGGGAGAAGCAACTCTTTTCCAGTTTCAGATATCAGTTGAAACAAGGACTGTACACAGTGACAAAGGAATAGAAATGGCAATAGCGTTGGTGGCTGAGGAGACAAATAGTAATCATGACTCTTGGGAAAGAGTAGCTACAGTGACTCCAAAGGCATTCTGGGCTTGCAGGGTCCTGGGCTTCAGCTCAGGCAGCTAGTCAATAATAGGAGCCTTAGCTGCATGTGCCTTTGGCTTCTGGGTAATGATTTTGCTTCCCGAAACTAGTAACAGTAGTAGTTATTACTCTTGAGTAACCTTCACTTCATCTCTAGATTGTCCAATGACTTTATATAATTCCTTTATTTAAATATCTAGAATGGTTTTCTTCTCCTAAGTGAATACAGAATACCATAGATCCTCTCAGGGTGAAATCCAGCTGGAACTCTACCTATAGTGAAATCTCATTGCATCTTTTCTTTGTTCTATTTGGATAATAGAGAAGATACTAGTCTTAAAGAAAGAGCCGCAGGCAGTAGATTTGCATAGATTATTCATTCTCCCTTTGTGCAAATATGTAAATATATTCCAAGAAAGGGCTCTTTGATTTTGGGCTATTTTTGCTAGAATGATGGTCACGGTATTTTAGTACTCTTTGTTTATAAATTTTAAAACTATAAATAATCCATTAAAAAATTATCATATAGCCAGGGCTGAGCTTTCTGTGGAAGTTTCCAGAATAACTCCCATAATACAGTTTCTTCCCAATCAACAGTCAGAAGTTAGTGCAGGGTTTGTGAAGGTAAAGTAACATCTGTTATCCTCAAACCCAAGTTTCTGTGTCAAGCCCTGTTAGACACTGGTATGTATGTACTTAGGTTTTTTTGTTTTTGTTTTAAAACTGCTTTTTTGGTGGTAAGTAAAGAATAACTGGTCTGAGTCTACACTGCTCATGGTGCCCACTCCCACCCCATCAATCCAGCCCTGACCATCCTGGCCCCTACTCTTGAGTAACCTTCCCTTCATCTCTAGACTTTCCAATCAATCAGGCCTTCCATCAAGTGACTAAAGGGTTAATGATCCTGCTCCAGTACTGTGACCAGTATCCTTCCAATTGGTTTGGAGCCAAAGATTACCTGGGGTATAAGTATCACTTTTTGATATCCTTGTTGAATGTAACCTCCATTTAATTTGATGAGTATATTAAAACCCACTGAATGCCCCACAGATCAACAACATCAACATTAATTTTATTAATGAAAATGAGAACTAACATATAGCATTTCCTCTGTGACAGTTTCTATTCAAAATGTATATTAACTCATTTGAGAGTTATAATCACCATCATAAACCCCATTTTACAGATGAGAAAATTGAGGCACAGGAAGATTATTTAAAATTTATCTGGTAAGCCAGTATTTGAACTCAGACAACCCACTATACGAGTTCACATTTTTAATTGTTGCATCTCATTTGGCCAGAAGGATTATCTTTGTCTTATTTTTAAATGATACTTTACATATGATAGTTGATAATAGGTATGCTGATTATATAAAAATCCAAGTATCATAAGGACTAGGAAATGTTTTAATGGAAATGATTTTGTTTAGCAGAAACTGATTAAATCAGCACCATGAATAACTGCAGGTGTTAAGAAAATTGAAAACTTATCTAGATTACAAGCTGCCTAATGATTATTGACTTAACTGAAATGATGTTGGAAGGGATTTATGCAGTTCTTTCTGTCAAATCAAACTCAGACTGTGGCATCATTTAACTAATGAGATCTTCATTGAAAGGTGACAGCAAAGATTTCTAAAAATCAATAAGTTATTGGAAATTATTAGAATAATTTGATGAACAATTTGCACCAAATTTTATCATATGACAAATATATGAAATGTCTGTCTATTATCTACCTAAAATTTGGTAAGCAACTTTATACATTTTTTTTATAATTTAAGAAATAAAGGAGAAATACTTTTTAAAAACTGGTTTATATGTTGACATACAGGTTAATTTAAAATATATATTGATAAAAAACAAAAAAACTAATATATATATATAGAGAGAGAGATAGATAATTAAATATGCTGAATATCACCATTTCCTGCAAATATCAGCAAACCCCATCTCAAGGAAGTCTTCAGGAATAAGGAAAGAAATTTATTTTTTCTCCACAACTAGCAGTTCAGGATGAGTTCCAGGCGTAGTAAGATCAGTGGCTCTGTGATGTCACCAAGATCCTTTCTATACCTATTCTGTCTTTCTCAGTGTGAAGCTTTCCCTTAGCCTGGATCCCTACATAATCCCCACATAATATGGCTATAGCCATATTAGCACGTCCAGTTGTCACCTCTGTGGTCATTTAAAATTATGTCCACAAATACTTTAATATTCCTTCTTCAAATGTGGAGCTTAATTCTGCTCTTCTTTGCCATGGGCAGTACTTTGTGATTCACATCAAATGAGTAGAACGTAGTGGGAATAACTTTGTGTAACTCTCAAAATTAGGATAAAAGGGCATTGTGGTTTTCTTCGTACTCTTTCTGTTGGATCAAACACCCCATAGTACCATGTAATGAAGACATTCAAGTAGTGCTATAGTGAAGTCCACATGGTATGGAACTGAGGCTTCCTACCAACAGCTAATGGTGAGCTGAAGCCTTCTGCCAATTGCCACGTGAATAAGCCACTTTGAAAACATATCCTCAACTCCAGTCAAGTCATCAGATGATTGCAGCTAGAGCCAATGCCTTAACTACAACCAGAAGAGAGACCTTGTTCTCTCTTTAACCACTGAGTTAAACTGCTCTTGAATTCCTGACCTACAGAAACAATGAGATAATAAATATTTGCTGTTTTAAACTGCTAAATTTTGAGACAAATTGTACACAGCAAAAGATAACTAATGCAATATATAACAAACATTCAGAGGAAGAAGAGAGCATCCCTTCTCTCTCTCTCTCTCTCTTTTTTTAGAACTATTCTGAGACTTCCCAGCAGACTTTCCACATTTCATGAGCCAGAATTTCTAATTGGTTAGAAATTTCAGAATTTCTAAACCAACCAAGGGAATAATATTATCATGATTGGCTTATGCTGAACAAGATCCCTCCCTGAACCTAAAGCAGAAGGCTATGCAAAGGATGGTATCTTCTGTTAGGAAGAAATTAGGGTGAAGGAATGGATATTTAGAAGTGGCTTAGTCAAGATAGTCTAGGCTGGGTAGCTAGCACGGAGGTTGTCCTTAACATAGTCACTTAGGGACCCAAGTTGAAAGAGGTTTCACCCCAGTGCTTGCTTCTACCATCTTCTAAAGGTGTGAAAGGAAAAAGACAAATTGTTTTCTGGATCCTAAAGCTTTTACCTGGAAGTGACACATATCACTTCCTCTTCTATCTCAATACAATCTTATATATGATCAGAAACTGGAGATCCAGAAATATTTGGTGAATATCACTAATGAGTTCCAGCAAGTCTGCAAAACCTGCTTGCTGTGAGGCCAAACATTGGGGTGGGAGTATTAAAGGAGACTTTCCACACCATCCCCCACAATTCCGCATGCTTCTTAAAGAATCTCTCTTCTTACCTTTGTCCTTCAGGTATGGAAGTGGTTAAATAGAATGGTAGGGCATATGACAGAGATAGGCTAGTGCTAAATCTTAGCCTAGCATTTGTGAGCAGATGTTAACCAACTACTTAAAATTTTTAATGAAGACATCAGCATTGACTCAGCATTGTGTGTTTAATTGCAGCTCTGTCATCAGGTCCAACAATCCCTAATTTTGCTAATAATCTTAAACTTCTAAATAACACATTGAATTTTTAAAGTGCTTCAGTATTGAGTTCTGCATGTAAATAGCTTATTTTTTCTCAGTTTTTTTCTGTTTTCCTCAAGCTTTCAGAGTGGCTATTATCCTAATAGAATGAGTACAGATTCCTGGCCAAGGAATCAGATCAAGTCTCTGCTAGCTTAGTCTTCCCCTTCAGGTCCCACAAACCTCCTGACTTCTATCTGGGCTTCAGGCTCCTGCTTTGCCTTATCCTTTGAGTATTTCTGTTCCTGCCTAATAGTTGACCTGTTGCTAAATCAGGGACAAAACCTTGGTTTTTCTGACTCCCATCTTTAGTGTTATTCTAGCTAACTCCATCTCATTTTTCTGTGCATTCCAGGAAACTCTCCGATTATCTCAGATTCACCCAACCTTACTCTTTTTTCCTGTCTCTCCTGCTTCTCCTATAGCAAATCTTCTTGCATGTATCACACCACTACGTAATAGTTGATTTCCTGTTTATCTTACTTCCAAACCTGCAGGCTCTTTGAAAGCAAGTTCCATGCATTATGAGATTTTTAATATTCACAGTCTAGCATGGTGAGTTGCACAATGGAGTACCTCATAGGAAGTTTTCAATCACTGTGAAACTATTACTGAATATCACAAGAGCCAACCTTTGGGGAAGATGAATAATATGTCACTGTCTTCTAGGAATTTTCAGTAATGTAAGATGAGTCTTTAGAATTTCACTACAAAGATTCATTGCTTAGACTTCCTAAAGCAGGATAAGTTAGCAGTATCTACTGAAACTGTGGGAACGACAACATATATAGGTCTTAATTTCATACCAATAGTAGATCAAGTTAACTTTTTATAAGGCTGATACTGGCAGTCATTTTCAACTTTGTTCCTCAGGAGAGATGATACTTCCTATTGCTAAGTGATCCTGTGACAACAGAACCTCCAGGGATGAGGTGGAAGGTACAGGTTGAAGAAGCTGCACTGGCAGTTCCTGCATATTCACCTTCACGATAATGTGACCCCATTTTCTTTCCTCATCATTGCACAAAGGGCTTGATGGTAAGATGCAGGTCAATTTTATTTTGGTCATAGAGATTTTATGACGGATAGACTACCTTACTATAAAGTCTTCTGGGCACCCAGATGCAGGGAACAGTGCTCTTTTTACCATGTGGTAGCAGAGCTTTTACTCTTTCTAATGCATATAACCATTAAAAAAATTACATTATTTATAAGTGTGGGCATTTTGGGAAGATCTTTGTTATTAAGCTTAAAGTGACTGTTGTTCCTGGTACTACGCGGGAAATTGACTACGGCTGTCCTGGTGCTGCATGCATCTTCTTTAGGGAGGTCAGACCCTAGCTCAGCAAGGCTAGAAACAACCTTCAATCCGCAGAGTGTAGTCCCATTGTAGAGCATCCGAAAGCCTGGAGGGTACAGTCACCAGTCAGTACACTGTCTTCTTTCAGCTCACTTAGGAGTTTCTGAACTCATTGGTGTTGAGGCTTACAGGGGTGGGGCTGGAATGCCCTCCGCATTCCTCCCACCCTCCGCATTCCTCCCGCCCCCCGCGGGTGCGGGGGAGGTGTAAGTGGCAGGAAGCCTGGAGAGGGCGGCAGTCCAGAGAGCAGTGTTAACTCCCAGGCCCCTGAGCACGTGGGCATGAGTGCTCTGCACTCATCCGGGAGGATTATTTTATAAAATAGGCGAAGGTATAGGGCCAGCTGCACAGAGCATTTCAAAAGGACGCCTTGAGTTTTCAATTATGGTTTTACGAAGAGCAAGTCCATCCATATTTACTATTCTCTCATCTGTAAAATGGGGATAAAAGAAAAATTACACTACAGTAAATATTATCCAGAAAAGGAAGCCTGTGTAACAAAGCTATGTTCATTTCCTGTGAATAGTGGAGAGGAACTTAACTGTGCTTTGTTGGTTTGATTCCAGCCAAATACAAAGACAGACCCTATACCACAAATGTTTTCCTTTGTTCCAGGCCTTGTATGGAGACATTCTTTATAAAGAAAGAATCCCTTTTGTGCATTCCCTGGCCCTGCTAGTTGTGGGGATTATAAAGAGAAAGCCCTCTTGAGCAGTTTTCCTGGTGAGAGACTTTGTTCTGGAACGCAGGCTGGGTTGCCATGGCTACGGCTCCCCAGAGGCCTTTCCCTGCCCCTTTTCACCCTGTCTGCCTGTGCTGTCTGCTATTTCGGGGCAGTGCTGATTTCCAATATTCCTCCCCGCACAGCACGGAAATGGCAGAGAAATTCCAAACTATATTTCCCAGATGGCCTCTGACAACCAGAGGCAGAAAAAGAAAGTCCCTTGTCAAGCAGTCCTGAATTGTCCTTGAAAATAGTCATTCAATTGAAAGCTTGTTGAAGGCAGGAATCATGTTCTTATCACAACTAATCCTTTCCCTCTCACTTTGATGGCCTTTCCCCCAGCCAAAAGTAATGCACACATAGTGGGATCTCAAAAAAATTTTAAAACCGTTTGCAGATGAGGTGGCAGTATAGCATTTGTGTTTAAAGCATGGGCTTTGGAGCTAGGATCTTGGCCTGCCACATAATAGGTATGTGACCTTGGTAAAATACCTAGTCTTTCCAAGCTGCATTTTTCTCATCTCTAAAATGGGGACAATAAAGCTAACGCAGAGATTTGGGAAGACAATTGGAAAAGATAATTTAGATATAAGAAACACTTGGATACTTTGGCATATAGTAAGCTCTTATTATTGCTGTTAAACCACCATCCTCTCTGTAGCAACCTGTATTTCATAAAGGGAAAAGCATTCTTCCCTACGACAAAAAATACAAATGAAGGAACAACAACAAAAAGCTTCTAGTAGAGTATATAACAGCCCAGGTCTAATTGTTATGGAACAGAATGTTTAAGTGCCACATAAGTTATTTCAGTGATAAGTGCAAATAGAACATGCCAGTAACAAGTTACTGTGTGGGAGACACTTGCACATAAATAATGCATAGACGGTTGTCTTTGCACAAAAGCTGTAGCATGCATACATGTGCACTTTAAATGCCACACACTGTTATTGTATTCCAATTGCCCATCCATATATCTATAGTAAAAATAAAACAGCATTTGACATCTCTCAGCTTGACCTTCTCCCTTCCCCCACAAGTGTTTTAGGGTATTTTTGAAATCTCCATGGCCACTTATAATTGAATGCATGTAGGATCTATAAGCCCCAAGAGGGACTCCCACAGTCCCCCTCACACCTAGGCTGGCTTCCAACTCAGAAGAGCCTTGGCATCTGGAGGCACCTATTGCTGCATCTGGAAGATTTTAATCATCCTTGGAGGTTAAGGAGAGGGGGAGTTCCCCCCTCCTCCAAGTTTTCTCTGCCCTACCGTATGCCCAGGTCCAGACTTTATCTGGAATTCCTAGGAAGCTTTTAGGTTTAGGGTAGGTTGGGGGATGGGAGCATGAAGGGAAGCGAAGTAAGTGGTCCTGGGCAAGATAGTCCAGGAAGGCTCTGAGTCAAACTTGGCCACAGGATGTACACACCCGTGACAGCTGCATCCCACAACTCAAACAACTAAAAATTCAGAGAAGCCGGCTTTCCGGAGGCACTGATCAGATGTCAGGAGGTTCTGAAAATTGGGGGAGGGGAAGCAAGGTCAAAATTATCATTCCAGTTACCTAACACTGCTGCATCTTTTGGTGAAGTAGGTACGTACAGCTTGTATGTAATTTAGGACACAAATGAAAAGAGCATGGTGGCCATATTGAGTATGTGTATTGTCATTTAAGGCACACGGCAGAAACAAACCTGGTAATTATAAGTGCCAATTGTGTAGGACTCTCCAGAATACCTATGTGCAGTGCATTTTGAAGTTGTGCAATAACGTAGCAAATTATTGCAGCAAAGGTGTGGTAAGGTGATGTGCACTGCAGGGTGTGACTTCTTGTTCCTTCTTCAGACCCTCACATACATCCCTGCACCCCCAGGCATATTAAACTAGTCAAGACAAACAATCCTCCCCTCCCCCAACACTGCAGCTGGCTTTCTCTGAAAACTGATACCCTGAGGCCCTTTTCCCTTACAAGCCACAATTAGGGGTAGTAAGAGTGAAAATGCGGACAGGATCATGGCACAGAGGCAGTGCTCTGTAATTTTTCCTTCCGTAGCAAGGCACAGTTCCGACTCCAGGCCTTATATTTTATCTGACTCTGCTACTCCGGGAAACAGCTTTAGGCTCCTGCAAGTCCAGGCCAAATCCACTTCTTTCTGTGTAGTCCATTTTGTGTTTTCTATTTCACCCTAGTGAAGTCTCAGCAGGAGCTGTTGTTCTCAATCCAGCTCAGAAACTGGCTCAAACCGCCCTGAACTGGATTTGGTGGCTGTTGAGACACAGTTTCTGTCTCTTTGTTAGGGTGGATCCGACCTCATTCGCTCTTCACTTTCCCTCCCTCTATGTTTTCCCAGTCACCAACAAGATTTCCCCTCCCCCAGCCTTTCCAGTTTGGCATTTTTTACCCTTTTCTGGGCCAAGACCCTATGAAGTAGGTTAAATTCTTTAATAAAAATATGGATTTAGGTTGTAAATCTTCTGCTCTTATTACGTTAACTTTTCTCAAATTTGTCTAACCAGATGACATGGTGCCCTTAAAATCATGACTCTTTTTCTGACCTAGAAGTGACTTTAATTTTCATTCAGGGTGGACGTAGCAGATCAAAGGCTGAAGGGTTTTAGTACAGTACATTGTTAATTTCCATCTTGTGACTATATCTAAATTAAAATAATTTACTCATTTCTTTGCTGAGAAATGACCAACAATATGTATAGAATGTTTAAACAATCACTCAGACTGTCTGTCTTTTGCAACTGTGCAGTTTCTGGGGAAAGCTAAAGAACTGAGACGTCTTTGGTGTTTGAATATGCAATTTTAACCCTGGATCAGATTCTGTGAATTGTGCAGGGAAGAAGGCTGTTTTGGAGAATACACGGGGACCATTGCTAACATAGTGCAGGTGGAGGCAAAGCTAGGATGTAATGGAGCAGGAAGGATCCAAAAGGGCTTGGCTTTTGTAAATTCTCTTTACATAAAATTTAAGCATTTCTTAGATTTGGAACTAGATAGAGGGAATAGTTGCACAACATTGTGACTGTATTAAATGCTGCTGAATTGTATACTTTAAAAGGGTTAATTTTATTTAATGTGAATTGTGCCTCAAAAATTAAGAATTGATCATTTTATGTTTTCAGGAAAATCGGAGAAGAGGCACTTATATAATAAACAATCAAGACTGGGCGTGGCCTCATTTGGTGCTTTGTAGACTCACTGGTCTCCCTCTGGTGGCCAAATTAAGCAACATGTCCCAATGTCAAAAGACCCTTGGAACATGACTTTATTGTATGTCAAAGAACAGCTGTAACTCTGCTTTACCAAGAGTCATTCTCAATACCTTGTTTCATGTGTCCTATATTTGTTTTACTCATGTGCAAGGTATGGACTATTTTACTGAGAGAGGATCACAGATGTTTGTTTCTATTGTGTTATGTGGTATTAATTATAAATTTAATGATTTAAAATTCAACCTGAAATCTCAAAGCAGAAACAAAACCTTGCCATCTCTCCTGGGTTAAAAACTAGACATGAACTGCTCATTTAAGTGTTTAGTTTTGGTAGAGCATAAAACCCTGGAAAAAAGCCAATTACAACAGCAGATCAGGAAAAGATATTTTAATATGTACAAGGGGCGGGGTTGACTTTGTCTAGTGATTCAGTATTCGGAGAAAGAGGTGGGGTGGGGCCAGGAGAATCTTTGAAATGTACATTAAAAATAGTTGAATCCATCCTTTGTGTTTATTTTTGTAAATTTTGAAATCTTCAGTAGTTAGTATGGGAAGGCACACAGTATATGCTATATCAGATGTTTAAAAAAATTTGAGTGTAAAAGGGAATCCAAATGAGGTAGAAGTCAAGTAATCTAGACCAGCCTTCTGATTGCTAGGTTACCTTTTACTTTAGGAACTTCACGCTGTCTTACTCACTCCCTAGCGCCTCTTACTCACCCATCAAGCCATGCCTTATGTGTCATCTCCTCAGAGAAGCCTTCCTGGACAGTTGATCTAAACTAGGGTTGTATCCTGCTGTCTTCTCCCATGACACCTTCCTTTCTTCCTCTTGTAGCGCCACTGTAACTTATATATCTTTGTTTTCTTGTATATTTTTCTGTCTTCCCCACTAGCTTTCTAAATCCCATAAGGGCAGAACATATCTGTCTAATCAAAATCGTATAACCAGCTCTTGGCAGAGTACCTGGCAAAAAGTTGGCAAGGAATAAATATTTGTTGAACAGATGAATTAAATTCAAATATCATTTATCTGGCCCCAATCCACTACTTTCTGGATTCTTCTTTTATTTCCTGTGGCTGTTTCAAAGCTTGGCCTGTTTCTTATTCTTTAGTAAACTCCCAGGGACTACTTATTTATTACAGTGTTCCTCTCCATAATGTGAGCTCTACCTACTGACTGGAATGAAATCTTTCCAATTCCTCTCATTTTATTCTGTAAAAAAAAGATAAACAAAAAACTCTATAATTCTTATGGGTATGTGTTCTCATCTGTAGTACTTGATTTCACTCTGAAATAAGGTTCATTGTCTCTACCCTGCTCAGTTTTGGTTTCTGAAACTGTAGTTGTCTACATGGTGTACCCCCATCTCCCACCCTTTATCAAAACTTTCCCTAACACCAGGGGGAAGGGCCTGTCAATCCCTTCTTCAGAAAAATCTTCTAACAGGAGACAGATGCATCCATACAGAGATTTAATTCTCTGGAATTTCAAGTAGGCAATTTGCATCTCTGAGAACCTTCGGACTAAATGACACTCATTTCATTGAACTGGAGCCCTACAAAGAGTCATCCCTTTGGGGCATTTCTTTACCTACGCAAATTAATGATTATGACACTGTTTCAAAACCTGTGTTAGTGACTGGGGGGACTTTTGGGACAAGTGGTTTAATCCTGCATTCATTGAATGATTTTGATTGATTGATGGTTACGCAACTGGTAGAATTTCTCAAACTGCCCACAAAATGTTGAGATTTTGACTCTTTTAATTGGCATAAAATAGTAAATAGAAGACTAAAGATGGAAACCAGAAAAGCTCAAAGTTCTGAATCCTTAGTTTTCTCATACATTTTGTTTCTCATCTATAAAATGTGATGTCCATTTCACAGAGCTGTAATAATCATAGTAGCAAACATTTATTTATTAACAATAACTTTATAGCAGTTACTGTTCTAGGGTAGGTACCATTATTCTGTTTTACTATGAGGATATGGAGGCACAGTGTGGTTAGGTAACTTCCCCAAGATCACACAGCTAGTTGGTGGCAGAATGGGGACAGACCCCAGACTGTTTGGGTTCCAAGTCTGTCCTTTTAATTAAGCCTAGTTTCTTCCTTTTTTTTTTGCATGGGCAGGCACCAGGAATGGAACCTGGGTCTCTGGCATGGCAGGCAAAAACTTTCCCTGCTGAGCCACTGTGGCCTGCCCAGGGCTAGTTTCTTTCTATTTCCTCCTTTACTTCTGTGAAAACAGTCATTACTTCCTCAAGGTACCTTAATACAAAACCATAGAAATTTAGAACAAATGCAATCCCCTGCTTTTCCAGATGAGGAAATGAAAACCCAAAGAACTTGTACCATTTGTGCCGTGTGGCATAGAAGGTACTAGTGCCAAGATCTCCTGACTAATCTGTGAGGTATAATTTTTCATCATACTAATATGTTCCGTCTGTTTCCCTCCTTGAATATTTTTTCTTACCAATTTGGAAAGGAAAGGGAAAAAGATCCTTTTATGAATCTCACTCCTACTCCACCTTGGTTTCTCTAGTTAAATAATACATGATACGGCTAGTAGAGACTAACTAACTGGAATTAGCCACTTCTGTGCCGGAGCACATTAAGAGAGTCAGTGAGAGTGTGTACAACCAAAGTGGAGAAGGGGGGGGGGGGGAATTAGCCAGCACTCGTTTTTTTCCTATCTCATTCTTTTCCCTCTTGATCCCTTCTCTACTTATTTCGAACTCCAGCTTTCTCTTACTTTCTCTGCCAAGGAGTATAGGGCTATTGCTAATAAATATTCAACCCTGAACAGAGATAACAAGTAGTAAGCTATGGCCTGAGTGGCTGCCTCGTCTTCTTTTCTCTTGTATAAGAAAAGTAGAGAAAACTTTGAATTCAGGTCTTTGTTGTCCCATTATCTGAATAAATGACTGCACAACTCAGTTAACCTGTTTTGGCCATAATTTTTTCATCTTATTATGAAATATTATCTTTTATATTGCCCTCCTCAAGGAATTTTAGCTTTGAACATGGAGAAGTACTGTGAGAAGCTAGAAAATCATGATGCTTTGCCTACTTTTATTTGGAGTAAAATAAAAGTTTCTGACAAGTATCATGTATGTCTGTAGTTGTAAGAGTGCAACACAGCTTGATAATTTTCTAGCAACACTGTTTTAAAAGGCCACAATGTGTAGTGTTATGCTGTAAACACAGAGAAAATGAACTTCAAAGGAAATTTGTGTTTTTACCTTCACGGAAGAGGAAGTTAGTTCTTTATTTTTTCTTCTCCCCCTTAGCAGTTTTATTTTTATTGAATTTGAAGAAGTGGAAAGAACAGTAGGGAAGCTGCTGTCTGGACTGCTTGATGCTTTATGAGTAATAATGAGAAATAAGTTTTAAAATACAGTTGACGTCCTGATAATGAAGTTCTTGATTTTAGCAATTCTTAAAACAATTTGTTTGGTTTCTGCTACGTAATTTTGTTTTTTTGTTTTTGCTTGTGTTACCTAATATAATCATCACATACAAGTTGACAGATGGGGAAATTGTTGCCTAAACCCTTACAGGGAAGAAGACACAATTCCCTTCTTAGAATTTATAGTCTACAAAGAAAGACAAAAAAAAAGAGACCCAAAATTCTAACTCAAAATTATAAGTACTATTGTGCTAATATCTAAGATCATACTAAAATGATCTAATGATCATCTCAGACAAGGAGCTGAGGAGACAGAAGGGAAAGGGAGTTGGGGAAGTTCAAGTTTAAGATATGCTCCAACCCTTATCTTTTTTAATTATCCTATGGAAAATAAAGCTTTCCTTCTGCTGTGGTTGTTTAAGCTGTTAGAATTAAGTCCTGAGCTAAAAGGGGCCAGCACATGGAAATAGCCTGCTTAAAAATGAAGCTGCATGAAGGAAAGCAGAGCAAAGAGTTGGAAGGAGAGTTTGAGCCCTAATGAACTCATTTCAGCTCAAAATCCAACTGTGCTTGAAGAAATTCTATCCCTTCATATTGGTTTAAGTTATTTTAACCGATATGAAGGGATAGAATTTCTTCAAGCACAGTTGGATAATAGTTAAATAATTGGATAATAGTTGGATAATAGTTAAATAATAGTTAAGTTATTTTAACCGATATATGCTCTTTTTCCTTAAGTCAGTTTGAGTACAGTTTCTGCCACTTACAATTAAAGAGAGCCTTGATTAACAGTAGATTGAATTACATACTCCAACAAAAAGACATGTTCTTAATCTTTACCTGCAGTCCTGTGGATGTGAACTCATTTGTAAACAGGACCCTTTGAAGATATATTATCAGTTAAGGTATGGACTGATTTGTGAGTAAATCTTCTAAGATCCAATTTAGGTGTAGTGAAATTGGATATGGGTGGGCCTTAATCACTATTATTGAAGTCCCTTTATGAGCAGGAGAGATTTGGATGCGGTAAATCAGAGGAAACCAAGCAACAGTAAATGAAGGGCATCGCCATATGATGGAAGGCAGAGATGCATGTCGAAGAACTCCAAGGACTGTGGCAACCCAGCACAGACTTGGAGAAGAAAGCATGGCCTTGTGGATGCCTTCCAAACTGTGAGACAATAAACGGTTGTTGTATAAGACAACCCATTGTGTGGTGGGCTAGTTTGAAGCTATTGTACCTCGGAAAAAGCCAAATTTTTTATATTTGTGGGGACAGAACTACTGTGGAAACAGACCTTTTGATTAGACTTTTTTTCAAGTGGGATGTGCCCAGCCCATTCGAGTTAGGTCTTAATCCTTTACTGGAGTCCTTTATGAGAGGATAAACAGCAGAGACATTTTGGAGAGAGCCATTGAAACCAGAACCCAGGAGAAAAATGCCCTCAGAAGCTCAGAGACATTTTGAAGAGAAGGACCAGCAGATGTCACCAGGTGCTTTCCCATGTGACAGAGGAGCCCCAGATGCCAGCAGCCTTTCCTGAGAAAGGACGTCTTCCTCCTGAAGCCTTAATTTGGACATTTTCATGTAAATTTATAACCATCAATTTCCACTGAAAAAGCCAACTTATTTCTGGTATATTGTATTCCAGCAGCTTTAGCTAATCAAAGTAATGGTATTTATTATAGCAGACTGGCAAACTATGACACAGTCATTTTGGTAAAGCTCCCACCCAGGAGGAGCACCTTATGAAACATCATCAACATTGATCATCTAATGCTGCTTCAGCACTTGAGTACTACACTCAAGGCCTAGATGCTTAAAATAAGGATGGAAATTGTTAAACTGAGAGTTAGGAGATTTAGCGTGGCATTGCTAAGAGACAAAAACTGTAAGGGAGTGGTCTAGATGCAAATATTATGACTGGCTATTTCTAGTACTGGTTATTTGTCTATGAAATTCCAGGAATCAAGTATACCACTGTCTATTGAGTTTATTGTAATTGGAAGTTTTAAGATCAAATATATTCCAAGTGTAGCAAATAATGATTACTCAACCCCTAAATTAATTTCTAAATTCTTCTAAATATGCTAACAAGAAGTGGGCTGTAGAATATTACAGCCCTTGAAGAGAATTCTTCCTTTATACTTCTCTTAGATATGGTCATAAGGACACTGAGGCAGAATAGAATAGGCCATCAAGCCTGTGGTCCCTGGTTCCCTATACAACTCTGAAGAAGTTAATGTGCAGCTGCAAATCCCCTAAAACAAAAACTTTCCCTAAGCCCCCAGATCATAAAGCTTATAAAATCATGGGCCCAAAAAGAATTCTTAATTAATAACAGAAAGCCTAGGGTCAAAACGATTGTTAAGCTATGTACCTAGAACAAACTTTTAGCACATGACAAGAAACCACAAGCACCGATATTTACCTTTCCTTGAAACAAATAAAACACCTGGCATTTAAAGGTTGAAATAGGAAAACACCGCTAGCAAAACACTCCTCCCTATAAAGCAAGCTAAACCCACACCACTCGGGGCATGTCTCCCTCTTGAGCACACCCATGCTATTTCTCTAGCATGTACTAATTTTTAAATAAATTTCACTGCTTACTGCTACTTGTTTTCTCGTCCTTGACTTCTTTCTCATGACAAGAGTCTGAGCCTGGAGCTAAGCTCAACTCAGGTTGGCAGCACTCTGGTAACAACAGGAAGCAGATTCTGGAACATCTAGATTTGCTGACAAAATTAGTTATTGGTTCTTCCCTTTTTCTCTACCTCTGATAGGGAGTTTTAATTGTTACTCTTTTTTTCCCTTCCCATTGCATATTTAGTATCTTGAAGATAGTTAAACTTAAATTTAGTAATGGGTTGTCAAAATAGTTGAACTTGAGGCTGGAGGGAACTGCTTGAAAATGTAGAGCTGTGTTCCGGTAGCCATGTTTCTTGAAGATGATTGTATAATGATATAGCTTTCACAATGTGACTGTGTGATTGTGAAAACCTTGTGTCTGAAGCTCCTTTTATCTACCTTGTCAACAGATGAGTAGAACATATGGAATAAAAATAAATAATAGGGGAAACAATGTTAAAATAAAAAATAAATAAATAAAAAATAGATGAACTGACTCAAGGAATGTACATATCCCAGAAATTTTGTCTTGAAACTGTTTATAGTTACTGGAGAATGGAGTATGTGATTGGCCAGCCTAAATTAAGTTCCTATTATAGTAGAACTGGGGCTGGGAGTGGAGATAACCTCATTTAAAGTACGTGTCCTGAGAAAGGAGTAGGGGGGAATGCATTTCAGACAGGCAAATAAGAACCCGATGCTCACCACAGCCCAATTCTGTGTATAAAGGAAGAATTCTCTTCAAGAGCTATATTGTATAGATTTTTTTTCCTGCCCTACTTCCCCTTTCCCTTATTCTTACTGCACTGGGCTTATATTTCTTAAATAGAGCACTTTAAGCCTTGCATCAGACTCTGTTTTTCAGAAAGCCTGGACCAACATTCTCCTGTCTATAATAACAATTCTATTGTTAGTTCCAAATTATAGGCTTACATACGTGCAAAGGAGACATCTATAGGAATGTTTATTACAGCTTTGTTTATAATAGTAAAAGTTTGTAAACAATTGGGTATTACTGTGATGGTTTATACAAAATGATAATATACTCTGCTGAAAATGAATGAACTAGAGTTACATGAATAACATGGATTAATTGTAAAAACATAAAGAGGAGCAAAAAAGGAAGTAGCAGAAAAATTCATGTTATACACAACCATTTATATAAAGTTTGTAAACATGAAAAACTACATCAATTTTTGGAAATGTGCACTTATAGTAAAAATATAAAATATTTTTTGGGAATGAGAAACGTACTTTAAGATAGTCGCCTCTGAAAAGAGAGTCAGGGAAATGAGATCTAAGAGAAGTCTGTTGGGCGTATTAGTTATATCTTATAATACTTTATTTCTTAGGTTATGTGGCGGAGTTATGTGGTATAGTGGTCTGAAAAAAGGTCATGCTGAGTATTTTCCTTTTTAGATTCAAGGTCCCCTTCTCTAGCTTAATATGTGCCCCAGAATGCAGAGTCCGACCTTTATGGAAAGCTCATTGCAGCATAAACAGCAGCAATGAGCTTTTTTTGCTTTCTGGAATCCAAATGAATCCAGCCAATGGGGAACATGCAAAGGAGATCAGATGGTGAGAGAAAAAGCTGTGTATCATCCTCAAATTCTTACTTGGCTTATTTTTTTCTTATTTTCTTAAATATTCTACAAAAAAAAATGGAGAAAGGTATGGCAGATCCATGCTAGGTTGTTGACATGGGGATGGAGGTGGAGGGGAGATGCCCATAGGAATGAAAGGGAAGGAGAAAGGGAAGCGGAACCACACTCAAGAGGAAAAACATAAACTATCGTTTTTAAAAAAATTCTAAAGATGTTCTATAAGGAACCATCATTGCACATTCTCTGAAGGAAGACAAAGTTGGTGTGGCTGGAGCTAAGGGACAGAGTAGCAGAGGTGAGAGGTAAGAGTGGGTGGGTGAAGTGGGGACACCATAAGAAATGGAAAGGATTAGGGATCTTTGATTTCTTAACTGACAAAATTATTTTATTAATCCTATCCACAAATTCTCCCAACCACTTAGGAGGTAATTTGTCAAACTCTCCTTTCCCTCTCACCACCACCACCCTTATGAGTCAGTCTCACCAGTGCGCAAGGTCAGAAGGTGGGGCATTTTTAAACCTCATCAGCAGCACAAAAGACTGGTAGAAAGTTTCCAAATCAAACTGGAAGAACAAGTTGAATCTGGGTTGCCAGTCTAGTAGCATAAGTAAAGAATATAAGGTGAGGTATGGAGTCAAATGAACGATTTTGAGGCAAGAAATCAGGCAAGAGGGAGGAACCGCAGTGCTGACAAACTGGGGGGAAGGATTCAGGAAATGAAGTGCAGATGTTTGCAGCAGTTTAATTTATCTGCGTCAGAAATCTTGAAATCATTTAGAGCAACGCCTTTCGTTCTTATGATCCTGTCGTCAATCTTGGATTTCAATTTCCTCATTCTATTTTTTCATTCTGAAGATATTTCCCTTGATGAAGAAAACAGAAATGAAATTGTCAAAACTCCATTTTCTTTACCATTTCTCAACCCAGCCATCTCCAGTCCAATTTCCTGTGGTCACAGCTCTTTTTCTACTACTTATATCTGATCATGTAAACCTTCTCTCATATTTGTTTTATCTTGTCCCTCTTTATCTTTCTGGCTTCATCTCTTGCCTCTTTCCTATCCATTCTGCAATTTGGCCATTTCAAAAGAGATGCAATTTCCTGATAGAACTATTTCTCAAGAGTGGGACTATTTATGAGTCAGATAATATTTTATTGTGGGAGGCTGCCCTGTGCATTGTAGGATGTGTACCAGCATACCTGGCTTCTACCCACCATATACCAGTAGCAACCCCTGCAGTTGTGACAATTCTGCATGTCCCAGACATTGACAGTCTCCATGGGGAGCAAAATCACCCTTGGTTGAGATAGCTCATGTCTGATCCCTTTCTACCTGCTGTTTCTTATGTATGGAGTGACCTTTCTCTTGTGGTTTTCCTGGCAAAAATATGCTTGTCTTCAAAGTCTCTGCCAGGCCTCCTTCCTCCGTGAAGCCTTCTGAGACTCCCAAGGTGGAGTGGGGTGATTGGCCATTCAGTGACACAGCACTTTGCACGTGACTTAGAGCAGGATCAAATAGTATTTTAATTTGTTGGGTTCGTCTGTCTCTATAAGAGTCTGAGGGTTTTTGAAGTTCAGGCTGTTTTTAATCACATCCTCCTTTGTGCCTAGCCAAGTACCTGGCCCAGAAAATTGACCATATTTATGTGCATCTTTAAAAACATTACAAGTTTGGATGGTAGGTAAGTTTTAAAGCAATGTGGAAATTATATTTAAAGATACATGAATTTTTCCCCTAGTTGATATGATGTCTATGATATCAAGTTTTAATTTGTCACTGAAGCTGAAATAGGATATCTTGTGTCTATTTTGTGAATAGATGCCTCTAGTTACGAAACTTGTTTTTGAGTACAATTTATTGATTGTGTCTTGCATATTTATAGCCAAGGCTTTTAAAACTTAATAATTTATGTAAACCTTATTAAGACATTCTATAGTACTATATATTTATATTTGCCTGTCTCCTCTGGATTTGGAGATTTTATTAAGAAAAAACTGGGACACGCACTCACAACTGTTTCATAGAGCCCTAATATTTGACAATAACTTATTTTTTCTGCTTTTTGTTCAGTTATTTAGGACCAACACACTTTAAAAAGTTATCTTCATTTAGTGATAATTGTGAAAAATATTTTGAACATTTGATTTCTAAATAGTGCTATACCTTACCAATGCTGCCATCTCCTGGATGCTGTTAAGTACTGTAACAGTCAAAAAGTTTACAGTTGATCGTGTTTTCCTAAAGTAATGTGATGTGTAGTTATAAAAAAAAAGGCTTTATTTTTCTTTTTAGTTTGAAAAAGTCATAATTCATTTAAAAAATATTTTCCCCATGAAATACTAGACTTTCTGCTTATACTCCTAACCACCTATCCTTGGAGATAGACTGGTATAACAGTACTAGTGTGTAAAATGGGTCTGCTAATGTCTTCATTTTGCCTCTCTAGATCCAACATCCACTGTCTCAAATCCAGTTTGTACTCCATGAGGCATAGGCTGACCTATATGGACTACATCAACAAGCTTCCTTGCCTTCTAGCTTAGAAATCGTTCTGGGCAATGGGGAGTATCCAAAGAGAATTTAAGGGAGAGAAAGAAGTAGAACTGAGGTTGTAGGGCTTCATCCCTCAACTTAAGGTAGTTTCTTCCAGCAAGGGCCCTTATCAAAATACTTCATTCTATTTCAGGGAACTAGTCATCATTCCCTTTCCATATTCTTCAACCTAGGAGTGGTAACAAGTATTCAATTGTTACAAAACCAAGAGCCTATACTTTCCCCATACTTTTATAAGTGGTTCTTTTATTAAATATTCCTTAAATCATTCAATTTAAGTCATGTTGGGCCCATGGCCAAAATAATGGGAATAATGATAATAGTTAGCTCGTAGGCTTGTATAAGGGTTAAGTAAATAAAAAACTTAGTAGTACTTAAAACAGTGGCTGAGGATAAAAGAGATTAAGATGAAGCAATTGGAAAGAAAAATGATAGCGATGGAGGACAAAGATGATCCAATACCAGAATAATAGCTATTCATTTAGTGGAGAAATCCCCCCAAATGGAATACTTATATAGAAATACCTTTACTGAAAGTATTCGGAGATATCAAAGTAGACCTTTTTCCTGACATAAATATCTGACTCATCAGATAAAAAGTTCACATTACATAGGAAAAGTTGGTACAAAATGATCAGCAATAAGACGTAGGATATATAATTCTTTAGGCAACCAGCTTCCCCTAAAAAGAAATCACCTAAAAGGGTGGAAAATAAAAGACAGGCTTTATGCTTATATGTTATGCCAGAAAACATCAATATCTACAAAGTTCTAAGGGAAAGAGATGTGATACAAGATTCTAGCCAAACATGGCATCTTTCCTTAGCTTCAGGGCATTTCTTGGTTAAAAAATTACCTAGAATATTACATTTCACAATAGTTATTCCCAAGGGAATCTTACTTTTCTCTGTGGTCACCGATGAATATTTAATTTTACAATAATGGTGGAAGCTTTTCTAGTAAATAAATTATAAGCATGGCTTTAGAAAATACTGGTAAAACGACAAAACTGTTATCACTTACAAGCTAAAGCCATGTGTTTACAGGAAGATTGAAGCCCTTGTCTTCACTCTTCAGAGATTTGTACCATTTGTCAGGGATAGCATCCTTGGCTATGATAAAAAGACCCAGAAGGTTATATAATATATTTTCCTCCTTACTTGTTTATGCCCATACCTCCCCATTACATAGTACATTAATATGACTCAAATTAACAGGGGCACGCATACCAAATTATGGCCAGCCAAGTTGTTCAAATAATGACCAGCAGCCATCATTAAGTACGAGAGAAATTAGGACCTGTAGCAACTCCAATGAACAATAAATAGGCTATGAGAATTTTAAGGGAATGGAGAAGAGTGGCTACTTATGAGACTGCTGGATAAAATTAATAGAAAGATCAGATCAAACCCCTCAATTCTAGCTGCAAAGTACATACTGAAAATGGAGATTTTCTATGACAATGATGATTTAAAACAAATTCTTTTTTTAAAAATTTTTTAACTTTATTTTTTTAAATACCAAAAAACACCAAACAAATGCAAACATTCCTATTTTGATCATTCCGTAAAACAAATTCTTAAGGTTGCATGACTAATTTTGAAAATCCAGAGTTGTGATCCAATGGATTCCTATCATTACCAGCTATATTATGGGCATCATTTGGGAAAGGGTGGGGCCTTAAATATTAGAATGGTGATATCAGGGATGGTTTGGAAAATATGGAATATCTGTATACCTCCCATCTGCCAAACCCTTAAGCATTCTCCCTCGAACTCATATAATATATACCTCCCTTGCTCCAAGAAGCTGTCCTCCTTCTCTGTCTGTAGAAACTTTTCTTCCCCTGTTTGAGAATGCTTTTGCTCTATCTATTCAGAAAAGGAAGTGAATAATTTCTCTCATGTCGTTTTTTTCAGGTCATTAGGCCAATAACTAGAATCAATTCCCAGGGATAAAATGCAAAATCGGACCATGAAAGAAAACGTTTATAGACTGAATTAACTTCATGAATTCAATAATTTACATCAGGATAAAACCTGATGATTATGTGAGTGGATTTTGAGATTGCTTAAACAAAGAGGGTAGAGCATAACTTTAGACTGAGATGAGTTTATCAATATGGATTTACTTTGAAGAGATTCTTATTTTTTGATATGCCAGTTTAGGGAGCTGGGTCTGGTCATCCTATTTTCTGGAAAGGTTTACACAAACTTGAATATAGAACTCACTATGCTAAGGGAAATTTAGGTATTAGAAATCCCTTGGCTTAATATGGAAAGATGCAAATATTGGATTAGATCTATTGTGGTAGGCAGCCTCTGCAATAGTCCTGGTAGTCCCCACTTCTTGATATTCACACCATTGTGTAGTTCCCCCCCCCCCCCCCACTGGGATTTAGGGACTCATTTATAATGAATAGAATAGGGCAAAAGCAAGGGGATGCACTTCCAAGATTAGGTTACAAAAAGACTCTGGCTTGTCTTGGTCTGATCAGTCTTGGTCACTCTCTCTTCTTCTCTTACTTGCTCATCCTAATGGAAGCCAACTGCCATGTTGTGAGCTGCCCTATAGAGAGGCCCAAGAATTAAGGAACTGAGGGAAGCCAGCAAGAAACTGAGACCCTCAATCCAATAACCTTGTGAACAATCACATGAGTGAGATTTGAAAGATGTTGTCCTCTGGTCAAGCCTGCAGATGAGTTCATAGCACCAGCATCTCCTTGATTACAGTCATGTGAAAAATCCTAAGCTAGAGGAGCCAGCTAAGCCATGACTAGATTTGTGTAGTGGTACCTTTTGGTGAGTAATCATATAGGACCCCCACTTCTCATGCTGTGTTTCCTTTCATCCACATACCATTTTCTCCTACAACTTGTGAACAATGTTTTAATTTTTTCTTTCCATGGGTCACCGCTCATGTATTAATATAACCACCTCTCTTTCTGGACAATGAATATGATCAGATGTACTGCTTGAAGTTCTGCCCACCAGAACTTCCTGACACTATTGTCTCTCGGGAAACTTGGGATTGAACTGTAATATTGCAACAGTGAATTTTCAGTTCATACAAGTATATAGTATAAAACAATCTGTAAATCACCTTTTTATTAAATGGTCATAAGAAATTTTCCATGAGGCAATACTTGTGTCTTGTGGGAAGGAAGCAATGAAGCAGGGCTAAGTAACCTGGGAGTCGCCACCACCTAATTAAGCAACTATTTTATGTCTTTGGTACTTTTTTGAGGCTGCTATCATATATACCATTTCTACTTGATTATGGACTAGCTGCTGTGTCTGTTCAACATAATTTGTGATGGGCCATTAAGTTCCCCTGGTCATTTGAGGACCTCCCCCCCCTTTTTTAGAGAAGTTGTAGGTTTACAGAAAAATGATGCATAAAATACAGAGTTTCCATATACTACCCTAACATTATATCTTGCATTAGGGTCATGCATTTGTTAACAATTCATGAAAGAACAATTTTGTAATTGCGCTGTTAACTATAGACCACCATTTACAATAATAAGGATTAACTATTTGTCTTGTACAGTCCTATGTTTTGTTAAAAAATGTCTTTGTAACATATTTATAACCTAAAATTTCCTCTTTTAGCCACATTCACATATATAGTTCAGTGCTGTTAATTACATTCACAATGTTGTGCTGCTGTCTCCACTATTCATTACTGAAACTTTCATCATACTGAAACTTTAGGATTAACCCAGATAGAAACTATATACAATTTAAGTATTAATTCCTCATTCCCTACTCCTACCCCATCCCCTGGTAAACTGTATTCTAGATTCTAAGTTTGCTTATTCCAATTAATTTCGTGTCAGTGAGATCACACAATATTTATTCTATTGTGCCTGGCTTATTTCACTCAACATTATGTCTTCAAGATTCATCTATTTCATTGCATGTGTCAGAACTTCATCCTGTTTTATAGCTGAATAATATCCCAATGTATGTTTATACCACGATTTTATTTATCCATTCATTGGTTGATGGACATTTGGGGTGCTTCCATTTTTTGGCAATTGTGAATAATGCTGCTGTGAATATGGTGTGCAAATATATTTGAGTTCCTGCTTTCAAATCTTTTGGGTATATACTTAGAAGTGGGATTGCCTGGTCATAAAGTAATACTTAACTTTCTGAGGAACCACCAAACTATCTTCTCAGTGGCTGCACCATTTTACGTTCTCATCAACAATCAATGAGTGTTTCTATTTCTCTGCATCCTTTCCAACACTTGTTCTTTTTTTTTTTTTAAGTAGCCATTCTAGTGGGTGTGAAATGTTATGATGGTTTTGATTTGCATTTCCCTAATAGTTAGTGATGTTGAGAATATTTTCATATGCTTTTTGGGCACTTGTATATCTCCTTTGGAGAGATGTCTATTCAAGTCCTTTGCCCATTTTAAAAATGGTTTGTTTGTCTTTTTATTGTTAAGTTGTAGGATTTCTTTATTTATTCTGGGTATTAAACCCTTATCAGATATGTGGTTTCCAAATATTTTTTCCATTAAGTAGGTTGTCTTTTTACTTTCATGATAAAGTCCTTTGATGCACAGAGGTTTTTAATTTTGATGAGGTCTCACTTATCTATTTATTCTTTTATACCTTGTGCTTTGGGTATAAAATCTTTGAAACCATTGTCTAACACAAGGTCTTAAAGGTGCTTGCTGTTCTAGTTTGCTAGCTGCTGGAATGCAATATACCAGAAATGGAATGGCTTTTAAAAATGGGAATTTAATAAGTTGCTAATTTACAGTTCTAAGGCTGAGAAAATGTCCCAATTAAAGCAAACCTATAGAAATGTACAATCTAGAGCTTTCCAGGGAAAGATACCTTGGTTCAAGAAGGCTGATGATTTTCAGCATTTTTCTCTCAGCTGGAAAGGCACATGGCGAACATGGTGGCATCTGCTGGCTTTCTCTCCAGGCCTCTAGTTTCATGAACCTCTCTGGGAGACATTTTCCTTCTTCATCTTCAAAAATCTTTGGCTGGTGAACTCTCTGCTTCGTGGTTCTGTGGCATTCTCTGCTCTCTCGGAATCTTGTGGCTTTCTCTCTTGTTGTTCTCTACTTTTTCAAAAGTGCTTCTTCTTTTAAAGGATTCCAGTAAAACTAATCAAGACCCACCTGGAATGGGTGGAGACACATCTCCATCTAATCAAGTTTAATATCCACACTTGATTGAGTCACATCTCCATGGAGATAAGCTAATTAAAGTTTCCAACATACAGTACTAAATAAGAAGAAACCATTGCTCTCACAAGGTTGATTAGGATTAAAACGTGCTTTTCTAGGATACATAAACCTTTTCAAACTGGCACACTTACCTAGGTTTTCTTTTAGGAGTTTTATAGTTCTGGTTCTTATATTTAAGTCTATGATCTATTTTTGAGTTGATTTTTTTGTATATGGTGTGAAGGAGGTGTTCACCTTTATTCTTTTGCTTATGTGCATCCAGTTCTCCCAGCACCATTTGTGGAAGAGACTATTCTTTCCCCATTGAATGGTCTTTGTCCCCTTGTCAAAAATCAGTTGGTCATAAACGTGAGGTGTAAGAATAAAATCAAGTTAATTTTTGCACAAGATGGCGCAGGATGAGAGAAATGGAACTAACGAAACAAAAGGTTGCAAAACCCAAGACTGGTCTTGCAGGTAGGGAAAGGAGAGAACCTCTGATACAAGCCAAGAATTGATACCAGATCCTTATATGGGTAAAAACAAGTTTAAACAAGTAACGACCAGAGTCATTGGAATGTATAATGCAATCAAAAGCGGGAACATTCAGCAGGAGATTTGAACTAGGTAGACTATTCAGATAGTCTGTAACCTCTAGAGTATATAATCAGTGGAGAAACAGAGGTGGGACCTGCATGCTAGGCTTAGGAAATAAATAAAATGCTGCTTTCTGTCGCTTAGTATGCCAGCCACCATATTTTGGTTGCATGCCCATTCCTGCAAGGTCTTGAATAATTTCTTTTCTTCTTCAAAATTGGGTGAGTGTTTGTTCTCTTTCAGGAACAGCTTTCTTTCCAACAATTCTGGGGACTCATCTGGGATCCAAGACTTCAGAGGAGGACCCCCAAGGAGGACAAAGGGAAGGCACACCCTGCTGATTGAGTGGTCTTGGACTCTACCATTGGGAGATCCCTTCCGACAGTTAGAAGGACCTGAGACCAGACACTTAGATACACCAATTGTGAATGAGAAAACAGAGAAAGGAAAACCTGCCTTACAGTGACCAGGTAACTCTGTGCATGGACAAAGGTAAGGAAAAAGATTATTTAGTATTGCCTTGGTGGTTGGGAAAATTCTGATGAGTCTGTGGTTGAGTGTGTGTGTATGAGATGTGCAACACACTGCATGAAGCGAGTGCAGAGTCCCAATCCACGGTTCCCTTCTCCTGCGAAGGGATGGGCCAGAGATGGATGAAGCAAAATGGTGCTGAGAGGAAGAAACTACAAGTGTTCTAGTTTGCTAGCTGCTGGAATGCAACACACCAGAGACAGATTGGCTTTCAATAAAAGGGGATTTATTTAGTTAACTTATAGTTCTTCAGAGGAAAGGCAGCTAACTTTCAACTGAGGTTCTTTCTTAAATGGGAAGGTACAGGGTGATCTCTACTGGCCTTCTCTCCAGGCCTCTAGGTTCCATCATCTTTCCCCAGCGTGAATCCTTTCTGCATCTCCAAAGGCCTGCACTGAGCTGCGAGTGCTGAGATGAGGTATGCTGAGCTGCTTTGGCTATGTTACATTGAGCTCTCTCATTTAAGCACCAGCCCATTAAATCAAACATCATTCATTGCAGCAGGCATGCCCCCCTAGATGACTTCACATATAATCAGCAACAGATGAGGTTCACATGCCATTGGCTCATGTCCACAGCAATAGAACTAGGCACCTTCAACTGGCCAAATTGACACCTGAATCTAACTACCACAGAAAGACTCAGAATGGGCAGTAGAGGCTGTCAGCCAGAAAGGGATTACCTATAAGTCCTCTGGAGTCATTTCCCTGGATAGTTCATTAGGGAGAATGTCAAAACATTGGACCAACAGTGATTGGACCAAGGGAAAGGACAACAAGAAAATAATTAAATATTGTTGTCAAACTTGGACAAAGGAAAGCATTTTGCCACCTGATGTATTCTGGCCAAAATATGCACAGATGAGGATTCACTCTGTGCTAATCTCGTGCTTTATGTTAGTGGAAAAAAGCCCCTCGCCAAAAAGGAATATGATTATGCTATATGCTGACTAAAGAGGAGGGGAGTTGCTCTTTATCCCTTGAAGATTAAAACCCCAGAATGAGAGACTAAATATTTAGAAACTAAAGCCTGGGATCCTTTGTTCAGCCTCCCCCCACCCTATGCTTCTCCCCCCTACCCTGGGCAGGGACTGTTGGACCCTGAAGGCCGAATGGAACTAACCTGCATTCCCCCCAGGAACCAGAGGGCCAATTGGGGCCAATGGCTCCACCTGTTACAACCCATCAACAGTTGAGGAAGGAGTTGGAAGAGTGTAAGAAAGGTATACAGAATTTTCCATTTCCAAGGGCTCCTGAATAAAAAAGGGTGAGAGAACATAGACCTGCTAAGTCCTTATACCCTCTGAGGGAAGTACCTATTGGACTATGGGAAATCGCTTATGTAAATACTCCACTGATGAGTACAGAACTAAGGAACTTTAAGAAAGAGATGAAATCATTAATGGATGATCTGGCAGAGCTAGCAGAACAACTGGATCACTTTTTAGGCCCCAGTTTATATGCCTAGTCCGAATTTATGTCTATTCTGAATATCTTCTTTATGGGGGGAAGAAAAGGGAATGGTGAGTAGGGCAGCTGTGAAAGAATGGGAGAGGCAGTACCCACCCGAACAAGGCAGCGGAGCAAAACTTCCCCAGTGTAGATCCCATTTGGGATAATAATGATCAGGAAGAGAGAGCACACAAATGAGGGATCTTAGAAACCTCATTAAGGAAGGGATAAAATTGGCTGTACCCAAATGTCAGAACTTAAATAAAGCCTTGAGGTGGTTCAAGAAAAAGATGACACTCCCTCTGCTTACCTGGAAAGGTTGAGGGACCAAATGAGAAAATACTCAGGGATAGACCCTGACAGTCCTGTGGCCCAAGGAATGCTGAAGGTCAGTTATGTAAAGGGGTCTTGGCCTGACATTCAGAAAAAAGATCCAGAAACTAGATGGGTGGATGGATAAGCCACTAAAAGAGTTATTGAGGGAGTCTCAGAAAGTGTTTGTGAGAAGGGAAGAGGAAACGCAGAAGCAAAAAAGCTAAAGTCATGATGAGCATGGTTGACCACATGGTCAAGAAGAGATTAGAGATTAAGCAGGAAGGAGATAAGCAGAGGTGAAATAGAGAAACAGTCTGGGCCAGAGGGAATACAGGAGAGGAGGGCACAGGGCTCCACAGTATGTTATCACTGTGAGAAACCTAGTCATTTCAAAAGGGAGTGCCTGAGTTTAAAGAAAGAAGGTTGGGTGGTATCCCTGATGAATTTTGAGGACTAAGGGGGTCAGAGGCTCCTCATCTCAAGAGCCCACTGGGAGCCTTTAGTAAATCTGAAGATGGGTCAGTACCAGGAAGAAATTACATTCTTGGTAATGTAATTTCCAAGATCATAATCTTGGAATTACGATCGACTGCAGGCAACTTGATCTTCTGTGAACCACATCCTGAAGGGGATTGAATTCTCTGGTAGCTCATTCACAGTTTCAGGGATAAAAGGGGAAGGGCTAAAGTCCCCATTTTAAAACTTATTAACATCTGTTGGGAAGATAACCAAATTATAAGCCTCCTACTGTACATCCCCAAAGCTGGGAGTACCTTGTTGGGAAGGAACCTGATAGTGTCCATGGAACTGGATCTGGAGGTAAGGGGAGCTAAATAGAAGTCATCTTCACTTTGCTTACTGAAGAAGATGAAAGAGATATCTAAGAAAATGTATGGGTGAGGGAGGTAAATGGAGAAGTTGCAGGTTCACCCTATCAGAATCAAAATGAAGAAGGAAGGGAAGATGATTTGTCAAAAACAGTATCCCATCCCGTTGAAGGGGAGACAGGGACTTCAGCCCATCATTGAAGGCCTCCTTTGAGATGGGCTCTTGGAAACTTGTATGTCTCCTTTAAATACTCCCATTCTACCCATCCAGAAAGCAGACAGCAGTTGAAGGATGGTACAGAACCTGAGGGCCATCAACCTCACCTTGAATTATTGTTCAAGTTAGATACCCCATAGTCCCTAACCCTTATACTCTCCTTAATAGGATCCCTTACCATCATAAATGGTTCATTGTAGTAGATCTGAAGGATACTTTTTGGGCCTACCCTCTTGATCCAGAGAATAGAGACTTGTTTGCCTTTGAATGGGAAAAATCTCTTTACTGGAAGGAGGCAGCAATGCAGGTAGACAATCCTATCCCAAGGCTTCACAGAATCCCCCAATCTCTTTGGACAAGAAATAGAGAGAGTGTTGGAAAAATTTTTGATCCCATCTGAAATTACCCTTTTGTAGTATGTATATGATCTGTTAATATCAGGTAAAGAAACACAGGCGGTTGTCCAGGCTACAAAGGACCTGTTGAACTTCCTAGGAGACCAAGGGCTAAGGGTATCAAAAAAAACTAAACTATAGTCTGTGGAAAAGGAAGTTAAATACCTAGGACATCTTATAAGTGAAGAAAGAAAGAAAATTAATCCAGAAAGAATTCAGGCCATAATTTGATTGCCTCTTTCCCTGATGAAGAGGGAACTAAGGAAGTTTTTAGGATTAGGGGGGTATTGTAGGTTATGGATAAATTCTTATGCTTCTCAAACTAAAGGACTATGCATAAAACTGCTAGAAGAAGAGCCTGACAAATTAGGATGGAGGGAGGGGGAAGTAGAAGACTTAGAAGGGGTCAAACGGGCACTGGTACAGACTCCTGTTCTGGCTCTCCCCTCCCTCGAGAAACGTTTCCATCTATTTGTTACAGTGGATAAAGGAACAGACTTAGGGGTACTAACCTAGACCTGGGGAGACCAAGGAGACCTTTAGCCTTCCTTTCTAAAATGTTGGACCCTGTCTCCAGAGGATGGCCTGGGCATGTTTAGGCTGTTATGGCAACTACTCTTCTAGTAGAAGAAAGTAGGAAATTGACCTTTGGAGGGGCATTAGTGGTCAGCACCACTCTTCAAGTCGGGATCATTTTATCCCAAAGGGCAGGGAGATGGCTGACTGATTCCCAAATCCTAAAATATGAGGCAATTTTCCTGGAAAAAGATGACTTTCTTAACCACAGACAATAGCTTAATCCTGGTCTCCTTTCTTTGGAAAGGGCCTGACCAAGTGGGAAGCTCTTGAGCATGACTGTTTGGACTTAATTGAGTATCAAACCTGAGTTTGGCCCTCTCCTTATATTCAGAGGAAAAATTGTTTATAAATGGGGCCTCTAGGGTCTTGGAGGGAAAGAGATGTGATGGTTTTGCAATTGTGGATGGGCTAACTTGTGAAGAAAGAGAGGCTAATTGATTGCCCATTCATTGGTCAGCTCAAACTTGTGAATTGTATGCATTAAACCAAGGCCTCAAATTATTAGAAGGAAAAGATGGTACAGTCTACAGTGACCCTAATACACCTTTGGGGTAGTCCACACCTTTGGAAAAATTTGGGTAGAAAAGGGATTAACAGCAAGCTTAAGGAATTGGTTCATGCAGAATTAATAAAACAAGTGCTAACTAACCAATCTACTTTTACTAAGGGAAGTATCTGTGGTGCACATAAGTGGACACCAGAAAGGCCATACCCTTAAGGCAAAGGGCAACAGGTTGGCAGATGAAAAGGGTAAGGAAGCTTCCCTTTGTCTCCTGTCAAAGTTAATAGTCTTGATACTCTCTATTCCCAGAGAATTTGAGGTCCCTATTTTCTCTGTAAAGGAAGTAAAGGAGCTGGAACAATTGGGAATGAGTTCAGATAATCAGGGGAGATGGGTCCTCTGGGATGGCAGACAGATATTGAATAAACAAATATTGAGGGAAATATTAGCATTCTTACATCAGGGAAGTCACTGGGGAGTACAGGCCATGTGTGATCTGGTTCTTAAATATTTTGGGTGTGTGAGCCTCTATACCACAGCCAAACAAATATGCATATGATGCATGCTTTGACAAAAGGTTAATAAAAAATTTCTAAGGTGACATGTACAAGGGGGAAGGGAATCAGGCCTCACACCATTTCACAGCATTCAAGTTGACTACAGAGATGCCCCCAGTAGGATGACTATATTTTGGTTTTTGTAGACCACCTAACAGAGTGGATGGAAGCAGGTCCTCTAGCCTTGGCTATAGCATTGGGAATTTCCAAGATTATCCTTAAATAAATTGTTCTCCATTATGGGTTAGTAGAAAATATTGATTCTGACAATGGTAGCTATTTTACCTCCCATGTGCTGTAGGATGTCCAGCAAAGCCTAAATATTGCATGGGATTTTCACACACCCTGGTAGCTGCTGTCCTCAGGAAGGGTGGGAAGAATAAATCAGACCTTAAAGAAGCATCTTTCTAAACTAGTCTTAGAAACAAAGTAACCCTGGACTAAGTGTCTACTCATAGCTCCGCTAAAAATTAGAACTGCCCCTAGAAAAGAATTAGGGATCTCTCCCTATGAAATGCTCTTTGGCTTGCCTTTTCCTGGGAAAACTAGATATCTCCCTTCCTTAAATTCAAAGGACCTCTTACTTAAGAATTATATGCTGGCATTGTCTTCTATTCTGTCATCCCTCAGGCACCGTGGCTTGTAGGCCCAAATCACACCTCTTGAATTTGCTGTCCATCAACACCAACCTGGCAGTTGGGTCCTCATCAAATTGTGGAAAAAGTACAAACTCTAACTGGCCTGGGAAGGACCCTATCAGGTTCTGTTGACAACTAAGATGGCTGTACAGATGGCAGAGAAATCCTGGACTCACTATACTCCAGTGAAAGGACCAGTACCTGAGCTAGATGATAAATACCTAACAATGCAATCTGATTCCTGGGAAATAACTCCAACTTTGGATCCTTTAAAGAGACAATAGTTGTAAGGGTAGAAGGAGTTTTTGGATTTGGGGTTTGGATCCTATATTTTAATCTAGCATAGCGCATAGTGAACCTAGTCAAAAGAGTCTTACCCAAGGAAGACAGATGAGGGATTTAAAGCTCACTTTAAAAATAAAAATAATTATACTAACTATAATGTTCCAAATTTGGGATGCAACGAGCCCTGTCAGATTGGTGGTGAATGTAACTGAAGGTTTAGATTTCCAGACTATACAGTTTGATGCTTACCAAGTAATAGACTGTGGAGATTTAGTTAATCAATGGCAGTTGAGTGGGAAAAACAAACATTTATGCCCAGATCTAGTAGGAAGGAATCCCTAATACTCACCTTGCCATGGGCCTTACCACTCCTGGGGTCTTGTTCAATTGACCATCCCATTTACCCTGCCATTTGAAAGAGAGAAAGAAGCTCAAATCCAAGGGAAAAGAAAGAAAAGAAGTCCACTAATCCCACTTGGTTCTTTTGATGACTGAAACTATTTAGGTAACATAGGAGTGTCACAGGGAATCCTGGATGAGTTTAAAGCCAGAAATCGAATAGCTGCAGAGTTTGAGCCATCCCTATTTTGGTGGGCCACAATTAATAAAACTGTGGATTGGATTAACTACATAATCAGCAGAGATTCATGAACGACACCAGAGATGCAGTGAAGAGCATTCAGAACAGCTAGATGTTCCCAGTTAAATGACATGGAAAATAAGATAGCCCTAGATATGATGCTAACTGAAAAGGGAGGCGTTTGTATTATGATTGGAGGTAGCTGTTGTACCTTCATCCCAATAATACAGCCCCAGATGGAACTATCACTAGAGGTTTGCAAGGCTTAATGGCCTTATCTGAAGAATTGGTGGAAAATTCAGGCATTGATAACCCCTCCCAGGATGGTTAGGAAACTGGTTTGTGAAATGAAAAGGGATGACACCGTCCATGTTAACATCTTTAGTCATCGTAGCTGGGATACTCACAGCAGTTGGGTGTTGCATTATCCCACACACCCAAGAGTTAGCTCAGAGACTCATTGAGGCTGCCCTAACCAAGCAAAATACTGTTCAGGACAGGCAAAGCAATTTGTACCCCCTTAAAGATGAAGATCCCTATGATGAGGAGTGTGAAAAAGCTCTTAATCAAGTTTGAAAAAAAGACTGCAATGTGAAAACTAAAAGAGTTCAAAAAGAGAGGGGGGGAATTTTTAAGAATAAAATTAAGTTTAGCTTTCATACAAGATGGCACAGGATGAGAGAAATGGAACTAACTAAGAAAAGGGTTACAAAACACCTCAGACCGGTCTTGCAGGTAGGGGAAGGAGAGGGCCTCTGACACAAGCCCAGAATCGATGCCAGATCCTTATATGGGTAAAAACAAGCTTAAACAAGTAACAACCAGGGTCATTGGGATGTAAAACATCATCAAAAGTGGGAACTTTCGACAGGAGATTTAAATTAGGTAGACTACTTGGATAGGCTATAATTTCTGGAGTATCCAATCAGCAGAGAAACAGGGGAGAGAACTGTGTGCTAGGCTTAGGGAATAAATACTGCTGTTTTCTGTTGCTTGGCTCACCAGCCACCCCATTTGGGTTGTGCACTTGTTCTTGCAAGACCGTGAATAAATTCATTTCTTCTTCATAATCAGGTGAGCATTTATTCTCTTTTAGGTATAGCTTTCTTTCCGACATGAGGGATGTTTTCTAACTTCTCAATTCAGTTCCCTTGGTCTATATGTCTGTCTTTGTGCAGGTACCATATAGGTTTTTTTTTTTAATACTTAAATCACAGGGGAAAATATTTTCTTGAGGAAAAAAGTTACCCAAATTAATTTAATTTAACATTGAAAAAATACAAATAAATGTTGGCATGGTAAAATAGCAAAAACATGAAAATTAATACATATACAAACGAACAGTAAAAACTCAATCTCCTTCCCAAGGGTGGAATCCCCAGGTCACCCTGCCACTTCTGGGCTCCCTGCACCTCCCACCTGACCCTCAGTGATGAAATCCATCTCTGACACACAATCACCACACTGACTAATTGAAGCTGTGCACTTTATGGAGGAAGTCTACTCTCTCTGTAGTGGTGAGAAAAAAAAGTGATTTTTCTTGGACTATTGTTTGAAAGCGCTGGTAACAACTTTCGAAAACCAAGGTTTTTGATAAAAAGGGTCAGAACCATAGACGCCTTCCCTGCCTCTGCCTTCAACATGACCCATATAGTAGCCCAAGTCTCCAAGCAGATAGATCCCAATCGGTACCTAAAAGCCTGTCAGTTCTCTTAAAAAAAGTGCTAGGCTGAACCAGGAAATTTTGTGGTCATCAAGAAAATTGGTTTTAGGCTTGAAACAATGAAAAAGAGAGCCACAGCTTGCTGGATTAGGCTTATGATAAAGAGGTCATCTGGAAACCTCATTATTTTAAGCTCATAATATCTAAATAGTGCTTTATGCTTAAAGAGTTTAAAAATAAAGTTTACATTTGTAAGGTTCCCGAAATTAAGAAGAAAAATTTTTAAAAATTAGAATTGTGAAAATAACTATAAGTAACTTTTCCATCTCTGAATAAGTTAGTCTTTAGCTCTGTTGGCAAGAGAGCGATTTCTTTTTTTTTTTTTGAATTTATTTTGTATTATCAAGCCAAACAACATACAAATATGAACATTCTTAACATACAAACATTCCATATATAGTATACAATCAATGGCTCACAATATGGTCACATAGTAGTGTATTCATCACCATGATCATTCTTTAGAACATTTGCATCACTCTAGAAAAAGAAATAAAAAGAAAAAACTCATGCATACCATACCCCTTACCCCTCCCTCTCATTGACCACTAGTATTTCCATCTACTCAATAGATTTTAACCTTTGTTCCCGCTATTATTTGTTTATTTTTATTCCATATTTTTTACTCATCTGTCAATATCATAGATAAAAGGAGCATCAGACACAAGGTTTTCACAATCACATAGTCACATCGCAAAAGTTATATCATTATACATTCATCTTCTAGAAACATGGCTATTGGAACACAGCTCTATGGTTTCAGGCACTTTCCTGTAGCCTCTCTAATACACCTTAAACTAAAAAAGGGATATCTATAAAATGCGAAAGAATAACCTCCAGGATAACTTCTCAATTCTGTTTGAAATCTCTCAACCACTGACACTTTATTTTGTCTCATTTCTCTCTAATCCCCTTTCATTCGGGAAGGTTATCTCAATCCCTTGATGCTGAGTCCCAGCTCATTCTAGGATTCTGTCCCACATTGCCAGGGAGGTTTGCACCCCTGGGAGTCATGTCTCACGTAGAGAGGGGGAGGGTGGTGAGTTTGCTTGCCACGTTGGCTCAGAGAGAGAGGCCACATCTGAGTAACAAAAGAGGTTCTCTGGGGGTGACTCTTAGGTCTAATTTTAAGTAGGCTTAGTCTATCCCTTGCGGGGATAAGTTTCATATGAACAAACCCCAAGATTGAGGGCTCAGCCTATTGATTTGGTTGACCCCATTGCTTGCAAGAATGGCAGGAATTCTCCAAATGGGTAAGTTGAATTTTCCCTCTTTCTCACTATTCCCCCAAGGAAACTTGGCAAATACTTTTTTTTTTTCCACTAGTGATTTCTTAATTCTGGTTTCCTTAACTAACATCCAAGGAGTTTAATTTTCACGTTCTTCACATTTTTCATGAATACTTTAAAGAAAACTATACTTCTGCTTAGTTCTTGAGCAGAAGTTCACTGACTCTTTTCCCTGTCATTCCCCACATTCTGGTCCCCCCGAACACACTGTTATTCCCTTCCACCTCCCTAAAACTCTGGAACATTTTAGTAAGGAAATACCAAATGGAAACTGGCACCACTAACTTTTCTGAAGTATACAAGTGAATGTGTACTTTTTTTTTCTTTTCCTAAAGGAACAAAGTGCCTGCAAATATTTAAACTCTATCATTTGATAAGAATTTTTCTGCCTTTAATTATTAATATTATAAGACTAATTCCATGCTACATATATAGTTACTTGCCATTATGTGAAAGGAAAAGCCCACACTGTCGTATCATCAAAGAAAAATGAGTACTGTTTATATGAAATACAATTTAAATTGACCCAAAATTGGTCAAAGCTTGCATGAACCCAAATAAGTATTTTTAGGAGGCCACTATGTTATTCTTGAAAATCATTAATGGCTGGTTAAGTCTTAGGTTTAATAGTGATATTATACAGCTTATAACAAGCTGTATACACTCCAAACAATGAAGCTTTATGCTTTGAATGTGATTCAATTACATTTAAGTGCTATCAAATGTGTAACTAATCTGAGATTCTAGAATTGAACCCAACCAATCACTATTGTCTTATTTTGACAAACTCATAAATATACTGTAAAAATACACTAATTAAATTAAATTAAATCCATGAGGTTTATAATGCTTTGAAAACAGGGTAGTATGGATATGTAGTTTTAATGCCTGATTTCTTTTAGTAATTCTCATGGTATTGCTGGGTCCCTTAGAAATATGCATTCAATTTTGTACGTGTATGGTTAAGGTATTAGATTACCATCCATGAGCAGTAGACACCTGCATGGCACGAAATTTACTTTTAGATGTTATATGGCAGGTACCAAAATGTGATGATCAATTCCATATTCTATGTAGATTAAACATCCTCATCTTGTTAAGCAGCCAGTGTATCCCAGAGTTCTACAAGAAGAAAAATAAAAAAAAAATTAAAATAAAAAATTAAATCAGGGGCGGGCCGCGGTGGCTCAGCGGGCAAAGTGCTTGCCTGCTATGCCGGAGGACCTCGGTTCGATTCCCGGCCCCAGCCCATGTAACAAAAACGGAGAAACAGAATACAATAAAACAAGAAAATGTTTAAAAGATGTTTCCCTTTCTTCCTTCCTTCCTTCCTTCTCTCTGTCTTTCCTTTAAAAAAAAAAAAAAAAAAAAAAAAAAAATTAAATCACTTTCAAAGCAGCAATACATGATCCAAGGTTACTTGTAGGTCATGCAAAAGGTGCAGTTCACCAGAGGACCCGGCTTTGATTCCTCGTGCCTGCCCATGTAAAAAATAAAAAGTGCAGTTCATAAGTTTCTCTGGATTCAGGAACTTTTATGCTATGTTTCTCCTGAGGATAGATCTGTAAATCATATGGCTTCCCAGCCCTCACTAAAAAAACTCAGTACAAAATGGACATTCTCATCCAAGAACCCATGTAAGAGTAATAATGATTTGGTTCAGAGGGGAACTTATCTGCTTGCATGGCCACACATCCTATGTAATAGCCCTGTTCATTCTGGTCAGGGTGACCCTTGTAATGCTCTATGTATCCTATGTCATAGAAGATCCACTGAGTGACAGGGGCCCCAGCAATAGCAGCTGTGAAGATATCTGACCTCTGTTTTTAATGCCATTAGAGAGAGGAATCCTCTATAGGACTAGCCGTGGAAACCCAGGCAGTCTAAATCAATGAAATCATATCAAGAAGCTAGATAATAGAGTCCTTCTACCTGATCATCGATTTCTGTTTGACCCGTTTTATATTTAAAGGTGCCTTAAAATTTAAGCCCTCAGTGATACGATTCCCTGTTGTCTGTCACCACAACCACATAACCCAGAGAGGCTTGGGTATTCAAGCGGAAATATTTGACTCCTTTAAACTGATTATTCAACAACTGCACCTGGGGACCACCAGAAAAGAATAGCACAGTGGGTATTTCCTTCCAGGTTGTAGATCATGAGGTTTGTACAGCATCCTGTACAATGTAGACAAATTTTATTGAGATATATTCACATACTGTATAATATTGTGGTACCATCAGATAGTATTGTGCTATCCATTTCTGGATCTTTACAATGAACTTTCTGTACTCCTTCAGCATCAAATGCCCAATCTCTACCCACTTTCTCTCTCCTGATAACCTGAGTTCTCAACTTTAACTCACAAAGTTCATTCATTAGTGCTAGTTCATATTAGTGAGACAATGTAGTATTGTCTCACTAGTCCTTTTATTTCTGGCTAATTTCACTTAACATAATACTTTCAAGTTTAATCCACATTGTTACATGCGTTATTACTTTATTCTGTTCCCTTACCAATAGTGTTCACTTACACCCTCTTCTCCAGACTTCTTTCTTCTGTCTTTTCCTATCTGCCTTTAGTGCTCCTTTTAGTATTTCTTATAGAGCAGGTTTCTTCTTCACTAACCCTCTGTGTCTGTTTGTCTGGAAATATTTTAAACTTTCCCTCATTTTTGAAGGACAGTTTGCCAGATTTTCACTTAAAAAAATTATTATTATTATTATTGGCATGGGCAGCACTGGAAATCGAACCCGGGTCTCTGACATGGCAGGTGAGAATTCTGCCACTGATCCACTGTCACATCACCTCCAATCTTCACTTTTAAGTGACCTTCTTCTTGATTCATCGTTTGTCCTGTTACTGCAATCCTTTGCTTGTTTTCTGAAGCTTTAAGAAATATGTTTCTTCCAGGTCTTGCTGCTTGTTCAAAATTTCTTTTGGAGAACAGAGCATGAATTTCTCATTCTGCCATCTTGACCAGGGTGAGACCTGCCTTAGCATTCTTGTCCTATTCAGATTGTACCCCTCACGAATTATTATTATGCTGTCTTCTATTGTAAATACTTTTGTGTCTAACTTGACTCTGGCTCTAGTTCTTCTGCTCCTTTGTATCATGTTCTGGCCACCAAGTGAATGTTCAATAAATGCTTATTGAATAAGTCTGTTATCTTTCAAGTTTATCCTGAAATCTTTTTAAAAATATTCATGAAATTTCCTTTTCATCCAAGCAGAAAGGAACAACATGAAAGTAATCTAAAAGAATAAGAAAAAATTTTGGCCCATGAACATGAGGACCCATTTTGTGCGAACCTAGTGTACATGGTACTGTGCTACCCAGATTCTTCTTCAATGAAAAGACTTGCTCACCCAACTACTGAGAGTGCTGTCAGTAACTGCCTTTAGCTAGAAGTCTTTTGGGATCACTTCTGCTGTAAAGAACTTCCTTGACCAAGGTCATGCCCTATCTCGGGCAGCCCATATCCAATGACTGATAGAGGTGGAAATATAAATTCCTGGCAATTTTAGCCCAATGGGGACAACTTTGACTGTCTATTTTAGCTCCAGAGTTACCCATGGGCTAGGTTGAGGCTAATATTGGTGCAGCATCACAGCCCCACTTCTACCTCTGCCCAATCCTGCTTCTTTCCCCTCCCATTCACAGGTGTCGATCCCAGGGATACTTCCTGTTAAAATTCTGCCTCCTAAACTCTGAGAGTCAAATTCTTGGAAAACCTACCTGAGATGGGCAATGAACTTTAAACCAACAAATGTATTTTGTCAGGTTTGACATATTTAAGGCAGGGGCATTGAAGAGGGAATAGGATACTTATACTTTGACAATGCCAAGTATTCCCTAGAGCACTTTTAGTGCTCCTGGGCTTACCTGAAAGACAAACTGGCCCACTGAAAATATTGCAAATAATAAGTGTCACATTGTGTGTGAAAAATAAAAAATAAAAAGCTTCAGAAATAAGAACCATTATATATAGCATTTAAGCATTTCCATGCATAGCTATGCTGCCTTTCTTTTTTATTATTATTTTAAATTAATTTTTTAATTTTTAAAAAATATAACAACAAACACATTCTTAACATGTGATCATTCCATTCTACATATATAATCATTAATTCACAATATCATCACATAGTTGCATATTCATCATCATCATGATCATTTTTAATAACATTTGCATCAATTCAGAAAAAGAAATAAAAAGACGACAGAAAAAAATTCGTACATATCATACCCCTTACCCCTCCCTTTCATTGATTACTAGCATTTCAATCTAATAAATTTATTTTAACATTTGTTCCCCCTATTATTTATATTATTTATATATTCCATATGTTTTACTCATCTGTTGATAAGGTAGATAAAAGGAGCATCAGACACAAGGTTTTCACAATCACAGTCATACTGTGAAAGCTATATCATTATACAATCATCTTCAAGAAACATGGCTACTGGAACGCAGCTCTACATTTTCAGGCAGTTCCCTCCAGCCTCTCCATTACATCTTTGACTAACAAGGTGATATCTATTTAAGGCGTAAGAATAACCTTCAGGATAACCTCTCGACTCTGTTTGGAATCGCTCAGCCATTGACACTTTATTTTGTCTCATTTCACTCTTCCCTCTTTTGGTTGAGAAGGTTTTCTCAATCCCTTGATGCTGAGTCCCAGCTCATTCTAGGATTTCTGTCCCACGTTGCCAGCAAGGTCTACACCCCTGGGAGTCATGTTCCACATAGAGATGGGGAGGGCGGTGAGTTTGTTTGTTGTGTTGGCTAGAGAGAGAGGCCACATCTGAATATGTTGTGTTTCTTGATGACTTTTGTGTACATCTGATTAACTTGGGTTAAAACTCTCAGATGGTGTGCAGGATTTGCAAATGTTTATTGTATCAAGTGATTACTGCATTTAAAATTAATGGTACTACTCCCAGCAATTCTGCATGCCCTATTCCAGAACATAACTGTGTACAACTTGTTCAATTTTTCCTAGTAATAAAAAACAATTGGGCGGGCCACGGTGGCTCAGCAGCAAGAACGCTTGCCTTCCATGCCAGAGGACCCGGGTTCGATTCCCGGTGCCTGCCCATGTAAAAAATAAAAAAATAATAATAATAATAAAAAAAAACAATTGTGGGCAGGCCACGATGGCTCAGTGGCAGACTTCTCGCCTGCCATGCCAGAGACCTGGGTTCGTTTCCCAGTGCCTGTCCATATAAAAACAAACAAACAAACAAACAAAACAATCGTTGATTAAAATAAATTGAGTAGATTGAAATACCAGTGGTCAATGAAAGGGATTGGTAAGGGGTATCGCATGTATGAGTTTTTTCTTTTTTCTTTCTTTTGCTGGAAAGATGCAAATGTTCAAAAAATGGTCATGGTGATGAATACACAACTATGCGATGATATTGTGACCTATTATTTGTAACCATGACAAAAATGTTTGTATGTCAAGAATGTTTGCATGTTTATTGTAAAAAAAAATGTAAAATTAAAACTTTTGTTTGACAGAGTAAAACCAACAGCAACAACAACAAAAAACAATCATAGAAACATTCTGCAAAGTGAGCTATGATTTTTTATGTAATTATTTTGTCTTCTTTTAATGGAAGTATTTTCATTAAGAAATTATGGCTAATCATAACTAATTTTATTATCCACAGAGTATTTTTGACCCATTACCTCACTTAAATAAATGCGGTTGAGAGTAATTTAAAATAAACTCCGTACAGAATATTTTTTTTCATTTTCTTCCTCTCCCTACTCTATGGTATGTCAAAATTTTAGTCTATTACAGAAATTTTTTGATGAGGATGATGAACACTTAATCCTGCTGTTGTTTACAAATTGAAAACAATATTCAGTAAGATTGAATACTTACTGCGGGTGCATGATAGAATAGAAAGAACGTGGGTGTTGGAGTTAGACTGAGAGTTAATGTCCCGGCTAATATGTGTAAATCACCAAGCACATAGCAAATATTTAGTTAATGCTAGTTTAATTTTCTTTTCTATGTTATGTCTTAGGAACTCTGTTGGCAACTTCTTAATGTTATCCCATTGCATCATTCTCCTACCCAACATCTACACTCTCCCCTTAGACAATAATTCTAAATTACAGTCAAAGTGATCTTCTTAAAATGTACATCTGATTTAGTCACCGTTATGCTTATAATCCTTAAGATGTCCCATTGCTCTTAAAATAAAGGCCAAAATTTTTACCTTGGCCTTTAATAATCTGAGTGATATAGCACCCCCCCTACCTCTCTAGACTTATTACTTATAAAACTGCTTTGTTTCATTCTATTTACTATAGCCTTATTTACCTTCTTTCATCCCCTTATAGTTGTTATTATTTCTGCTATTTTCACTGCCTGGAATGTTCCACCTCTCCCTGCCTGCTTCCTTTTGGTTTGTTAGCTCCTTATCATCTTTCAGATCTCAGTTTAGGAAAATCTTCTATGACTTTGCATCCCACCCCACCCCACAGGCCCTCAATTTAAATGAATGGTATACACTCTTATACAACCATTCCCCCCCTTTTGGGGGTACTTACGGAGGTTTGTAATTAATCATTATTATGACCAATTAATAGCCATCTTCCTCACAATGCTAAGTTCCATGATAGCAGGAGGCTTGTTCACTGTAGTCTCATAACCTGGACCACAATAGGTAGTCAGAAAATATTTATTGCATGACTAATCTGCAAAACACCCAGCAAAGTTGGTGAATGTGTATGCATATAATCTTTATTTTTAAAATAAGGAAACTGAAACTGATAAGGTCAAGGTCGTGTAGCTGGTGGATCCCAAGTACTTCACAATTTTAAAAGCACACTTGTTTTTAAGAATGTTTAAATACATCTTCCTTTTCTCTTTTGTCTTCATTATCAATGCACTAAAATACTCTTCTTATTTTTATCTGATACCTCATTTTCTTCTCCATTAGTTGGAACTCAGTAGGCCCTAAGATCCCTTCAAAATTCACTTTTGCTTTCAGACTTATAAATGTTGAAGAATCACAATAATCCTGAAATATATCATTATATTATAAATAATTGTTTGGCCTGTTGACTATGGCTCTGGGAATGTAAATTGATCCAACATTTATATACTGAAGTTAATTCATCAAATTTTTCAGCCATGCCATATAGTTCCTGCTAACAATGTGATTTTTGGTGAGGGTCTTGGGCTGTGCTGAATCAGTTTGGCCTCTGGAGAGACTGTGTGTAACTAAGGGCAGTCATGTGGGTGCTCTATGACTATGTGACTGATCCCCAATCAAAACCCAGGATACCAAGACTAGGATGAGCTTCCCTGGTTGACAATACTCCATAAGTTTTGTTGCAGTGTTCTTAGGAGAATTAAGTGCTGCCTGTACAACTCCACTGTGTGGACAACTGGAGACTCTGACTGTGAAGGTTAGGTTCATGTGTCAACTTAGACAGGTAACGGTATGCAGTTGTGTGGCTTATTCTTCATTTAAGTATTTAAATGAAAACTAGAAGGGAGTGTCTTCTGCAATAAGAAAATCCAATCAGCTGCACTTAATCCCATCAATTGAAGACCTGTAAGGGAGAAGAGAGAACTTTCACTTATTCAACCAGACAACCTGTCCTGGAGAGTTCATTGACGACCTTCATTGGAGTTGCCAGCTAGTGGCCTGCAGATACCCACTCTCAGTCCTCAGTGTGGCACCATTCCCCAAGGTGATCAGATTCTTAGATTATGGAAATAATCTAATCAAAAACTTACACCCACAACTGAGAGTGTCACATCCCCACTGAGATAATCTAATTAAAGGGGTTTCCACCCTAAAATATTGAATCAGGATTAAAGGACATGGTTTTCTGGGGTACACATTACTTTCAAACTAGCACAACAATAGTCCTTTATTATTTTTGAATTATTCATTCAAGACAGTCCTTAATGTTCCTTTTACCATCATTTCACCTGACTAACAATACCAGCATATGGGGATACCATGGGCTTGGCCTCTGTGTCCTTTCCTTTCCACACCGTTCTCCACATATACACTGGATCAAGTAAAGTCTCGCTAAGGAATGGCAAGGGATGACATAAATTCAAATCTGTGTTTCCTGAAACCCCTGATATTAGGACAAAAATCTCTAATATCTAGGTCAGGCCAGCTTATTCTTCATTTAAGGATTTAAATGAAAACTAGAATACATATTCAGTCTCAAATTTACCATTGGTTGTACTCTCCTAAGTCAGTTGTTTGCAACTGAAAATCTGTTTTCCATGGAAGCCATATCATATAATAGTAAAAAAAAATTATGTTAATACTGCATTTGACATATGATCTTGCATCATTGCCTTTAAACTTGAACTTAGTTTTCATATGCAAATTGTTTCCCCTGCTGTAGCCTTATTTTCCTTTATTCCCCTACTTCAATCTTTGGGGACATCATAGGAAACACTCTCCAATTTTAACTCACTAGAGTTACCTCTCATGGCTGTAGCAAGGCAGGAGGTAGGTGTGTTGAGAGTTCCAGGGGACTGTGAGAAGGAACATATATTTGTTAGAATGCCTTCAAATGTCTTTAATTTAGGCATATCTCTGAGATATTGAAAGGTAAGTTCCAGACCACCCCAATAAAGCAAACATTGCAAATAAAATAAGTCACAAATTTTTGGTTTCTCAGTGCATATAAATTTATGTTTATGCTATACTGTTGTCTGTTAAGTATGCAGTAGCATTATGTCTTAAAAAACAATGTACACACCTTAAATAAATGTGACTCAGAGACACAACATGAGCACATGCTGTAGGAAAAATGATGCTGATCGATTCACTTGATGCAGAATTGTCACACACCTTCAATATAGTGAAGGTTTATAGCAATATAGCAATAAAATGAGGTATGCCTTTAAGGAATTTTATCATCTCATATAACAGGAAGTCCGGGGTAAGGTTATCCCAGTGGCTCAATTATGTTAACAAGTGTGCAGACTCCTTCTATTTTTATGTTCTGCTGTTCCAGGTATAGATTTTATTTTCAAGCTGGTAGCAAAACAGGAAAAATTTCTCAGAATTCATACAGTAAACTTCTCCTCATGTCTCATTGGTCAGAATTTGGTCACTAGTCCATTTCTGAATCCATCAGTGGCAAAAAGGATCATAAACCATGATTTATAATTTTACAATGATTTATAATCTGAGAAATAATGGATGTTGGATAATATCTTAGTTTCTTGCCTGCTATGACAAATACCACACAATAGGTTGGCTTGACAAGTTATTATTTCATAGAATTGGAGGCCGGAAAGCTTCCTTCCTCCCAAAATTGGTAGCAATCTGGGTTAGCAATTCTTGGGATACCTTGGCTTTTCCCTTACATGGGGATATCTTCTCCTTTCTCTTCTGGGTTCCAGATGACTGCTGATTTACAGCTTCCAGTGTCTTCTCCCTGCAGCTTTTTCTCTTCTATAGGGTCTCCAGTAATAAAGACTAAGCCCCATCCTGATTAAGTTGGCCACAGCTTAACTAAAAATAACATCTTCATATTTTCCTACTTACAATGGGTTCACGCCCACATTTATGGGAATAAGATTAAGAGCATGAATTTTTTGGGGGTACATGATTCTATCTACCACAGACCTTCCTCTGGAACCCCAAATGACATGTTCTTCTCCCATGCAAAATACATTTTATTGTATCACAATATTCCAAAAATCTTACATCATTTCAGTAACAATGCTAGTACAAAGTTTCATCAAAATCATTTAAGGGTGCGCACCATCCTGGGGCAAAATTCTTCTCAGCTTTGAACCTGTAAAGTCTAGGAAACAAGTTGTCTCTTTCCAAAATACAATGGTGGGGCAGGTATAGGATAGATAATCACATTCCGGAAGGGAGAATTACAAAGAAAACAGGGTCACAATTTTCCAGCAAGTAGGAATCTCAGTAGGGCAAATTCCATTAGATTTAAAGGTCTGAGAGTCATCTTTGAATCCATGCATTATCCTCCAGATCTGCTAAGGCAATAACCCCACCTTTTCCAAGCAGTTGTACAATGATCACACTCTCCCTAAACACATGGACATAAACCCCATGCTTCCAAGATTTGGGGTGGCAGGTAGGACTCCTGTCCCTGAAAGCATGGGCAGAAGGTCTGGACCCTCCAAGTGCTGAGGTAAACTACCCTTTCCATACACACCCTCTTTTTTAGCCCAAGGAGATTTTATGGTCCAGACCTCTACTCCCATGGTTGTGCCCTTACAATCATTCTCCATTCAGTTCATCCCTGTTGGCCCCTTTCAGTCCATGATGGCAGTGTTTCTGCTCATGCAAATTTTGCAAATCTTTGTCAGGTTTGTCTGCAGTTTAAGGGGGTCCAAACGATCAGACAAAAGAACTTTCAATAGCTCCTTCCTGGATAACTGCATTTCCAATTCTGAGATCCTTTGAAATGGCTGAGCAGATCAATATTCAGCCATACCTTCTTTAGAAGGGGTTGTTCAATTAAACCCTCACACAGAACACTGTTTTCTGGGGATCTACTTTCTGGAAACTTAGGTATTGGCCACAATAAAGCCACTTTTGGCCCTAGACTCAGAGTATACTATCTGGAGGCTGAGAATTTTCCAAATCATCAATTTGTGGTTCTTTGTGCTTAAAGTTCAATTTCAGTTTATCTCTCTCCTCTCATTTCACTATAAGCAGCAAGGAGGAACCAAGCAATGACTTCCCTAATTAGTTTGGACATCTCCCAGCTAAATATCCAAGTTCATTGCCTACAAATTCTGACTTCCAGCTGACATCAGGACATACTTTTGCCAAATTCTCTGCCACTTTATAACAAGGATCATTTTTCTTCCAGTAACATATGTCATTTCCTTTTAAGGTCAAGTGGAAGTACATTTAACTTTCACATTTCTATCAACTATCTCTTCAAAGAAATCTAGGCCTTTTCTACTAAGTAACTCACAATCTTTTCAGCCTCCTCCCATTACCCAATTCCAAAGATGATTCTACATTTATAGGTCTTATATCCCACTTTCCAATACCAAAATCTGTATTAGAGTTTCTCCAGAGAAATGGAACCTACAAGATATATGCAAATATTAAGAGATTTATTAATGGACTTGGCTCATGTGACCATGATCGGTAAATCTGAATTCACAAGGAGAAGTTGCAAGTTGGAAATTTCAATGAAGGTGAAGTTGAATTCGGCAAGGTAAGTGGGCTGGCTGAAGTAGAGATGGGAATTCTTTCTGACTGCTGAAATCTTTGGTTTTCACTTTAAGGCCTCAACTGACTGGATGAGGAGACTTTTGTCATTTCCAATGCCAACCTTCATTGTTGATTGTAGATGTAATCAGCCTTAGATACAATCAACTGATAATTATTTAAATTCATCTACAAAATACTTTATAGTAACAATCAAGCCAGTGATTGCTTGACCAAACAACGGGACACCATAATTTAGTCAAATTGACACATAAAATTAACCATCACAGGGTGTCAATTCCAATGCCCATTTTAAAGTAGTTGCTTGTAAATCCCCCTGATGACAGTTTTCAATCTGTGACTCCCTTTAAAGACCCAGGATTAGCCTAGTTGCTTTCCTCTTTTAGATGTATTGCATCTTCCTCTTGCTTACTTCTGCCCAGAAAAGACAGAATAAAGTCTAAAAACTTTTTCCTGCCACCTGATCCTCAAGCACTTTGAGAATTTTCCATTTTAACTTTTTTTATTTTAAAATTTATGACTGATACTGTAGCAAGCAGGCCTCCTCTTCTTTCTGGTTCAGCTGTGCTCTCTGTGAAAAATCCCCAACCCCCTTCTCCTGACCTTCAGGAAGGGGTAAAACTGCAGGCAAGTGAGACAAGACACATTCCTGGGATGGAAATCCCCTCCCCTAGCCTTCAGGAACTGGTGAAGATGCACATAGGCAAGATAAAACATTCCTGGGGTGTGGGCTCTCAACGGTTCAGTTTTGGGCCATTCTCAACTTAAATCAGCCAAATGTTTACCTTGTCTTTAACATGTCATACAGTCTATAAAAGCTAAAGTTGTCTCTTTATTTTATTTTTTCTTGAAAACTTTATTAACATTTATAACAATAAATCATTCACTTTTCATGAAGTTTTTGTTTTAAGGATTAAACTTATTTCAAAAGTATTAATGCAAGCCAATCAGATGTGAATAAAGCTTTTATAATGAGCTTTTTAATATCTACCTTCTTTCTTGGGATGATAGTATTACTGTAATAGTATTAAGTTTTCTTATTAAAAATGAGTTGTTTTCAGGATTAATGGTTATTATTAAATATTGATTTTATTACTCTAAGATGGATAGAAACATGATATTTAAAATTATTTTTCAGTGTCATGTGAATTATTTTATAGAAGAAAACTATTCAGTATCAAAGCAAATAAAACTATTCAGTATTTGCTTTTTTTTTTTTTGGATTCCAGAGTTTTGCTTTATTTTGCAGTACGGAAGTCATTTGGAGCCATTTTGAGACAGATATCATTGAAATAGAGGCTCTGTCAAATCAATAATGCATTGATGTTGGTCCACTGAAGAAGCCACACCTGGGATACAAGATACTTTTCATTTTGCCTGCTATATGATAGTTTTTCCCCCTTTTCTGCCATCAGTTTTATTAGACTAAAACACCACAAGAAACCATTTGTCCATCCAAACGACTCTCAAATCTGGATTCGGTTGGAATTTTATGCCCAAATAAACCAAACTTGTGGCTTAGTATCGAGGGTTCTTATGTGTAAAGTTCTAAAAGTAATCTTTAGTCTCCAATTGAACTTTATACTTAAGATTTTTTTTTAATTTCAACTTTTTTTTTTACATAATAAATATCAATTTTAATCACTAAATTCTTCTTCATCACTGAAATATGTGCCTTTCTTTATCCTTGGGCGTCTTGAATCATCTGATGTTGAGGGGTTCCCTGAACCGGGCTTCCATCTTTTCTGTTCTTCTTCAGTTTTGGCTTGCTGGAAAGCTATGGCCTGACCGAGGCTGTCAAGAGCAGGATCTTCCCCCTCATCTTCACTTTCTTCTACTTCCTCAATTTCTTCTTCTGGTTCAGGAATTTTCTTTTTTTTTCTTTTTCTCTTTCTTCTTTGGAGGTTCGCGTTCTCCAGGCATATTTTTAGGACAAGCATAACTTAAGTGTCCACTTTTCCCACATTCATAACACTTAGATTTATCAAAGTAGTTTCGCCTTCGGATGAATTCAGCTGCTCTTCCATTGTCAATAGCAATGCTTGCTTTTATCACTCTACCAAATAGCTGTTTGTTGTTTATTGCCCTGGTACAGTTTTGAGCAGACTCTTTTTACAAAAATAAAATAATGCAACCCCTTTACTCTTCCTGGTATGTTTATCTTTCATTATAGTAACCTTTACAACTTTGTCAGTCATACTTGGAAAATATCCGGTATAAGTCATTGTTTGTTAGGGAAAAGGGCAAGTTGGATACATACACTGTACTTTTACTTGGAGCCAATCCACCACTCATTTCTTATTTTAGAGTAAGCAAATCATCCATTTAAATTATAGCAGACTCAACCAAGTTCAACTTTTCGATTTCAAAAGCGCATGTGATGTGTATTAACGGATTATCACAAATGATGAAGGTCTGATTCTGAGGCATGCCAACCTGAACAGTGATGGGAAAACTGCTTGATGCTTGGGGGGTTTCGAAATCATTTAGGAAGCTTCAGCAATTCAACATCGATAGGTCGCTTTTTAAATGTTTCCCATTTGAAATGGCCTATATGTTAAACGATCCGGTGAGAGCTTCAGGTTAGGCGTGTCAAAGAGATCAGAAGAGTGCGAGCCCTAGGCCCAGCTGGGGGCTCAACCCCGACTATCTCTCACTTCATGCAACAGCTTTGACATTACGCGCTCTGGGAGAGTTCAGGCGCCGAGAATTCGGCGGCAGATCTGCAGCTTTCCCTAAGGTTGTCTTTTGTTCGGGGCTCAGACTTTCAGAGGCTACTCGGCTGAGCCCTATGGCCATAGAAAATAAAACCTACTTCCTGAAACTATGGATCCTTGGTCTCAGCCTATTCTAACTTCTCGGACGTTCCTGAAGGTGGTTTTCGCGCTACATTTCTAATAAAAAGCATCTTTAAGTAGATTGAGTGGGGGAATTCTGAGAGTTAATCTTTGGGTAAAGAAAGGACCGTGAGAATATTAATTTGCATTTAGAAGAAAGTCAGACCTAAGGATTATCTTGGGCATTGCAGAACTGAGCAAGTAGTGGCTAGGAAATGTAGGGACTTGGTTAGAAGCATATGTGGAGATGAAAGTATTGATCACACATCCTTCCATCCCTCTCCTTACCTACTATTCTCACTGGTCCCTAAACAAAAACTCTGCCCTGGGACCATTTTCACTAACGTTGAAGTAAAAGGGATTAGCAGGGAATCCTTCTGCAAGGGAAGTTGAAGGGAAGGAGTTATTGGGATAGAAATCAGAGCCTGATGTAGGAGAAGCCAAATATCTTTTCCAGGCTGTATTGAGGTCATTGCAGAAAGAAATTCGGAATTACTTATCTCCTTTTTAAGACTGAAGATGTACATACTGACTCAGTTTAAAGCCATTTATCTTGATTTTTTCCATTCACGTCTAGAAACTATCCAAGTTAGTTCCTGAAATCCATGCCCATGCTCCCAACACAAAACAATGTGATCACAGATACTTGCAAATTCACACCTGCTATAAAGATATCCATTCACGCCCTATTAAATATACAAAGTACATATTTTATTGCCACAAGTGTTCAGAAGAGAACAAAGTCGTTTAGTCTGTCTTGATTTAAAAAAATCTGAAAATTAATCTTTAACCAATTTCTGGAAACTGTGGGAAAGTCCTCACATATTCACAAAGTACAGGAGGTATTGAAATTTTCAATTAAAAAGGAAGAGAGAAATTTTCTAAATGTAATGTTATCTGATCTTGATGGGGGAACCAAATCTTAGATGTTAATGCTTTTAATGTAAAATACTGTCAATTTTTGAGCAGCTGCCTCTTTAAGGGAAAGAGGAAAAACTGGGTTCATACTGACTCTTTTCCTTGAATCAAATGCGTGGCCTATGTACAACCAGTGATAAGGAGTGTAATTAAATAGAATCAGAACTGAACCAATTGTTACCAGCCAAAGCCAATGAGTTCACTTCCTGATGCACTCAATGACCAATTCCTGAGACACTGGGGTTTCAAAGAGAGAAAGTGTTCATTGCTAGGTGTGAAGCAGGAGATCAAATGGTGGCCTGAATATGGGCATAAGCCCCAAAATCTGTCTTCCTGAACTGCAGTAATTCTGATAGTTTTATAGTATCAAAAGATGGGCAGATTTTAGGATAATGAGCACAATGGTTCCAGATGATATAATTAGAGGTGATTCTAATTATGAGCATGCACAGATTGATTCTGTTTAGTTACAGAATATATGTAAAAAATGGTGGCCTTAATATGATGATGGGTGTGATTTTAATACTATAATGAGGTACAGATCCCTTATAAGTTAAAGTCTAAGCTACTACCTATTCAGGGGACCCATTTTGGTTAGATCCAGTTTTGGTTATCAAGATAACTTTGGAATTGGGGTCGGTTAGTTCTGGGTTGACTCAAGGTCCTTCCTTAATTACATTAGGGGCTGTCTTTAGAGATCACAGAACTCCAAATTTGAAAAACTGGATAAAATGAGTGCAAGTGAGGGTCAGTCACAAGGTTTTTGCAATCACAAGGGCACAATATAAAGGCTATACAATCATTATCAGAGATCAGAGATCTCTGTAATGGATTATGCCCAGAGATTTCAGGTATTTCCCTCTGTCTATTCTAATATATCAAAAAGAATAAAAAAGGAATATTTATATAATGATCCAATTATTATAATCATCCCTTAAATCTTAACTTCTCGGTTATACAAGCATCAAAAGAATTAATGGTCAGTGGTCTCAAACCTGACTCCTTTTGTTGCTTACTATATGAATCTGGGCAAGAGCTTTGAAAAGCTGTGAAGAGTATGAAGAACATATTTCTGAAACATCAAGTTTGTTTTCTAATACTTTCAACAGCATAAGATGAATATGATTACTGCTGTGGATGGGGGATAGGGTTACTTTGCATTTTCTTGGTGGTTCTTTAGGGATCATAGGTAGGTTGGTGGGGAGAGGAGTGAGGAAGGAAAGGGGAAAGAAACAGGTATGGCAAACGTAATTTGATTTTTTTTCCTCATGTTGATTTATCCTCAATTGTGTAGATTAAGAGAAATGAAGGAGAAGGATGGGAAAGAATGGTTTTAGCATTAGATCATCCCTTCCTTTCCTGTCCCCACTGGGGATGCTTTCTCATGACTTGTAGCCTTGATAGCACAAGCACTCAGCAGCCATTCCCCCTTTTCCTTTCTAATGGATTCTTGATTATGTTTAGGTAACCATTCTTCTCCTGTCTAATTCCAGGACAAAGAGTTGAGACAGCACCTAAGACCTTGATCATTGAGTTGTGCCTGGAGCCTACACTAAGAGGACATTGCTAATGTATTGCATCTTTCTTCACCATTGAAAAGGTCGGTTTAGGATTTTTCTAGTAATTGCAGCCGGAATCATCTTGACTGACACACAAGACCTTCGTGGTCTCCATTCCCTGCTCCTTTCTACGAGCCACTTTATGCTGCTTTTACATTGATTTCTCTGTTTCTCTGGGAAAAGGAGCTAGTTGTGCCTGTGTGGCCTTGGTTTTACATGAGCTTTCTATTAAAACAAGACTGATTTGGAGAAGCTTGATGATAAAATGTTGAACTGTATAACACAGTGAACTGTGTTGTCTATGATGACTGTGGTTAACAGTACAAATATAAGAATAGTCTTTCATGAGCTAGAACAAATGTGTATCACTATTACAAGGTGTTAATGATAGGGTGGTATATGGGAAAAATGCACCTAATGCACACTGTGGACTATACTTAACAGTAATATTTTAACATACATCATCAATTGTAACAAAGGTACCACATCAGTGCTAGATGTCAGTAATAGGGGAGTAAATGGGGTATGGGTTTTTTCTTTTTGGAGTTATGAAAATGTTCTAAAATTGATTGTGGTAACTAATTCACCACTCTGTGATTACACTGATAGCCATTGATTATGCACTTTGGATGGATTGTATGAAGTGTGAATATATCTCAAAAAAACTACTTAAAAAAAAAAGAGACTGATTTTGATCCACAGGTAATAGTTCCAAAATCTCTGAAGAGAAGATCAGTACCCTTAGACCAATCAGTTTAGATCAAGAGGACAGAAGATATGTAGCCACTGAACACTAAGAAAGAATTATAGGAACAGATTCTTAGAGGAGGGAAAATGGGCAAATTCTCTTATGGGACATATGGAACAGAGGAAATATTTGGCATCTTAAATACAGAAATCTTATTAGTCATTTTATTTCTGGGACCTATCACTTATAATGATGCTGAGTAAAGCTGACTTGACAAAGGAATAAAGGATATGCAATTGCAGGTGTGTAAAATGAATATTTAATTAATCTTCGTTTAGTGTAGGAAGGACTGATTTTTCTTTATTTGTAGTAGATGTTGTGATGTACTGCCCAGACACCCTTTCTTATCACCCCATTCCCAAGTCTGAAGAACTCATTCCTTTAGCTGCTGAGTATTGGTTACAGACAGCTCTCAGCTGAGTTGCTCTCTGAGAATTGTTCTTGGCTAAAGAGAACTGCCTTGCGCAAGATCACAGATCCTTTCTGAAGGCAATCCATATCCAAAGACTGGTCAATGTAAGGGTATAAAGGCTCTGAAGGACCACATTGACTCCAGAGCCCTTAGGATGGGCTGAAGCCCATCACAGTTCAACTTCTCTCTCTGAACAATCTTGTATTTTTGTGTGCCCACAGGAGATGATCCTGACAGCACCCCCAGTAAACCTCCTGCATGTAAATATCTGCCTCAGAAATTGGTTCACGGGGTGCCCAATCTATAATAGTTACTACAGGAGTGTCTAAGGAAGCAGACAGTAAGACAGGATTTTAGATATGGATCACTCACGATTCTCATATCAGTGAGGACCCTATCAATGGTGGTAGATGGAGCAAAGATAGCAGGTAGTCCCTGGAATTTTTAAAAATTCCACCAATGGTGAACTTGGATGATATACCAGCACGAGGAATGAAATTATGAGTGCAATGTTTTGGGCATTTCAGAAAGCCAGAAGAAATGGTCCTTATATGTAAGACTATGAAAGTGAATGACTATTGCTGAGGGCCTTGACAACACTATAGAAAGACAATGAAAGTCTAAGGATGATTAATTTTTAATTAAAGGTTAATTTTTTTATTAATTAAAAAAAATTAACTAACACAACATTTAGAAATCATTCCATTCTACATATGCAATCAGTAATTCTTAATATCATCACATAGATGTATGATCATCATTTCTTAGTACATTTGCATCGATTTAGAAAAAGAAATAGCAAGACAACAGAAAAAGAAATAAAATGATAATATAGAGAAAAAAATAAAAATAAAAAATGCAAAAAATATATATAAAAAAGCAAAACAAACAAACAAACAAAAAACTATAGCTCAGATGCAGCTTCATTCAGTGTTTTAACATAATTACATTACAATTAGGTAGTATTGTGCTGTCCATTTTTGAGTTTTTGTATCTAGTCCTGTTGCACAGTCTGTATCCCTTCAGCTCCAATTACCCATTATCTTACCCTATTTCTAACTCCTGATGGTCTCTGTTACCAATGACATATTCCAAGTTTATTCTCGAATGTCGGTTCACATCAGTGGGACCATACAGTATTTGTCCTTAAGTTTTTGGCTAGACTCACTCAGCATAATGTTCTCTAGGTCCATCCATGTTATTACATGCTTCATAAGTTTATTCTGTCTTAAAGCTGCATAATATTCCATCGTATGTATATACCACAGTTTGTTTAGCCACTCGCCTGTTGATGGACATTTTGGCTGTTTTCATCTCTTTGCAATTGTAAATAATGCTGCTATAAACACTGGTGTGCAAATGTCCATTTGTGTCTTTGCCCTTAAGTCCCTTGAGTAGATACCTAGCAATGGTATTGCTGGGTCATATGGCAATTCTATATTCAGTTTTTTGAGGAACCGCCAAACTGCCTTCCACAGTGGTTGCACCATTTGACATTCCCACCAACAGTGGATAAGTGTGTCTCTTTCTCAGCATCCTCTCCAGCACTTGTCATTTTTTGTTTTGTTGATAATGGCCATTCTGGTGGGTGTGAGATAATATCTCATTGTGTTTTTGATTTGCATTTCTCTAATGGCCAGGGACATTGAGCATCTCTTCATGTGCCTTTTGGCCATTTGTATTTCCTCTTCTGAGAGGTGTCTGTTCAAGTCTTTTTCCCATTTTGTAATTGGGTTGGCTGTCTTTTTGTTGTTGAGTTGAACAATCTCTTTATAAATTCTGGATACGAGACCTTTATCTGATACGTCGTTTCGAAATATTGTCCCCCATTGTGTAGGCTGTCCTTCTACTTTCTTGATGAAGTTCTTTGATGCACAAAAGTGTTTAATTTTGAGGGGCTCCCTTTTATTTCTTTCTTTCTTCAGTGTTCTTACTTTATGTTTAAGGCCCAAAAAACCGCCTCCAATTGTAAGATTCATAAGATGTCTCCCTACATTTTCCTCTAACTGTTTTATGGTCTTAGACCTAATGTTTAGATCTTTGATCCATTTTGAGTTAACTTTTGTATAGGGTGTGAGATACGGGTCCTCTTTCATTCTTTTGCATATGGATATCCAGTTCTCTAGGCACCATTTATTGAAGAGACTGTTCTGTCCCAGGTGAATTGGCTTGACTGCCTTATCAAAGATCAAATGTCCATAGATGAGAGGGTCTATATCTGAGCACTCTATTCAATTCCATTGGTCGATATATCTATCTTTATGCCAGTACCATGCTGTTTTGACCACTGTGGCTTCATAATATGCCTTAAAGTCCGGCAGCGTGAGACCTCCAGCTTTGTTTTTTTTCCTCAGGATACTTTTAGCAATTCAGGGCACCCTGCCCTTCCAGATAAATTTGCTTATTGGTTTTTCTATTTCTGAAAAATAAGTTGTTGGGATTTTGATTGGTATTGCATTGAATCTGTAAATCAATTTAGGTAGGATTGACATCTTAACTATATTTAGTCTTCCAATCCATGAACACGGTATGCCCTTCCATCTATTAAGGTCTTCTGTGATTTCTTTTAACAGTTTTTTGTAGTTTTCTTTGTGTAGGTCTTTTGTCTCTTTAGTTAAATTTATTCCTAAGTATTTTATTCTTTTAGTTGCAATTGTAAATGGAATTCGTTTCTTGATTTCCCCCTCAGCTTGTTCATTGCTAGTGTATAGAAACACTACAGATTTTTGAATGTTGATCTTGTAACCTGCTACTTTGCTGTACTCATTTATTAGCTCTAGTAGTTTTGTTGTGGATTTTTCCGGGTTTTCAATGTATAGTATCATATCATCTGCAAACAGTGATAGTTTTACTTCTTCCTTTCCAATTTTGATGCCTTGTATTTCTTTTTCTTGTCTAATTGCTCTGGCTAGAACCTCCAACATGATGTTGAATAATAGTGGTGATAATGGACATCCTTGTCTTGTTCCTGATCTTAGGGGAAAAGTTTTCAATTTTTCCCCATTGAGGATGATATTAGCTGTGGGTTTTTCATATATTCCCTCTATCATTTTAAGGAAGTTCCCTTGTATTCCTATCCTTAAAGGCTAATTTTGAAAGCCATTTCACTTCTTTTGTGGCATGAAAGAGACTCTCATGTCCTGCAACTGAAGGTCCCAAAAAGCTGAGGCTCATAAAGGTAGCAGGGCTCCAGGGAAAGTTAAATTCTCTACCATGGCTAGTCTGCTTTGACAAGGTCAGGTTCTGATTGGAAAGGAATGGAACCTTAGCTAAATATGGTGACATCTTGGTAAATGTACTAAAAACTCATGAATGTCCATATTCCCCTACAGAAGTGGCCCATTCTCCCTATTACAGATTAATTCTCTGCCTGCAGGCAAATACACAATGCTCCCCTAAATAACCAAGAAGACAATGACTGGAGTCAGTCTTTTTAGTCTTTTTTTTTATCAGTCACTGCAGTGCTAGCTCACTGGTGCATGAACAGTGTAGCCATGGTAAGAGGGATGGAGTCTATGCATGGGTCCAACAGATTGGGTTGCCACTCACCAACTTAATGACTGATCTAACTGTTGTTGTTGCTAAATGCTGCTGAGACAATCCTTATTCCTGGAAAAGGTACCATGCTTCAAGAAGACGAAACAACTACTTGATGACATGTTAATTATATTGGGTCCCTTTTGCAATTTGTCTTGACTGGAATTGACAAATATTCTGGATATGGGTTTACATTATTGCCTGCAGTACCTCATCCAGCATCACTCTTTAAGAGCTTACAAAGTGTTTGACCCACTGATGCGGGGTTCTGGATGACATACCATTGGATAAGGACACTCCTAACAGCACAGGAAATATAGCAGCTTACACATGTGCTAAAATCCACTGGTCCTACCAGATGTTACCCATAGGCTGCTGGTCTAATAGAGAGTGATGAAATAGCTTTGATGAGAATAGCTCTTATGAAACCTGTTGAAATACCAATTTGCAGATTACACCCTAAGATGATGGAGACACCATTCTCCAGGATGCAGTATATATCATAAATCAATAAATGGTGTATAGTGTGTCTCCTATAAGTAGATATGGAAGATGAGAGTTGATTTACAATAGGAATAAAAAATTCTACCTTTGTTTCTAGGAGCATCTGGATGTCTGATTTATGACTGTTAGTTAAGATAAGGACATTTGAATTCATGATGTGGTGTTCAAAGTCTGAAACTGCCCCTTTAAAAAAAATTTGCCAACAATCCCTCTTACTCCATCCCCCATCTCCTCCTTGCCCAATAACCTCTAATTAGCTTTCTATCTTCGTGAATTTATTATTTCTAGACATTTTTTATAAGTGACATCATGCAATTTTTGTCCTTACATGCCTTTTTTTTCATTGGGCATAATGTTTACACAGTTCTTCCATGTTGCAGCATGTCTCATAATTTCATTTTTTCTTATGGTTGAATAATATTCCATTGTATGTCTGTACCACATTTTGTTATTTCATTCATTTGTTGATTAACATTTGGGTTATTTCCAGTTTTTGGCTATTGTGAATAATATTGCTATAGACAACAACCCTGTTTTCATTCTCTTTGGGTATATCCCACTAGAAGTGGGATTACAGGACCAAATAGTAATTACATATTTGATTTTTTGAGGAAACACCATATTGCTTTCCACAGTGGCTGCACTATTTTAAATTCTCACCAACAATGCACCAGAGTTCTAATTTTCTGCATGCTCTCCAACACTTATTTGTCATTTTAAAATTTTTAAATTAACTCATCCTTGTGGGTTTGAAGTGGTATCTCATTGCGGTTTTAGTTTGCATTTCTCTAATGGCTCATGATGTTGGGCATCTTTTTTTATGTTCATTGGCCAGTCATATATCTTCTTTGGAAAAATGTCTATCCAAATCCTTTGCCCATTTTAAAACATGGCTGTTTCTCTTTTTGTTGCTGAGTTGCAGGAATCTTCAGATATGCTGGGTATTAAATCCTTATCTGATATATGGTTTGAAGCTATTTTCTTCCATGCTGTAGGTTGTCTTTGTACTTTCTTATATAATTTCCTTCAATAGACAAAAGTTTTAAATTTTGATGAAATGAAATTTATCCATTTCTTCTTTTGTTGCTCATGCTTTTGGTATTATATCTAAGAATCCATTGATGAACCCCACATCATGAAGATTTGCCTCTATGTTATTTCTAAAAGTTTTATAATTTTAGCTCCTATATTTAGGTCTTTCATCCATTTTGAGTTGGTCTTTGTATATGGTGTGATGCATAACTTCATTCTGCATGTGGATATCCAGTTTTCTGAACATCATTTGTTGAACAGAATATTCTTTCCCCATTGTGTGTACTTAGTGACTGCATAAAAAATCAATTGGCCATAGATGTGTGAATTTATTTCTGGATTTTCAATTCTGTTCCAGGGGTCTATTCATCTATCTTTGTGCCAGATCCACACTGTTTTAATTACTTTGTAATACAATTTGAAACAGGGAATCATGTGTCTTCCAACTCTCTTCAAGATTATTTTGGCTATTTGGTACTCTGCAGTTCCTTATACATTTGAGGACCAGTTTTTTCATTTCTATAAAAAAGGCTTCTGGAATTAAAAAAAAAATTTCTTTCAAATTTATTGAGCATCCACTGTTTGCTAGGCACTGTGATATGTTAGGTACTGAGAATACAGATCATAGCAGGCTTCTGGAATTTTAATAGGGATTGCATTGAATTTGTATATTGCTTTGGGTAATATTAACATATCAGCAATATTTGTGCTTCTAATCCATAAATATGATGTCTTGTCATTTTTGTCTTTACCTTCATTCAGAAGTATCTTTATAGTTTACAGTACACAAGTCTTTTGTATCCTTAGTTAAATTTATTCCTAGATATTTTGTCCCTTTAGATAGTATTATAAATGGAATTTCTTAATTTCCTCTTCAGATTGTTCATTGCCAGTGTATAGGAACACAATTTGTGTGTGTGTGTATTAATATTGTACTTTGCCACTTCACTAAAGCAATTTTCTACCTCCAATAGTTTTCTTATGAATTCTTTTTGGTTTTCTATATATGATAGTCATCTGCAAATAGAAATAGTTTTACTTCTTCTTTTCCAATTTTGATAGCATTTATTTCTTTTTCTTGCCTAATTGCTCTGGCAAGAACTTCTAGAACAGTATAGAATAGGATTAAAGTGATCATCTTTGTTTCATTCCTTATCTTAGGGGCAAAGCTTTAAATCTTTTACCATTGAGTATGATGTTAACTGTGGGCTTTAAATAAATGGTCTTTATCATGTTGAGAAAGTTCCTTTTATTCCTACTTTTCAAAATGTTTTTATCAAGAAAGGGTGATGGATTTTGTTGAATTCCTTTTCGGCATCTATTGACATAATCACGTTTTTTTTCTATTTATGTGGTATATTACATTTATTGATTTTCATATGTTGAACTACTCTTGTATTCCTCAGATGAATTCCACTTGGTCACGGTGTATAATCTTTTAATATGTTATTGGATTCAGTCTGCTAGTATTTTTTAAATAATTTTTTATTAATTAAAAAGAAATTACAAGAAACAAACGCAAACATTCGTAATATATGCTCATTCCGTTCTCCATATATAATCAGTAATTCACAATATCATCACATAATTGCATATTCATCATTATGATAATTTCTTAGAACATTTGCATCAATACAGAAAAAGAAATAAAAAGACAACAGAAAGATAAAACAAAAACAAAAAGAAAAAAAATTTTTACATACCATACCCTTTACCCCTCCCTTTCATTGATCACTAGTATTTCAAACTGAATTTATTTTAACATTTTTCCCCCTATTATTTATTTTTATTCCATATGTTCTACTCGTCTGTTGACAAGGTAGATAAAAGAAGCATCAGACACAAGGTTTTCACAATCACACATTCACATTGTGAAAGCTATATCATTATACAATCATCATTAAGAAACGTGGCTACTGGAACACAGTCTACATTTTCAGGCAGTTCCCTCCAGCCTCTCTATTACATCTTGAATAATGAGGTGATATCTATTTAATGCGTAAGAATAACCTCCAAGATAACCTCTCGAATCTGTTTGGAATCTCTCAGCCATCGACGCTTTATTTTGTCTCATTTCACTCTTCCCCCTTTTGGTCGAGAAGGTTTTCTCAATCCCTTGATACTAGGTCTCAGCTCATTCTAGAGTTTTTCTCAATCCCTTGATGCTGAGTCTCAGCTCATTCTAGGATTTCTGTCCCATGTTGCCAGGAAGGTCTACACCCCTGGGAGTCATGTCCTACGTAGACAGAGGGAGAGTGGTGAGTTTGCTTGTTGTATTGGCTGGAGACAGGGGCCACATCTGAGCAACAAAAGAGGTTCTCTTGGGGGTGACTCTTAGGCCTAATTTTAAGTAGGCTTTACCTTTGTGGGGTTAAGTTTCATATGAACAAATCCCAAGACTGGGGGCTCAACCTATAGCTTTGGTTGTCCTCACTGCTTGTGAGAATATCAATAATTCAACTTGGGGAGGTTGAATTTTCCCCCGGTCTCACCATTCCCGGAAGGGGACTTTGCAAATACTTCTCCACTCACTGATCAAATCACTCGGATGCATCGGGACATCACTCCGGACAAACCAATAAAATTTAATGTCCTACCCAAGGTTCCATGTACTTGTGTTGTTCAACAACTATCTACATAAGTTATATTAGGAGATGCACTAGTCAAAATATAAATTTTGTACCAAATAAACATTTTTTGATTTAGTCTCACACATAAGTTGAAATTTGGAAATATTACTTACCATCTATTTTCAGCACCCTGCAGTAATGACATTCCTCTGTTCTTCCTCATGCAAAAACATTATTAGATTTGTACATTTAGTCATTATCATTATACACTCTTGGCATTCCTAGATTATACCATCTCATCTTTATCATCTATCTTTCTTTGTGATTTCATTTATGCCCCCAGCCCTCTTCCCTCTATCATTCTCACATTCAGCTTCATTCAGTGTTTTAACATAATGGTATTACAGTTAGGTAGTGTTGTGTTGTCCATTTCTGTGTTTTTGTATTCAGTCCTGTTGCACAATCTGTATCCCTTCAGCTCCAGTTATCCAATATCTTACCCTATTTCTATGTCCCCATGGTCTCTGTTACCAATGACATATTCCAAGTTTATTCACTAATGTCAGTTCATATCAGTGAGACCATACAGTATTTGTCCTTTTGTTTTTGGCTAATCACACTCAGCATAATGTCCTTAAGGTCCATCCATGTTGTTACATACTTCATAACTTTATTCTGTCTTACAGCTGCATAATATTCCATCGTATGTATATGCCACAGTTTGTTTAGCCACCCATCTGTTGATGGACATTTTGGCTGTTTCCATCTCTTGGTAATTGTAAACAATGCTGCTATAAACATTGGTGTGCAAATGTCCGTTTGTGTCCTTGACTCATGTCCTGTGAGTAGAGACAGCATATATATGGGTCTTGTCTTTTAATCCATTCTGCCAGTCTATGTCTTTTGATTGGGGAGTTTAATCCATTAACATTTAGTGTTATTTCTGCATGGGTAGTACTTTCTTCTACTATTTTGCCTTCTGGATTTATATGTCATATCTAACTTTCCTTCTTTTCACCTTTACTCATAGTCTTCTTTTCTACACTGTTCTCCACTCCCCTCTCTTTTGTCTTTTCATATCTGTTTCTAGTGCTCTCTTTAGTATTTCTTGCAGAGCTGGTCTCTTGGTCACAAATTCTCTCAGTGATTTTTTTTATCTGAAAATGTTTTAACTTCTCCCTCAGTGTTGAAGGACAATTTTGCTGTATGTAGAATTCTTGGTTGGCAGTTTTTCTCTTTTAATAATTTAAATATATCACCCCACTGTCTTCTCACCTCCATTGTTTCTGCTGAGAGATCTACACATAGTCTTATTGGGCTTCCCTTGTATGTGATGGTTTGTTTTTCTCTTGCTGCTTTCAAGATTCTCTCTTTCTCTTTGACCTCTGACATTCTGATTAGTAAATGTCTTGGAATATGTCTATTTGGATCTATTCTCTTTGGGGTACGCTGCACCTCTTGGATCTGTAATTTTAAGTCTTTCACAACAGTTGGGAAATTTTCAGTGATAATTTCCTCCATTAGTTTTTCTCCTCCTTTTCCCTTCTCTTCTCCCTCTGGGACACCCACAACACTTATATTTGTGTACTTCATAGTGTCTTTCAGTTCCCTGAGTCCCCGCTCATATTTTTCCATTTTTTCCCCTATATTTTCTTTTTTTGCCGGATTTCAGATGTTCCATCCTCCAGTTCAGAAATCCTATGGTCTGTCTCTTGAAATCTACCATTGTAGGTTTCCATTGTTTTTTTCATCTCTTCTACCGTGCCTTTCATTCCCATAAGTTCTGTGACTTGTTTTTTCAAACTTTCGATTTCTGCTTTTTGTTCATTCATTACCTTCTTTATATCCTCCCTCAATTCATTGATTTGGTTTTTGATGAGGTTTTCCATGTCTGTTCATATATTCTGAATTAATCACTTAAACCCCTGTATCTCATTTGAATTGTTGATTTGTTCCTTTTACTGGGCCATATCTTCAATTTTCCTAGTGTGATTTATTATTTTTTGCTGGTGTCTAGGCATTTAATTACCTTAATTAGTTTATTCTGGAGATTGCTTTCACTTCTTTTACCTAGAGTTTTCTTGTTGGATGAATTTGTTGTCTATCTGTTCTTTGAATGAATTCAAAGAACATTCAATTCAGCTTTATCTGGACTTCTAGCTTAAGTTTTGTTTAACAGAGGAGAATTTTTCAGTTCTTGTTTTCTTGTTTCTTGCCCTGCTTGTATGGTGCTTCCCCCCGCCCCCCCCCCACACACTTAGGAGGGTCAACTTAGGTATTATAGACCCCAGCCAGATTTTCCCAGACCAAACTGGCCTCCTATCGGGAGGAAAAAGTTACCTGCGGGGGACTTCCGGAGAAGATGGGGGCTTAGTAAGACACACGGGTCTTAGTTCCTCCTCCAGAACAGCAACTAAAGAAACAGAAACAATACGAAACAGCTCCCGGAGCCATGACAGAGACCAAAAAGACAGTGTACCCCATTCTGGAATGGCTGAATGGGCAGGGAGAATCCGCTGCGGTGAGATACCTGAGGGGCGCGCGCTTTCCTGGCCCGGGGCGGCTGGCGACCGGGGTCCCTTCCACACACGTGGCTTCCTGGTCCGACTGGGAACGTTGGATAGCGGGGCCCTCCCACCACGCTTGGCGTCTCGGGCCAGCTGGGCAATTTGGACCAGCACTCCTCCAAGCTGCGGTGGCCAGCAACCCCACCTCCACGCACGGTTTCCCGGGCCGACTGTGAGATTCGGATTGGCAAATTAAAGGAGCCACAGCATCTTTTACTGGTGGGACCCGCAGACAGACGAGCACCACGAGTGCCACCTACTGGGCAGGAAAAGAAAAACAGAGCCCAGAGATTTCACAGAAAAACCTTTCAACCAGCCGGGTCCCACACCCAGGGAAATCTGATCAAATGCCCAGACACCAGCAGAAAATAATGGATCACGCTCGGAAAATTGAAGATATGGCCCAGTCAAAGGAACAAACCAATAGTTCAAATGAGATATAGGAGCTGAGACAACTAATGCTGAATATACGAACAGAAATGGAAAACCTCTTCAAAAACCAAATCAATAAATTGAGGGAGGACATGAAGAAGACATGGGCTGAACAAAAAGAAGAAATAGAGTGTCTGAAAAAACAAAGCACAGAACTTATGGGAGTGAAGGACAAAGTAGAAAAGATGGAAAAAACAATGGCTACCTACAATGGTAGATTTAAAGAGACAGAAGCTACAATTAGTGAACTGGAGGATGGAACATCTGAATTCCAAAAAGAAACAGAAACTATAGAGAAAAGAATGGAAAAACTTGAGCAGGGGATCAGGGAACTGAATGACAATATGAAGCACACAAATATACGTGTTGTGGGTGTCCCAGAAGGAGAAGAGAAGGGAAAAGGAGGAGAAAAACTAATGGAAGAAATTATCACTGAAAATTTCCCATCACTGAAAATTTAGGTCTTATGAAAGACCTAAAATTACAGATCCAAGAAGTGCAGCGCACCCCAAAGAGAATAAACCCAAATAGGCGTTCTCCAAGACACTTACTAGTTAGAATGTCAGAGTTCAAAGAGAAAGAGAGGATCTTGAAAGCAGCAAGAGAAAAACAATCTGTCACATACAAGGGAAACCCAATAAGACTATGTGTAGATTTCTCAGCAGAAACCATGGAAGCTAGAAGACAGTGGGATGATATATTTAAATTACTAAAAGAGAAAAACTGCCAACCAAGACTTCTATATCCAGCAAAATTGTCCTTCAAAAATGAAGGAGAAATTAAAACATTTATAGACAAAAAGTCACTGAGAGAATTTGTGACCAAGAGACCAGCTCTGCAAGAAATACTAAAGGGAGCACTAGAGTCAGATATGAAAAGACAGAAGAGAGAGGTATGGAGTAAAGTGTAGAAAGAAGGAAAATCAGATATGATATATATAATACAAAGCCAAAATGGTAGAGGAAAATATTATCTAAACAGTAATAACACTGAAATTTAATGGACTGAATTCCCCAATCAAAAGACATAGACTGGCAGAATGGATTACGACCCAGCAATACCACTGCTAGGTATCTACTCAAAGGACTTAAGGGCAAAGACACAGACAGACATTTGCACACCAGTGTTTATAGCAGCATTATTTACAATTGCAAAGAGATGGAAACAGCCAAAATGTCCATCAACTGATGAGTGGCTAAACAAACTGTGGTGTATATCTACGATGGAATATTATGCAGCTTTAAGACAGACTAAACTTATGAAGCATGTAATAATATGGATGGACCTAGAGAACATTATGCTGAGTGAGTCTAGCCCAAAACTAAAGGACAAATACTGTAAGGTCCCACTGATGTGAACCGACATTTGAGAATCAACTTGGAATATATCATTGGTAACAGAGACCAGCAGGAGTTAGAAACAGGGTAAGATAATGGGTAATTGGAGCTGAAGGGATACAGACTGTGCAACAGGACTAGATACAAAAACTCAAAAATGGACAGCACAATAATACCTAATTGTAATGTAACTATGTTAAAACATTGAATGAAGCTGCACCTGAACTATAGTTTTTTTGTTTGTTTGTTTGTATCTTTTGTTTTTGTTTTTTTCTTTTTCCTTTTTATATATATATTTATTATTATTATTATTATTTTAATTTTCTTCTCTATATTAACATTCTATATCTTTTTCTGCTGTTTTGCTAGTTCTTTTCCTAAATCGATGCAAATGTACTAAGAAATGATGATCATACATCTATGTGATGATACTAAGAATTACTGAGTGCATATGTAGAATGGAATGATTTCTAAATGTTGTGTTTATTTCTTTTCTTTTTTTTAATTAATAATAATAATATAAAAAAGTTACCTGTGTCGGTTTTCCCCAAGGGTGAGACCCAGCAGGTTGAAAGACTTTCCTGTGAAGTCTCTGGACTCTGTTTTTCTGATCCTGTCTGGTATGTGGTGCTTGTCTGCCTGCAGGTCCCACCAGCATAAGATGATGTGATACCTTTAACTTTGGCTGGGGGCATGGTGGAGACAGAGGAGAGGTTGTAGGCTGGTTTTAATGGCTTCAAATTACCAAGCCCTGGTGTCTGAATTCCTTAAGGGAAGGATTCCACCTGAGTTGGGCTTTACCCTTCCCCCAGGGAAGGCACAGTTTCCAGACAAGCCCTCAAATGAGTTTGTTTCTGCCTGTGCCTCGGGCAGTTGGAGCCTGAGAAACCCTGCCACTCTATCAAAAGGCAGTCAAGCCTTTGTAGAAACACAGCCACAAAAACCTCTGTTTCCTTTCTTTTCTTTTTTCCATCAGCCCTGCCCCCTTGGCGATGGGGCAAAAATGAGCAACCTCTGCTTTGACCAGGTTCACCTGAGCTGGGGGTCTATTTTTAGTAGTCAGAATTTGTTAATTAATTCCACAATTGGCGTTTGGTTGGGCTCAGCCCCTGCTGCTGGTAAAGTCTCTTTCCTTTCCCCTCTGGGAAGCAGCCTGTGGGGGAGGTGCGCCCACTGCTGGGGCTTGGGGAACTCACGGTTCTGGGGGGGCTCGCAGCCCGTCCAGCTGGTCCAGATTGGGGTATGCTGTGTGTCTGGTCACTGATGAGGCCCCAGGAGCTGTTCTGTACTGTGTCTGGTTATTTAGTAGTTGTTCTGGAGGACAAAGCAAAATGTGCACATTGTTAAGCCACCGTCTTGGCCCTGAAACCTCTTGCTAGTATTTTTGTGAAGGATTTTTGCATCTATATTCATAAGGGAAATTGTTCTTTAATTTTCTTTTCTTGTGAAGTCTTTACCAGGCTTTGGTATCAGAGTAATGTTGGCATCTGTGAGATGAAAAAGTACTCATTATAAACTACCTGCTAAGATGGCCTTCATATGTTCCTGGGGAACATGATACAGCGTAGCTTATGCAACTATTGATGTAATATACATATATCTAATCATGTACCCCACAAGTGAGGTTACTTTGATGTAATATGCATATGTCTAATCATGTATTCCATAAGTGAAGTCACTTATTGGTAAAAGTGCCCTTTTATGTAGTTTAGTATATAAGGAACTACTGCTCTGTAAGCATCAGAGTGGAGGGAATAATTTAAAATGACCACTCTACCAGAGGTTCCTTGTGCTTTCTTTCAATTTGCTACTGGACCAGAGCAACTGAACCTTAAGATATGAACCTAACAATTGGCATAGTTGGCAGGATGAGTGGTGAGTGGCCCCTCTGCCCCAGAGGTAGCTGGACCAGATGGGATGTGGTCCTCCACAAGCTTGTGGCATCCCATAGGAGCTGTTTGCTGCAATAGTCTGCTCCGGAGGCTTGAAATCATGTGAATTCCACCCTACAGGGGAGTGTCAAGGCTTTAAAGGACTTTAAAGGACTTTAAAGCTGGCATCCAGATTCCCCAGCACGGTATGGCAGAGAAAGTATCTTGGTTTTCTTTAACCGTGGTGCAAGAATAGCACAAAGATACAATGAATGTGCAGATCCAGAAACTACAGCAAAAGCAAAACACTGGAAGTCTGGATTCAAGCCCTGGAAGAAGCGGCAGTGCAGGAGTGACCTAAATGGAGGAAGCTGGAAGTGAGTTGGCACCGTCCCAAGGCAAGTGCCCCTCCTTTGCTCCATGCCTGTTCCATGGTAAAGCAGCAGGTTGAGTGCGACCTGCCCTTGGCTCCAAAGGGTGAACTGGCGGGCCCCCTCCCCCATAGGTCTGCTGATAGTTGACATATACGGTGTACATGCTGGAAGGGACTCTAAGTTTTTGCCAAACAGGTATGGCAGAAGCCTGTGAGGCTGACAGCCTAGAACTCTCAGAAAGCAAAATGACACAGTTAGAAATGTAAAAGTGCAAAAACAGGTGAAGGAATGCACCTGGTAACGCAAGGGGTGGAGCTGCCTGCTGAATGAAGGCTGCCCCACAAGTGGAGATGGGCTGGCAAAGCTGGCAGCCCCACCAAGGTATCGCAGTTGCAAATGTGGGTAATTTAATAGCCACAGAAGTGAATCCAGAGACAATTGATTAACAGCCGAATGAAGTTTTATTGGTGTAAAAAGAATTGTCTTGGGAGCAGCGGTTCCCTAAACTAAAGGAAAAAAAGCAGGCTGAGCTCCTTGCTGCTTACGTGAAGGTTTTATGCCTATGCAGCAGGTATGTGATTTAATTAAGTGCTATGCCGGTGGTCAAGGAAGACAGGAGACTGAAGAAACTTTCAAAATAGTAGTATACCTGCAATATGCAGTGTGTCTTGGCTCTAATATACACAGAGGCAAGATCATCAATGACTGATATGATGAATCAGCTGACTCTTTCCTTAGGACAGTGCCACTATGCTGTAGACTTGGAAAATATGTTTGTCTCCGTTGATCTGCTCCAGAGAGCCAGGACCAGTTTGCATTCACATGGAAAGAGCGGCAATGGACATTTATGATGCTACCACAAGGCTAGCATAGCCCTACTGTGTGCCACAGGTTGGTGGCTCAGGACTTGGCCACTTGGCAATATAAGGATACAGTGTCTTTATATCATTATATAAATGATATTATGCTAACCTCTGATTCTCTTACAGATCTTAAAGAAACCGCAGACAACCTGTGCCCTGCACTAGATACCTGGGAATAGGAAATCAATGAAGCCTAGGTCCGAGGGCCTGGATTGTCTGTTCTTGGGAATTGTCTGGTCAGGTAAGACCAAAGTAATTCCAGAGGCTGTGATAGCTAAGGTCCAAGCATATTTGAGACCAACCATGGTAAATCAGCTACAAGCTTTTGTAAGCCTTTTGGGGTACTGGAGAATATTTATCCCCCATTTGGCTCAGGTCTTGTATCCTTTATATGCCTTAATTTAAAAAGGTGCCCCATGGGTTGGGAAAATAAAAAAAAACAGGCATTTGCCACAGAAAAAAGTGCAGTAGCACAAGCCCAAGTGCTACAGATATATTTATCCATATTGTTAGTTACTCCAGAGACCTTTACTTTTTCATTCAGCATCAACTTACTGTCTACTGTCCTTTCATTTCCACATGAAGGACTTCTTTGAGCATTTCTTGTAAGGTAAGTCTAGTGGTAGTGAATTCCCTCAGTTATTGCTCATTTGGAAATGTTTTAATTTCTCCCTAATTTTTAAAGGACAACTTTGCTGGGTGTATTATTCTCAGGTAATAGTTTTTATTTTCTTCAGCGTTTTAAATATGCCCTCTCACTTCAGTTGTTGTAATTTTGAGTTCCAGAATTCCCATTTGGTTCTTCTCTATACTTTCTATCTCATCATGGAAATTCTCTTTTTGTTCATGTATATTTTCCAGATTTCCTTAGTTTTTTTTTGGTCCATCTTTTCCTTTAGTACATTGATCCTATTTATGAGTGTTGTTCTAAGATCTTTAATTAGTAATTCCAAAGACTGCTTCCTCCAGAATATTTTTCATTGAATTCTTTTTTTCTATGACTTGGCAATACTATCCTCTCTCCTCGTATGCTTTGTAATTTTTTGTTGAAAACTGGACATTCTGAGTAATGTGTTGGGACAACTTTGGAAATTTAGTCCTTCTACTCTTCGGTCTGCTAGATTAAGGACAAAACATGAAGAAACAAAAAGGAAGGAAAGAAGGAGAGAAAGGGGGAAAAAGAAAGGAAAATAATAACACAAAAAAACAAGAGAAAAATAATAGAGTGCTTTGCCTCTCCAGGTCTTTTGCTATGTGCTGGCAGGAAACCAAAAACTATTATTTTAGAGGCTGAAACTTAGCTCTGTTATCTGCTCATTCTCAGGGATCTTCCAGACCCCAAAATATAAAAAAATAAAAAAGAGAAAGAGGTGCACTGACTTTTTGCATGCCTGTAGATGCTGATGTAAGGCCAGAAGATGCTGCTTCTGAGAGAAACCAAGGCTAAGTCTATGCTGGGTCCTCAGGGATGAGAAAGACTAAACAAAACAAGAATGCGAAAGAAGAAAACCAGTCAATGAAAAAGTGCACGGGGTCTTTAAGTCCTGATAGATACTGGTATAAGGCCAGAAGCTGCAGCTGCAGAGAGGGCCGAAATGAAGGCCAAAGTCTATGTTGTACCCTCAGGGATGTGTGAGACCATGAAATACCCACACACACAGAAAGGGAAAAAAAAAAAACACACTAACTCTTTATATCCAGTTGACTGCTGTGGGAGGGTGGAAGAACTGTAGTCAGCTTCTGCACTGGTCTCTCATGGATCCCCGAGACCAATCTCAGCTGTCAACTCAGACTTTAAGAGGAGGTTTCCTCTGCCATGCCTGGCCCCAGCTGACTACTTCTGGTACCTGGGTCAAGTTTCTGCCCTCTGCCACAGGGCTGAGCAGTAAGAGCTGGTCACTGGTTCATGCTTTCACTTACAAAAGCTGCAGTGTCAGCAATCTATTACTTCTTCTGGCACTCTTATAGTTGTTCTAATTGTCCATTCTGGTTCCAGGGTTGCCACTTAAGTTAATTCCAGCCTCCTTTTCAAACTCTTTTTTGAATGGAGGGAGTGATTTGTAAAATTTTCTGCTCTGCCATTTTGCCTGTAGTTCTTTTCATCAAACTTCCTCTTACAAGTGTCTCCCCATATCCCCACACACCTTAATAATAGAGATCTTATAAAATCCTAAAGGAACTGTTTTCAGAACTTACATGAAGCAAGTGGCTCCAAGAGGCTCAAAGGATGAACAATAATGGATGTACTGTGACACCCAGATCCTCACCCTCCCTTCAGAAATGAAGCGCTTATTTTTCCATCTGCTGGGAATGTCATCAGACAACAGCTCTCAGCTGAGTCCTTCCCCAGGACTTGTCTTTGCTTGAAGAAAGCTGCCTTGCTCAAAGTTTTACCTCTTGCCAGGAGTAACTCACTTCCATTGAATGGTTGATGTTGGGGTATAAGAGGTTCAGTTCCCCTTCTCCAATTTGGAGCAACTCAAGCATCATCTTGTCTCCAGAGTTCTCTTTAGGATTAACAGGTCTTTTTTTATGTGATTGCATCAGAGTTCAACTTTTCTCTCTGCCAAATATTACTTCTTTCACTTCCCTATAGGTTTTTTTTAAACTTCTTTTTAAATTAATTTTTAAATTAAAAAAAAATGACAAGAAAGAAACACAAACATTCTTAAGCTGTGACCATTCCGTTCTACATATATAATCAGTAATTCACAATATCATCACACAGTTGCATATTCATCATCATGATCATTTCTTAGAACATTTGCATCAATTCAGAAAAAGAAATAAAAAGGCAACAGAAAAAGGAATAAAACAAAAACAAAAAAATTATAATACCATACCCCTTACCCCTCCCTTTCATTGATCACTAGCATTTCAAACTAAAGTTATTTTAACATTTGTTCCCCCTATATTTATTTTTATTCCATATGTTCTACTCATCTGTTGACAAAGTAGATAAAGGAGCATCAGAAACAAGGTTTTCACAATCACACATTCACATTGTGAAAGCTATATCATTATACAATCATCATCAAGAAACATGGCCACTGGAACACAGTTCTATATTTTCAGGCAGTTCCCTCCAGCCTCTCTATTACATCTTGAATAACAATGTGATATCTATTTAATGTGTAAGAATAACCTCCAGGATAACCTCTCGACTGTGTTTGGAATCTCACATCCATTGACACTTTATCTCATTTCACTCTTCCCCCTTTTGGTCATGAAGGTTTTCTCAATCCGTTGATGCTGAGTCTCAGCTCATTCTAGGGATTTTCGCAATCCCTTGATGCTGAGTCTCAGCTTATTCTAGGATTTCTGTCCCACATTGCCAGGAAGGCCCACATCCCTGGGAGTCATGTCCCACATAGACAGGGGGAGGGTGATGAGTTTGCTTGTTGTGTTGGCTGGAGAGAGAGACCACATCTGAGATGTGTTTCAGTTTAATATATACACATGTACATTTTGGTATTAATGATTTTTTAGTAGTTTGTTATTGGTTTTGTTCTTGAAAGCAGTCCCCTGTAAATATTAGAACTGTCTCTGTCTTAGAGTTTGCTTTTCAGGGAACCCAGTCAGTGACCATCTGAAAATATATTTGCAAATCCTGGTCTAGTTCCCAGGTCTAAAGGGTCTGGTCCCTCTTGATCTTCATGTAAAACTGCAATGGTTTTCAAACTCTGTCCCAAGGAATCTCTTCTGTGAAGGTGTTTATATTGCAAATATTTGATTTGAGTTTCACTCTTAAAAAATCATTTTAGTCATTTAAAATACATGAAAACCAATAACAAACTACTAAAAAATCATGAATACCAAAATGTACATGTGTATATATTAAACTGAAACACATCTTAAACAGTCTATTAACTTGTGGTGGTAGCTTAAATAATTTTTGTACAGACCTCAGAAGAAAGTTTCTTCCTTCATTATTGTGTAAATATTTCAACTTAAAAATATTTTTTTAAAGTTTGAGAAAGGCACAATTAAGTGTGTGTGTGTGTGTGAAATTTCCCTCCCACTCCATTCTCTCAGTTTGCCATTTCTCATCAGGGACTGTACAGCTTTCATTTTCCTGGATATTTTTCTAGAGAAATTCTATGCAATCAATTGTACACACACATAAATGCACACACAGATACACACACTTTCCTCTCCTATGCATACCATAGCATATGCTAAATACTGTTCTACAGATTGCTTTAAAAAACCCAGCTTTTTAAATTGCATAATATAACATATATACAAAGCAAAAAAAGAAAAAAGCAATAGTTTTCAAAGCCGTCTTCAACAAGTAGTTACAGGACAGATCTCAGAATTTGTGATAGGCTACTATACCATCATCTCAGATTTTTCCTTCTAGCTGCCTCCTATTAGGATAGAAGGAATACGTTTTTTTTTTTTTTTAAACTGACTTCCCCCCCTTTTTTGTGAAAAATAATAAATATATACATACATAAAAGCAATTAATTTTAAAGCACAGCACAACAATTAGTCATAGAACAGATTTCAGAGTTTGGTATGGGTTGCAATTCCACAATTTTAGGTATTTACATCAAGCTGCTCTAAGATGCTGGAGTCTAAAAGAAATATCAATTTAATGATTCAGCAATCATAGTTTTTTGTTAAATCCTACCTTCTCTGTATAGCTCCACCATCGCTTTTGTTCTTTCTATCCCTCTCTTTTGAATGGGCTATGGCCATTTTAACTTTTTCATGTTGGGAGGGGCTGTCAATAATATGGGGTAGGGAGATGGAACTCTCTGATGTCTGTGCTGGTCTCTCTAGCTTTCAGGACTTAACTGGTCCAGGGACCCATCCGGAGGTTATAAGTTTCTTGAAAGTTACCCTAGTGCATTAAAATTTAATATATCTTGGAAATTTTTCTTTATGGAGAAGGACTTCAATGTGTCTTAAATATGTCATTAATTCATAATCTACTGTTTTGCTCTGATCTTTTATAAAATTCAAGCCCATGCATTTCCTGCTACATAAAACTGCCCAAACGAGTTGCACTTGACAGTATTATTTAACTACAATTCTTCCTTCCCATCCCTGTCCATGACTTCCCTGTGTATACATATACATTCCTACTCTTGTTGACTTTGAGCTTGACCACTGACTCATTGTGACCAATGATATTGAGTGGAAGTGACAGTATGCCAGTTCTAAGCAGAGACTTCAAGGGGTTTTCTGTGTTTTACTTGCTGTGGTAGGTTGAATCATATACCCCAACAAACACATGTTCTTGTTTTCTTATTGGCTAAATATTTTTTTCTTTTTAACTTTTTTTAAACTGTGAAATACAACCCATATACAAAAAAAGGCAATAAATTTCCATGTATTTTTTTTAATAGTTTTTTTATTAATTAAAAAAAGAATTAACAAAACAATTAGAAATCATTCCATTCTACATGTACAATCAGTAATTCTTAATAACATCACATAGTTGCATATTCATCATTTCTTAGTACATTTGCATCAATTTAGAAAAAGAAATAAAAAGACAACAGAATAAGAATTAAAACATTAATAGAAAGAAAAAAAAAAAAACCCTATACCTCACATGCAGCTTCATTCAGTGTTTTAACATAATTGCATTACAATTGGGTAGTATTGTGCTGTCCATTTCTGAGTTTTTATATCCAGTCCCGTTGTACAGTCTGTATCCCTTCAGCTCCAATTACCCCTTCTCTCTCTTTTTTTTTTTTTAATTAACGGAAAAAAAGAAATTAACCCAACATTTAGAAATCATACCATTCTACATATGCAATCAGTAATTCTTAACATCATCACATAGATGCATGATCATCAATTCTTAGTACATTTGCATCGGTTTAGAAGAACTAGCAACATAACCGAAAAAGATATAGAATGTTAATATAGCGACAAAAATAAAAGTAATAATAGTAAAGTCAAAACAAAACAAAACAAAACAAAACAAAAACCAATAGCTCAGATGCAGCTTCATTCAGTGTTTTAACAAGATTACTTTACAATTAGGTATTATTATGCTGTCCATTTTTGAGTTTTTGTATCTAGTCCTGTTGCACAGTCTGTATCCCTTCAACTCCAATTGCCCATTATCTTACCCTGTTTCTACCTCCTGCTGGACTCTGTTACCAATGACATATTCCAAATTTATTCTCGAATGTCAGTTCACATCAGTGGGACCATACAGTATTTGTCCTTTAGTTTTTGGCTAGACTCACTCAGCATAATGTTCTCTAGGTCCATCCATGTTATTACATGCTTCATAAGTTTATCCTGTTTTAAAGCTGCATAGTATTCCATCGTATGTATATACCACAGTTTGTTTAGCCACTCTTCTGTTGATGGAGATTTCGGCTGTTTCCATCTCTTTGCAATTGTAAATAATGCTGCTATAAACATTGGTGTGCAAATGTCCGTTTGTGTCTTTGCCCTTAAGTCCTTTGAGTAGATTCCCAGCAATGGTATTGCTGGGTCGTATGGCAATTCTATATTCAGCTTTTTGAGGAACCGCCAAACTACCTTCCACAGTGGTTGCACCTTTTGACATTCCCACCAACAGTGGATAAGTGTGCCTCTTTCTCAGCATCCTCTCCAGCACTTGTCATTTTCTGTTTTGTTGATAATGGCCATTCTGGTGGGTGTGAGATGATATCTCATTGTGGTTTTGATTTGCATTTCTCTAATGGCCAGGGACATTGAGCATCTCTTCATGTGCCTTTTGGCCATTTGTATTTCCTCTTCTGATAGGTGTCTGTTCAAGTCTTTTTCCCATTTTGTAATTGGGTTGGCTGTCTTTTTGTTGTTGAGATGAACAATCTCTTTATAAATTCTGGATACTAGACCTTTATCTGATATGTCGTTTCCAAATATTGTCTCCCATTGTGTAGGCTGTCTTTCTACTTTCTTGATGAAGTTCTTTGATGCACAAAAGTGTTTAATTTTGAGGAGCTCCCATTTATTTATTTCCTTCTTCAGTGTTCTTGCTTTAGGTTTAAGGTCCATAAAACCTCCTCCAGTTGTAAGATCCATAAGATATCTCCCAACATTTTCCTCTAACTGTTTTATGGTCTTAGACCTAATGTTTAGATCTTTGATCCATTTTGAGTTAACTTTTGTATAGGGTGTGAGAGATGGGTCTTCTTTCATTCTTTTGCATATGGATATCCAGTTCTCTAGGCACCATTTATTGAAGAGACTGTTCTGTCCCAGGTGAGTTGGCTTGACTGCCTTATCAAAGATCAAATGTCCATAGATGAGAGGGTCTATATCCGAGCACTCTATTCGATTCCATTGGTCGATATATCTATCTTTATGCCAATACCATGCTGTTTTGACCACTGTGGCTTCATAATATGCCTTAAAGTCTGGCATCGCTAGACCTCCAGCTTCGTTTTTTTTCCTCAAGATGTTTTTAGCAATTCGGGGCACCCTGCCCTTCCAGATAAATTTGCTTATTGGTTTTTCTATTTCTGAAAAATACGTTGTTGGGATTTTGATTGGTATTGCATTGAATCTGTAAATCAATTTAGGTAGGATTGACATCTTAACTATATTTAGTCTTCCAGTCCATGAACACGGTATGCCCTTCCATCTATTTAGGTCTTCTGTGATTTCTTTTAACAGTTTTTTGTAGTTTTCTTTATATAAGTTTTTTGTCTCTTTAGTTAAATTTATTCCTAGGTATTTTATTCTTTTAGTTGCAATTGTAAATGGGAATCGTTTCTTGATTTCCCCCTCCGCTTGTTCATTACTAGTGTATAGAAATGCTACAGATTTTTGAATGTTGATCTTGTAACCTGCTACTTTGCTGTACTCCTTTATTAGCTCTAGTAGTTTCGTTGTGGATTTTTCCGGGTTTTCGACGTATAGTATCATATCGTCTGCAAACAGTGATAGTTTTACTTCTTCCTTTCCAATTTTGATGCCTTGTATTTCTTTTTCTTGTCTAATTGCTCTGGCTAGAACCTCCAACACAATGTTGAATAATAGTGGTGATAGTGGACATCCTTGTCTTGTTCCTGATCTTATGGGGAAAGTTTTCAATTTTTCCCCATTGAGGATGATATTAGCTGTGGGTTTTTCATATATTCCCTCTATCATTTCAAGGAAGTTCCCTTGTATTCCTATCTTTTGAAGTGTTTTCAACAGGAAAGGATGTTGAATCTTGTCAAATGCCTTCTCTGCATCAATTGAGATGATCATGTGATTTTCTGCTTTGATTTGTTGATATGGTGTATTACATTAATTGATTTTCTTATGTTGAACCATCCTTGCATACCTGGGATGAGTCCTACTTGGTCATGATGTATAATTCTTTTAATGTGTTGTTGGATACGATTTGCTAGAATTTTATTGAGGATTTTTGCATCTATATTCATTAGAGAGATTGGTCTGTAGTTTTCTTTTTTTGTAATATCTTTGCCTGGTTTTGGTATGAGGGTGATGTTGGCTTCATAGAATGAATTAGGTAGTTTTCCCTCTGCTTCGATTTTTTTGAAGAGTTTGAGGAGAGTTGGTACTAATTCTTTCTGGAACGTTTGGTAGAATTCACATGTGAAGCCATCTGGTCCTGGACTTTTCTTTTTAGGAAGCTTTTGAATGACTAATTCAATTTCTTTACTTGTGATTGGTTTGTTGAGGTCATCTATGTCTTCTTGAGTCAAAGTTGGTTGTTCATGTCTTTCCAGGAACCCGTCCATTTCATCTAAATTGTTGTATTTATTAGCGTAAAGTTGTTCATAGTATCCTGTTATTACCTCCTTTATTTCTGTGAGGTCAGTAGTTATGTCTCCTCTTCCATTTCTGATCTTATTTATTTGCATCCTCTCTCTTCTTCTTTTTGTCAATCTTGATAAGGGCCCATCAATCTTATTGATTTTCTCATAGAACCAACTTCTGGTCTTATTGATTTTCTCTATTGTTTTCATGTTTTCAATTTCATTTATTTCTGCTCTGATCTTTGTTATTTCTTTCCTTTTGCTTGCTTTGGGATTAATTTGCTGTTTTTTCTCCAGTTCTTCCAAGTGAACAGTTAATTCCTGCATTTTTGCCTTTTCTTCTTTTCTGATATAGGCATTTAGGGCAATAAATTTCCCTCTTAGCACTGCCTTTGCTGCATCCCATAAGTTTTGATATGTTGTGTTTTCATTTTCATTTGCCTCGAGGTATTTACTAATTTCTCTTGCAATTTCTTCTTTGACCCACTCGTTGTTTAAGAGTGTGTTGTTGAGCCTCCACGTATTTGTGAATTTTCTGGCATTCCGCCTATTATTGATTTCCAACTTCATTCCTTTATGATCCGAGAAAGTGTTGTGTATGATTTCAATCTTTTTAAATTTGTTAAGACTTGCTTTGTGACCCAGCATATGGTCTATCTTTGAGAATGATCCATGAGCACTTGAGAAAAAGGTGTATCCTGCTGTTGTGGGATTTAATGTCCTATAAATGTCTGTTAAGTCTAGCTCCTTTATAGTAATATTCAGATTCTCTATTTCTTTATTGATCCTCTGTCTAGATGTTCTGTCCATTGATGAGAGTGGGGAATTGAAGTCTCCAACTATTATGGTATTTGTGTCTATTTCCTTTTTCAGTGTTTGCAGTGTATTCCTCACGTATTTTGGGGCATTCTGGTTCGGTGCGTAAATATTTATGATTGTTATGTCTTCTTGTTTAATTGTTCCTTTTATTAGTATATAGTGTCCTTCTTTGTCTCTTTTAACTGTTTTACATTTGAAGTCTAACTTGTTGGATATTAGTATAGCCACTCCTGCTCTTTTCTGGTTGTTATTTGCATGAAATATCTTTTCCCAACCTTTCATTTTCAACCTATGTTTATCTTTGGGTCTAAGATGTGTTTCCTGTAGACAGCATATAGAAGGATCCTGTTTTTTAATCCATTCTGCCATTCTATGTCTTTTGATTGGGGAATTCAGTCCATTAAATTTTAGTGTTATTATTGTTTGGATAATATTTTCCTCTACCATTTTGCCTTTTGTATTATATATATCATATCTGACTTTCCTTCTTTCTACACTCTTCTCCATACCTCTCTCTTCTGTCTTTTCGGTTCTGACTCTAGTGCTCCCTTTAGTATTTCTTGCAGAGCTGGTATCTTGGTCACAAATTCTCTCAGTGACTTTTTGTCTGAGAATGTTTTAATTTCTCCCTCATTTTTGAAGGACAATTTTGCTGGATATAGGAGTCTTGGTTGGCAGTTTTTCTCTTTTAGTAACTTAAATATATCATCCCACTGTCTTCTAGCTTCCATGGTTTCTGCTGAGAAATCTACACATAGTCTTATTGGGTTTCCCTTGTATGTGATGGATTGTTTTTCTCTTGTTGCTTTCAAGATCCTCTCTTTCTCTTTGACCTCTGACATTCTAACTAGTAAGTGTCTTGGAGAATGCCTATTTGGGTCTAATCTCTTTGGGGTGCGCTGCACTTCTTGGATCTGTAATTTTAGGTCTTTCATAAGAGTTGGGAAATTTTCAGTGAAAATTTCTTCCATTAGTTTTTCTCCTCCTTTTCCCTTCTCTTCTCCTTCTGGGACACCCACAACATGTATATTTGTGCGGTTCATATTGTCCTTGAGTTCCCTGATACCCTGTTCAAATTTTTCCATTCTTTTCCTGATAGTTTCTGTTTGTTTTTTGAATTCAGATGTTCCATCCTCCAAATCACTAATTCTATCTTCTGTCTCTTTGAATCTATCATTGTAGGTATCCATTGTTTTTTCTATCTTTTCTACTTTGTCCTTCACTTCCATAAGTTCTGTGATTTGTTTTTTCAGTTTTTCTATTTCTTCTTTATGTTCAGCCCATGTCTTCTTCATGTCCTCCCTCAATTTATCGATTTCGTTTTTGAAGAGGTTTTCCATTTCTGTTCGTATATTCAGCATTAGTTGTTTCAGATCCTGTATCTCATTTGAACTATTGGTTTGTTCCTTTGACTGGGCCATATTTTCAATTATTTGAGCGTGATCCGTTATCTTCTGTTGGCGTCTGTGCATTTAGACAGATTTCCCTGGGTATTGGATCCAAAAGTTAGGAAGATTTTTCTGTGAAATCTCTGGGTTCTGTTTTTCTTATCCTGCCAAGTAGGTGGCGCTCGTGGCACACATTTGTCTGCGGGTCCCACCAGTAAAAGGTGCTGTGGGACCTTTAACTTTGGAAAACTCTCGCTGTCCGGGAGGTTCGCTAGCCGAAGCGGCTTGGAAGAGTTCTAGCTGGCCCGGGGACCGAACGCAGGGAGGGTTGCTGGCCACCGCAGCCCGGGAAAGCGCCCGTCCAAATTTCCTAGTCGGCCCGGGCGACAAGCGTGGCGGGAGGGCGCCAGCAGCAGCGGCCCACCCGGGAGAGTGCACGTTCCCGGGGAGTCACGGGTTTGGAAGGGGCCTCCCCCGCCCATCACCGTTCTCCACGGCCTGGGGATTTCCGATCCAATTCTCTCAGTTGGTCCGGGGGGCCGCGCGTGGTGTGGCCACCAGCTGCCGTGGTTTCAGGGGACCACCTCTCCAATTCTCCCAGCCGGCCCGGGAAGGGGGAAGGGAGTTACTCCGGCCCGGGAAGGGGGAAGGGAGTGCCACCCGCGCTCCTCTGCGATCTCACCCAAGCGGCTTCTCTCAGCCAGCCAGCTGTTCCAGGATGGGGTATGCTGTCTTTTTTATCTCTGTTGTGGCTTTGGGCACTGTTCTGTATCGTTTCTACTCCCCTAGTAGCTGTCCTGGAGAAGAAACTAAGATCTGCTTCTTACTAAGCCGCCATCTTCTCCGGAAGTCTCCAAGTATGTTTTAACAAGTAGTTATAGAACAGATTTAAAGTTTGGTATGGGCTACAGTTACATGATTTTTAATTTTTTCTTGTAGTTGCTCCAAGACACTGGAGACCAACAGAAATATCAATATAATGATTCAGCAGTCATATTCATCTGTTAAATCCTGTCTTCTCTGTTATACTCCTTCTCTTTAAATAATATATATATACATAAAAGCAATACATTTCAAAGTATATTACAACAATCAGTAGTAGAACAGATTTCAGAGTTTGATATGGGTTACAATTCTACAATTTTAGGTTTTTATTTCTAGCTGCTCTAAGATACTGGAGGTTAAAAGAAATATCAGTTTAATGATTCATCACTCATATTCATTTGTTAAACTTGAACTTCTATGTATAATTCCACCAGCACCTTTGATCTTTATCCCACTCTTTAGGGGCATTTGAGCTACACCCATTCTAACTTTTTCATGTTAGAAGAGACTGTCGATAATATGGGATGGGGGATGGAACTAATAGATGCTCTGGAAAGGCGAGCCCCTATGCATTTCAGGACTTATCTGGTCCAGGGAACCATCTGGAGGTTGTAGGGCTTTGGAACCTTTGTAAAATCTTATATAATGCCCTAGGTATTCTTTAGGATTGGCAGGAATGGTTTTGATTGGGGTTTGGCAAGTTATGATAAGTAACAATGTCAAAATGAAGCATGCATAAGAATGACCTCCAGTGTAGCCTCTCGATTCTATTTGAACTCTCTCAGCCACTGATACATATTTGTTACACTCCTTCCCCACCCCCCCCTTTTTTTTTTATCAGGATGGCATTGTTGATTACATGGTGCCAGGGCCAGGCTCATCCCTGGAGTCATCTCCCATGCCTCCAGGGAGACTTTCATCCTTGGATGTCATGTCCCATGTGGGGGAGGGGAGACGGCAATGGTTTCACTTGCAGAGTTGGGCTTAGAGAGAGAGAGGTCACATCTGAGCTACAAAAGAGGTCCTCCAGAGGTGACTTAAGCATACCTATAGGTAAGTTAAGCTTCTCCACTGCATACATAAGCTTCACAAGAGCAGGCCTCAAGAGCAAGTGTTTGACCTATTGATTTGGGTGTCCCTAATATTTGGCACAGCATTCAGGGTTTCCCTTAAGTTTAAGTTTAATAATTCTATATTTTTTTTCATAATTTTTCTCCAATCCCACAAAGGACTTTGCCAATATTTTTGATTATCTGGTAAGTATACTTTGGGATATATTCAAGCATTATATTAAACTATACAGGATTAAAGGCTCTCATTCTTATTCTGGATTCCCTGTTCTTGGATTGCTTAGAAGATCTATCCATATAAGTTGAGTTAGATTATGTGATACAGAAAATTTAGGTTTTGGACATAATAAAACTTTCTCCCTTTTGCCTCAAAGAGACGTGAAGTTCTAAAATATGGGCAATATCTTCCTTACCCCTGTATTCTGAATTGCCTTATTCCTGATCTGATCGGCCTCATTCTTATCTCCAAATACCAGGTTATATATATATAAAACAGCCCCTCAAAACCCAGAAATAATAATTACCACTCCAGACTAAATGTGACTGTTATAAGAACTTATTATCTAGGCCCCAGTTTTCTAATAAGTATTTTCTAAATGAGATCATACAATATTTGCTCTTTTGTTTCTGGCTTATTTTGCCTCACCAAATGTCCCACAGGTTCATTCACATCATTGCTTGCCTCACAACTTTGTTCTTTTTGTAGCAACACCATGTTCAATCATATGTTTACACCATCATTAGCCAAACTACTCCTCAGTCAGTGCATCTTTCAGCCACCTCCATCTACTGGGCCTTACATATAATGTCTGAAGTCAACAGTCTCTCAACACTCTCAATTGTAGATAATTTCATTGTTCCCAAGAGAAAGAGAGCCGACAAATACACCCTCACCAAATAGAAAATCCAAACCTCCCCCTAACTCTTGTCCGTCCTCCCATTATGCAAGCACATGCTCTTAATCTTAAGCTACATTCCCGTGGCTGTAGACCCATTGTAAACAGGACCTTTTTTTTTTTTTTTTTTTTTTTTTTTTTTAAAGGAAAGACAGAGAGAAGGAAGGAAGGATAGAAGGAAGGAAGAAAGGGAAACATTTTTAAACATTTTCTTGTTTTATTGTATTCTGTTTCTCCGTTTTTGTTACATGGGCTGGGGCCGGGAATCGAACCGAGGTCCTCCGGCATAGCAGGCAAGCACTTTGCCCGCTGAGCCACCGCGGCCCGCCCCAGGACCTTTTTGAACATGCTATTTGTAGTTAACCTGGGGCAAACTGAAAGAGGGTGGGTCTTTTTTTTTTTAATTTAATTTATTTTGTATTATCAAACCAAAACAAAATACAAGCATGAACATTCTTAACATACAAACATTCTGTGTATGGTATACAATCAATGGCTCACAATATCATCACATATTAGTATATTCATTACCATGGTCATTTTTTTTAGAACATTTGCACCACTCCAGAAAAAGAAATAAAAAGAAAAAAGGAAAAGCTCACACATTCCATACCCCTTAGCCCTCCCTCTCATTGACCACTAGTATTTTCATCTATTCAATAGATTTTAATCTTTGTTCCCCGTATTTTTTTTCTATATCCCTTACCAGTTTTTTCATGGTTCACTAGTATTTCAATCTACTCATTTATTTTAACATTTGTTCCCACTATTATTTATTTATTTTTAATCCATCTTTTTTAACTCCTCTGTCAATATTGTAGATAAAAAGAGCATTGGATGCAAGGTTTTCACAATCCCATAGTCACATTGCAAAAGCTTTATCATTATAATCCATCTTCAAGAAACATGGCTACTGGAACACAGCTCTATCAGGTACTTTCCTCTAGCCTCTCTAATACACCCTAAGATAAAAAGGGAATATTTGTTAAATAGGTAAGAATAACCTCCAGGATACCCTCTCAACTCTGTTTGAAATCTCTCAGCCACTGACACTTTATTTTGTCTCATTTCTCTCTTCCCCCTTTTGGTTTGAGAAGGTTTTCTCAATCCCTTGATGCTGAGTAATGGGGGTGGGAGGTGGGGTCTTAATCTACATTACTGAAGGCCTTATAAAGACAACCCAGAAGTCACAGATGCCAGAAAGGAAAAGACATCTCCAAGTGATGGGAGGCAGAGATACAAGCTAGAAACCCTAAGGATTGCTGGCAGCTAGCACCAAACACTACAGACTTTGAGGAGAAAGCAAGCCATGATGATATCTTGATTTTGGACTTATTTTAGCCTAAAAACCATGAGCCAATAAATTCTTGTTGTTTAATTTGAGCCATTGTGTGGTATTTATAATAGCATCCTGGCAAACTGGGACTGTTGACCTCATGTACTTCTGTGTTTTGGCATGCGCTGTGTATTCCTTGGGTAGTCACTTGTCCCAGAATAAGGAGGAAACAAACAGCAGTCTTGAGCCTAAGCAGCAGTCTGGAGCCTAGCCTGGGCAAGCCCAGTCTAGCTGCAGCAGGCCTGCAGACCTGTGAAAGAGAAATAAATGTTTGTCGTAAGTCATTAAGACTTCAGGGCTGAACACAGCAAACAAACTTACCACCCTCCCCCTTTCTATGACTCCCAGGGGTGTAAACCTCCCTGGCAATGTGGGACAGAAATCCTAGAATGAGCTGGGACTCAGCATCAAGGGATTGAGATAACCATCTTGATCGAAAGGGGGAAAGAGAAATGAGACAAAATAAAGTGTCAGGGGCGGGCCATGGTGGCTCAGCAGGTAAGAATACTTGCCTGCCATGCCCGAGGACCCAGGTTCGATTCCCGGTGCCTGCCCATGTTAAAAAAATAAATAAATAAAAATAAAGTGTCAGTGGCTGAGAGATTTCAAACAGAGTTGAGAGGTTATCCTGGAGGTTATTCTTACATATTTAGCAGATATTCCCTTTTTAGTTTAAGGTGTATTAGAGAGGCTAGAGGGAAGTGCTGAAACTGCAGAGCTGTGTTCCAGTAGCCATGTTTCTTGAAGATGGGACTATGTGATTGTGAAAACCTTGTTTCTGATGCTCCTTTTATCTACAGTATGGACAGATGAGTAAAACATATGGATTAAAAGCAAATAAATAATAGGGGGAAATAAGATCTGGGGGCTGTTTGTTGTCACAGCTAAAGCTAACAAAGATGGAAACTGGTACTAGTTGATCATTACTTCCCTGGGAGAGCATGTTGACTGTGTTCATCTGAGATGTAACCTGTGTTAAAAAGTGATTGATTACTTGAAGACTGAACCAGTCCCCAGTCCCCAGGACCCCAGACCTTCTCCCATAACTGTATAAAGCCTGTATAAGGCCCCAGAACTCTGACATGGTCTTGAGCTGAGAAAAAGCCAAATATGATTGAGGCTCAATCAGGATTGAGAATGAGAATTAAAATTAATATGATGAATGGAGTATTAAAAATTAAAATGTTTCTTGCAAACCAGAGTTTGTTGACTATGATTCCTACTATTGTAAATGCATTAATTCATTTATTCTAAAAAATTTACTGAGTTCTCTGTCTCAGGCACTGAACAAGGACCCAGAAATACAAGTGAATGAGATCTCTGCTGTGGAGCTTACAACTTGACATATAGGATTTGTGACATTTGGCTGAAAATTTTAAATATAGCATATATAGGTTGTGCTGGTTTGAAAGGGTTATGTACGCTAGAACAGCCATGTTTTAATCCTGATATATCTCCTGGAGGCAGCCATTTCTTTTAATTCCCATTCAGCTCTGTATGTTGGAAGCTTGATTAAATTATTTCCATGGAGATGTAACTCACCCAATTGTGGCTATTAATTTTTTTTTTTTTTACATGGGCAGGCACCAGGAATTGAACCCGGGTCCTCTGGCATGGCAGGCAAGCATTCTTGCCTGCTGAGCCACCGTGGCCCACCCGCGATTAAGTTTTGGTTAGAGGGATTTGTGACTCCACCCATTCCAGGTGGGTCTCAATTAGATTACTGGAATCCTTTAAAAGAGGAAACATTTGGAGAAAGCCACCAGAAGCAAGAGAGCACAGGAACCCCAAGGGCCACACTGCCAGAGACCTTTGGAGATGAAGAAGGAAAATGCCTCCAGGGAAGCGTCATGAAAGAAGAAGCCTGGAGAGAAAGCTAGAAGATGTCACCATATTCACCATGTGCTTTTTCACTTGAGAGAGAAACCCTGAATGTCATCTGCCTTCTTGAAGCAAGGTATCTTTCCCTGGGTGCCTAAGATTGGACATTTCTATAGCTTTGCTTTAATTTGGAGAACTGCAAACTTGCAACTTAATAAGTTCTCCTTTTTAAAAGCCATTCCACTTCTGGTATGTCACATTTTGACAGCTAGCAAACTAGAACAGATTTTGGTACTGGATAAGTTGAGTGCTATTGCGGTTTGCAAATCCCAAGCATAATGGAATGACTTTTTAAATGGATAAGGGGAAGATTTTGGAGGAGTTGTGAGGAACTTGATAGGGAAGGCCTAAGATGCTTTGAAGAGAATGTTAATAAATATGTGGACTCTAAAGATATCTCTGACAAGACTATAGAGAGAAATTAGGCATGCGTTATTGTGGATTGGCAGGAAGGTGATCCTCATTTTAATATGGAGTTAACCTGGCAAAGTTGGTTAGTGGCTTTGGCTGAAAAGCAGATTTTAAAAGCCATGAACTTGGATATTTAGCAGAATAGATTTCCAAATTAAATGTGGAAAGTGTGGCCTCTTTTCTACTTATAGCTTTTAGCAAAAGGTGACAGGAAAGAGATAAACTGAGAACTGAATTCTTGGGTACAAAGAAACCAGAAATTGATGTTTTGGAAAACTCTGGGCTTCCAGGAAGGGAGACCCCAGAAAATAGTGCCCCACATGAGGATTCAACCAAGTGTGGAACCAGTCAGCCATTTCAGAAAAAGGCAGGATTGGAGATGGAGGTATCCAGGAACAATTTGTGGAGACTCCTGTCTGGTGGGTGTGATCCTTGCTTACTACATAGAAAGCCAACAAGAGTGCTGTGGGTCCTGTATAAAGGAAACTGTTGCCAGTCTTTTTCTTGTTGGATTTCAGATGTTCTGTCCTCCAGTTCACTAATCCTACCTTCTGCCTCTAGAAATCTACCATTGTAGGTTTCCATTGTTTTTTTCATCTCTTCTACTGTGACTTTCATTCCCATAAGTTCTGTGATTTGTTTTTTCAGACTTTAGATTTCTTCTTTTTATTCATTCCTTGCCTTCTTTATATTTTCCCTCAATTCATTGATTTGGTTTTTGATGAGGTTTTCCATGTCTGTTTGTATATTCTAAATTAATCACTTCAACTCCTGTGTCTCATTTGGATTGTTGGTTTGTTCCTTTGACTGGGCCATAGCTTCAATTTTCCTAGTGTGATTTGTTATTTTTTGCTGGCATCTAGGCATTTAATTACCTTAATTAGTTTATTCTGGAGATTGCTTTCACTTCTTTTATCTAGGGTTTTCTTGCTGGATGAATTTGTCATCTGTCTGTTCTTTGACATTCTGTTCAGCTTTTTCTGGACCTCTAGCTTAGGTTTTGTTTACCAGAGGAGAAATTTTCAGTTCTTGTTATCTTGTTTCTTGCCCTGCTTGTATGGTGCTTCCCCCCCACCCCCACCCCAATACACACCCCTAAGAGGGTCTATTTAGGTATTATTGACCCCGACCAAGCCAGATTTTCCCAGACCAACTGGCCTCCTGTCAGGAGGAAAGAGTCACCTGCATCAGTTTTCCCTGAGGGTGAGCCCAGCAGGTTGAAAGACTTTCCTGTGAAGTCTCTGGACTCTGTTTTTCTGATCCTGTCTGGTATGTGGTGCTTGTCTGCCTGCAGGTCCCACCAGCATAAGATGATGTGGTACCTTTAACTTCAGCAGACTCTCCCTGCTGGGGGCATGGTGGAGACAGAGGAGAGGTTGTAGGCTGGTTTTAATGGCTTCAAATTACCAAGCCCTGGTGTCTGAATTCCTTAAGGGAGGGATTCCACCTGAGTTGGGTTTCACCTCTCCCCTGGGGAAAGCACAGTCTCCAGCCAAGCCCTCAAATGAGGTTGTTTCTGCCTATGCCTGGGGCAGTTGCAGCCTGGCAAGTCCTGCCACTGGATCCAAAGGCAGTCAAGCCTTTATAGAAACACAGCCACAAAAACCTGCTTTTTTTCTTTTTCCGTCAGCTCTGCCCCCTTGGTGCCTGGGCAAAAATGAGCGACCACTGCTTTGACCAGGTTCACCTGAGCTGGGGGCCTGTTTTTAATTGTCAGAATTTGTTAATTAATTCCACAATTGGCGTTTGGCTGCACTTAGCCCCTGTTGCTGGTAAAGACTTTTTCCTTTCCCCTCTGGGAAGCAGCTTGTGGGGGTGGGGCACCGGCTGCCGAGGCTTGGGGTACTCACAGTTCTGGGGAGCTCACAGCCAGTCCAGCTGGTCCAGACTGGGGTACACTGTGTGTCCAGTCACTGATGTGGCCCCAGGAGCTGTTCTATACTGTTCCTGGTTATTTAGTAGCTGTTCTGGAGGATGAACTAAATCGCGCACCTTGCTAAGCCTCCATCTTGGCACCTCCCAACACAAACATTCTTAACATATGATCATTCCATTCTACATATATAATCAGTAATTCAGAATATCATCACATAATTGCATATTCATCATCATGATTATTTCTTAGAACATTTGCATCAATTCAGAAAAAGAAATAAAAAGACAACAGAAAAAATTCATACATACCATGCCCCTTACCTCTCCCTTTCATTGATCACTAGCATTTCAATCTAAGTTTATTTTAATGTTTGTTCCCCCTATTATTTATTTTTATGCCATATGTTCTACTCATCTATTGATAAGGTAGATAAAAGGAGCATCAGACACAAGGTTTTCACAATCACAGTCACATTGTAAAGGTATATCATTATACACTCACCTTCAAGAAACATGGCTACTGGAACACAGCTCTACAGTTTAAGGCAGTCCCCTCCAGCCTCTCCATTACATCTTGACTAAAAAGGTAATATCTATTTAATGCATAAGAATAACCTCCAGGATAACCTCTAGACTCTGTTTGGAATCTCTCAACCATTGACACTTTATTTTGTCTTATTTCAGTCTTCCCCCTTCTGTTCGAGAAGGTTTTTTCAATCCCTTGATGCTGAGTCTCAACTCATTCTAGGATTTTTGTCCCACGTTGCCATGAAGGTCCACACCCCTGGGTGTCATGTCTCACATAGGCAGGGGGAGGGCAGTGAGTTTGCTTGTTGTATTGGCTGGAGAGAGAGGCCACATCTGAGCAACAAAAGAGGTTCTCTGGGGGGTGACTCTTAGGCCTAATGTTAAGTAGGCTTGACCTGTCCTTTGTGGGGTTAACTTTCACATGAACAAGCCCCAAGACTGGGGGCTCAGCCTATTGCTTTGGTTGTCTGCACTACTTGTGAGAATATCAAGAATTCAATTTGGGGAAGTTGAATTATCCCCCTTTCTCACATTCCTCAAAGAAGACTTTGCAAATACTTTTTTATTCGCTGTTCAAATCACACTGGGATTTATCAAGCTCCCTTCAGTTTTGCCAATGTTTGACTCATGTACTTTGGAGCTCCTTGATTGAGAGCATAAACATTTATGATTATTTCCTCTTGGTGAATGTCCCTGTTATTAATATGTAGTACACTTATTTGTATCTTTATTTTTGAGTATCCAGAATGAATCAATTATTTTTGTCTCTCTCTCTTTTTTTTTTGTTACATGCGCAGGCAGTGGGAACTGAACCCGGGTCTCTGGCATGGCAGGCAAGAACTCTGCCTCCTGAGCCACTGTGGCCTGCCCTCTTTGTCTCTTTTGATGGCTATACATTTAAAGTCTATTTTATCTGATGTTAGTATAGTTAGTCCTGCTTTCTTCTGCATAGAGCTTGCATAGAACATCTTTTTCCATCCTTTAATTTTTATTCTACTTGTATCCTTGGGTCTAAGATTCATCTCTTCTTGCAGTGGACAGCTATGCATGCCTCTAGGCTCTCCGCGGGTGCTGCCAACTGCAAAGCTGTGTGGAGAGGTTTCCCCAGCCAGTAGCTGGAGCAGGCAGGAGCAGAGGGATGGTCTACTTCCTCACATTTCCTCTCCTGTCCCTGGTGGGGGTCAAAGCTGGTCAGACTCACTTTGCTTTCCCCATCCCAATCTCTCTGCTTCCCTCTTCCATATGAAATATTGAAGATCCTCAGCCCCTGTCATGGTTAGGGACATGTGTCAACTTGGCCAAGTTGTGGTACCTGTTTATCTGATTGGGCAAGTGCTGGCCTGTCTGTTGCAATGAGGATATTTCATAGGATTAGGTCATGATCATGTCAGCTGCATCCACACCTGATTCCATTTGTAATCAGCCAAAGGGGAGTGTCTTCTACAATTAGTGATGCTAAACCTAATCATGGGAAGCCTTTTAAGGAGGATTCAGAGGAGACAGGTCCCATTCCTGCTTTGGCTGGTGAGCCTCTCCTGTGGAGTTCATCCAGACCATCCATCGGAGTTGTCGGCTTCACAGCCTGCCCTGTGGATTTTGGACTCTGCATTCCTGCGGTCACGTGAGACACTTTTATAAATTTTATATTTGCAAGTGTTCCCTGTTGATTCTGTTTCTCTAGAGAACCCTAACTAATACAGCCCCTGTGACTGCAGTTCTAGTCATTTTATTCCCACCCCCAATCTTATTCTATGGAGCAGGGATGAATCCAGCCTAACCTACTCCACCATCTTCCTGGAAGTCCTTGCTTAACTGCTTTTATCTTCTGGGAAATCCTTTCTTGGAAAGGAAGCTCTTATGGAAACACCCAATGCAGGTGGCCATTTTATTTTATTATTTTTTTTATTTTTAAAGATTATTTTTATTGAGAAATAGCCACACACATATAGTCCAACCTTATTATACTATCAGTGGCTCACAATATCATCACATAGTTTGTGTATTCTTCCCCATGATCATATGGCCACTTCATTTTATTTAACAGCATGATATTCAGTTTACATGTCCCACATCCATTTTGAAATAATTTACTAACACAGGGGTAGATATTGTGTACTTTTATTGATCCTAGAACTAGGTACAGGCAATATTGGAAGAGTATTTTCTGGAAGGCAGGCTGATTACACAGCTATCAGCATAAGCAGTCTTTAGCTAATCAGGATTTCAAAGGAAATATAAACATTTAAATGTAATAAGATTACACCAGGGTAGAAGCATGAAGGATATATATCTTCCCCAGTAGCTCTCATAGTTGGTTAGAGAGCAAGAGTGGCTATGATTCCATTTTATTTCTTAAGAAAAGATATCAAATACAATCCTTCCAAGTAGGAAGTAAGAAGATTTTTTTGTGTCAATCTGGCCTTTTCCACTTAATCCAGAAATTACATAGAAAATATTCCTTTATCTTATACTTAAAAATTATGTCAGAAACACTAACAATTTTTGCTCATGTTGTCTCTTAAAAAATGCACAATCTTTGTCAATGTCCTCTCAGGTAAAGGTCCAATTTTTACCCTTCAAAATGACACAAATCATGAATACCTACATAAAATGAATAGCATAATTATACAAAGCATGTAGCAATCCTACATTTAGACTGCAATTCTAGTTCTTTATTCTAAGGTTCAATGCCATTACAATTCATCAGAGAAAGATTAGCAAGGAAAATATCTCTTCTTTCCCTCAAAGGATTGAGAGAAAGGAGAAATAGAGTAGGATATGATAGACCTAAAATAGAGTTTTTATATGTATTTCCATATCTAAAATTACTTCCCCAACTGCTTTTTCTGGTGGAGAACTCCAGTAATTACCAGTATTTGGCAACAAAGACCACAGATTGATTTGTGTGAGGTTAAGACAATTTTATTTTTCCTTAGAAGTGGCCTTCAAACAAAATGTTTATTTGTGTGTTCTTGAGGTTATTTTACTAGCTCATCTCTGTTATAAACTATTTGGGGATGCAGGAGAGTTGGGATTCTTATTTTATTTTTGTTTCCTTGCTTCGTGAATATGACTATGTGGGATTTGGTAATTCCATTGTTTTGCTGAAATAATAATATAAGTGAGCATATTTTTCATTATGGAAATTTTTCTGAGTTCAGATAGAGGCATCCTTTCAGCATCTTCTCTTTACTTAGTAGGCTATTATGATCTATACATAAATCAGAGGGATACAGATTATAGAAATGTGTTAAAATTCAGTGGTTTGAGGACAATAAAATTTAATTTTTAAATAATCTTGATAAATTTCAGTGATTGTGATTTCAATCTCTTATGAATATCTGGTTAGTCAATTCAATAATTTCAGAATTTTCATAGTAAAATTGATTTGCATTTTTTTTAAAAGCACCAACTAAGCTAGTCTGCTTGGGTTAATAAGGATGTTTTCCTAACTTCTACTTTATTAGCTGAGTCTTAACTGATAGAGTGTTTCTGAGTTTCATTATTTCTCATTCATTCTCCTTCAGGTCCCTGGGAGCCCAACAATTAGAATAAATCTCCTCTCTATCACAGTACTTTTGGTCTTTATGAGGCTAAGTTCATCAGCTCTGAAAGCTATCTGGGATTTCCATCATCATCTTAGAAACTACAAGGTTCTATCTCTGTCTTGGTTTCATCGGGTTGCCAGCCTTCCTCAAGACATCAAGAAATGTGTGTACCACATGGTAGATGTTTAATTTTTTAAAATGGCTCAGAGACTAAAAAGTATAAGATTTACAGTGAAAAGTTCCCTTCTCATCCCCATCCCCCAATATCCATTTATATATCCCTACATGATCCCACAGATAATCCCTGTTACTAGCTGTGTTAGGGTTCTCTAGAAAACCAGAACCAACAAGAGAGATCTATAAATGTAAGATTTATAAAGGTGTAGCACAGAACCATGGGAATGAAAGAGCCCCAAATCTATAGGGGCAGGCTGTGAAACTGGCCTGATTGAAAGTCTGGACCAACTCCATAGGAGAGGCTTGCTGGCTGAAGAAGCAATGAAAAGATCTCCTTCCTTAAAAGCCTTTAACTGATTGGATTATCTCATTGTATTCACACACCTTAGTTGATTGCAGCTGCAATCAGCCACAGATACAATCAATTGATTGATTTAATATACCAGACTTCTGGTTTATCAACGAGGCATGAAATGTCCTTGCAGCAAAGGTCAGAGTGGGGCTTTTCTATCCAGACTAACTGGACATAATCACTTGGCCAAGTTGACACCAGAACCTAACCATCACATTAGCATTTATGTTTTTTTTGTTTGTTTGTTTTAGAGTTTCTTTATATACAGTTAAGTGCTGTGTTGATCAATTGAGAGGTTTCCCACTTTTAGCAGCCAAATTTCTTGTGATCTATCCACTTTCACTATCTCTATCTGACAACCATTTAATACTCTCATCCTTTGACTTCTAATACATGTCTCTTGGTTTTTCTTCTTTTAGATGGATCTTTTTTTTTTTTTAAACTGGGTTCCTTTTTTCTCCATTTATCATGCAATTGTTGATATTTTAGAATTCCCTTCTCTGCTTTCTTCTTTTCTATTTCTGTATATTCTTCAAGGATTAGATTCTCAACTGAATGTCAGATACACATTACTATCTGCTCATGGGGAATATCCACCTGGATGTCTCTTAGACTCCTAAAATTCAACATATCACACCAAAAATAAACATGTCTCTGCTCCTCTTCCTTTATTTTCTATCCCAATTATGGCACTGCTGTCTACCTATCTGCTCAGTTCTGAAATCTGAGACCCCTGTAGATGCTTCCTTGCACAAACATCTACAACCAAGAAAGTAACTTTCTAAACATCTTTCCAATCTGCCTCTCCTTCACATTGCCACAGGTGCTGTTTTAGATTAGACCCACATCACTTTTTCTTGTCCTAATATGATAATCTCCTAATTGTTCTCCCTACGTTCTGTCTTGCCTTCTTCCTTTTAGTCTTCTGCACCGGTGTCTGGGCAATCTTTTTGTAATGCAACTTTTGATTACATCATTTCTTTGCTTCAATTCTTTATTTAATTTATTTATTATTTTTGCATGGGCAGGCATCAGGAATCAAACCCGGGTCTCTGGCATGGCAGGCAAGAAATCTGCCACCGAGCCACTGTCGCACTGCCTAATTCTTTGTATTTTTAAACTTTTTTTTAATTGTGAAATATAACATATATACAAAAAAAACTATAAATTTCAGAGTACATTTTAACAGCTAGTTATAGAACAGATTTCAAAGTTTGGTATGGGTTACAGTTCCACAATTTTAGGTGTTTCGTCCTAGTTGCTCTAAGACATTAGAGACTAAAAACAAATATCAATATAATGACTTAGCAGTCATGCTCATTTGTTAAGTCCTATCTTCTCTGTTATAACTCCTCCTTCTCCTTTGATCCTTTCCCCAACAGACATTTGGACTATGCCATTCTAACTTTTTCATGTTGAAAAGGGTGTCAACAATATAGGATAGGGGGATGGAATTAGTTGATGTTCTTAGAGGGGCTGGCCCCTATTGGTTTCAGGACTTATCTAGTCTAGGAACCATCTGGAGACTATAGGTTTTTGGAAAGCAAACTTAGTGCATAAAACTTTTGTAGAATCTCAGGTGGAGCCCTATGTATTCTTTATGGTTAATAGGAATGCTGTTGATTGGGGTTTGGAAAACCATGGCAATTAGCAATATCTCATTGAGGCTTATGTAAGAATAGACTTTAGAATAGCCTCAACTCTATTTGAAATCTCTTAGCCACTGATACCTTATTTTGTTACTTTTCTTTCCCCTTTTTTGGTCAGGAAGTCATTGTCAATCCCACAGTGCCAAGGCGAGGCTTATCCTTGGGAGTCATGTCCCACTTTGGCAGGGAGATTCATACCTCTGAATGTCATGTCCTATGTAGGGGGAAGGATAATGATTTTTCTTGCAGATTTGGGTTTGGAGAGAGAGAGGCCACATCTGTGCTTTGCTTCAATTCTTATAGCCTTGAGAATAAAGCTGAACTCTTGAGTGTGGTGTGCAAATACCCTTCATGATTTGACCTGCCTATACTTTTGACCTCATTTCCCTTCCCCCCTTTTTTTGGTATGCTGTATGATGGGGTCACATTTCATTATTTTTCAATTTGCATATCCGTTAGTGCAACACCATTTGTTGAATGTCTGTTTGTTTTGCTTGCTTGCTTTTGGGGGAAGTGCATAGGTTAGGAATCGAAACTGAGTGCTCCACATGGCAGGTGAGAATTCTACCACTGAACTACCCTTGCACCCCCTGACCTCATTCCCTTTTGAAGTTTCTCAGACTTCACATGCTTTCTCAAGTCTCCACGGAATGTCACATTTCTGCCTTCTCTGCCTGAAATGCCCTTCTCTTTCTATCTGTCTGGGTACCATTGCTATTGTAAAGTACTTTATTTGGGGCTTCTTTGTCTCCCACCCCAACCCTACTACAGCTGAGATAAGTGCTCCTTTCTTTCTCTACCATAATACCTTTAAAACATCTCAGTAGCAAATTCTGGTCATATCATATTTTTTTGGATGGGCAGGCATGGGGAACCGAACCCCAGTCTCTGGCTTGGCAAGGCAAGAATTCTGCCACTAAGCCACCATCGCACCACCCTGGCCATAGCATTTTGTACCTCTTTACTTACTTGTTCCAGATCCAGTTGTCTTGTTATGGCCATAGGCTTACAAAGTAGCGCTCCTATACATTATTTCATTTGGTCTTCATAGTACTCCTTTTCCTTTTATCTAAATTCCCTAAAAAACAGAACTTGAAACAACACTTTGGTATTAAGGCTTTATTGGGAGTGGAATCCTAGGGCAGCAAGAGTGCATGAAAAAAGAAAGTAAAACCCTGAAGGAGGGTGAGCCAATATAAGGTGGTATAGTATTCAAATGGTCGCTGCCTCACAAAGAAACACAACTTAAAACTTCTCCTATGAGGCAATATAGAGCCACTATGCCTCAGAACAGACTATAGAGTTTGGGAAGAAGAAACTTAAGGAATTTGTCAATGGCTTCCTGTTGACTACCTTTCACTGGTCAAAGTTCACTAAATTATTTGTTAATGTTTTGGCTTCCAGGTTCTGTTAACTGCCCTCTGGGCAGCTGCTGGAGAAGCCAGAGCCTTGCTGAGTGTGGTTGGGTAGAACTTTGGTGCTGGAGCTGCTTTGTCTCCTACTGTGGCAGATATGATGGGCTTTCACCCCTCAGGGAGGCTATGACAGCCAATAGTGAGGAGAGGACTTATGCAAGCAGCCACAGGGGTAAGGAGAATTGGGGGTTAAGGAAGAGGCAGATTTGGGTCAAGCAGATTTGAGGCAGCACATAAACTGTATTGCTCATTTGTGATATTAGAAAATCCCTATTTTCCTCATATTGATGATAAGAGGACTGAGATTAGAGAGATAAATTGTTCAAAATCACACAACTATTATGGTTAAGCTAGAAATGATGACCTTCAGACCCCTAGCTCAAGGTAATTTTCCCTATACATTTTCTGCTGTCTTGTGCTGAAAAAATGTATTGCTCAAACTTTTATTCTTTCCTTTCTTTCTCCTTTCCCTCAAACACTCATGACTTTCAATTTAATCAGCAATTAATTACCAGTCCAACCTGGTATGTACAAATGTGCAAGGCAGAATGGGTTAGTACTAGAAAGTCACGAAAGGTGGATTTTTTGTGGGTAAAAACTGTCTATTCGGTGAGTTGTTCTTCAAAATTCTTCATCTGTAACCCAAGCCAGTTGATTTCTGCAAAGGCTTGGAGGGAAATTTAAAGTGGGGAAGTTCTTCCAGACTTCATATCATCCTTGCCCAGACCTCCTGGGAAGCTGCTTAGGGTTCAGGCAGTGATAATAAGCCGAAAAGGACTAAATCCTAGACTTGTTGGTGGCCTATTTGATTGGCAGTTACCTAGTCTAAAAGTCCTAAGACATCTAAATAGTCCATTTAGGACCAAAGGGACACTACTCCTTTCTCCTGATTGACTCTTGAGGCAGGATTACCTGTTACAATCAGAATGGAGGCTCTATTAGAGGAAAATTGGAGGCGGGCAAATCTCAGGTGAACCCTACTCTAACTGAGGACAAGAGCCCATTAACCAGCAACAGCTGAGCAAGACCAAGGCCCTTAGAACCTATTATCTGGATGATTGCTTCATACTTGTTATTGGTTTTGTTCATTCACAAAGGGTCTGTGTGCTTCTTTGTGGGTATATAGAAGGAAGGTGTCTGGGGCAGCTGTGTCCTCCTCGATAGCCAAACTTGGTGTTTGTGGAAATTCCAAGTGGTGGCACCTGTGAAGTAAGGAAGACTCCAGAACTCTGGTGTCTGTGGCAAGGAAAGAAAGGAAGGAAGGGGAACCAGCCTACCTGAAAAGGGTAAGCAATGGTTAGCTTGTGTGGGGCTTTCTGGCACTATTCGACTCTCTTCTACTGCTTCCTTTTTTTCTTTCCCAAGAAACAGCAGTGTTAAATATGAAATACTATTGCATTGACCCAGGTCTAGTTGAAGGCACAGGGGAGTTGGAAACTTCCCTATCTGTTATGGTATTTTTCTTAATCCCTCCCTTTTACTTCAGGCCAGAAAGTCTATATTCCATGAGGAATAAAATAATAAAAGCCAGCCTTTGCTGCTGTCTCTGTGCATGTGGCCAAGGGATTACTTGCACGACTGTAGTTGGGGTATTATACTAGTAGGGGATCCTGAAAGTATCTGTTTAAATAATGGAATCTCACAGGATTATTTAGGAAGTTTGTGGGAATGCAGAGCTCTTCAGGATGTGAAAAGCAATTCCACTATCCTCTGGGGCTGTAATGTACTCTTCCTGTCTCTTTTTTCTCTCATCCCAGTCTGTCCTGAGGTTTTATCCAGTGTTTTCAAAAAGAAACACTCTTTGATGATGGCACACAAATTATCTGCCCTGCCGAGCAAAGTATCTGAGTCCTGGAAAGCTGCTGGTAAAGAGGCAGGCATTCTGCGGGCCTTACATTTCTTTTAAAGGCAGAGCTCAAAGTCTCTGCTCCATCTCCAAGAGGCGTACCCACTTCCTGCAGTCCCCTGTGGACGCTCCAAGGAACACTGTAACCAAGGGAGGCTCGGGGATGAAAATGAGATCCCCTCTTCCTGCTGCACTGCCTTCTTATACAGTGCTGCAGAAAGTGGGGTTCAGGGTCCAGTGTCCAGTGTCAGTGCTGCACTCTCTTTGATTGCCTACAACGAGATAAATTTGGAAATTGGGAGTAAGTGTAAATTTGACAGAGTAAATTCTTTGTCAAATCTATTTCAAAAAAACCCAACAATTTAGGCTTGCATTTCCTATGTTTTCTCTATTTTTATTTCTGTTTTGCCTTTGCCTATTAACTTGTTTTTAGAGTATAAAAGTACCACAATGAATTGGAAACAACCAACCATTGCCAACTGTTCCATGGGCATTTTGAGAAGCAATATTCTAAGTTACTCTGTGCCCTGCCAGCTCTCCCTTCTCTGAACACAGGGGTCTCTTCTCAGAGTCCCAGTAGGGGATGGAGCAAGGTCCCTTGGGCCCTGTGTTCCCCTTAGTTTATCCAACACACTTCTGGGGAACTGGGTACATGCTGGGGACTGCTATCCTTTCCCCTTTCCATTCTTCACATTTCCCTGGGACAGGAAAGGGTAGGCATTACTTTAACTTCCACTATACCTAAATATGATCAAGTCTGTCAGGTCTCACCCTGTACACATTTTACGTGACTTAAAAATTTACAGAATCCTTTTCTCAGCTATGACTGTTTTTTTAAGTCTTTTTCTCTTGCTGCAAAATTTTCTTCAGTGTTAAAAGTTAAATGATAACTTCTGCTCATTTCAGTTCTTTGACAAGCCAGATCCAACCAGGGTCTCCATTCCCCACCTCACTCCTCCACTCCCTCCTCCAGCATATTTTGAGTTTATGTGGGAGAAGGTCATTTTTCCAAAAAATTAAATGAGAAAATCACATGTGTATTTTTTCAAAACATTATCTCCCCTGGCACAGCTTTTTGCAGTGTCATGGCTACATCATCACTCCTGCCTTCACATGACCATCCCTGATCCCAAACAGCACTTACTTCTTTAACCTCATCAACCCTAGGCACATATAGAACACTAAATGTACGCCCTGATTACTTTTATTGGCTCATTTGTATTGAACACAAGTCAAGCTTATTCTCATTCTTCAAGTTTCAGCCTAAATACCACCCTCTCAGAAGCAGCTTTCTTGATGTGTCTTCTCCTAGTTAGTTTCTATCTCATTCTGTTTATTTTATTAATAAATATTTTCTTGCTTATTTATTGTTTACTTACTAGTTGTCCTCCCTCTAGAAATTTAAAATCCAGAAAGCCAAGAACCTTTGATTTTTATTCATTGTTATATCCCCAGAGTCTGGGAGACAGGCTGACACATAGTAGGTGTTCTAAAATCCTTGTTGAATAAATGAAAAGCACTTACAGAGCTCTTTGGGGGATTTTAAGTGGTGAATCCCTCGAGAGGCATGGGTGGAGTCGCCACATCTCTCCCACCCATGGTTTTTCGTATTTGGAAAATTCAGGGTCCTGCAGAGGCAATTACAATTTGTTGTTCAGGAAAGAGGGTTAGTATTAACTTAAGATGTTCAAGTTTCATAGAAGGAGAAGCTGATAGGTGTGTGTGCGTTCCCCAGGAGAATTCAGGTAGCTAAGGGGCAAGGAGTAGGCTTGTTACAATAGATAGCTCCTTCATCCAAGAAGGGATGTCACCCTTTCTGTTTCTTTTTTTTTTGCATGGGCAGGCACCGGGAATTGAACCCGGGTCTCCGGCATGGCAGGCCTGAACTCTGCCTGCTGAGCCATCGTGGCCCGCCCAGATGTCACCCTTTCATGTTTGAAAACAGGACCCTAAGAGAAGATAGGAGAAGCAAAAATGGCTATGACTCAGAGGTTCCCACTCTTTCTATTGTGTCAATTGCCTAATTTAAGGATTATTTTTGTGGCCTAGGAGGTGTCTGAGCAAGTGATCAAGGGAAATGATTGTTGCCAGTGAGCATCATGCCGGTGCCCAGGGCAGTGGCAGGAGTCAAGAACCTCATTCCTGGGTCAGTTGGCCCACGCAGGCTGCCACACCCTTGACAGCATGCTGCTTTATGGTCACAGCTGAAGATGACATCTGCTTTTTCCCTGGAGTATTTTGTGAGTCAGAGCCTCAAGACAGCACAGCTGCTTGCTACTCTGCAGAGCACTGCTGCAGCCAGTAACTCGGGAGCAACCCTAGCCTCTCCACTTCCCTCCCTACCACATTTGTTACTAGCCGATTGTATTGATTCCATCTTCAAACTCTCTCTTGACCATTGTCATTACTTTCCCCCTCACAGATGACTGCAGTAGTTTCATGAGGATTTATTCCAAATCAAACTTGATTGCTTCTATTTTACTTTCTGTATTTCAGTCAGCATGATCTCAATCAAATCTCTCCCCAGTATAAATCCTTCTGTGGACCCTTCCATTGTTCCATCATGGAAAAATTCACACTTCTCTCTTTAGCCTCATCTTATACTTTCTCTGCTCCTCTCAATACTTAAGATTTTTTTGTGTGTTCCTATTTTTCTAGTTCCTGAACTTTATAGTGCTTTTTTCTTTAAATTTTCATGCTTTGATTTGCAGTTTCACTTTGCCTAGAACACATCCTTGAAAGCTCCCTTTCCTCAACACATCCAATGGGCAATATCCAACTAACTACTGCTCACTCTTTTGATTGTAGGTTAAATATTTTTCTCCAGCATGATTCTCAAAGAGTTGTATGTGCACATGAGTTTAAATTATATTTAATTCATTGATGACAGAACTAGCGAGAACAATGAAGAAATATAGAGATGGTTTCCAGATATTTTAAAGAAGGTTATGACAAGAAAGGAATGCTGAGTGCTTTCCTATAAGAGTGCTGAGTTATGTTCAAAACTGGTTAATGTCCTACGGGACAATAAAACTGTAACTTTTCCTTCTTTACTATAACACTATGATAAGTTAACAGGTCTGTAAAATGTCCCTTGTGAGTGGTGGACTGTAATTTTTTTTAGAGACATTTTCTGAAAGGGTCAGATAAAAGTTGAGCAGGACGGTGGCTCAGCAGTTAGAATTCTCGCCTGCCATGCCAGAGACCTGGTTTCAATTCTGCATGCCTGCCCATGCAAAAAAAAAAAAAAAAAAAAAAAAAAATTAAAGTCAAGCAGGCTAAATACAAATATGCTCTGGTATGAGATAAAATTATCAAGCAATCAGCATTTTGCCTTTTTTTCCACATTTGGAATTAATTATTCTTAACTCCAGCAGAGTCTTCCCTCCTTCCCCCAGCTTAAATTAGACTCTCCTGATATATGCTCCCAGAATACTTACATTTACACTTTGTGGCACTTATCATGATTGCATTTGTAAGCATTATTTTTGTATTCTCTATTAAGACTTTAAACTTATGGGAGCAGTGACCACCAGATCTATATATGCAGCTGCTTATGACAGCTTCAATTAACTATCTTACAAGCATCTTATACTTGAATAAGCTGAAATTGAACTCCTGATTATTTTATCTAATCTCAGATAGTTCTGCATTCCACTCAACTGCTCCATTCAAGGATTTATATGATGTTCTTGTTTCCTCTTTCCATCATTCTTACCTATACTATACCAAATAATTTCATTTTACCTTTAAAATATGTTACAAATCCATCTTCTTTTCATTGCCATTGTTTCCACTCTCATCTTTTGCTTGTCTTATTGAGGTAACTCATATGTTAGTCTCCTGCTTCAATTCTTGTCAATTTACAAAGTATTTGTTTTGTGCCACCGTAGTCTTGCTTTCCTAGAATTTCATAAAAAGGGACTCATACCACACGTAAACTTTTGTGTCTGACTACTTTAGCCTAATGCTTTTGAAATTCACTCACATTTTGCTGTTCTTTGTTTTGCTGGGTATTATTCCAGCGTATGGATATATCACAATTTGTTTACCCATTCTCCAGTTGGTAGATATTTGATTTGTTTCTAGATTTGAGTTACCACGAATAAAATTACTATGAACTATTTGACTGTAAGTCTTTATGTGACTACATGTTTCATTTGCCAGAATAAAGAGCCGGGGTGACTCCTAGGTCATGAGGTAAGTATATGTTTAATTATATAAGAAACTACTAAACTGTTTTCCAAAGTGACTATACCATTTTGTATTCTCATAGCAATATAGTAACATGGTAGTTACTCCACATCCTTGCCAACACTTTGAATTGTCAGTCTTTTTAATTTTAGCCATTCTAGTGGGTGTGCAGTGGTATTTCATTGTGATTTTAATTTGCATTCCCCCACTCACTAATGATAACTATATAATTATATGATTATAGGCTACTTGTAGATTTCTTTAGTGAAATTTTTATGTAAGTATGTTCCCCATAATTTAGCAGTATTGAATTATGAGAATTTTTGTATGCTCTCTCTATATACACTTTTATGAAATATATATTTGGGGTGGGAAATATTTCTCACAGTTTATGGTTTGCATTTTCATTTCCTTTACAGTGTTTTAAAAATCAAAAGTTTCAAGTTTTGATAATCTCAAACTTAGCAATTTTTTCTTTATATTCATGCTTTTTGTGTTCTATATAATAAATATTTACCTAATTCAAGTTTAAGATATTTTCCTATGTTTTCTTTTTAAAATTTTATGGTTTTAGTATTTACATTTAGGTCTCTAATCCATTTAGAGATAACTTGGTGTGAGATAAAGGTTGAGGTTCACTTTTTACAAATACGTATCCAATTGCTCCAGCACCATTTTTTTAAAAGATCATAATTTTCTCATTGGATTACTCTGGTATTCTGTTGAAAATTTATTAACCACAAGTGTGCATCTATTTCTGTATCTCTATTCTGTTCTATTGGTTTATATGCCTATCTTTATTCTAGTACTACATGTAGCTTTATTTTGTCTTGAATCAAGACCTCTAGCCTTGCTCTTTTAGAAAGTATTTTGGTTGTAATCCTTTGCATTTTCCATATACATTTTGGAATCAGCTTGTTCATTCCTACAAAAACATCTGTGGGGACTTTTGATTGGGATTGGATTAAATCCATGATTTAATTTTGTGGAAATCTACATATTAATAACACTGAGACTTACAGTCTATAGTCATGATATCTCTTTACATTTATTTGAGTCTTTACTTCCTTTTAGCAATATAGTTTGTAGTTTTCAGTGTATGGGTTCTGCACATATTTACATATTTTGTTCAATTATCCCTTAGTATTTCATGTATTTTAATGTTACAATAAATGGTATTTTTAAAAAATTTCAATTGTTTGTTGCTGACATACAACTATTTTTTGTATATTGGCCTTCTTTTTACTTTATTTCTTTTTTCTTTTTCTTTTGTATATTGGCCTTCTATTTTGAGATCTTATTAAACCAACTTTCATTTCTGTTAGTTTTTTGCAGATTCAACAGGATTTTCTATATAGATGACCATGTTGTCTGCAAATAAAGTCAATTTTACTTCTTCATTTTCATTGTGTATGAATTTTAGGTTTTTTTTCTTGCTTTATGCTTCTAGTTAGAATCTCTAGCACAATATTAAATAAAGGTGGAGGGAGTGGACTTCTTTGTCTTAGGGGAAAGGTTTCAGTCTTTCACCATTAAGTATGATGTTAGCTATATGCTTTTAATAGATGCCCTTTATCAGATTGAGGGATCTCTCTTCTATGAGGAGAGTACCTAATCAAGAAGTACATAACAGTTTCAAACAAGCTACAGTTTGAACACCATATTCTTTTATTCCTGATCCAATATTGCAGGGTGAAACCTCTTGATTAACTTGATTCTATGGAGATATGATATACCTGTAGAGGGTGTGTCTTCTTAATCAGGTTGTTTCCTTGTAGATGTGACCTTTTGATTAGACAGATATGTAACCCCACTCATTCAAGGTGGGTCTGAATTAGTTTATTGGAGTCTTCAAGAGAGCTTATGGAGAGAGAGAAAGAGTTCAGGGCTGATATGGACATTTAGAGATGCTTGAATAGCCGACACCAAGACCAGAGAGATGGAATCAGACACAGACATTTGGAGATGGAGACAGAAGAAGCCCGGGAGCTAAGCAAGGACTCACAGAAATAGCCAGAACCTGAAGAGAAGAGATCTCCAGCCCCACAAAATACTAAGATAAGAGATGAAACCCAGGATTCTGCCCCAGAGCAGCTAAATGATGGCCCACAGACACGTAGAGAGGAAAACGCTGGAATCAGAGACTGGAAGCAATAGAACCAGAAACAAGGACCAGCAGATGCCAGTGACATGCCTTCCTATGTGGTAGACATAAGCCTTTCTTCTGAGTCAAAGTATCTTTCTCTGTATGCCTTAGTTTAAACATTTTTTAAGGTTTTAGAACTGTAAACTTGTAACTTAGTAAATTCTCTTTATAAAAGCCAGTCCATTTCCCATATATTGCATTCAGGCAACTATAGCAAACCAAAACAGATTTTGATGCCAGAGAAATGGGGTGCTGAGGTTTGCAAATGCCAAATATGTTGGAATGGCTTTTCACATGGATGAGAATAAGAATCTGGAAGAATTGTGAGGAGGTGAACAAGAAAGGCCTAGAATGCTTTGAAGAGACTGTTGGTGGAAATGTGGACTCGAAAGATACTTCTGGTGAGGCTTTATTCAGAAATTATGAATGTGTCATTACAAACTGGAAGAAAGGCAATCCTTGTTTGAAAGTGGCAGAGTATTAGGCAAAATTAAGGACTGGTGTTGGATGGATAGCAGAATTTGAAGGTGATAATCTGAGATACTTAGCTGAGGAAATTTCCAAGCTAAATGCAGAAAATGCAGCCTGCTTTCTCCTTGTAGCTTTAGTAAAAAGCAACAAAAAAAGGGATAAGTTGAGAACTGAACTCTTGGGTACAAAGGAACCAGAAATTAATTATCTGGAAAATTCTGGGCCTCCAGAAAGTGAGAACCCAGAAAAGGGCCCCATGTGAGGATTTAACAAAATATGGAAACTGTCAGGCATTTCAGAAAAAGCCAGGATTGGACATGGGGTTATCTAGAGAGGATTTGTGGAAAGTCCAATGTCTGATGGCTTTGATCACTGTGTGCTACATGGAAAACAAACAAATTTTTTGCAAGAGCTGTATAAATGGAACTACTGCCAGTCTGGACTAAGAGGGACAGAAAAGGGGCAGATTGAAGAAAAATTATTTCAAAGGCAGAACCATGGAAGCTAAGGTCTGAAGCCAAGAAATCTCCAGCAAGGAGAGCAGATCCATCCAAGCATGTGGAGAGGTTGAGTTCACCCTGGAAGCAGAGGGTGGACCTTCTGCTCTGTTGCTCATGAAGAGTGTTGCCCCCTCAGGCCTTAGAGAGAGTGGAGCACATTCCTTGGTGACTGGGGGTAGCCTCACTGTCACCCTACTATTCTGAGGGTGTTGAGTGCGTGCCCAGGGGATAGAAGAGAGTTCAGGTGCTGCCTTGATGCTTGTAGAAGGTGGGACCAAGAAAAAAGTGGCCTCCCCAAAGTTCCCAAAGGTTAAAATCCTCACCCCAGTGTTCGGAGAGAACAGCACCACTACATAGGCCCTTGGAAGGGGTATGTCTTCTGCTTTCCCAAGCCCTGAGAATGATAAATGACCCTTAGACTTTGAAATCTAATGGAGTTTGCCCTGCTGGTTTTTGGAACTGTTTGTGTCCAGTAACCCCTGTTTTTCTTTCAATTTCTCCCTATGGCAATGGGAATTTTTAATTTATGACTGCCCTCCTTTGTAAATTGGCAGCAGATAATTTGCTCTGACTTCGCAAGTCCACAGTCAGAGGAAACTTTCTGCCTTATGACAGACCATGTTTGTAATTGACTTTGATGAGATTCTTTATTTTTACTTTTTAGTGTATAGTATAACATATATACAAAGCAAAGAAATAAAAAAGCAATAATTTTCAAAGTACTCTTCAACAAGCAGTTACAGGACAGATCCCAGAGTTTGTAATGGGCTACCACATGATTCTCTCAGATTTTTCCTTCTAGCTGCTCCAGAATACAGGAGGCTAGAGGGCTTAAATATTTTTTATCACCTCAATTGACTTTTTTTCTTTTTTTTTGTGAACAGTGATATATATACAAAAGAGCAATAAATTCCAAATCACAGCACCACAATTAGTTGTAAAACATATTTCAGAGTTTGACATGGGTTACAATTCTACAATTTTCAGTTTTTATTCCTAGCTGCTTTAAGGTACTAGAGACTAAAAGAGATATCAACATAATGATTCAGCAATCATATTCATATGTTAAACCCTATCTTCTCTGTATAACTCAACCATCACCTCTGATCTTTCTATCCCTCTCTTTATGGGTGTTTGGGCTATGGCCATTCTAACTTTTTCATGTTGGAAGGGTCTGTCACTAATATGGGGTGGGGAGATGAAACTATCTGATGTTCTGGAGAGGCTGGGACCTCTAGGTTTCAGGACTTACCTCATCCAGGGACTCATCTGGAGGTTGTAGGCTTCTGGAAAGTTACTCTAGTGCATGGAACCCTTGAGGAATCTTATAAATTTCCCTGGGTGTTCTTTAGGATTGGCTAGAATGACCTTGGTTAGGGGTTGGCAGGTTATGATAGGTAGCAATGTTTAATTAAAGCTTGCATAAGAACAACCTCCAGAGTAGCCTCTGAACTCTATTTGAGCTCTCTCTGTCACTGATACTTTCTTAGTTATACTTCTTTTCCCCCTTTTGGTCAGGGTGGAATTGTTGATCCCAAGGTGCTAGGGCTAGATTCATCCCTGGAGTCATCTCTCACATCACCAGGAAGACTTTCACCCCTGAATGTCATGTCCCATGATGGGGGAGGGCAATGATATCACTTGCAGAGTGTGCTTAGAGAGAGTGTGGCCACATCTGAGCAAAAAAAGGGGTCCTCTGGAAGTAACTCTTAGGCATACCTATAGGTAGTCTGAACTTCTCAGCTACCTACATGAGCATCACAAGAGTAAGCCTCAAGATCAAGGGCTTGGCCTATTGATTTGGGTGTCCCTAAAGTTTGACAGTATCGGGATATCCTGATGGTAAAGCTTAATAGTTCCATATCTTTTCTCCTATCCCTCAGGAGACTTTTCCAATACTTTTTGATTATCAGCTTAATATACTCTAGGATGTATACAAGCATTACATTAAGCTATACAGGATTAAGGGACCTTTTTCTTATTCTGGGCTCTCTATGTTTCAATTGCTTACATGAGCTATATAGACATGTTCAGTTGGATTATGTGCTACAGGAAATTTTGGTTCCAGTACAAATAAACCTTTCTTCCTTTGGTCTCAAAGAATATGTGTGGTTCTAAAATATAGACATTGTCTTCCTACCTCTGTGTTCCGAATTACTTTAAACCCAACCTGATCAGCTTTGTTCTTATCTCTAAATATCAGGTTATATATATAAAACACCCTCTCAAAATCCAGAAATAATAATCATCACTCCAGACTAAATGTGTCTGCTATAAAAGCTTACAATCTAGGCCCCTGTTTTCTTATACGTATTTTCTGAAGGAAACCATACCACTGTTGTTTTTGTTTCTGTCTCATTTTACCTCACCAAATGTCCCACACATTCATTCACATCATTGCTTGCCTCAAGACTTCGTTCCTTTTTTTTGTAGCAGCACAACATTCATTTATAAGTACACATCATTGTTCGCCAATCTACTTCTCAGTCAGTGCATCCTTCAGCCACCTTTTCCATGGTCGTAAAAGTGGAATCATACAGTATCTATTCTTTTGTGTCTGGCTTACTTCACTCAGTATTATGTCCTCAGGGCTCATCCATCTTGTCATGTGCTTCAGGATGGTGTTTCGTCTTAGTGCTGCATAATATTCCATCGTATGTATATACTACATTTTGTTAATCCGCTCATCTGTTGATGGGTATTTGGTTTGTTTCCATTTTTTGCCAATCGTGAATAATGCTGCTATGGACATCTGTGTGCAAATGTCTGTTTGTGTCATTGCTTGTTTGTGTCATTGCTTTCAGCTCTTCTGGGTATATACCAAGAAGTGCTATTGCTGGGTCATAGGGCAACTTGATATTTAGTTTCCTAAGGAACCGCCAAACAGTCTTCATAGTGGCTGCACCTTATACATTCCCACCAGCCATGCATAAGTGTCCCAGTTTCTCCACATCATCTCCAACATTTATAGTTTTCTGTTTGTTTAGTAGCAGCCATTCTTATAGGTATGAGATGGTATCTCATTGTAGTCTTGATCTGCATTTCCCTTTTAGCCAATGAAAATGAACATCTCTTCATGACTTTTGAGTCATCTGCATTTGCTCTTCAGAAAAGTGCCTATTCACATCTTTAACCCATTTTATAATTGGGTTATTCATTCTTTTGTTGTTGAGTTGCATGGTTTCTTTGTGTATACAGGATATCAAACCTTTGTCTGATATGTGATTTCCAAATATTTTCTCCCATTGAGTTGGCTGCCTCTTCACTTTTTTGACAAAGTCTTTTGAGGTGTAGAAGCATTTAATTCTGAGAAGTTCCCATTTATCTATTTTTTTCTTTTGTTGCCTGTGCTTTGGGTGTAAAGTTTAGGAAGCTACCCCCTATTACTAGGTCTTGAATATGTTTCCCCACATTTTCTTCTAGAAGTTTATGATGCTAGTTCTTATTATTAAGTGTTTGATCCACTTTGAGTTAATTTCGTATAAGGTATAAGATAGGGGTCTGCATTGTTCTTTTGGCTATTGATATCCAGTTCTTCTATGCCTACTTATTGAAAAGTGGGATTTGGGGGCTTTGTCAAAAATCGGTTGACCATAGATTTGGTGATCTATTTCTGCACTCTCGAGTCAATTCCATTGGTCAGTGCTTCTGTCTTTGTGCCAGTACCATGCTGTTTTGATCACTGTGGCTTTATAAGTTTTAAAGTCAGGAAGTGTTAATCCTCCCACTTCGTTGTTCTTTTTTTTTAGGATGTTTTAACTATTCAGGGTCTCTTTCTCTTCCAGGTGAATTTTGTAACTAGCTTTTCAAGTCTTCAAAGTCAGCTGTTAGAATTTTGATTGGTTCTGTGTTGAATCTGTAGATTAATTTAGGTAGAATTGACATCTTAACTATATTTAGCCTTCCTATCCATGAGCAGAGAATGTCTTTCCACCTATTTAGATCTTTTTTGTTTCTTTTAGCAATGTTATGTATTTTTCTGTGTGCCAGTCCTTCATGTCCCTAGTAAAGTTCATTCCTAAGAACTTGATTCTTTTAGTTGCTATTTTCAACAGAATTTTTTCCTTAACTGGCTCCTCAGTTAGGTCATTGCTTGTGTATAGAAATGTTATTGATTTTTGCACATTAATTTTATATCCCACCACCTTGCTGAATTTGTTTATTAGCTCAAGTAACTTTGTGGTAGATTTCTCAGGATCTTCCAAGTATAGTATCATGTCATCTGCAATTAATGAAAGTTTTACTTCTTCCTTTTCAATTAGGATGCCTTTTATTTCTTTGTCCTGCGTGATTGCTCTAGCTAGAACTTCTAGCATGATGTTGAGTAATAGTGGTGACAGTGGGTATCTTGTCTTATTCCTGATTTTAGGGGGAAAGCTTTCAGTCTCTCTCCATTGAGATGCTGGCTATCAGTTTTTCATATATTCCCTTTATCATATTGGGGTAGCTACCTTTGATTCCTATCTTTTGGAGTGTTTTTATCATAAAAGGATGTTGAATTTTGTCAAATGCTTTTTTAGCATCAATCAAGATGATCACGTGATTTCCCCCTATCAATTTGTTAATGTGCTGTCTTACATTAGTTGATTTTCTTGTGTCAAACCATCCTTGCATTCTTGGTATAAACCCCACTTGGTCATGGTGAATAATTCTTTTAATGCATTGTTGGATTTGATTTGCTAATATTTTGTTGAGAATTTTTGCCTCTATGTTCATTAGGGAGATTGGCCTATAGTTTTCCTTTCTAATTGTATCTTTACCTGTTTTTGGTATTAAAATGATATTAGCTTCATAAAATGAGTTAGGTAAAGTTCCTTTTCCCTCATATTTTTAAAAATGTTTGAGCAGGTTGATGTCAGTTCTTTTTTGGAACATTTGATAAAATTCCCCTGTGAAGCCATCTGGCCCTGGGCTTTTCTTTGTACGAAGATTTTTGATAACTGAATCTCTTTACTTGTGATTGGATTGTTGAGCTCTTCTGTTTCTTCCTGAGTCAGTGTAGGTTGCTTGTGTGTTTTCAGGAATTTGTCCATTTCATCTAAGTTGTCTAGTTTGTTGGCATATAGTTGTTCACAGTATCCTCTTATGATTTTCTTTTATTTCTTCAGGGTCTGTGGTAATGCACCTCTTCTCATTTCTGATTTTATTTATTTGCATCCTCTCTCTTTTTTTCCTTAGTCATTCTTGCTAGTGGCCCATCAATTTTATTGATTTTTTTCAAAGAATCAACTTTTGGCCTATTGATTCTTTCTATTGTTCCTTTGTTCTCCCATTCATTTAACTCTGCTTTAATCTTTGCTATTTCTCTTCTTCTATTTGCTTTGGGGTTACTTTGCTGTTCTTTCTCAAGTTCCTCCAGGTAAACAGTTAAATGTTCAATTTTTATGCTTTTTTTTTTTTTAATGGGGGGAAGTGCATGGCCTGGGAATTGAACCAGGGTCTTCCACATGAAAAGTGAGCATTCTACCACTGAACCACCCATGCACCCTCTTTCTTGTTTTTTAATATAAGCATTTAGGCAATAAATTTCCCTCTCAACACAGCCTTTGTCACATTCCATAAGTTCTGATAAGTTGTATTCTCATTTTTCATTTGTCTCCAGGTAACTACTGATTTCTCTAGCAATTTCTTCTTTGACTCACTGGTTGTTTAAGGTTGTGTTATTTAATCTCTACATATTTGGGAATGCTCTCATTCTTTGGTGACTATTGAGATTCAGCTTTATTCCAGAGAAAGTGCTTTGAATAATTTCAATGTTTTTAAATTTGTAAAGATCTGTTTTGTGCCCTAGCATATGATCTGTGTTGGAGAACGTTCCATGAGCACTAGAGAAGAATGTATATCCTGGTGTTTTGGGGTGCAATGGCCTATATATGTTTGTTAGGTCTCATTCATTTATTAAATTGTTTAACTTCTCTATTTCCTTGTTGAACTTCTGTCTGGCTGTTTTATCTATAGAGGAGAGTGGTGTATTGAAGTCTCCTACTGTTATTGTTGAAACATCTATTGCTCCCTTCAGTTTTGTCAATGTCTGTCTAATGCACTTTGGAGCTCCTTGATTGGGAACATATACATTTATGATTGTTATATCTTCTTGGTGAATTGTCCTGTTAATTCATATATAGTGTCCTTATTTGTCTCTTATGATGTCTTTACATTTAAAGTCTATTTTGTCCAATATTAGTATAGCTACTTCTGCTTTCTTTTGGTTACAACTTGTGTGGAGCAAGTTTTTCTGTCCTTTCACTTCAATCTATTTGTATCCTTGTGTCTAAGATGAGTCTTTTGTAAGCAGCATATAACTGGGTTATATTTCTTAGTCCCTTCTGCCAATCTGTATCTTTTAATTGCTATGTTTAGTCCATTAACCTTCAAAGTCATTACTGAAAATGCATTTCTTGAATCCACCATCCTATCTTTTTAATTTTATTTTTCAAATAAAAATATATGTATTCTTTTCCCTCTTTCTTTTTTTTATCCTTTAAGTCACCCTTACTGATACTCTTCAGTTCTGTACCCTCCTCCAGACCTCCCTCTCCTATCTTTTCTTTTTTCAATTGGCAGAACTCCCTTTAGTATTTTTGTAGGTCTGTTGACAATTTCTTTCAAGATTTGCTTGCATGTGAAAATTTTAATCTCTCCCTCAGTTTTTTTTTTTTACTTTTAAGTCTTTGTTGATACATTGTTATTGCAATTGTGGTCTGTACCCATGCTTTACATTATGTCTAAATTTCAAATTTGTTATGGTATGTTCTGTATCCTAGAATATTGTCTGGGTTAAGGCATGTTCCACTTGTGCTTGAGAAGAATGTGTATTCTGCTGTTGTCGGATGGATCATTCTATAAACATCATTTGCGCCAAGGTGATTAATAATGCTTTTATCTACTCTTTCTTCAATGATTTTCTGCCTGCTAGGTTTTGTCAATTATTTTTAAAGTGCATTGAATTTTTCTGATGTAATATTGAATTTGTTTCTTTCTCTATTCAGTTCTATTAATTTTTTTTTTTTGCATGGGCAGGCACTGAAAGTTCTATTAATTTTTGCATTATATATTTTGTTACTCTGTTATTAAGGTGACATTTAAGATTTATATGTCTCCTTGGATAATTGACCCTTTTATCATTATCTGATGCTCCTGTCTGTCCTTGATAATTTTCCTTGTTCTAAATCCTGCCTTGTCTTAAATTAATACAAGTGATTCTTCTGCTTTATTTTCCCTCAGTTTTCTTTTTTTTTTTTTTTTTTTTGGTATGGGCAGGCACTGGGAAATGAACCCAGGTCTCCATCATGGCAGGTGAATGAAAACTCTGCTTGCTGAGCCATCATGGCCTGCACCTCCCTCAGTTTTGAAGGACAGTTTAGCTGGGTACAGAATTCTTGGCTGGAAGTCTTTCTCTTTCAGGATCTTAAATATATCATACCACTGCCTTCTTGCCTCCATGTGCCAGTTGAGTAGTCTGAACTCAGTCTTATGTGGTTTACCTTGTATGTAGTAGGTTGTTTTTTTGGTGCTGCTTTCAGGATTTCCTGCTTCTTTCCAACATTTGACAGACTGATTAGTTTGTGTCTTGGGGAAGTCCTATTTGGATTTATTCTGTTTGTAATTTGTTGGGCTTCTTTGACTTGTATATTTATGTCCTTTATAAGGGTTGGGAAGTTTCCCTCTATTATATCCTCAACTACTCCTGCTAGTCCTTTGCTTCTCTCTTCTCCTTCTGGGACACCAGTGATTCCTATATTTACATCATTTCCCTGAAATCCAATTCAAAATTTTCCATCCTTTTTTTTTTGCCATTTGCTATTTTGAGTGTTCAAAATCAGTTATTCTGTCCTCTATATAGCTTATTCTTTCTTCTGTCTCTTCAAATGCCATTATGTGCCTCTAGTAAGTTTTTTACTAGGTCAACAGAGTCTTTAATCTCTGTGATATCTGTTATTTTTCTATGTATTTTTAATTCCTCTTTATGCTCTTCTCCTGTCTTCTTGATCACCTTTATGTCATTAGCTATCTAACTTATTTTATTAAATAGAGTTTTATGAACATCTTTGATTAGTTGTTCCAGTGTCTGTGTCTCCTGTGGTGTTTTATTTTCATCATTAGGCTGGATTATATCTGACTGCATTGTGATATGCTTAATGATCTTCTGTTGTTTTCATCACATATAAATATCTTGATTGATTTACTTTGGGAGTTGATCTCCTTCAGTAGTCTAAAGCCTTGTGTTTGCAGGGTGGGTGTGTAGCTGGATGCAGGCTATTGGGTGGGGCACAACAGTGCAGTGATGCACTGCATTGTAGGTATAGGTGTAGGTTGGGAATGTTATGCTTGTGCTTGTGAATGTGGGTGCCCAGTGGCCATGGAGGATGTAGCTGTGCCGGTGCTCTGGTCTAGGGGGCATAACTCTGGTGTGTACTGGTCTAGGGCATGGGGCTCTTGTGTGCATGCACAGAGCTATGGCAGTGGGTAAGTGTTATGCCTTCCTGGGTTGGAAGCAAATGTGACCTGTCTGTGCAGGTCAGTGATTTTTCAGAGCTGGGAAGCATGACTGAGGGCCATGTGCATGTGCAGGTCTAGGAGTGATCCAAACTGATGGTCTCAGAGCTGAAGGACATGATTGGGGTTTTGCACATGTGTGGGTCTAGGAGTGCCATAAACTGATGTTCCCTGAGTTGAGGGGCATGATTGGGGGCCTAGTGCATGCACGGGTCTAGGAGTGCCATAAACTGATGCGCAGAGCTCAGGTGGGGGGAGGGTGATGCTGTGTCACACTATGGATGGGTGGCAGGTGTAGTCTGGATATGAAGGTTAGTATCCACAGCCTTTATATGCTGGTGACAGTCTGCAGGGAACAGGGAGGGGGAGATAGTGCTTGGGAAGGGTACAGAAAAGGTGGGTTGGGCTGCATTTGAGGTGGGTGTGGGGTGGCTATGTGCACTGGGGGCTTGTGGGGTGGGGGCACTTGGAGCATGGGGAATGGGGGCAGGTGATGGGGTTCAGATGTGTGTGAGGTGAGTGCAAGGTGAGTCATGGGTCTGTACTGGTGATGGTAGTGCATTCAAGGAATGTGGCTTGGCTTACTTCCTAGTCCCTGTCTCCCTGTCCATATACTCATATGGGCACCACACTTCCATGTTAGACTCCAGTTTTCTGCTTCTCAGCTTCTCAGCCCCTGCAACCAGGGCCTCCCTATGTGGTGCAGAAGGCTCTCCCAGGTCAGTTGCACTCTTGAATCGCCATCTTAATTGCCCTCCCATCCCTTCCCTAATTTTTCCTTGGAGAAAGGCTAAACGTGATCTACCCTATTTGGCCATATTCCTGGCATTCCCCCTTTGATGAAATTTTGTACTGTATTGCATTCGTATTGTTACTGAAATGGTTTAAGGCATTTGTTGATATTGTGATGGTACTAATGTATTTTGTATATGGAAAGAACATGTCTTTTGGTGGTCCAGGGTAGAGTGTGCTGGTTTGAAATTGTTATGTACCCCCAGGAAAGCCATGTTCTTATAATCCTAATCCAATCTTGTGGGGGCAGCCATGTTCTTTTTTTTTCTCAATGATTTTTTTATTGAGATATAATCTAAAGTCTACAATCAGTGGTTTACAGTATCACCATAAAACTATGCATTCATCATTATAGTCAAATTATTTTGAATATTTCATTTCTCCAAAAGCAATAAAAATAATAATAAAAGTAAAAGTAAAAAAGAACACCCCAAACATTGCATAACCCCCAAACCTCCTATTGTTTATTTATTTAGTTTTTTTCTTACTCATTTGCCCATATATTGTACAAAGGGTAGTTCAGTCACAAAGTTTTACACTCCCACACCTTAAAAGCTCTATGTTTGTTCAGTTATCTTTAAGAATCAAGTCTACTGGATTACAGTTCAACAGTTTCATTTATTTCCCTCTAAGCTACTCCAATACACCAAAAAAATTGAAAAGGAATATCTATATTTCAAAAAATTGAAAAGGAAAACATAAGAATAATTTCCAGAAAGATCTCTTGATTCTATTTGAAGTCTCTCAGGCACTGAAATTTTATTTTGTTCCATTTCTCTTCCTCCTTTTGGACAAGGAGGCTTTCTCATTCTCATGAGAAAGGCTCATCCCCAGAAATCATGTCTCATGTTGCCTGGGAGATTTACACCCTTGGGAGTCATGTCCCATGTAGCAGGGTGGGGGGCAGGGAGAGTGCAGTGAGAGAGAGAGGCCACAGCTGAGCAACAAAAGAGGTTCTCTTGGGGTGAACCTTAAGTATGATCGTAAGTAGACTTAGCTTCTCCTTTGTAGGAACAAATTTCATAAGGCTGAGGGCCTGTCCCATCAAATTGGCAGTTTTCAATGTTTGCAAGAATATCAGATCTTCCCAAGGTGGGGAAGTTCAGTGTTTCCACATTTTTCCTAGTCCCTCAAGGGGACTTTGCAAAATACTTTTCTATCTTCTGCCCAGCTTATTCTGGGTTGTATTAGAATATCACACCAAACTGTACAAACTAACAAGATCTCCCTCCCTATTCAGGATTCTGTGTAATTATGGTGTTTGAATAAGCTGACTATATAAGTTAAATTAGACAGTGTGCTACCAAAAATATAATTTTTTCATGAAATCAACATCTCTTCCTTTGGTCTCACATGAAAGTTGAAGTTTTAAAATATAGTCAACATCATCTTTTATCCTTTAGTCTGATTTATCTTATTTATACCCAGATTAGCTTTATTTATATCTCTAATTGAAATCTGATCAGTTTTTCAGTATTTTTAACAACTGCTGTATGGGGAAACAAAACTCTATCTCTGTGTCTCAGGTATCACACAAATACCCAAATTTCCATGGAATAAACAGGTTATACATAAGGAGCTCAGCATCTCAGAATTTAGCAGTAACAGTTACAGCACTAGAATATATGTGATTGCTGTAAGAGCTTACAGTCTAGGAACCCTTACAATAGGCCTTCACCAGTAACATATGTTCCCAAGTTCAATTCTCAGAGTTTGCACATCATAGTCCATATTAGTGAGTGTGCCAGTTTGAAAGGATTATGTACTCTAGAAAAGCCATGTTTTAATCTTGATACATTTTGTGGAGGCAGTTGTTTCTTTTAATCCCTATTCAGTACTGCAGGTTGGAGGCTTGATTAGATTGTCTCCACAGAGATGTCACTCACCCAATTGTGGGTATTAACCTTTGATTAGAGGGAGGCGTGACTCCACCCATTCCAGGAAGGTCTTGATTAGTTTGCTGGAATTCTTTAAAAGAAGAAGCAATTTGGAAAGAGTCACAAGGACCAAGAGAGCCCACACAGCCAGAGACTTTTGAAGATGAATAAGGAAATGCCCCTGGGGGAGCTTCATAAAGCAAGAAGATTGAAGAGAAAACTAGCAGATATTGCCATGTTTGCCATGTGTCTTTCCAGTTGAGAGAGAAACCCTGAGCTTCATCAGCCTTTCTTAAGTGAAGGTAACCACTTGTTGGTGCCTTAATTTAGACATTTCTATAGATTTGCTTTAATTGGGACATTTTCATGGCCTTAGAACTGTAAACTTGCAACTTAATAATTCCCCCTTCTAAAAGCTGTTCTGTTTCTGGTATATCACATTCCAGCAGCTAGCAAACCAGAGCAGTGAGATATTATAATTATTTGCCTTTTTGTTTCTGACTTTTTTTACTCAACTTACTGTTCTCAAGTTTCATTCACCAAGTTGCATGCCTCACAACTTCATTCCTTGTTGCTGGTGCTCAGTAGTATTTATATTTACATTGGATTTATATGCCGCAGTTCCCCCTTCCAGTCTTCAGTTAATGTACCCCTAGGTCACCTCCATCTATTGCAAATCATAAACACCAGTGTGAAAATGTCTGCTCATGTCCCTGATCTCAGCTCCTCCAAGTATACACCTAATTATGAGGTTGCAGGATCATATGGCCATCCCAACCCTAGCCTCCTGTGAGGCCACAGCCAAGTTCTTTTAATCCTGATCCAATATTGTAGGGTGGGAACTCTTGATTAGGTTGTTTCCATGAAAATGTGACACACCCAATTAGTGTGAACTCAATTAGTTGTTTTCCACAGGGATGTGACATACCCAATTGTGGGTTTGCCCTTTTGATGGATAGAGATGTGACCCTGCCCATTCATGGTGGGTCTTAATTATTTAGTCTAGTCCTTTAAAAGGGGAAACACTTTGGAGAAACCCCTGTAGCAGTTCTTTGGAGATATTTGGAGAGCTGACACAGATACAGATGTTTATTTGAGATGCAGAGGAAAATGCTAGAAGGACTCACAGGATCTGTGAGAAGTATTTGAAACCAGAAGCAGGGAGAGGAGTCCCAGAGACATTGTCATGTGCCTTCCCATGAGATGCTAAGCAAGGCAGAATCCAGAGTTTTGCCCCAGAGCAGCTAAGTGAGGACCCACAGATACTTAGTGAGGAAGCCACTAGAATCAGAAGCACAAAGCAATGAACCAGGTAAAAGGACCTCAGATGCCAGCCATGTGCCTTCCCAGCTGAGAGAGAAATCCCAGATGCCATTAGGTCTTTCTTTGGAGTCAAGGTATGTTTCTCTAAATGCCTTATTCTGGATATTTTTAAGGACTTAGAACTTTAAACTTATAACTTAATAAATCTCCTTTATAAAAGCCATTCCATTTCTGGTATATTGCATTCTGGCAGTATTAGCAAACTAAAACATCTTCTGTTTTAAATTTGTTGAAAGTTTATCGATCATGAATGGGTGTTGAATTTTGTCAAATGCTTTATTGTACAACTATTTCAATAATCATATGGATTTTCTTTTAGTTTCTTAATATGTTGAATTTCATGGACTGATATTTTTCTGCAACTTAAATTTTTAATTTAATATTTCTATAACATCATTCCATGTTAATACCTATTGACTTATTTCATTGTCTTTAATAGCTGCAAGATATTCTGTTATTATATTATAATTTCATAATTTAATCACTCTGGATTGAGATTCAAATTATTCCTTATTGTGACAAACTGGCATTATTATCAACAATGGATGGATAGGTTCTCTTTTTAATTGAATGTTCTAGTTTGCTAGCGCTGGAATGCAATATACCAGAAACAGAACACCTTTTAAAAAGGGGAATTTAATAAAGTTGATAGCTTACAGTTCTAAAGCTGAGAAAATGTCCCAATTAAAACAAGTGTATAGAAACGTCCAATCTAAGGCATCAAGGGAAAGATACCTTGGTTCAAGAAGGCTGATGACATTCAAGGTTTTTCTCTCAGCTGGAAGGGCACATGATGAAGTCTGCTAGCTTTCTCTTCTGGCTTCTTGTTTCATGAAGCTCCCTGAGAGGTGTTTTCCTTCATCTCCAAAAGTTGCTGGCTGGGAGACTGTCTGCTTTGTGGATCAGTGGCATTCTGAAGCTTTCTCCAAAATACTTCTTTTATAGGAGTCCAGTAAACTAATCAAGGCCCACCTGGAATGGATGGAGACTCATCTCCACCTAATCAAGTTTAATACCCACACTTGATCAAGTCACATCTCCATGGAGATAATCTAATCAAAGTTTCCAACACACAGTGCTAAATAGGGATTAGAAGAAATGGCTGTCTTTATAAAATGAGATTAGGGTTAAAACATGACTTTTCTAAGGTACATAAATCCTTTCAAACCAGCACAAATGGTTTAACTTTTTAATAACTATCCTTCTTCACAATCTCTACTTTATTTTGCTTAACTCATCAAATCCTCACAAAGTTTAAGAAAACCATAGAATTTAAAGACTATTTAGAGGCTGTTCAGAAATAATTTACAAATGCAAAATCTTGAAATATTGTTCATGATTAATTTCTACAAGCAAGAAAATAAATTTTGTCTCTCTTTTTAAAAAACAGTTTTATTCACATGCCATATAATCCATCCTAACTGTGCAATCAATGGCTTCTGATAAAATCACACAGATATGCAGTCACCACCACAACCCATATGAGAACATTCCCATTTCTTCCAAAAAGAAAAGAAAACAAGAGTAAATCTCATATCCCTCCCTTATCTCCCCCTAACATTGACATTTAACTTTGGTGTAGTATCTCTATTACAATTAATGAAAGAATATTACAGTATTTAACTGTTAACTACAGACCTTAGTTTGCATTAATTGTATTTTTTCACATATACCACCCCATTATTAACACCTTGTCATAGTGACATACATTTGTTCTAGTTCATGTGAAAACTTAGTACAATTACCCATCGTCATCATCCACTCTAGGTTTTGCTAATTTATACAGCCCCAGTTTTTATCCTCTAACTTACCTTTTGAACTTACATGACCCTAATCTTCCTCTTTTAGCCATATTCACACTCAGGTTTGTTAGTTACACTTACAGTATTGTGTTACCAGCACACAATAGTGTGCTATCCATTTCTGAACCTTTAGAATCAACCTCATTAAACTTTCTGTCCTCCTTAAGCATCAATTGCCCAATCTCTGCCCTCTTTATATTTCTCAATAACCTATGCGCTCAAATTTAACTCTCAGTGTTTACCAATTATAGTTAGTTCATACAAGTGAGAGCATACAATATTTGTTCTTTTGTTTCTGGCTTACTTAGCTCAACATAATGTCTTCAAGGTTCATTCACATCATTGTATGCATCCATGGACTAATTTTTAAATGTTGAGCTATCATGAATTCCTGGGATAAATGCTACTTGATTGTTCTTTTTATATATTGCCAGAGTTGATTTGTGAATATATTGTTAAGAATTTTTTTCACCTATGCTTATAAGGGATAATATGTGCATCTATTTTCTTGTAAAATGTTTGTCTGGTTTTGCTATCAAGATTATGACAGCCTGGTAAAATTGGTTGAGACTGTTTCTTTATCTCCTACCTTCTGTAAGAGTTTTTATACAGTTGGTATTATTTCTTGTTTAAATATTTCATAGCCTTTGCCAAATCAGAGACCTAACCTGAATGCTGGAAAACTAGAAAAAGAAGAGAAAACTAATTACAAAGCAAGCAAAAGGAAAAAAAAATTAGAGCAGAGATAAATGAAATAGGAAACAAGAAAACAATAGAATCGATAACTCAAAAATTGGCTCTTTCAAAAGATCATTAAAATTGATGAAACATTAGACTGACAAAGAAAAATGAGAGAATACAAATAACAAAAATCAGAAATGAAAAGGGGTACATAACTACTAATCCTGCTGAAATAAAAAGGACTGTAAGAGGATACTATGAATAACTGTACATCAATAAATTAGATAACCTAGATGAAATGGACAAATTCTTAGAAAAACACGAAGTATCTACACTGACTCAAGAAGAAATAGAAGCTCTCAACAAACCACTTACTAGTAAAGAGATTGAATCAGTAACCAAAACTATCCTGACAAGAAAAGTCCCAGGGCTGGATGGCTTCACAGGGGAATTATACCAAATATTTCAAGAAGACCTCATTCCAAGTCTGCTCAAACTCTTTAAAAAAATTGAAGAAAAATTCCCTAAGCCATTCTACAAGATCAACATCTCTCTCATACCAAAGCCATATAAAGATACCACAAGAAAAGAAAAATATAGACCATTATAACTTATGAATATAGATGCAAAAGCCCTCAACGAAAATACTAGCAAACTGGATATTAAAAGTATTATACACCATAATCAAGTGAGATTTATCCTCAGTAGGCAAGGTTGGTTCAACATAAGAAAATCAATTAATGTAATATACCGCATTAACAAAATGAAGGAAAAAAGCATGATCATCTCAACTGATGGAAAAAGGGCATTTGATGAAATACAGCGCCCTTTCTTGATAAAAACACTTCAAATACTAGAAATAGAAAGAAACTTCAACACAATGAAGAGCATTTATGAAAAGCCTATAGCTAACATCCTCCTTAATGGTGAAAGACTGAAAGTTTTCACTCTAAGATCAGCAACAAGACAAGGATGCCCACTGTCAGTGCTGTATATTCAGCATTGTACTGGATATTATTGCTAGAGCAATTAAGTAAGAAACAGAATCCAAATTGGAAAGAAAGAAGTAAAACTTTCCCTACTTGTAGATGATGTGATCCTATATTCAGAAAATCCTGAAAAATCTACAATGAAGCTCATAGAGGTAATAAATTTAGCAGTGTTGGGTTATAAGATCAATGCCTCCGAATCAGTAGTATTTCTTTATACAAGCCATGAACAACCAGAAGTAGAAATCAAGAAAAGAATTCCATTCCCAACAGGTAGTAAAAAATAAGTATCTAGCAATAAATCTAACCAAGGATGTAAAAAACTTGTACACAGAATACTGCAAAACATTGGTAAAAAAAATCAAAGAAGAGCCCCCAGTCTTGGGGTTCATTCATATGAAAGTTAACCCCACAAAGGATAGGTTAAGCCTACTTAAAATTTAGGCCTAAGAGTCATCCCCAAGAGAGCCTCTTTTGTTGCTCAGATGTGGCCTCTCTCTCCAGCCAACACAACAAGCAATCTCGCCACCCTCCCCTGTCCACGTGGGACATGACTCCCAGGGGTGTGGACCTTCCTGGCAATGTGGGGCAGAAATCCTAGAATGAGCTAGGACTTGGCATCAAGGGATTGAGAAAAACCCTAGAATGAGCTGAGATTTAGCATCAAGGGATTGAGAAAACCTTCTCAACCAAAAGGGGAAGAGTGAAATGAGACAAAGTGTCAAGGGCTGAGAGAGTCCACACAGAGTCGAGAGGTCATCCTGGAGGTTATTTTATGCATTAGGTAGATATCACCTTGTTATTCAAGATGTAATAGAGAGAGGCTGGAGGGAACTGCCTGAAAATGTAGAGCTGTGTTCCAGTAGTCATGTTTCTTGAGGATGATTGAATAATGATACAGCTTTCACAATGTGACTGTGTGATTGTGAAAAGCTTGTGCTGATACTCCTTTTATCTACTTTGTCAACAAATGAGTAGAACATATGGAATAAAAATAAATAATAGGGGGAACAAATGCTAAAATAAATTAAGTTTGAAACACTAGTGATCAATGAAAGCGAGGGGTAAGGGGTATGGTAGGTATAATCTTTTTTTTTCTTTTCTGTTTTTGTTTTATTTCTTTTTCTATTGTCTTTTTATTTCTTTTTCTGAATTGATAAAAATGTTCTGAGAAATGATGAATATGCAACTAAGTGATTATATTGTGAATTACTGATTATATATGTTGATATTTTATTTGGTTTGTTAAATTTTTTAAATTAATAAATAAAAAAAAAATCAAAGAAGACCTAAATAAATGAAAGGACATTTCATGTTCATGGATCAGAAAACTAAATAGAGTTAAGATGTCAATACTACACAAAATAATTTATAGATTCAGTGCAATCCCAAACAGAATTCCAAGAAAAAATAGATAAATGAGATCTCATCAAAATTAAAAACTTTTGTTCCTCAAAGGACCTTATCATGAAAGTAAAATGATAGCCTACACAATGGGAGAAAATATTTGGATACCACAAAGGTGATAAAAGTTTAATATCCAGAATATATGAAGAATTCTTTCAACTTAACAATAGACAAGCAATCCAATTATGAAAAGAGCAAAAGACTTGAATAGACATCAATTCAAATTAGATATCCAAATGGCAAGAAAGCATGAAAAGATGCTCAACATCATTAGCCATCAGGGAAATACAAATCAAATTCATAATGAGATACCATATCACACCCATTAAAATGGTTTCTATTAAAAACATAGAAAATTACAAGTATTGGAGAGGATGCAGCAAATAAGAACACTCATCCATTGCTGGTGGCAGTGTGAAATGATACAGACCCTGTGGAAGACAGTTTTATGGTTCCTCAGATGGTTAAGTATAGAACTACTATATGACCCACTACTAGGTATATATCCCAAATAATTGAGAGCAGGGACTTGAACAGATGTTTGCACAATGATGTTCACAGCAGCATTATTTACAATCGCCAAAAGATGGAAGCAACCTAAGTGTCCATCAACTGATGAATGGATAATGAAAATGTGGTATACACATATGATGGAATATTCTTCAGCATAAAAAAGAATGAAGTCCTGATGCGTGAGACAGCATGGATGATCCTGAAGAATTAGGTTAAGTGAAATAAGCCAGGCATAAAAAGATAAATATTGTGTGATGTTGCAGACTTGGAATAATTAGGATAAGAAACTCAGAGAGTCAGAATCTAGAATAAAGGTTATGAAGGACTGGGTGGGGTTCAGGCTAGGAAGTTAAGTTTTAAAATATACAGAATTCCTACTCAGGATGATTGAAATGTTTTAGTAATGGATGGTAGGGATGGCAGCACAGCATTGTGAATGTAATTAACAGCACTGAAATATATATCTGATATGATTAAAGGGGGGAAATGTCAGATTGTGTATATGGGAACAAAATAAAAAATTTAAAAAAATCCATGGAAGTACACTACACAAACAGTGAACTCTAAGTTAAACCATGAACTCTAGTTAATAGTACAATTATAAAAATGTGCTATAGTCTCTTGTAACAAATATTCCACACCAACGGAATGTGTTAATAATAGGGGGTTATATGGGAATCCTGCATTTTATGTGTGATGTTTTTTAAACCCACTACTTCCCGAATACAGAAAACAAACAGACAAACATTAAGTTCAGGGATAGATAGTGAAGCAAGAGACAGGTCTATAAGCAGGTTGGTTTTTCTTAAATAAGCATGCCCTTCTTTTAGTGTCTGTATTCGATTATTTGAGCAATATGCATAATGTCCCATGTACATCACTATCATTGCATTTCCAGATTATCTAATAGTAATCTGTTTATCGATCTTTTACCTACACTAGACTGAACTCCTTGTGGAGAAGAATCGCGGCTTATCTCTAACACCTAGCAGTGCCGACTCATGAAAGGTTCTTCCCATTCTTCCCAAGCACCTGTCATTCCAAAAGTCCTTTGAATTGGAAATTCCTACATAGCATTCCTTTGTCGTGTAAGTAGGAAGTGCCTCAGAATCATACCTGACAGGCATTTAGTGACTTTTGATACTGTGTTAGTTAGATTCAGTTGTCAACTTGGCCAGGTAAGCATACCTAGTCTTGTTGCTGCGGACATAAGCCAATGGGGCGTGAACCTCATCTGTTGCCAATTACATCTGCAGTCAGCTAGGAGGCGTGTCTGCTGCAATGAGTGATGTCTGACTTAATTGGCTGGTGCTTAAATGGGAGATTGCAACGTAGCACTGTTAGCAGCTTGGCATTCCTCATCTCAGCACTTGCAGCTCAGCCCGGGCCCTTGGAGATGGAGAAAGAAGTCACCCCAGGGAAAGTTGTTGGAACCCAGGGTCCTGGAGAGAAGACCAGCAGAGACCATCCTGTGCCTTCCACGTAAGAAAGAACCTCAGTGGAAAGTTAGCTGCCTTTCCTCTGAAGAACCAACAAAATAAATCCCCTTTTATTAAAAGCCAATCCGTCTCTGGTGTGTTGCATTCCGGCAGCTAGCAAACTAGAACAGATACTAATGGTGACATCTAGTTTCCATGGTAACATGCACTTATTCTTATAATTTTTCTTGGACTAGAAAATCGTCATCTCACCTGACGACCTTGTGTTTATATTTCAAATCTTAATTCACGCATCACTTCTCTGGAAATCACTTTGGATTCTCTCCCACTTCTGGTTTAGCGAACCCATATGTTCCGGGACACTTCCGGTTTCTTTTATCATTGAATCTAAGCTGCCATACTGTAAACTGAATCTCTAGGAAGGCAGTGAGTTCGTTGTTAAAGATATATAGATGGTAAACCCATTCCAGCCCACTTGTCCTTTTTTTTTTCCCCTGCATATCCCTACTCTGACTGACACCAAATCAACTAAATCAAACTCTCTAAATTTCTAAATCACTTCAGTTTCTGTTTAGGCAATGCTGAAAACGGTAGAAGGGGATTCAAGCTCTTTCTGCAATGTGTCCCTCTAGGGTAGATATGTAGCTGGTGTGCACCAGTATAGCTATACTGGGTACTAAATACCAAAATACTTCCCTACTGATTGGTCACTCTCCCTTCTGCCACTTACATACCCCGTTTTCTTCTCTGGGGACGATCACAGTTAACAGCTTTTATGTGTCCTTCCAAAGCCATTCTATAGAGATAGGAATTCTTTTTCTCTTCCACAAATGATAGCATATTACACGCTGCCTTGCACCTTGCTATTTTCACTTAACAATGTATTCTAGAGATCCTTCTATATTAATTCATCAGGAGCTGTCTCATTTAATAGCTAGAGATTGCCCCATTATATGGATGAACTGTGCATCAGTTAATTTTTGCTGTGCAACAATCACAAAACATATAAGCACATAACTATAAACATTTATTTCTCTTTCACATATTTATAGGTTGGCTTGCATGGCTCTGATTCAGACTGCAGGTATTTAGGTTAGTTACTCTTCCACTTAAAATCCGTAAGTAGCTCCCCTTGTCTTTAGGGTACATCAGCTTGAGATAACATGTTTTTCCTTAAAGGGTCTTTAGACACTCTTCTTCCTTTTTCCTAGCCACCCAATTTGTATCTTTTTAAAAACTTTTTTAAAATTGTATAATATAACATATATACAAGGCAAACGAAGGAAAAAGCAATAATTTTCAAAGCACTTTCAACAAGTAGTTACAAGAACAGATCCCAGAGTTTGTCACGGGCTACCATTCCATCTTCTCAGATTTTTCCCTCTAGCTGTTCCAGAACACTGGAGGCTACAAGGAAAATATATATTTTTATCATCACAATTGACTTTTTTCTCTTTTGTGAAAAATAATATATACATATGAAAAAAGCAATAAATTTCAAAGGACATTGCAACAATTAGTTATAGAACAGATTTCAGAGTTTGGTATGGGTTACAATTCCACAATTTTAGCTTTTTACCTCTAGCTGCTATAAGATACTGGAGACTAAAAGAAATAATACAATGATTCAGCAATCATACTCATTTGTTAAACCCTACCTGCTCTGTATAATTCCACCATCATCTTTGATCTTTCTCCCCCTCAATTTGCATTTTACACTCCTGCTTTCTTCAAGTCTCAGAATCTTGTTGGTTAGCCTGGAATTAATTACTCCTTTCTCACCTGATGACCTTATGTTTATATTTCAAATCTTAATTCACGCATCACTTCTCTGGAAATCACTTTGGATTCTCTCCCACCTCTGGTTTAGCGGACCCATATGTTCCAGGACACTTGGTTTCTTTTATCATTGAACTTAAGCTGCCATACTGTAAACTGAATCTCTAGGTAGGCAGTGAGCACTTCGGGGCCAGAAGCTGTGTCTTTTATCTCTGACTCTCTAGTCCTAGAAAAACTTCGGGTTAATTTAATAGGATCTCAATTAATACTCTCTGAGTAAATGAGTGAAGTAGTCCATTAATGCGTGGGACTTCTTAAGCTCAAGTTCCACCTCTACTGGAGTTGTTTTAATACACAGGAGAAATGTAATGTAGGAAGTAGTTGGAACATGCAGCATTGCTAATGGGTGCAAATCTATGAGGAAGTATCTGCCTCAGTTCTTGGCAGATTTCCTTGCCTCACTTTCATCTGTTCTTTTACACAACAGATGTCTGAATACTCGAGCCTCAAGATGATTAATAACTCAAGGATTGGGTGGGGAAGGTACTTTTTTTTTTTTTTTTTTTTTACCATTAGTTTGGACTAAAATCTTTCTATCCCCAGGTGTGACATCAATTTTATTTTCTAATTTTGAGGTGTGTCTATATAAACTTAACTATGAATAACTGCTAAGATTTTATTATTACAGGTTACAAAATCAGTGACAGATGGGTTAAGGATCCCAGGAACCAAAAGTGAAGGAGAACCCTTAGGAAAGGGAATAAATTGGTATAGAGGAATCTAAAGACAGGAAGAAAGCAGCTTGAAGTGTTGAGGATATCCTTCTATTGATTTAGGCTGTGGTTTTAAATTTGTGACTGTGACCCTCTCAGATCTTGGAATTACAGTAAAGGACTTAAAATCCCAATGAAAACTTTTGTCTTTCCAATCAATAGATAGCAAAATACAGTTACTGGCATGTGAGGGTTACCATACTTACAGAGATTGGGAATAGATCTTGATGAACTAGTAGTTGTTCATCCTTCATCTGTAAACATTATTTTATATTTGTATAGTTACTTTATGATGTACAAAGATCTTTCATTTATACTCATTAATTACAGTCACCATAATTGCAGGGTAAGTTGGGTTGGTGTACTAATTTTCAGAAGCAGAAAAGGAAACGTAATTGTGACTTTTACATGGTCTGAGTTTAGTTTATTCTGTTGACAAAGTGAGTTCACAGATTCCATGAGTCTTAGTCCAGTGCTGCCTCTTACACCACAAAAAAGTCTCTGTGGGGGGGAAAAAAACCATGAACACACCTGGAATCAAGGATAGAGGAATATAGGACTAGATATAAAATACTTCTTAGGCACCAAAGAAAAGGAAGAACAGGGCAGGAAATAAGGCTGGTTTCTTCTGTTTAACTGTGGTATTGCAAACAGGAATTTTAGAAGTAAGGCTTGGTTATGAAATTGAACAAAGGTACTTTATAGCCTTATCTGTTGCTGACTAACCATAAATAGTTATGCTCTAATAAATCCTGCTCATTCATTAAGAAGTACTTTTCTTTGTATTCAAGAAAGACTAAAATTATGCTGTTATTGAGGATTTATTTTGAGAATAGTACAGGAGATAATTGAAAAGGTTACCTTCACAACATCATAAATTTAAGAATAAACTTCAAACTTACTGTCAAGTACCAAAGAAAGGAACTGATGTGGCATACTTTAAAAAAAAAATCCAGTGCCTTTCTAAAGCCATTAGAATATTTATTCTAGATGACAGCATAATATAGAATGCATAGTTCCTGCAGGGGAATATGTATCCATCAGACCCCAACTGTGTTAATGCAAACATTTAAATTGATCATCATCTTTTGTTTACCTCAATTAAAAGAGTATGAAGTAGCAACACATAGAGAAATGGATATTCTATAGAAGTCCTCTGTTCTAGTTTGCCAAGTTGCTCAAAGCAGATACCTTGAAATGCGTTGGCTTTTACAGTGGGAATTTATTAGATTACATGCTTACAGTTCTGAATCTGTGAGAATGTCCAAATCAAGGCATCATCAAGATGGTATCTTCTTCCTGAAGACCAGCTGCCAAGGATCCCGGACTCCTTTGTCATATGGCAAGGCACATGTTGGCATCTGCTGGTCTCTCCCTTTTCTTCTGGGTTTTGTTTCTTCCGTGACTTTCTCTCTCTTTGTCTGAATTTCATTTTCTTATAAAGGACTCCAGTGAGAGGATTAAGTCTCACCATGAATGGGGTGGATCACATCTTAAGATCTTACTCACCAAAAAACCCTACTTACAGTGGGTCTGCACCCACAGGAATGGATTAACTTTAAGAACATACTTTTCTGGGTACACAGGGCTTCAAACCATCATATCTGCTCTACCAAGTAGCTAAACAGAGAAATAACTACTATTTGTTGATTGCTGATTATGGGCTAATTATCCTCCTAAGCACCATATCTATTTACTATGTATCTATAATAATTCTTAGAAAATCTTATTAAGTATTTATGATTAACCCAATTTTTCAAAGAACTCTAAAGCTTCAAAATTAGGTAAAAGATTTATCTAAAGCCACACAGACAAAAAGTGGTGGGTAGAATAAGGATTTGAACTCAAGCTGTCTGAACTCAAAGCGCATATTCTTAACCTTATGCAAGGTACTCCTAGAGTGTACAATGTATGTACAATGTTTCCTGGAAATCTCTGAAATTGAAATTTAGGTCCACCTGTTATGACCACATTGTTGATTTTTATCTGTCAATTCAGTGAACTTGGCTCAAGCTGAGAAAGTTTGGGTGCATTATCTCTAGCAGTCACTAGATGGAGCCAGTGTACTAAAAAGCCATCAGAGACTTTCAGAGACCAGAACAGGGTTCATTCCAGGAAGTCAGGGGGAGGTCAGCAAAGACTGGTTTTGATTGGAGAAATGCTAAAAACCTAACTCCCTCTGGCAGCTGGCTTCTTTTCTTTTTTGGATAATGTAGATAAAGAGGAAGATAGATAAAGAGAGCCCTCTGGAGGTGTAGAGAATTGCTAGAGCCAAGAGCTATGTGGGATGAATGTATAATTAACAGTTCTGTTTTTTCCCAGGAGTGGTTTTAAAAATCTGATGTGTGGCTGGATTGGTGGGTTGGTGGAAGCTGAACACAGTCACCAGGTGCAGTCTACCTTCCCTTAGAGTCTCTAGCCTTTTACATGATATAATATTAAGCATACCTAGTTGGCTCCATGTCTAGTGTCTCAAATGGAATGTCTAAAATGATGACGATGATGATTATTATGTTAGCATACAGAGGACTCCCATAAGCAACCACACCTTGAATGGGTGGAGACACATCTTCATGGAAACAAGAAAAAAAATCCCATCTAGCAATATTGAATGAGGATTAAAGAACATGGTTTTTCTGGGGTACACAACAGTTCAAACTGGCACAATCCTCTATCTTTCCTTCTGGTGTTATCTATGCCCCCAGCCCTCCTTTCTGAACCACACTCACACTCAGCTTTGTTCGGTGTAATTGTATCATTGTGCTACCATGAGATAGCATTGTGCTATCCATTTTTGGATCTTTGCAATCAGTCCTGCTGAACATTCTGTACTCTTTCAGTACCAAATGCCCAATCTCTACCTTCTTTCTATCTACTGATAACCTGTATTCTCAGCCTTAATTTTCAGAGTTCACTTATTAATATTACTTCATATTAATGAGACCATACAGCACTTGTCCCTTTGTTTCTGTCTAATTTTACTCAGCATGACATCCTCAAGGTTCATCCACATTGTTACATGCTTCATGATTTTATTCTGTCTCACAGCTGTGTAATATTCCACATATGTATATGCCATAGGGAGTTTAGCTACTCATCTGTGGATGGACATTTGGGCTGTTTCCATCTCTTGACAATCATGAATAATGCCTCTAGAAACATTGGTGTGAAAATGTTTGTTCCCTGCCTTCATTTCCTCTGAATATACATAGCTAGTAATGGGATTGCTGAATCATATGGCAATTCTATGCTTAGCTTCCTGAGGAGCCGCCAAACTGTCTTCCAATTCTGCACTATTCTACATCTCCACTAACAGTGGATAAGTATGCCTCTTTCTTCACATCCTCCCCAGCATTTGTCGTTTTCTGTTTGTTTGTTTGTTTTTTTGATAATGGCCATTCTAGTGAGTATGAGATGATATGTTATTGTGGTTCTGATTTACGTTTCCCTAATAGCCAGTGAAGCTGAGCATCTTTGCATATGCTTTTTAGTAATTTGTATTTCCTCTTCTGAGAAGTGTCTGTCCATGTCTTTTGCTTATTAAAAAATATTTTGATTGAGATATCTTCACACACACATATAGTCCATACATGGTGTTCAATCACTGGCTTACAATATCATCAAATAGTTTTGTATTCATCATCATGATCATTTTTACCACATTTGCATCACTCCAGAAAAAGAACTAAAAACAAAAAAAAAATCATACATTGCATACCCTTACCCTTCCATCTCATTGGCCACTAGTATTGCAATCTACCCAATTTATTTTACCCCTTATCTTCCCCTATTATTTATTTATTTTTATCCCTATTTTTTACTCATCTGTCCATATCCTCATCAGACACAAGGTTTTCACAATCACAGAGTCACATTGTAAAAGGTTATTTTATATAATCGTCTTCAAGAATCAAGGCTACTGGAACACAGCTCAACAGTTTCAGGTACTTCTTTCTAGCCACCCCAATTCAACATAAACTAAAAAGGGATATCTATATAATGCATAAGAAAAATGTCCAGGATAACCTCTTGACTCTATTTGAAATCTCTCAGGCACTGAAACTTTATTTTGCTCATTTCTCTCTGCCCCTTTTGGTCAAGAAAGCTTTCTCAGTTCTATGACACAGTTCCTGGCTCACCCTGGGATTTCTGTCCCGCATTGTGAGGGAGATTTACACCCCTGGGAGTCATATCCATGTGTGTGTGGGGGAATTTTAACTAATTTTAATTGTGTTGTTTGTCTTTTTGTTGTTGAGTTGTAGAATCTCTTTATATATTCTGGATATTAAACCCTTATCTGATAATGTGGTTTCCAAATATTGTCTCCCATTGTGTAGGCTGCTTTTTACTTTCCCGACAAAGCTCTTTGATGTACAAAAGTATTTAATTTTGAAGAGATCCCATTTATCTATTTCTTTTTCCATTGCTCATACTTTGGGTGCAAGATTTAGTAGACTACCTCCTATCCCAAGATCTAGAAGATATTTCCCTACATTTTCTTCTAAAAGTTGTATCTTAGTTCTAATGTTTAGGTCTTTGATCCATTTTGAGTTAATTTTTGCATAGGGTGGGAGATATGGGTCCTCTTTAATTCTTTTGCATCTGGATATTCAGTTCTGCAGACACCATTTATTGAAGAGGCTGCCCTGTCCCAGTTAGGTTGGCTTGACTGCCTTATCAAAGGTCAATTGTCCATAGATGAGAGGGTCTATTTCTGAACACTCAATTCCATTCCATTGGTCAGTATATCTGTCTTTATGCCAGTACCATGCTGTTCTGACCACTGAGGCTTGTAATGAACTTTAAAATGAGGTACTGTCAGACCTTCTACTTTATTTTTTTACTCCTATTTTATTTTGGTTATTGGTTTTTCTATTTCTGTAAAGTAAGTTATTGGGATTGCATTGAAATCTATAAATCAAGTTGGGTAGAATTGACATCTTAACTATTATTTAGTCTTGTAATCCATAAATATGGTATGCCCTTCCATTTATTTGAGTCTTCCATGATTTCTTTTAGCAATTTCTTGTAGTTTTCTATGTGTAGGTCTTTTGTGTCCTTTGTTATATTTATTCCTAAATACTTGATTCTTTTGGTTGCTATTGTAAATAGGAATTTTTTCTTGTTTTCCTCCTCAGATCAGTATAGAAACACTGCCAATTTTTGAGTGTTGATCTTGAACCCTGCCATTTTGTTGAACTCATTTATTAGCTCTAGTAGTTTTGCTGTAGATTTTTCAGGATTTTTGACATATAGTATCATGTCATCTGCAAACAGTGAGAGTTTTACTTCTTCCTTTCCAATTTGGATGCCTTTTATTTCTTTTTCTTGTCTAATTGCTGTGGGTAGAATTTCTAGCACAATGCTGAATAACCTCAGTGACAGTAGGCATCCTTGCCTTGTTTCTGATCTTAGAGAGAAAGCTTTCAGTATCTCCCCATTAAGTGTGATGTTAGCTGTGGGTTTTCATATGATCCCTTTCTCATGTTGAGGAAGTTCCCTTCCATTCTTATCCTTCAAGTGTTTTCTTCAAAAGGGATGTTGAATTTTGTAAAATGCCTTTTCTCCATCAATTGAAATGATCAAGTTTTTTTTTTTCTGCTTTGATTTATTGATGTGGTATATTATATTAATTGATTTTCTTTTGTTGAACCAGTCTTGCATACCTGGAACAAATCCCACTTGGACATGATATATAATTCTTTTAATGTGCTGCTGGATTCAGTTTGTGAGTATTTTGTTGATAATTTTTGCATCTATAGTCATTAAAGAGATTGGTCTGTAATTTTCTTTTCTTGTAGTATCTTTGTCTGGTATTGGTATTGGAGTAATATTGGCTTCATAGAATGAATTTGATAGTTTTCTCTACTCTTCAATTTTTTTTGAAGAGTTTGAGCAGGATTGGTACTAATTTTTTTTATTGAATGCTTGGTAAAATTCACATGCGAAGCCATCTGTTCTTGGATTTTTGTGTTTTGGGAGCTTCTTGATGACTGATGCAATTTCTTTACTGTTGATTGGTTTGTTGAGGTTGTTTATTTCTTTTCAAATCAATATTGGTTGTTGATGCTTTTCTAGGAAGTTGTCTATTTCATCTGTGTTGCCTAGTTTAGTAGCATATAGTTGTTCATAGTCTCCTCTCTATCTCTTTTATTTCTGTGGGGTCAGTAGTTATGTTCACTCTCACATTTCTGATTTTATTTATTTGCATTCTCTCTCCTTGTATTTGTCAGCCTAGCTAAGGGTCCCCATTGGTTTTATTGATTTTCTCAAAGAACCAACTTCTGCTTTTGTTGATTTTTCTATTGTTTTCATATGCTCAATTTCATTTATTTCTCCTCTAATCTTTGTTATTTCTTTCCTTCTGTTTGCTTTGGCGTTAGTTTGTTGCTCTTTCTCTAGTTTTTCCAGGTGAATAGTTAATTCCTTGATTTTGCTCTTTCTTCAATTTTCCTTCTCAGCACTGCCTGTGCTTCATGTCATAAGTTTTGGTACGTTATGTTTTCATTTTCATTTGCCTCAAGATATTTACAGATTTCTTGTAATTTCTTCCTTGACCCACAAGTTGTTTAAGAGTATATTGTTTAGCCTCCATACGCTTGTGAATTTTCTGGCCCTGTGCCTGTTATTGGTTTCCAATTCTATTCTATTATGATCTGAGGAAGTGTTTTGTATAATTCCAATCTTCTTAAATTTATTGAGGTTTGCTTTGTGACTCAACATATGGCCTATTTTTATTTTTTTAATTATTTTTACATATGGCCTATTTTTGTGAATGATGTATTTGAGAAAAATGCATGTTCTGCTGTTGTAGGATGTAATGGTCTGTGTTGTCAGTGTTTGTCTCATGTGTTTTTGGGCTCTTTTGTTCAGTGCATAAATATTCATGATTGTTATGTCTTCTTGATGATTTGTTCCTTTTATGAGTGTAAGTGTTCTTCTTTGTTTCTTTTAATTGTTTTACATTTGAAGTCTAATTTTTCAGATATTAGTGTAGCTACCAATGCTCTTTTTCTGGTTGTTGTTTGTGTGAAATATCTTATTCCAGCCTTTTATTTTCAATCTGTTTTTCTCCTTGGGTCTCAAGTGAATCTTTTGTAGGCAGCACATAGATGGGTCCTGTTTTTTAATCCATTCTGCCAGTCTATGGTTTTTGATTGGGGAGTTTAATCCATTAACATTTAATGCTATTACTGTAAAGGCAGTACTTTCTTCTGTCATTTTGTCTTTTGGCACTTTGTATGCCATATCAAATTTTTTTCCTGTTTTTACCTTTAATTATAGTCTTCATTTCTACACTCTTCTCCAGAGCCCTCTCCTTCCTGCCTTTTCCTATCTGTCTGTAGTGCTCCCTTTAGTATTTCCTGTAGAGCTGGTCTCTTAGTTACAAACTCTCACAGTGATGATTTGTCTGAAAATATTTAAAACTCCCCCTCATTTTTATAGGACGATTTTGCTGGGTAAAGAATTCTTGGTTGGCAGTTTTTCTCTTTCAGAATCTTAAATACATCACTTGCCTCCATTGTTTTCCCTATATTTTCTGTTCTTTTCCCTATCTTTTCTTCTGTGTGTAGGATTTCAGATGCCCTGCCTCTAATTCACTAATCCTTTCTTCTGCCTCTTCAAATCTGCTGTTGTATTTCACTATGTTTTTCATCTCTACTATTGTGCCTTTCGTCCCATAAGTTCTGCCATTTGTTTTTTCAAACTTTGAGTTCTCCTTTATGTTCACTCAATGTGTTTTTTATATCCTTCATCTCTTTTTGCCATAGCATTCCCCAACTCAATGTGATTTTTGATGTGATTTTGCATATCTGTTCAAACATTCTTAATTTATTGTTTCAACTTCTGTATCTCATTTGAAATATTGGTTTCTTCCTTTGACAGGGCCATATCTTCATTTATTTTTAATAATATGACTTGTTAATTCTTCTGGCCCCTAGTATCTAATTTCCTTGATTGGTTTATTCTGGAGGATGCTTTCATTTTTTTACATAGATTTTTCTTATTGGTTGTCTTTCTTCTCTGTTTGTTCTTTGACATTCAGTTTGATTTATTCTAGACTTCTAGAATAGCTTCTGTTTAACTGATCAGAATTTTTCAGCTTTTGTTTCTCTGGCTCTTGCCCAGCCTATATGGAACATTTTTTTGAGGAGTGTCACCTCAGATGTGATTAACCCCAATCATAGTTTCCCAGACAAGACAAGCCCATATCTCAGGAGGAGTGTGTAACCAGAATCAAGCTTCCCCGAGGGTCAAACCCAGCAGGTTGTCAGACTTTCCTATGAAGCCTCTAAACTCTGTACTTTCCCTAACCTGCCCAGAAGGTGGCGCCTTTCAACTTATAGCTTCCCACCAGCATAAAATAGTAGAGTTCCTTTAATTCTCAGCAGCTTCTCCCTGCCAGGGGTATGGTTGAGACAGAGGCTGAGGTAGAAAGTGGGCATAGGTTGCTTTTGTTTTCCAACCCCTGGGGCCTGAATTCCCTGAGCGGGGGGCCACCATTTGAACTGGGCCCTGCCCCTCCCAACTTTTCTTGCAGAAGATATACCCTTTAGGAAATTACTTCCCCCACTTGACTTGTTAGTTTGTCAGACCTATCTTAACTCAGCCCTTGCCTGGGTTCTGCTTACAATTTAGAATGCCTGGGGCTTCCTCTAATGAGCTATTTAAAATAGTTTAAAATAAAATAATAAAAATTAAAATAAAAAAATATAGAGTAAAATAATATAAAAAATATAAAATAATAAAATAAAAATGATAAAATAATAAAAGAAATCCTTTTTCAGAGGCAGTCCCCAGCCCCTAATGCTCCAGTACTCTGAGCTTCGCTGATCCAAAATCCTCCATCATTATTCTATTTCACTTATTTTTTTTTCTGTTAACCCCACCTCGTCTCTGCTGGGATTGAAACTGCAATTGGAGCCTGGCAAAGCTACCTTCCTTTACTCCCAGTAGAAACTACTTAAAAATATACCCTTTAAGGAATTATCCCCATTCATCTTGGTCATTCCACCCATTTCAGACTGGTGTACAATGTTTGCCCAGTTACTGAAGTCCCCCAAACAGTTGTTACATACAATTCCTGGCTATTTATTAGCTCCCCTAGAGGACAAACTAAATTCCACACCTCACTGGCCACCATCCTGCACTTCCTCTCCCCAGCTGCTATTCTGCATAATTATGCAAAATGCTTTTATATAAATAACCAAAAAATTAAGAATTCCATAAAGCATTGCTTTCAATCATGTCATTCTATGTGGTGATCATAAGGTGGTTTTAGATTTTTTTCATAGAAATGCCTAGAGAATACATGGTATTAATAAAATGCCCTTTGAGTAAAGCATAGTAGCATCAAATGTTATTCTGAAAGGGTCCCATGTGATGATAGGTTTGGATTTCCTCATTTACAAGGAGACACAGGAGGATGAAATGACTTGCTCAAGGTCATAGAAGGATTTAATGAGAAAATAGAGATCAGAATTTAGGTCTTCAGCCTACAATTTAATTGCTCTTTCTATTCCACCATGCTGCCACTATATAAATGGCAATAGTGATTACTAATAAATGGCAATAGTGATCACTTGGATTACAAATGCCCAACCAGTTATATTGTGCAATTTTTGACTAAACAGTCTTAATAAATATAGAAAATTTCAGTCCTGAGAGGGGCAATGTTTAAAAAAAAAAAAGAAAATATTGAGATCTAGCCCTTCCCACTGAAGGAGAGGTGCCATCTACAACTGAGATATCCCAGATACATACCACTACAAAAAATTGCATGTGGGGGGGTATATATGAAACAATTTCAGCAAGTTATTGTACAAATACATCTAAATGAGGGCTCCAGATTGGAGGTGATAGGGACATGATTGCTTTATTTAGCCAGGAAATTTTGGTATTCCATGCTGGCCACAGGAGCCCTATTTAGTACCAGGGTATGTTGCATCAGTTCAGGGGAATGATAAAGATGATTTTGGAACTAACATTTGGGCTTTTGGAGACAATGTGGTATCATCTGACTTCATACAATTTAGCCCCAAGGGAACATATTTAAAAAATGCTAGAAGAGAGAAACCTAAAGGAGACAGAGAATCCTCTAACAGAATTGTAATAACAGTAAGAAAAGAATATTTCCTCACCACAGATTAAAGAGCTTTGGTTCAATGGAGGGAGAGCAGGGGTTAGTTTAGTGAGTAGAACCATGAGGTAAATGTAGGCATTATTGGGTGGAACTACAGGATTAATGGCAGAGGTAGTGGCCATTAATCCAATATTGGCAGAACTGGTAAGTGCAACAGCAGCCACAGATTTGTGATTCAATTCAGTTGGAAAACATTTACTGTTTTCCTGCTATGTATAGATGGCAATGTTATCAATATAACACTAGAGAGATATTTAAGATACACAGAAGCCATAGAAGGGAAGATATTAGGTTTATTATAGAGGTAGGAATTATCAGAAAAATAATCCCAAAGAGGTGTTATTGATCTGGGTTTTAAAGAGTGAACAGGAGTTTTCCAAGTGGGTAAGTAAAAGGACATCTGAAGCAATGGAAACAATAAAGGCATATTTCCAGATAGCTATTGTGTAACAAACACCTAAAACTTAATGGCATTAGACAACAACAATAACTTATTTTGCTTATGAATCTGCAATTTGAACAGAGCTCAGCAGATCTTGCTTATCTCAGTTTATGGATCCACTCAGGGCTGGTGGATCTACTTTCACAGTGACTTATCTATATGACTGGCAAGTTTTTCTTGCTGTAGGCTGGGATTTCAAGCTAACTGTGGTTGGAGGGACCTTGGTTTGTCTTTGACTTGGCTTCTACATGGGCAGCTTGCAATTCTTCATACCCTGAATGTGGCTGATTTCAAGAATATATGTGGTAGAATGAACTATGTTCTCCAATTTAGACATGTTCTCTATCTTAATCTGAATTCCTGTGAGTGTGAACCCATTGATATAGGACCTCTTGAAGATATTAGTTTTAGGGAAGTCGTGGCTAACTGAATCACATGTGGTCTTCATCCAGATTACTGGAGGCCTTATAGAGAAAACCCAGAAGTCACAAGGAGACAGAAAGAAAACAATCATCATGTGATGGGAGGCAGAAATACAATCCAAGGAACCCCAAGGATTGTTGGCAGCCAGCAACGGAATGCTACAGTGTTTAGGGAGAAAGCAAGCCTTGTTCGATAAATTGATTTTGGACTTCTTCTAGCTTCAATACTGTGAGGCAATACATTTCTGTTGTTTAAGTCAACTCATTGTGTATTTGTCATAGCACCATGGCACACTAAGATGGTTTTGGTATTGGGAAGTGGGGTGCTGCTATTACGAATACCTAAAAATGTGGAAGCAGTTTTAGAATTGGATAATGGGAAGTAGCTGGAATAATTGTGGGGCACTTGATAGAAACAACCTAGAGTGCTTTGAAGAAACTTTGGTAGAAGTATGTACCTTTTTTTTTTTTTAACATGGGCAGGCACTGGGAATCGAACCTGGGACCTCTGGCATGGCAGGCGAGAGCTCTGCCTGCTGAGCCACTGTGGCCCAGATGTATGTACCTTAAGGGTATTTCTGGTGAGGCTTTAGAAGGAAGTGATGAATGTATTATTGGAAACTGGAGGGCAGGCAATCTTTGTTATATAGTAGCAAAGAACTTGGCAAAATTGTGTTCTGATGTTGGTTGGAAGGCAGAACTAGCAAGTAATGAATTCATATATTTAGCTAAAGAGATTTCCAAGGTAAGTGTGAAAGTTATAACCTGATTTCTCCTTGCAGATTATAATAAAATGCAAGAGGAAAGGGATAAACTGGAATAAACTCTTTTAAGTACCAAGGAACCAGCAATGGATAATTTGGGCAATTCTCTGCCTTTCTGGATGGCATTCCCTGAGACCAGGGCCAGAAGTAGCTCTGTCAGGACCATACCTGAGCTGCCAGGAGGTGAACCCCCAGCGAATAGGGCTCCATAAGAGGGTTTAGCTGAAACACCTTTCACTAAGGAAATTAGATGTATGCAAAATAATTGCCAGCCTAGACTGAAAGGGATAAAGAAGGGATGAACTGAAGGAAGAATGACTTCAGGGAAAGAGCCATGGAAGCAGAGTTCTGGATTTGAAGAGATGTCCTCAGGCCAAGTGAATGGGCCCACCCAGACATGTGTAAAGAGTGAATCTGTCCTGGTGATTTGAGGGTGTAGGGCTTTTGTCTCAGGACAAAATTGCTTGGAGAGGGTGGAGTTCATGCCTAGTTGTTAAGGGAAAGTTAGGTTTCCACCCTGATGCTTAGGCAGATGGAGCCTACACCCAGTTTTCCAGCAGAATGAGGCCACACCCAGTGCTCAAAGAGGGGTGGGGCCTAGGCCCCAGCATAGCGGGGAGCATGGTGCTGTGCAAGCCTTGGAAAGGGTGGGGCTGCTATCCTTAGGCCTGGAGTACAAAGCACTGATCTGCAGGTAACTGTCTAATGGTGTCTACCCTGCTATGCTTTGAAGTTGCTTAGGTCATGGGTCCTCTTTTCTTTCCAGTTTCTTCCTCTGGAATGGGAATGCCTATCATATTGTCCCACCATTGTATTAAGCAGATGACTTGTTTTTTAGGTTTTACAGGTTCACAGATGGGGAGAGGGTTTTGCTCTAGGACAGACCACGTGCCTAACTGATTTTGATGAGACTTTGTACTTTGCATTGTTATAGAAATGATTTGGGCTTTTGGGATATTGGAATTTGTGAGTGTATTTTGCGTATTGGAAGAACATGTGTTTTTTGGGTACAGAGAGTGGACTGTAGTAGGTTGAATTATGTACTCCTTCATAAGATTTGTTTCTAAATCTTATCCATATTCCTGTGGATTAAGAACCTTTTGAAGATGTTATTTTCAATCAAAGTATGGCCAACTGAATCACAGTGGGTCTTAATCTGGATTACTGGAGGCCTTGTAAATAGAATCTAGAGGTCACAGAAGCCAGAAAGGCGAGACACCACCATGTGAAGGGAGGTAGAAATACAAGCCAAGGAACTACAAGAATTGCTGACAGCTAACACTAAAATGCTAGAGTCTTTAGGGGAAAAGCAAACTTTGCCAATATCTTGACTTTGGAATTTTTCTAGCCCAAAAATTGTGAGCCAATAAATTCTCATTGTTTAAGGCAACCCATTATGTGGTATTTGTGAAAGCAGCTCTAGCAAATTAAGAAGATATTCTAAGAGAATCCAGAAGTGATATCACCTTTTATGATCTAGCCTCAGAAGTCATATAGCTCATTTCTATTATAGTCTTAAACTCATTCAGATTCAAGGGTGTAAGTATTAAGTCATTGCATAAGATATTATTGTGTCAATATTTGGAAAATATTACCTGCAATGGGTATTGCAGAATGAAACATCATATATATATATATGAGAAGCTGTGGATTTACAGAACAATCATGCATAAAATACAGGAGTTCCATATATCACCCCATCATTAATAACTTGTTTTGGTATGGAACATTCATTACAATTGATGGTAGCTCATTTTTATAATTTTATAATTGTACTATTAATTATACTCTGTTACCATTTATACAATCTAACATTTCCCCTTTTCATCATATTTAGATATATATTTCAGTGCTATAAATTGCTACCATCACTAATCCATTACCAAATCATTTCTATCATTCCAAATAGGAATCCTGTACATTTTAAGATTTGACTTTCCATTCCCCATCACCACCCCATCCCTTGGTAACCTATATTCTAGATTCTGACTCTACGAATTTGTTTATTCTAATAGTTTTTTTTTTTTTTTACATGGCCAGGCACCGGCAATCGAACCCGGGTCCTCTGGCATCGCAAGCAAGCATTCCTGCCTGCTGAGTCACCGTGGCCTGCCCTATTCTAATAGTTTTAAGTAATTGAGATCATACAATAATTTGTCCTTTTGTGTCTGGCTTCTTTCGCGCAACATGAGTTCTTGTGGTTCATCCATGTTGTTGCATGTATCAGGACTTCATTCCTTTTTACAGCTGAATTACATAGAATACATTCCAATCTATGTATATGCCATATTTTATTCTTTCATCAATCGATAGACACTTAGGTTGCTTCAATTTTTCATAGTTGTGAATAATGCTGGTATGAACATTGGTGTGCAAATATCTGTTTGAGTCCCTGCTTTCAATTCTTTTGCATATATACCTACTAGTGGGATTGCTGGGTTGTATGGTAGTTCTACACCTTGCTATCTGAGATACTGTCAAACCATCTTCCATACTGGCTGCACCATTTTACATTATCACCAGCAATGGATGACTCTTTCTATTTCTCTGTATCTCTCTAACACAGGTAATTTTCTGAGTTTTTAAGCACCCATTCTAATGGCTATGATATGGATCTTATGGTTTTGATTTGCATTTCCCTTATTGCTTAATGATGTTGAGCAACTTTCCATGTGCTTTATGGCTATTTGTATGTTTTCTTTGGAGAGATATCTGTTCAAGCCTTTTGCCCTTTTAAAAATTGTGTTGTTTATCTTTTTGTTGTTAAATTGAAGGATTTTAAAATATATTCTATATATTAATCCTTTATCAGATATGTGGTTTCCAAATATTTTCTCCCATTGTGTAGGTTGTTGTTGTACTTTCATGATAAGGTCCTTCAAGGATCAAAAGTTTTAAATTTTGGTGAGACACTATTTATCCCACTTATTTATGTTTTATGTTGTTGCTTGTGCCTTGGGTGTAAAGTTAAAGAAACCGTTGCCTAACACAATGTCTTGAAGATGCTTTCCTACATTTTCTTTTAGGAATTTGATAGTTCTGGCTCTTATATTTAGGTCTTTGATCTATTTGGAGTTGAGTTTTGTAAACAATGTGAGGTAGGGGTCCTCCTTTCTTTTTTTGCAAGTATACATTCAGTTTTCCTAGCACCATTTGTTGAAGAGACTATTTTTTTCCAATTCAGTGTTCTTTGCTACCTTGTCAAAAATCAACTGGCCATAAATGTGAGGGTTGATTTCTGAGCTCTCAAGTCTGTTCCATGGGTCCATATGTCTGTCTTTGTGCCAATACCATGCTTTTGGATTACAGTGTCTTTGTAATGAGTTTTAATATCAGGAAGTGTGAGTCCTCCAACTTCATTCTTCCTTTTCAAGATGGCTTTAGCTGTTCCGGGTTCCAAATATCCATATCAATTTAATGATTGGCTCTTCCATTTCTGCAAAGAAGGTTCTTGAAACTTTTATTGTGACTGCGTTGAATGTATACATTGCTGTGGGTATATTGACACCTTTATGATATTTAGTCTTCCAGCCCATCAATATAGAATGCCTTCCATTTATTTCATTTTTAGAATTTCTTTTAGCAATGTTTTGCAGTTTTCTATGTCCAAGTCCATTGCATACTTCATTAGATTTATTCCCAAATATTTTATTTTTTAGTCACTGTTGTGAATGCAATTCTTTTCTTGGTTTCTTCTGATTGTTTATTGCTTGTGAATAGAAACACTACTGATTTGGGGTGTGGATCTTGTACTTCACCTTTGCTGAATTCATTTACTAGATCTTGGAGCTTTGTTGTGGATTTTTGAGAATTTTCTATGCATAATATCATAAAATTTGTAAATACGGAAAATTTTACTTTTTCCCATCCAATTGGATGCTTTTAATTTCTTTTTCTTGTTTAATTGTTCTAGCAGGAACTTTCAGTACAATGTTGAATCACAGTGGTGCCAGTGGGCATCTTTGTCTTGTTCCTGATCTTAGAGTCTTTTACCATAAAGTAGTATGCTATTATGGGCTTTTCACGATGCCCTTCATTATGTTGTGGTAAGTTTCTGTCTATTCCTAGTGTTTGAAGTAGTTTTATCAAGAAAGGGTGTTGTATTTTCTCAAATGCCTTTTCTGCATCAATTGAGATGATCATGTAATTTTTTTTCCTTCATTCAAATCTTACTTGGTCATAGTGTATAATTTTATTTTATTTTTATTTTTTGGTGTATAATTCTTTTAATATACTGGTGGACTCAGATTCCTAGTATTTTGTTGAGGATTTTTGCATCTATATTCATGTGATATTTGTCTGTAGTTTTCTTTTCTTGTGGTATCTTTACACTGGCTTTGGTATGAGGGTGATGTTGACCTTGTAGAATAAACAAGGGAGTGTTTCCCCCTCTTCAATTTTTTGGGAGAGTTTGAGAAGAATTGGAGTGGAGTCTTCTTGGAATGTTTGGTATAATTCTCTTGTGAAGCCATCTGGTTCTGGAATTTTTCTTGTGAGATGTTTGATTATTAACTGAATCTCTCTATTAGTATTTGGTTGTTGAGATCTTCTATTTCTTCTTGAGTCAATATAGTTAGTCTGCGTGTTTCTAAGAATTTCTCTTTTTCATCCAGGCTACCTAATTTATTGGTATGCAGTTGTTCATAGTATCCTTTTATAGTCCTTTAACTTCAGTGGGGTCAGTAGCAATGCTCCCTTTTCAGTTCTGATTTTTGTTATTTTCTTTCTCTCTTTTTTTCTTTTTTAGTCCAGCTAAAGGTTTGTTGACCTTATTGATCTTTTCAAAGAACCAACTTTTGATTTTGTCGATTCACTCTATCTTTTTTTTTCTGTTTCATTTGTCTCCACTCTGATCTTTGTTATATCCCTCCTTTTGCTCAGATTGGATTTAGTTTCCTCTTCTTTTTCTAGTTCTTCCAGTTTTGAGGTTAGTTCTCCCATTTGAAGTCTTTTTTATAAATGTAAACATTTATAAATTTCCCTCTCATCACTGCCTTTGCTGCATCCCGTAAGTTTTGGTATGTTGTATTTTCATTTCCATTCACCTCAACATATTTCCTAATTTTGCTTCTGATTACCTCTTTAACACATTGATTGTTTAAGTGTACATTGTTTAATTTCCACATATTTGTGAATTTTCCATTTCTCCTATTATTGATTTGTAGGTTTGTTCCATTGTGGTCCGTGGATATATATTGCATGATTCTTATATTTTTTAATTTATTGAGACTTGTTTTGTGACCCAGTATTTATTCTGGAGAATGATCCATGTGCACTTGAGAGAAATGTATATCCTACTTTTGTTGGCTACAGACTATTAGGTCTAGTTGGTTGAGGGTATCAATTGAGTCCTGTATTTCCTTATCGATCTTCTGACTAGATGTTCTATCCATTATTGAGAGTGTGTATAAAAGTCTCCTACTATTAATATGGGACCATCCATTTATTTCTTTAAATCTATCAATATTTGCTTCAAATATTTAGGGCTCTGCTGTTAGGTGCATATACATTTGTAATTATTGCATCTGTCTGTTTAATTGTACCCTTTTATCGGTATAGAATGACCATTTTTGTCCCTCGTAATTAATTTTGACTTAAAGTCTATCTTATCTGATATTGGTATAGCCACCCCAGCTCTTTTTTTATTACACTTTGCATGAGATACATTTTTTCAACCTTTTATTCTCAACCTTCTGTATCTTTGACTTGAACATGGGTCTCTTGGAGATCGCATATAGTTGGGTAATGCTTTTTTTTTTTTTTTTCCATTTTACCAATGTCTGCCTTTTGATTGGACTGCTTAATCCATTTACATTTAAATTCACTACTGATAATACAGGACTTTTTTCTGCCATTTTGCTATTTAGCTTTTGTATGTCATAACTTTTTGTCCTTCACTTCTGTAAAACCCTATTTTTATATATTTTTCTTTTTTATGTGTTGTACCATATTGGGTGCCTTTTCATTTTTATTTGTTTTCCTTGTTGTTGCCATGGGGTTAAAATTTAATATCCTAAATATATAACAGTCATATCTGGTTTGACAACAACTAAACTTCAGTAATATGCATATATAATTTTCCTAAACCCTTCTGTCCTCCCACCATTATTTTTGTACTTGTTTGTTCAAAGACCTAGACTTATCATTACTTTTTATGCATTTGCATTTTTGCACAGTAGGAAGGAAGAGGTGGAGTTACATACCAAACAATACAGAACAATTATACTGGAATTATAATTACCCTAATAGTTGCCATCACTGCAGGTCTTTGTTTCTTTATGCTGCTTTGAACCACTGTCTAGTGTCTTTTCTGTCTGAAGAACTACCTTTAGCATTGCAGGTCTAGTGGTGATGAATGCCCTCATCTTTTGTTTCTCTGAGAATGTCTTAATTTCTTCCTTATTTTTGAAAAAGAATTTCACTCAATTTCAAAATATTGGCTGGCAGTTGTTTTCCTTCAGCACTGTAAGTATTCTGACCCACTGACTGCTTGGTTTCTGATGAGAAATTAACAATCTCATCAGGACTTCCTTGTACATAATGCATTGCTTTTCCTTTGCAGCGTTCAGAATTTTTTTCCTTGTTCTTTACATAGTCTAATCAATATATGGCAGAGTATATATTTTTCATGTTTATCCTGTTGAGTCCTCTGAGTTTCTTGTACATGCATACTCATGCCCTTTGCTAAGTTTGGGAAGTTCTCTGCCATTATTTCTTTGACTATTCTTTCTGCCTCTTAGTATCTTTCTTCTGCTTTTGGGACACCCATGATGTGTGTTTTGGAATGCTTGATGATGTTCCAAAGCTGTTTTATGTTTTTTTTTTTTTGCTTTTAATATTTCTTTTATCTTTCTGCTCGTTAGCTTGACTCATTTGAAATGTCTTCAAGTTTACTGATTCTTTCTTCTGCCTGCTCCAATCTGCTTTTGAAACCCTCCTCGGGATTTTTTGTTTCAGTTATTGTGGTCTGGTTGGTTCCTGTAATTCTACCGGTTCCTTTTAAAAATTTCTACCTCTTTATTTAGACTCTTAAATTGTTCATTCATTGTTTTCCTGATGCCATTTAGTTCTTTCTCTGTGATTTCCTCCCTCTCCTTGAGCAGCTTTAAGATCATTTTTAAAAGGGCTTTTTTCAGTATGCCCACCTTCTCATCTTCTCCATTGGCATTTAAAAAAAAAATTATACTTTTTGTTTGGATGGGTCATTGTTTCCTGTTTCTTTATTTGTCTTCTACTCTTTTCTTGCACTTTGTACATTTTAATATTTTAAAATGTTAACTTGGGTTTATTCCCTGATATGTTTGTTTCTTGGTTTTATAACCAGCTGGTGATAAGATACATTTTCTAGAGCTTCAGGTCTCCTATCAGGAAGATCCACCCAAAGGCAAATGAAGTGTGCAGAGTTTTCCCTGTCTTTATCATCCTCTGTCTTGTCTTGGGCTTTTGCTTATTAGTTGTTTTGGAGTTTCCCTGATTATAGGAATTTTAGTTGTACCCTCACTTCCCAGGAAACAGACTTCCCTTTTCCAGGTATTTGAAGCTGGCAGGCCTTTTTCAAGACTGTCTTCCTCTATAAATTTTTTTCACTTCTTTCTTTGTTTCATGTTCTCTTTGCCTGGAGGGCATATCTGGGAGGAGTGTCATCCCAGAATGGACTTTACCAAGTCAGTGTTTCCTGGCCACAAATAGGGCCAGGAATGCACAATGCAAGTTGTGGCTCCAAAGGGCCCTGGAGTAGATCAAGGGGTGTGCCACAGTCTTCTCTGATGGCTCCTCAAAGCCGAATTTTCCTGGCCTTCCCAGAAAATACAGCCGTTCAGTTAACTGTCCCTTGTATTCCTAAGGAGGCACTTTGTGTTTAAATCTCAACCACCTCTTCTTCTGTCTAGGGCGGGTTGAAAATATGGCTGCCCCTGCCTTTGTCTGGGATAAGGTTGAAACAGTATCTACCCTCAGAGCTGGGACCGAGCAATCTGAATTTATTAATCAAAAGCAGTGGTCAATGATCAGCCATACAGATCCCAGTTCTTGGAGAAGAGGTCCCTTTCTGTCAACAGCTGCCAGCCAGGGACTGGTCCCCATGGTGGCTCGCCACAAGAATAGGGGATGGTTGATGGCTGCTGCCTTATGTGGAGAGAGCAGTTTATGGTTCTGTACTATAAATCAGTCTTTTCCTCTCACTCTTCCCTGGATGCTATACAGTGTTATTCTGGCCTCCAGAGTTTCAAAATAGTTGCCTCAGACAGTTCCTATCTTGTTTAATAGTTGTTTTGATAGAAGGACTGAGCCCTGGAGCTTCTTACTCTACCATCTTCCCCAGAAGTCCCATCTTAGCATATTTAAGAAACACTTCATAACACAGGTATTTCTCACTATTCCACAAAATAGGAAGCAAAAGATACCTTGTGATTATAGGGAAGAGGGATTCCCATCATAAGTATATCTAGGCAGATCTCTCAAAATCTTTAAGCCTCAATTTTTTTTAAACAAATACAATCATACTTTCTTTGCCTACTCTTAGAATGCTTTAAAGCATCAAGTGAGAATGTGCCTGTAAAGATGATTCGAAGCTGATATAGCACCATTCCTATTCATTTATTCAATCATCCGTCCATTCACCTACCCACCACCAACAATCCATATCCATCTAGCCATTCATTCATTATTAAACATTTATAATATTCCATTTTGTAAACTAGGGACTAGACCCATGTAAGGATGTTGGTTCTCTGATGAGTATTCCTAAATGCTATTTTCTGAAGCAATGCCAATGAATAAATCTCTACTTTCTTAACGTTTAATTAATGTATCCACACTAATTGGTCACCAAAGATAACTGTTTTATTTTAATGTTAAAATTTTATGCTTTGGGGGGGGTAAAAAGTAGTTCAAATGGTAGAATTCTTGTCTGCCATATGGGGGACCCAGGTTCTATTCCTGGTGCATGCACTTCCCAGAAAGAAAAAATCAACATATGGTGCTGCAATAATGGGATATTCATATGGAAAAAGAATGAAATGTGTCCCCCACCATATAGCACACAAAAAAATTTATGCTTATTTCAACTTCTTTATCAATGGAAGTGAACTTTAAAAAAACTTTTTTTGAAGCTATTCTTAGAGCAATTCTACTTTCTATAGTGGTAATACAAACAAGCTCAAATAACCTGCTTTATTAGGTTTATCATGAATAGCACCTTACCTGCTGTATTTGACTAGGACTGTGGGTTTTTTATCATAGCATTTTCTCAATGTTATACATCTTTCAGTGGCTGTTTTCCAACATATTCTTGGGCTCACATTATTGTACAACATTACTCAATTTGTAAACAATTTGTTAATTAATAACTTACATTTTATTTAAACAACAGAACTGTTGACCTGTAGTATGAATTCCAGTAGCCAAGATAGAAAATTACCAAATATCATCTATACTCATCACCAAATAAATCTCTTCTTTATATGTTATCAAATTCTAAGAAATTTTGTTGTGGTCCAGTCTATCCCAGATCTTCACACAAACAGATCTTTGCTAGTAGTACTTTGTGTATGATATGTACTAGTTAAGATGATGGCGATCATCTTACAATACACATAGACTGGGTATGTGTTCTGGCTGCAAATACTAGCTGTGTTACCTTGGATAAGTTACTTAAATTCTCTAAATCTCAGCTTCTTCATTGGTAAGATGTGGACAACAATGCTTATTTATAGGGCTGCTACTGAAAGAACCAAGGAAATGATACATATGAGGCAGTTGGTACAATTCCTGGCACAAACTCTCCTAATGTCAGATTTTAGTATCTATGTTATTTTGAATAAATTGAGGTGAAGAGGTACCAAATAGTTCTTTTTTTTTCTGTTTGAACTGATTATTTTTGTGATAATATATTTTGCATATGTTTCATATAAAATTAGCTTTGGCTAAGTTACAAAGACCTAAAATAATCGTGCCTTAAAAAAATAAAGACATTCGCCCTTTCCTCATAACAGTTAGAAGGTAGGTTGTCCAGTGCTGATACAGTTGTTCTCAGGGACCCAGGCTCTTATAGATTGGTATGCTACCATCCTGAGAATGTGACCATTAACCTCATGATCCAAATGTTAGGTATAGCACCAGTCACCAACTTTGCATTTTAAAATGTAGAGTGGAGAAAGGCTTGAGGAAGAAAGTGGGTGAGGGAGACAAAGGGTGCAAGACAGTGAGACAACAGTCTTTATAAATGGAGATTTCTGAAGCTGTTGCATATTTCCATGTATATTCCATTGTGTAGAACCTAGGCATATGCTCATACCTGTTCGCAAGGGAGGATAGAAACTGTGTTCCTCATTCTGAATGGACATTTGCTCAGCTTACAATTTGAGAATGATATCACTAAGGAAAAAAAGGGAAGACATTGGCAGTCTCTCCTATAATATGTACTTGTTTCTTAAATGGTCTCAACTCATGGTTGTTTGTCCAATAACTTCCCTCAGTGGTGCTTTGCCAAACCACAATTTCCTCCTGGGAGCTAGCTCTCTTAATGATAGTTCAGTCTGGTTCCTTATAGTTTGGCCACTTGGGGCTATTCAGAACGGTCTTGTTCCAGTTTATAAACCCCAGTCCTTTTCATTAAAAAAAATCTATCTGATATATAATTCAGAACTCTCTTTCTCCTCCTACTTCAAGTTAATAAATGGATCCAGGGATCTAAATTGAGGGGGTGCTCTCATATCCCTCCTTCATACTCCTGTTTACCTCTCTGGGTTGTGTCAGAGACAAGGGGGAGGAACGAGATGGTGACATCATCTTACTTTTTTTCCGGGTCTTCCTCACTGTTCTGTTTGTTTGTTATAACTAGTGGGAGCACTGGTGATTCCTTTAGGCTCTGCTGATGAGGCTCCATTCAAGCTGCCCCCCTGGCTACCTCCTAAGTCTAGACACCATCTGCCTTCCATAGCCCCCCACTGAGGGTCTGTGGCCAGCTGTGGAATCCATTTTCAGCATGTCTTAGGAAACAGGAACCTGAGGGGTTGTCTTTGTTCTGTCTCCATCTGGCATTCCCCCTGTGCCCTGCCCCTTGGTGCTTTTATTCCTGCTCAAGCAGGCTGGTCAATAAGCCCAGTGACTTTAGACTTAGATTTTCAAGTGGGGCAAGCCTAACTTTCTTCCCTTCTTGCAGCTACTCCAGGGGGGAGGAGAAGGAGTAGGACTTCTTTTCAGGATCATCTTCTCATCTCTGGTCATCTTCTTGGACTTGTTGGTAAATCAGTTCAGGCTCTCTTGCCCTAGGGGGGCAACAGAGGCTCATAGCAAGAAGTAGGCTTTAAAAAATGGTGTTCCCAGTAATTACCTCTGGAAGCTCAAAAATTTTTAATCATATTCTCAAATGAAGCTGTTGTACTTATGCAGAGGATAATTTAGTGTTAGAACAATAATGGATCTTAGAGTTCATCGGGTCCTACCCCATCATTTTATAGATCAGGTCTCTCAGGTCCTGAGAGGTGAAGTAATTTTGCTGATTGATTTGCTAATTTAAAACTGATTTTTTTTAAATACCTTTTTTTTTTTTTTTTTAAAGGAAAGACAGAGAGAAGGAAGGAAGGATAGAAGGAAGGAAGAGAGGAAGAAAGGGAAACATCTTTTAAACATTTTCTTGTTTTATTGTATTTTGTTTCTCCGTTTTCGTTACATGGGCTGGGGCCGGGAATCGAACCGAGGTCCTCCGGCATAGCAGGCAAGCACTTTGCCCGCTGAGCCACCGCGGCCCGCCCTTAAATACCTTTTTTATGTGTCACCATGTCTGGTTGCAAAATTATGCCTCATTTTTTTGCAATCTGGATGAAGAACACGTTAGAGATATGACCTATTTCTGTTTTCCCTTCTCCCAGTGACAGTTTCAGATTCCAGGTGAAAACATTTTGTCATTAACTCTAATATATGGATAGTTTCTAGGCTTTGGGGGATGTATTATTATACTAAATGAATATAGATGAGTATTACATTTGTCTAGTGCTCTCTGCTTTGCAAAGTAGCATCATCGCCTTACAAAATCCTGACCACCGGTGAGCAGGTGTTATTATTCCTCTTGGGTAAAGATGCCCAAGATCATCAGTAAACTACTGGCAGAATTCAGTACAGAAGATAGTCGCTGTGTCTCTATGAAGGTGATCTGGCTGTGACACCTACTTTTTACCAGCAGGATGCCATGTAAAGAATATCACAATGTGGAGTGTGAGGTCTGGGTCCAATTCCCAACTCTATCCTCGACTGGCTGTTACTCTAGGCAATCCAATTCTTGCTTCTGATCCTCGGTTTTCTCATCTGTAAAATGGAAACAAGAAAGAACACTGATCTATCCAGTCATCATGGGAATCAGAAAGTGGGATTGAAGTTCTTTGTAAATAAAGAGAGCTGTACAAATGTTAGTGACTGCTAATAAATGGTTGTCTAGGTAAGGAGTCATTTTGTGTATTATAAATAAGACTTTGAGAGGTTTAATGGCATTAGAGGCTTAAGCAGAGCTTCAAAGGGCTCCTGCAGAGTAAAAGATGGTATTCTCGTGGCTCTTATCCTAACATACAACCATTGTTATTTAGAATTCAACAGACATAACAAGTTAAGTCTTCTTGAAACATTCCCCACTTTGTAAATACAGCTTTTACAGTTCTTTCACCTGAGGGAAAATACAATACTGGCTAGTTTCACCTAGCATTTGAAGGGTCAATTGTGAAAATATGAAAATCTTTCCTACACACATGTTGAGTCACAACATTCCTATTATTAAAACCTTTTTATTTCCCACAGCTCACAGGATAAAGTCCAAATGCCATAGCTGCAAATCTTTGTCCTAATCAAGTAGACTAAAAATATGAAAATGAATGTGTTATTCAAATCCCTTTCATGGTACACACGACCCCAGACTGTCCTGTCAGCCTGATCTCCTACTTCCCTGTCCACATGCTACAGCACTTTTCACCCAGAGCCACAGAAGGCCTGCTCCTCATGGCCTCTATTTGTTTGCAAGAGCTGCCCCAGTGACATGGAATACCCTTCTCCCTCCTTTCTGCCTGCTGGCCACTTTCATATTTATTCTTCAAGATCTGGCGCAAAAGCCACCTCCTCTGTGAAACCACCTTTGACCTTTTCTTCCTCACGGAGAGGATTAAGCATTCTTTCTCTGTGGGAAACAAAGCATTTTCCACATGATTCTTTTGTTTTGTTTGAGATTATGCCTTGCCATTAGTCCACCAGCTTTCTGAGACCTGAATCACAGTCTTATTCTTCTCTGCAGTTCCACACCCCAGTGTCCAATGCCTGGGAATAGCAGATGCTCAATGGTTCTTTGCTAAATGAATGTTTGTTGAAGCCCTAGGGCAAGATGTAGTAATAAGCGAAACAGGAACCTGTTTGTCTGATTTAAAACTCCCAGTAGTCCCTGTAACCCAGAACTATTCCCATTATTACTTTAGGTTTTTCATCCCCTCTCTCCAAGACCAAAAAGATTTCATGATCCCCTTGCCGTTAATTAGATATGAATTAGACAATAATACAAGGCTTTGCTTTAAAAGTCCATCCTCCAGGCTTCTGTTGTAGTCAATTGGTCTGTTGAACTAGGGCCTGGGACAATGGATCCCTCTCTTCTCATAACCAGCTGTGTGACTTCAGTGACTCTCCCCTAGCTGATGGGTTTTGGAATATCAACAACTGACAAGATATTCTCAGAGGTCTCTCTTGGTTCTGATAGTTTATCTTCTATATAGTTGATCCTTGGAAAGACAAGTGAGCTGATTCAAGGCAAATATATCTCACCCAGGATGACAGACATCTCTAGAAGTACTGAGCAGGAGAGGGGGGAGATATCATCAAGAAAGCCCTGGAATTTCCTTCAAAATTAAGATATCATGTTGTTGTTTAATTACTTCTCCCAGCATAGAGTAAGTCTGCCTAGCTCAAAACATGCCTTCATCAGACTGCTTATTCCACCTTCCTCACCAAGATCCTCCCTAACCCCTCAAATCTGGTCACATAAGCTTTTAGAATATCCCCCCCTTAGAAATTGTTGTGTACCCTTCTTTCTGCACTTCTCCAGCATTTCAGCAAGGTACTGCCAGTGAGATCAGAATAGGAAACTGTAGAATGATCAGATGGATTCAAATATGTACTTGAATGAGAGCAGAGGAATCAGCAAAGGGGAAAGGAAATGGCAGAATTGGTGAGAACTCTGGACTGGAAACAGGAAATGGGCAAAGGGGAGAAATTAGAGATGGGAGCAAACAACTGGGGGCAAGAAACATTTAGGAGTTTTACTGCAGATTGTATTTGGAAGGAGCTTGTTGAAAGGAAATATAAAGTATGAGGACTGCACACCAGCACACAGGATGAGGATAAGGGTAAATCAAGAGAAAAAATATTTTACAAAAGGCATTATATTTATTTTGATATGTCCTTTATAAAATCTATAGTTTATTAAGTGAAAAGGAGATATATTTATTGGATGGACTAGATATGAATAAAATTTTTAGATAAATCCTAATATGTATTGCTTCAGGAGAGGGAAAGTCCAACACACAAGAAAAGCTGTCAAGAAAAGGGCTAAAAGAAACAGTGTCTTCTTTATTAAAATGAAGTAAATTGGAACAAAATCAGATTAAGGGAAAAGAACAAAAACTGTGTAGTCCTGAGGTGATTGTGGACCAGCCTGTTATCCAGCGAATATCGGGACAAGTCTTTCATCCCATCTCTCATCCCGACAGTTTCCCTTTACATAATAAGAACAGGATAACACTGGGTAGTCAGAAAAATATTGCTGAAAATTCAACTAAAGATAAGTAACAGCAAAGATATATCCAGTCCCTCAGCAAACTGCTGATGTTGCATAGCAACAATTGCCTAGTTTTATTTCTGTCACAGTATTGCCATAAGGAAGCTTTGAAATTAATTTTTTTTTTTATTTAAGAAAAACAAGGTAACATACCTCAGTGCACCCAAGTCACCTGCCTCATTCTAAAATTAGAAACATAGCCTTTCAAAGGAGGGGGAAATTTATGTGGTAAAAATTTATGGGGCCCCTTCTAATCTCTTTCCCATGGTATCTCCTCTAATCCTGACAATAATCAGGTCTTACTCCCATTTTCAGGTGGGAAAACACACTTAGAGGTGTTGGATAGCTTGGCTACAGTCCCATAGCCAATAAGGGGCAGCGTGAGTACTTAATCCTCCCCCGTTTTTCCTGATTCCTAATCCGGTCTTCCTAACACTTTCTACCGCAGTGAGCCTTGTGGAACGTCAGTTGGTTGGAGCAGCAAATCTTGTCCCTTTTGAAGATGTCTGGGATTATGTCTGGCATGTAACAAGCTGGCCATATTTCCAGAAGAACATCTGGAAGAATCTGAACTCGTGTCTGACCCCATGAGCCAGTTGTTTCATGGTATAGATTTACCTGGGAGAATCTGAATTTACGATTAGTCTAGTGCAAGTAAGGCAAAGGACATAACCTATGAAAACACATTCTATCCTCAGGACATTTGTATTTTGAGATATGTCAGGGGAATCCTTACCACAATTATTGGTATTGGTGTTTGCGGACGGGTATTTAGGAGTTATTCAAGAAACAAGTTCCTTATCAAATGGGACATTTTCTTTCTCTAGTCCTTATTGTTCTTTAATAGCAGTTGTTTAAATGTCTAAAAGCAAGAACAGTAGAACTAAACATAAGGAGTCCAAATTGCAGACACTTTGATATTCTCTCTGCTCGTGACTTGGGGGTGTGTCATGGAAAGATCCTATCTGCAATTGCCCATCACCCATGTGATTCTAACTTAGAGGAGGAATTTAACTCAACACATATTCACTGAGGATCTATTTGTCTTGGGATAATACAAAGTTCTATTATCCCTGACCCAGGAGATTCTTTAAACTGTGGAAAAAATACTGCACAAAATGTAAATACTGTACGATGGTCCAGTGCTATAGCAAACGTAGGCTGAAAGTGCAGCCAGAGCACAAAATAGTGTGCTATCCAGCATGGTTCTTCAGAAAAGGTTTTTTGGAAGAGAACCCACTTGATCATGCTAATGGGAGTTTTGGGATCACTGAGGCATTCCTGATGGAAGGACAGCATAATTTCATGAAATGGAACCACAAGCAGCTCAGTAAGCCTAGAGTATAAGTTGTTGGGAGGAAGGTGATGAAGATGAAGATGGAGAGAAAGGTAGGGCCAGTGCTGGAAAAAAGTGTTCATTCTATGGATGATTGATTTATACACGGGGAGTAACCTGTTAAATTTTATGCTTTAAGCAGTCATATGTGGTAGCAATTTGGAAGTAAATACAGCTGGGCAAGATAGATGCAGAAAGGCAGAAAGACACTCAAATTTGAAGAGGTTTCTTTGTCAGAGTTCTTTAAAAAGTATTTCAATGTGCTTACGAGTCCTGTGAAGTGCCTTCTCTTTGTTGTGTTTTTCCTTTGCCCCTCCCGATACACTCCTCTCCCCTTCTCTACCCTGATCTATGTCCCAATGCAACCTGACTCCTTTACCTTCTGGCTTCATGTTGGGCTCAATCAGTGGCAACTCCAGGTGACAAGAGAGTGGGAAAAGCGGTAGGGTAGGAAATTTATAACCATCCCCATTTGTGCTTCTGTTTGCCAGTGGCTCTAACCAAGGTCATAGTTCATTGCCATCCCTTGCTGGCTCCCTTAGTTATATCCACACCTTCACAAGTAGCTCCTTCATTCAAGTATCTTCAGTTACCCTTTCGGAGTGTGCCATCTAGTTTTCTACTGAGACCTGGACTGATACCACCATGAAACAGTTTCCTTGCTAGTTTCAAGAGACATGCTTTGTGAAACACTGATCTTGGGGAAGTGATATTGAAAATTTGAACCAAATTGTCATAATGAATATGAAAAGGAGGGCACAGATTGGAGAGATATTCAAGAAGTGGAAATGACAGTATAGAATTGCTGATGGGGTTGGTAGGATTGGGGTTCAGAAGGAGTAGGAGGGAAGAGAGAGTCTAGGACGTCTCTTTGACTTTGAACCTGACCTTGCCAGCCTTAATTTTGTCTTAGCTTGACTTGAGTTTAGAGAGGCTTCTCCCTGACTCCAGGCCCCTGACCTCCCTCTCACATTAGCCCTTCTATTAAGTCATTCACCCATCCCAGTAATCAACCCTCCTTAATACCAGCCAATACTTTACCACTAATCCACCCCAGCCCTTAAAAACACTTTTGTTCTTTGTCTGAATGAAGTTGAGTTTTAGTCTTTCTTCCTTGCTGCAGGAATACCATCATCATTGCCTGTTTAATATTGTCTGAAGCAATTTTTTTTCTTGACAGTCCTGAATAGGTACATGGCCTGAATCTCAGATTACAGAAGGAAGGACAGGTAATGAGAAAACAAGTAATGTACTTTGGGGCATACTAAATCCTAGGTACCTGTGGGGCCCCTAAGGGTAGAAAGGAGTAGCAGCCCAATGCCTGAGCTCCCTCCCAAAAACCTGTTAACAAACCTGCTTTAGCCAAAGACAAAAGTCAAGAAAGTAAAAATCTCCCTGGAGAGGGGAGAAGATAACTATGGATGTTAAAAATGGCATAGATTGTAATGCTCTTAAACACTAACCTTAGTAAAACCTTAGGCTTTAGGCCCCTTTCATTACTGTACTAGAGATCCCATGTCCTCATACTATACGGAACACCTTTGTTCCGAAGTCACATCTTGCCTGATGTGTTTCTACTCCCTTCATGGAGGGCTAGTGTCCTGAGGCCTGCCACCAGAGAGCTCCTCCCGTTCTTCAGTCCCAATAAAGACACGTCCACTTCTGTGCCTGGTGTTTTTTTTGGTCTCGCACCTCCCTCCTGTGTGTTCTCTGCACAAGCTCATTCTGGGCCTGAGCAAGAGAGTCTCTGCTTGCTTATTTACTTGGAGAACCTGCATGGCTGAAATATTTTTTTCCTTCCAGCTCCGAATGTGCCCTGTTTATTTTTGCTGGCTCTCTTCTCACAGTCCTCTTTGAAAAGATACATATTCTTTGACAAGGAAATAGATAGTTCCCGATATCCTTATTGTGACTTTGTGGCAAGAGAGCCAGACAATGAAACATAATAAGCACACAGGGTGAGATTGATCTTCCTAAAATGCCCACGTTTGTCTCCACCTCTTATCACCAAGCTAAAACACGTTTTTAGCTGTCCTACAACCCTCTCCGGTGCCAGCCTCGCATTCCAGAGGGCATATGGCCCATGCCAGTGACAAAGCGGCAGTCCTGCCCTACAGGCCTGGCATGAACCTGTGGGTGTGGCCGTGAATCCCTGGGCCTGGCCTCTGACACCCCCGTTCACATCCCTGAAGGGGCCTTAGCTGAAAAACCATCGACAATGATAGAAATAGAGTTCAAATTTTTTAGCTTGAGCACTAAGCCACGCCCAAAACAGTAAAGGGGAAAGCAGGGTTTCCTGAGGCCTGGAGGTATTTGGTGTGATAATTGGTGAGATGTCCCCAGGGTAGAAAGTGACTTTTAGGAAATAAGAATAGGGGTTTCTAGAGTCAGCTTTCCTTGCCTGAGGGTAGGAATGATGTCACTGGGAAACAGTGGATGTCCTTTATTATTTTATTTTTTTTCTGATTCTTTAAAATGTTTGTTACACCTATTGTCCCTTCTGTTCATTTAACAGGCATATATACACATACTGACTTTATTGTAATTTTTCATCTAATTTGCCTCTAATCCCTAATTATATTACTCAACTTCAGCATTTTGTATTTCCTACAGCCCCCAAATTTTGCTCTACTTGAAGCAGGTGTAAAAAAATACTTGTTGAGTAAATGGATGAATATATGGTTAAGTACAAATCACCAATATAGAGCTTACCTTGAATTGAAAGGCCTGAGGCAAGCCCCCCAGTTTACCCTTTAAGGACAGCTCTGGTTTATTTTTATCTTCATTAAGCTAATTATCTCAAGATCAGTGAAGCTTGAGAGTAGGAAAAAGATTATTATAAAGAAAGGATTCATGTTCAGTAGGTTAGTGCAGAGATTCAGCTACTTGCTTGATGTAGAACCTTGAGTAAATTACTTAATCCACTTGAACCTTAATTTTTTTTTTAATCTACAAAATTAATCCATTATGGGGAGTTAGCATCACACAGTGAAAATCACTTTGAGCAGAAATGAAAATACACTGGTTGTACTCCCTGCTCTTTTGTCAGTTAGTGGTATTGTTGCTGAGCTGAAATCCTAGATTCTTGGCTGTGCCCTGAGAAGGAATTCAAGGACACAGCACAGATCTAGGAAGCAGGTAGAAAATGTAATAAGTATACACACATAAGCACTCTTGCAAGAGGTAAGTGGCAAGAGGCTCTGGCACTATGGGGCAAACTGCTTCTATTGCTTAGCTTTACTTGTTAAGTTCCTTGTTCAGGGCTTTTCCTACTGTCCTGCCTTCTCTCCAGGGTATAGCTGGTGGTAGCAGTGCATTCGGGCCAGTCGGCTGCCTCTGGGTGTTTGTGTAGGTGGGGAGCCCAGGCAGGTTGTCCACGCAGGACAGTTCCTTTTGACCTTGATTAACCGTCCTTGGTCAAGGGCTTCTTCATGGTATCCTCTCTCCCTCTCGGGTCCCTCCTGTAGCCTGCATTAGTACCATCTTAACCTCTTTAAGCCTCAGTTCTAAAATTTCACATATATTAACTCTCAAATCAAACAAAAACCTTGTATGTGTATGTGTGAGGGTACTTGGATTAGTTAATATTTTGCTGCATAATAGATTATCCCAAAATTTAGCAGCTTAAAATAATGAACATGATCTCACACAGTTTTTGAGGATCAGGAATCTGGGAGTGACTTAGCTGGATGGTTCTAGCTCAGGGTGTCCCATGAGGTTGCAGTAAAGTTGTCAGCCAGGGCCAGGGTGGCAGTCCTTTCAAGTCTTTCAAGCTCCAGTGAACTTGATCATTGGCAGGCCTCAGTTCCTCACTGGCTCATAGCTAGAGACTTCAGTTCTTCACCCTGGGGCTGCTGTCAGTATGGCAGCAGGTTTCCCTCCAGAGCAGGAGAGCTAAGAGAGGTAGACATAAGAGAGAGATAAACAAGGGTTGGGGGTCCCCAAAGATGCATGCTGGAGGCTGCAGTGTTTTATATCTTAATAATTTTGTAAATGACCTGCCATAATTTCTGCCATAGGCAGTTTGTCACACAGGGAACAGATTATATAAGGGTGTGAATGCCAGAGAGAGGGATCATTGGGTTGTCTTGGAGGCTGGCTACTGTAGTGCTCAAAGCAGAATTAACAGCATTTTCAAATAATATTCCTAGACTTCTCATCTCATTTGACTGTCTTCTCAACCTCTTTTTTTTTTTTTTAATGAGATGAAAGGAAATTTAGAGAGTCTCTACTACAATCTCAGCTCTTTCTAGATATGGAATCCAAGGTCCATAGAGGTCACCTTATTTGTTAGTGGTGAAGCTAAGACTAGAAACTGGTCTCTAATCTCCCCATTCTCTGTATTTTCCACTTCCCTTTTCCTAAATTCAGTCATTGTGACTCAGAATTAACTTTGACATGGAATTTAGTAGCCATGTTAGTAAATCATCTACCTCTGGTACCCTACCTTTTGTGTCATTGCCTTAGTTCCTCTTCTTTTGAAATATGCAGTAGTATTTCCATCTGATTTTCCTTCTATATTATAATTTTCTCTTTCTGTTCACCTTCTAGTTGCCTGGCTCTAGCTGTAAACATAGTGAATAGCCAAATTCCATGGATATTAAATTCTAATATTAACTCTTGATATCATCTTCCATGTCCTGCTTATTTTTTATTGTTAGGATATATTAAATAATTGTGCATCTGAAACGGATTCCAGTTTAAAAGGCAAGAGCATTAAAAAAATCTCGGCAATCTCAGCATGTCCAGCATGAAGGTGTCTCTTCCATACTTACTGATATTTGAAGTACGCTTCTTACTCTGATGATGGCACTTTGCACATGAAGCTATTGTAGCAGGCACCACATTGCATTATGTTTGCATGTTTAATACCCCTGACTACACTGCAAGCCTTGAGGGTAGGCATTGTGCCTTAGTCATTTTTATATATCTCTAGTACCTCATGGTACAACTCCTAAAAGGAGTTCCATATATATCTGTCAGGTGGCATCAACCAACTCTTCATGTCATTTCAAATATTAGATGAAAGAATCCTCTTTCAGAGAATGATAATTCTTATATAAGATCTTATACTTCTAGTCAGATACAAGGATCAATTTTTTCCAAGCTGTCATATGTTTTCCCTTGAGTATTCTGTAGCCTGAGTGATCTGAGCAGAGCCACATGAAAGCCGTCCCTCCCAGGGCAATGTAATTTGAGGTGTGCTTGGAAACCCTCTTTTCCACTGGTGTGGTCTTTTCCCAAGTAATTCCCAATCCTTTATCATTTGAACTAAAGGCTTTTAACTTACAAGAGGCTCCATTTGAAATTCACATGTCTCAAAGAAAGGCTCTGCCTCATATGTCATCTACTGACACCTTAGCAGGGTTAATATTTCAGCAGAAAGAATGAGAGCACAAAAAATTCCTGTTAGAATGAAGACCTCACTGTGGAGTGGAATTGGGGTTGGCAGTGTTGGAGATTATGAATTAAGAGATGAGACGAGCAAATAAAAACAGACCTGCCCTTCTCACTAAATCTGTGTACAAGTAGCACTTGGTGTGATATGGAGAAAGAGGTAGAGAAATACCTATTGTTATCTCCCACTTTTTCTAGCATCCTGGTATTCTTTTCTTTCATTTTACGCATGTATATTTCTTGATCTCATACCTAGAGCAAGAAAATTAGCCACGAGGTTGCTTCTGGCTATCCTGCTTTGGTGACCAGAGCCTGCATGCAACTCTGGCCATGTTAGAAAGAACTGTAGGGACCCATTTGTCCACCAGAGAGTGCTATGTTGGTAAAGAATTTCTTAACCATTCTAGAGCTAGCTGCTGATTAAAAAAACTTTTTTTTCCCTAATTTGCCCCACCACGCAACCAATACAACAAATGGCAAATGTTTAGTTTTTAAATTATAGTCTAAAATCATTAAAATTATTTTTTCTGAATTCAATTATTCCTCCTAAACCTTCCAAGGGAATTGGACTCAGGTGATGTCAGGGAATGGGAAGGGATATTGACTGCCCCCTTTTTTTTTTTTCACATGGGCAGGCATGGGGAATCGAACCCAGGTCCTCTGGCATGGCAGGCGTGCATTCTTGCCTGCTGAGCCACCGTGGCCCACCCACTATCCTTTTCTATAGCAAGTTTTTGTGTTTAGTGCCCTTTAATCTGACTGCTGAGTTTTCACCTTCATTTAGGCCCCCACAGAGGAGGTATTCCAGGAAGAGACTATAGGTCTTTGAGGATTTGGGACTTCACTAGCTAAGCACAGTAATGGTTAGTTCATCTCTCTGGTCTTTAGGATGAGCCTAACTCAAGGCAGAGTCCAGGTGAGAAGTATAGGCTGGACAAGGTCCCCCAAGGGGACCTTCATGATTCACCTCAGTAGTTGCAGGCATACCTTAAATCTTCCCAAGCTGATGAGTGTGTCTGTGTAATGACTGAACCACGAGTAACCTTTGGTACTTATGTCCCTTGGGCAAACCCAGCAGAGAGCAGCAAAACCCTCATACAGCTTTTTACTTAGAACTTGGAACTTCCTGAGAATTGCCCTGGGTGGACACCAGATCTTTCTCTCCTTGGCTTCTGAGAAATTGGTCTCCAGTTTCATTTAGACACAGGAAATGATGGAACTGCCAAATGCTTTTTAGCATTTCAGTGTAGTTACATTTATAATGTTATTCAGTTTAAAAATAACTATATTTTGAAGATGGCAGCATAAGGCAACCCAGGGTGTCATTCCCCTACAGAATCTTTGAACAACTAGCAAAAACCAGCAGAACCATTTTCCTTGAAACTCTAGGGAACAGTTAAAGACAGCAGGAACTGGATGAGGGGTGAATAAGAAAATACAGTTTTAAAAATGGTAGGAAGGAGGTGGGCTACAGTGGCTCAGCAGGCAGCATTTTCGTCTGCCATGCCAGAGACCCGGGTTCAAGTCCTGATGCCTGCCCATGTTAAAAAAAGGTATAAGGGGGTGCAAGGGTAGTTCAGTGGTAGAATTCTTGCCTGACATGTGGGAGACCTGGGTTTGATTCCTGGTCCACACACTTGTCCAAACAAACAAACAAGCAAAACAAATGCAGAAACAAAACAAAAATGGTGCTGCAATAAAGGGATACTCCCATGGAAAAAGAATGAAATGTGAACCCGCCATATCAAAAAACAAAGCAAAACAAAACAAAAAACAACAAAAAAGGTAGGAGAAGTTCGTGGCACTTTTGCTATTCTCTCTACTACCTCCTCCATAGGGTGGTGTGGCGCCAGACTGCGCCCCCATTGTGGGTCCATGGTTCCATTCTGTATGGAGCAGACTAACCCTAGTATGCATATTGCGGTAGCTATTTGTCAGTGCTAATCTATTGGGTGGCAACTTGAAAGACTGAACGAGGATGCTTATCTCCAGCTCATCTTCTCAGGACTTACTCAGGAGGCAGAAACACTTGCAGATAAGCTAAAGTAGTTTAGAAACAAGTTAAAGAGGCTTGAGGCAAAGAATTACCTGCTCTAAGTCATACAGTGAAAAATCTGAACAGGAAAGAATGTCTATTCCAGAGGTGGTAGAGGTGACATTTGAATTCCTATGAACAGGGGGGGTTCCTAAGACCATGTGTGAGCATAAGCCCAGAACAAGAGGATAAGGATGAGAAAAGGTGGAGAGGTTCTTGCACTTCATGTACTCCTGGCTGGTCTCCTTGATAGGAAGGCTGAACTCTGAAGGAGAGCCCCAGTCAGTGCAGAACCAGTTTGCAAAGACTGTGAAAAGTGTTCTTTGTGTTTGTTTTATTAGCTCCTAGCATGCAACAAAATCATATCACTAGCTGGGCACAAAACATAAGGAGCAGATAGGTCAGGGACTGAATCCTGGAGTCGACACTTTAAATATTAAAATATACACTGGACAATAAAAGACTATAAGACAAACAAACAGGAAATGATGATCCATCCAAAGGAAGGAATGAGATAAAAATCCAGAAACCATCAAGGAAGAATACCAGACTTTGGATGTACCAAATAATTTAAAGAAATTGATCCTCAATATGCTCAAGAAAATAAAGGAAAACACAGGAAAGAACTAAAGGATATTAGGAAAACAAAGAATGAACAATATGAGCATCTCAATAAAAATGCAGACATATTAAAAAGAAACCAACAGAAATACTGGAGTAGAAGACCACAATAACTGAAACGAAAAATTCCCTACAGCATTTCAGTAGCAGATCAGCCAATCTGATAGAAAAAAGTATCAATTAATTTGAAGACAAGACAATTAGAATGATTCATTCCTTACTACAGAGCAGTAAGGAAAAAGAATATGAAAACAAAACAAAATGGATAGAGCCTAAGAGACTTGTGCCACACTCTGAAGTGTACCAACATACGTAGTAAGGGGATCCCAGAGAAGAAAGAGAGAAGGGGCAGAAAGAATATTCAAAGAAATAATAGCAGCAAAGGTCCCTAATTTAACAAAAGACATAAATATGCACATTCAAGAAGCCCAATGAACCTCACAGAATAAACCTGAAAAGAATCACACTGAGACTCATAGTAGTCAAACTAGCAAATATCAAGGACAAGGAAAGAGTTCTAACTTCAAAGGGAAAGAAACATGTTGTGTTCAAGGGAGACCCAATAAGATTAAGCACCAGTTTCTCATCAGAAACCTTGGAGGCTCACACATGCACACACATAAATACCCACCTACCCACCCACCTCAGAGTGGTGACCAAGCAGGAATGTGCATAGATGGATGCTGGCCCACATTCCTACTCTCTGCACCAGTTCATTTATCTCTTTTTGGGGTAAAATCCTACCCCAGAATTTAAAAAGTTGGGGAGAGTAGGACCAGTTAAGCAGCTTATGTCCTTTGTAGATGCAGGTTTTGTATTGTAGTTACTAGAGTTTGTTTTTTTTAATGGGGGTCTTAGCACAGGGATATCTCACCGGCATTAGCTACTGGCAAGTGGAGTTTCTACTGCAAGAAGTGGCTCTGAGCACCAGTTTCATTGGCTTTACCTTGGGCAGCAGTTCTTAGAATGTGGTCCACAACCAGCAGCATTAGCATCACCATTTAGGAACTTGTTCAAATTCAAGTTCTCAGGCCCCATCCCAGACCAATTGAATCAGAAAATCTGGGGTGGTTTGAAACAAGCACTCTAAGTGATTCTAATGTACACTAAAGTTTAAGAACCATTGCCCTAGGGGCAAGCTGGAAAATTTTTATAGGATGTCAAATACCATCCCTTGCTTTAGCACTAACATTTTTTTTTCCATTTCCTCCAGCCCCTCCCTCTACTCCCATTAAAACAGCAGTCACCACATCATTCATCTCAAAATCTAGGTTTGTCTTTCTTCTGGTCTTATCCTTAAAACCTCTCCTGGGTTGCTCTGGACAGGGGTTGTCAAGTATGTCCTTGCAGACTGTTTGCTGCATGCTCTTTGTTACGGTATCGACCAGCTGGAGCTTTAGCTGTCATGTTCCTCTCCTACACATACACAACTTTCAGGTATGGAGGAGAGAAGCCTCCAGTCCGAAGAGTGGAGGCTGCAGTATCCTGACATGTGTCTAAAAAAAAGCAGCATGTATCTGTGATTCTATCTGTGTTCATCTACATATCTTTGACATGTAGCAACACCTCTCCATCTCATTAAGGAACTCTTCTGGGTCTGGGTCTCTCCATTCCCTATGGGTGAACTTTGACGATTGGAAGGATTTAGTGCTGCAGGCTATTTTGTTACAAAACCATCTTTTCCTTTCTCCCCTTCACCCAAGTTAGCATGACCCCTGTGAGCAGGTTCTCACAATCTCCCAGGATAGGGCTGAGGCAGGGGCTGCACTCCATTCCCCTTAGTCTTCCTTTGCCCTTGCCATGCCTTCTCCCTCCCTCACACTGACATATATTGTGCCTTATTTATGCTGCAAATGTAACATTAAACTATCAAAAGAACCAAAAAAAAAAAAAAAAAAAAAAAAAAGAAAGAAAGAAAGAAAAGAAACCATGGAGGCAAGAAAGCAGTGGGTCAAAGTATTTAAGGCACTCAAAGAAAACAATTGCCATCAAGAATTTTATTTTCAGTGAGGCTGTCTTTCAAAAATGGGAAGTGATGAAGAAATACAAGATAAACAAAAGCTGAGAGAGTTCATCACCACCAGACCTGCCCTACAAGCAATATAAGAGGGAGTTCTACAGACTTAAAGGAAAGGACGCTAGACAGTGGATCAAAGCAACATAAAGAAATAAGGATAATCAAGTGACTAATTGTACATGCCAGTATTGCTGTATTGCACTTCTGTTTCAAGTTGGTGAACTTGGATTTTAATTTGGGTCCAGGTGGGGGTCAGGTGTGATGCAATAGGAGTCTGAGGTGAATATGTTTGAGAAAAGATAGCTTGTTACTCAAAGGTCCCAGAGTGAGAGGGGTGCCATAAAGGATCAGTGGGGAAGCCTGATCTGCTCAGGTGGCTCAACCAGTGGGTGGTGACCCACTATCCAAGTAAGAGGGACCTGTGGGCTTGTGCTTTTGTTGTGCTCTAGGGGTGGAGGTTAGTAGACTTCCCACAGGTGTCAAAAACTGGTTAGTTTAAAGCACAAGTGTGTGACAAGAGAAAGGGTCTGGAGGTCTGAGGGCAGTGGGGATGGTGTGCCGGCTTGAAGCTATTACATACTCCAGAAAAGCCATGTTTTAATCCTGATTCAATCTTGATGGGGCAGGCATTTCTTTTAATCCTGATTCAGTACTGCAGAGTGGAAACTTTTGATTAGGTTATCTCCACAGAAATGTGACACATCCAATTGTGGATGTGATGTTTTGATTAGATGGAGTTGTTCAAAGTGGGTTTTTGATTAGTTTACTGGAGTCCTTTAAAAGGGGGAACATTTAAAAAAAATTTTTAAACATAACAACATACCAACATGAACATTCTTACCATATGATCATTCCATTCTTGGTATATAATAAAAAATTCACAGTATCATCACCATGATCATTTCTTAGAACATTTGCATCAATGCAGAAAAAGAAATAAAAAGAAAACAGAAAAAAACTCATACATACCATACACCTTACCCCTCCCTCTCATTGACTGCCAATATTTCCACCTATCCAATATATTTTAGCCTTTATTTCCCCTATTTCCCCTATATATACACACACACATACAACACCTTCACTCAACAGTAGCAGAATACACATTTTTCTCAAATGCACATGAATCATTCTATAAGATAAACCGTATATTGGGCCACCAAACAAATCTCAATAAATTAAAAAATATAGATATCATACAGCGTTTATTCTCTGGCCACAACAGAAAGAAGCTAGAAATCAATAACATAGGGACAAGGGGAAAATTCACGAATATGTGGAAATTAAACAACATACTCTTAAATCAGTGGGTTAAAGAGGAAATCAGAAGCAAAATTAGGAAATATATGGAGATGAATGAAACTGAAAATACATCATACAAAAATTTACGGGATGCAGTGAAGGCAGTGCTGAGGAAATTGATAGCTCTTAAATGCTTACAGTAAAATGAAGAAAGATCTGAAATCAGAGCCCTAACCTCACAAGTTATGTCTTGGAGGGTACAGAAAAAGAAGAGCAAATTAATCAGTGAGTAGAAGGAAGGAAATAATAAGGATTAGAGAGGAGATAAATGAAATAGAGAAAAATAAAAAAACACATTAGAATCAATGAAACCAAAAGTTGGTTCTTTGAAAAGATTGATAACACCAACAAGCCTTTAGCTCGACTGATGAAGAAAAAAAGAGAATATGTAAATAACTAAAAACATAAATGAAAGGGGGGACATTAAAATCAATCCCACAGAAATATAAAGGAGTGTGAGAGGATACTATGAACAACTTTACACTAATAAAATAGATAATCTAAATGAAATAGATAAATTCCTAGAAACACACAAACTGCACTGAGTCAAGAGGAAATTGATCTCAACAGACCAATAAGAAATAAAGAGAATGAATCAATGATCAAAAACCTTCCAACAACAAAAAAATACAACATAAATGGCTTCGATGGTGAATTCAGCAAGCATTCCAAAGAGAATAACACCAGTCCTGCTTAAATTCTACTAAAAAATTGAAGAGGGGGAAATGAACTAATTCTGTGGGGCCAACATCATCCTCAAACCAAGCCAGATAAAGATACAACAACAAAAAACTTACAAACCAATATCCTTTATGAATATAGAGGCAAAAATCCTTACAAAATACTACCAAGCCAAACTTGGCCTCACATCATGATCAGGTGGGATTTATGCCAGGAATAAGGGTGATTCAAGACAAGAAAACCAATTAATGTCAAATACTACATTAATAGAAGAAAAAATTTTGATGGCCTAAATTGATGCAGAAAAGGCATTTGATGAAATCCAGCACCTTTATTGAACATAATTCTTAGGAAACTAGGAATAGAAGGAAACTTCCTCAGCAAAATAGAGGCTATATATGAAAAACCTACAGTTAACATCATATTCAATGGTGAGAGACTGAGAGTTTTCACTTGACGATCAGGAAAAAGACGAGTATGCCCACTGCCACCACTGTTATTCAACATTGTGCTGAAAGTTCTAGCCAGAAGAATTAGACAAGAAAAGAAGTAAAAGGCATCCACATCTCTATTTTTAGACAACTTGATCCTATATACAGAAAATCCTGAAAAATCTAATGATTAACAAATTTAGAAAAGTGATAAGGGTACAAGATCAAAACGCAAAAATCAGTAGTCTTTCCATACACAGTAGTGACCAATCTGAAGAATAAATTTTAAAAATTCCATTTACAATAGCAGCTAAAGGAATCAAACATCTAGAAATAAATCTAATCAAGGATGCAAATGACTTATACATGGAAAGAGATGCCAATTCTACCAAAACAATTTATGGATTCAATGCAATCCCAATAAAAATTCAAACAGCCTTTTTTTTGCAGAAATGGAAGAGCCAAACACCAAACTTATTTGGAAGGTTAAGGGGCCACAAATAGACAAAACCATATTGAAAAATAAGAACATACTTGAGGATTCACATTTCCTGATTTTAAAACTTACTATAAAGCCACAGTAAACAAAACAGCATGGCACTGTACAAGGACAGACATAGAGACAAATGGAATTGAAATAAGAATGCAGAAATAAACCTTCACATAGAGTTCTGAAGCTATGAAAGTCAGCATTACCCCATACAGCAGCTGTTGAAAACACTTTTCAGTGTTCAATGAAGATTAGTGTTCTAATCTTCTATTAGAGATATGAATAAACCTGATTTGGGTAGGACTATGGTAAATCAGACTAAAGCATGAAGGATGATATCGACTGTAAAGGAAAGGATGTTTATTTGGTGCAAAATTTATATTTTCACTGGCACATTATCTAATTTAACTTGTATAGTCAGCTTCTTTGAACACTATAATTACATGGAACCTTGAATAGGGAATGAGATCTGGTTGGTTTATATGGGTTGGTGTGATGCCCTGATATATTCCAGAGAACTCTTGGCAGAAGATTAAAAACCATTTGCAAAGTCCTCTTGAGGGACTGGGGGAAAAGGTGGAAATATTAAACCTGGATAATCACAATCATTGAGGACAGCCAATTTGATGGGACAGGCCCTTGATCTTGGAGCCCGTCCTGATGAAACTTATTCCTGCAGTGGAGAAGCCAAGGCTACTTATGACTGTGACTAAGAGTCACCCCCAGAGAACCTCTTTTGTTGCTCAGATGTGGCTTTTCTCTCTAAGTCAACTCCATAGGTAAACTCACAGCCTTCCCCACTAGGTGGGTCATGACTCTCAGGGGTGTATATCTCCCTGGCAATGTGGGCCATGATCCCAGGGATGAGCCTGGCTCTGCCAGTGTGGGAGTGAGAAAGGCTTCTGGACCAAAAGGGAGGAGAAATGAAACAAAATAAAGTTTTAGTGGCTGAGAGATATCAAAAAGAGTTGAGAGGCCATTCTGGAGGTTATTCTTATACATTATACAGATATTCCTTTTCAGTTTTTGGTGTATTGGAATAGCTAGAGGGAGATGCCTGAAACTGTCGAATTGTAAGAGCAATTGAAAGAGCCTTGATCCTTGAAGATGATTGAATAACGATACAGATTTAAGGTGTGATCGTGTGATTGTGAAAACCTTATGAGTGATACTCCTTTTTTCCAGTGTATGGACAGATGAGTAAGAAAAAAAAGACAAAAAATAAATAAACAATAGGGGTTGTAGGGGTGTGGGGTGTCTTGGGTTTTTTTTTTTACATTAATTTTTAATTTTTATTTTTTTGGAGTAATGAGAATATTAAAAAATCATTTGTAATGATGAATGCACAGCTATATGATGATACTTTGAACCACTGATTGTATGCTTTGGATGGTTATATTGTACATGAATATAGGATATATCTCAATAAATAAAAAGAAAAAAAGAAATAAACCCTTACATCTATGGCCAACTGATTTTAGACAAGGGTGATGAGTCTACTCATTTGGGAAATAATAATCTCTTCAACAAATGGTGCTGGGAAAACTGGATGTCCGTATACAAAAGGATGAAGGTGGATCCCTATATCATATCATAGGCAAAAATGAACTCAAATGGTTTACAGTACTAAATGTGAGACCCCAAACTATAAACTCTTAGAAGAAGATAAAAGCAAGCATCTTCAGTACCCTGTGTTAGGCTATGGTTTCTTAGACTTACCAGATGACCTACATGCAATCCCACTTTGAGATGTGTATCCAAAGAACTAAAAGAAATGATTTGAATAAGTATTTGCACACAGATTTTCATAGTGGCATTATTCAAAATTGCCGGAAGGTGGAAGCAACCCAAGTGTCCATCAATTGAGAAATGGATAAAAAAATATGTTATTCATATACAGTAGAATATTATTCTGCCATAAAAAATGAATGCAGTTTTGATATATGCAATAACATGGATGAACCTTGAGTACATCATGTTGAATGAAATAAGCCAGAAACAAAAGAACACATACTGTATTAGCTCACTGATATGAAATAATTGGAATGAGCAAATTCACAGAGTCAGAAACTGGATTACAGTGTGCCAGCGGACTGGGTACAGTAATGTGTGGGGAGTTAATTCTTAATTGTGACAGAATTTCTGTTTGGGATGATGGAAAAGATTTGGTAGTGGATGGAGGTGATGGAGGCGCAATACTGTGAATGTAATCAACATCACTGCAGTATATATTTGAATGTGGTTAAAAGGGAAAATTTAGTTTGTATCTATGTTACTAGAACAAAAATTAAAAAAAAAATCCATAGGTCTTTACCATGCAAGCAGTGAACTCTAATCTAAATTATAGGGTTAATATGGTATTATATGCAAATTAATAGTATAATTGTAATAATATTCTTTCATCAATTGTAACAAAGGTACCACACTAATGTAAAGTGTTAATAAGAGGGAGAACTGCATGTGTGAGAGCAAGTATATGGGAACTCTGTATTTTCTGCATGATTTTTCTGTAAACATATAACTTTTAAAATTGAAAAAATGGATTTTCTAGTTTGTAACTCTTTAGTTTTCTTTCATACAGCTGTTTAATAATGTCAAATGCTTAGAAACCAAATTAGAATTTCTTACAATGGTCTCTGATTAAAGTCCAATAAAAGTACAGTCAGGAAAATTCATAATATAAGATATGCTAACTAACTCTTTGAGGATCAATTTATATCTTGCAAATCTAAAACTAAATTTGGGGATTACATCTTAAAATAAAAAGCTTCATGGGTACTATGGAAAAAAATAATGAATAATAAATGAAATAAAAATGTGGGTAGTTTTGTTCATTGATTTATTACTTTCACTATGCATATTTTCAAAAAATTATTTGAGAGTGTGTACCTTAATTATGTAAAACTAATGAAATAAAAATGTAAAGATACAAACCAAGCAATGAAAAGCTTTAAATAATTGTCCCAAAAATTTAGGCTTAGGGAAATGTTTTCTAAGCTTGCAACTTAGTCCTGGGCTTTTCCATCGTCAGGGCAAAAAGGAAGCGATGAGTTACATAGCTCTTACATCTAATAGGTGATGCATACTGGACAAATGCCTTCCTGGCTTGAACTCTAAAGAAAATTTATATTGTGAATCTTTGGGGATGTTGGTCAAAGTTGTGATAATATCTTGAAAAAAAAAAAGCCTTTTATTTAGTATTAACTATACCATCTTTTGATTTTTAAAAAATGAGGCCATGTTTTGAAATCACAGTGTATGAAGTCACTTTTAAAGAAACTAGAGCAATTTCCAGTGAGGTGACATGATATAGCTTAGAAGTTCTAAAAGAAATACAAGGAGAATGAAATGTTTAAATCTCCATATTCAACCTTTCTTCAACACTGATGGTTTGAAGCATAACTGGGCCTTTGTTAGGAACTTATAAAAGACACTTTGGTATTGAGGTTGCTGGTGGGAACTTGAACTCCAGGTATCCTGTGTTGTTTGAAATAATATTCATATATTTGAAAGATGTGGCAAGTTGATATTTTATTATCCATTTTAAAGACCCTTATTTATCTTCTTGTCCTAATGATGGATCACTCCAACTCTGAATGGATGAAAAAAAAACAAACTTGCAAAAATGTGAACAAAACACCTATCTGACTTCTTGGAACTTAGAGGCACTCAAAAATCATGAAAGTCTTTTTTGAGAAAAGCAGTCACCATGGACCCTGAGCATTCTTCCACATTGAAAGAATGTGTGCAGAATTGCAAGTGTGGTGGCTTGGAGCTATGTAACTTAGAAAAACTGTTTTTAATCTTATTCCATTCCAGTGGGTATACACCCATTGTAATTAGCACTTTTTGATGCATTACTTCAGTTGAAGTAGTCCAACTGAATCAGAGTGGGGCTTAATCCTACTACCAGAGTCTTTATAAGAAGAATGAAATTCAGAAATATGTAGAGAAAAGCACAGGAAGAAACTGGAAGGCAACAGAACCCAGAAAAGCCAGAATGGGTTGCCACGTTCATTGCCATGTGACAGAAAAGTCAAGGACCAAGGATTGCTGGCAGCCAGCCCCCAGTGCTACAGACTTCTGGGAGGAAAACATTGCCTTGAAAATGCCTTGATTTTGGACTTTGCCTAGCTTCAAAAATTGTAATCTAATATATTCCTGTTGTTTAAGTCAACCCATTGCATGGCATTTGTTGTAGCAGGTAGGAAACAATAGCCCAAGGCTTATCTATTTCCTGATAAGGAACAGTTTTTGTTGCTAGTCATCCAGACAACTAAGTTGTCTATATGACCACAGTGTGGCTACCTTGTTACTGCTGCTCTCCAGAGGAAAGAAAACTGGCTTGCTACAAGGTTTTCTGCTTTCTCAGAATGCACTGGGCCCTTTGCCCTGGATTTCTCTCCTGCAGTGCGACCCACTGTGTGTCCAGTTATCATGTGGGCCCATCATTTCAACCCTGTTGGACTTGGGGGCAAAGGAAACAGATGCAAATTTGCCAATGCTCTTGTTCTGGCTGTGCTGTAAGTAATAAAACCCTTGTCTCTGATACAGGAGTCTTTTGTTTCCTGTTGGCACACATGAAATTGTGGCAGGCAACTTTGTTAGCTTACAAGTAGGGTAAAATCTCAGACTTTTGGCTGGCCTCAGTAGCTCAGCAGGCAGAGTTCTCACCTGCCATACCAGAAACCTGGGTTCAATTCCTGGTGCTTGCCCATGCCAAAATGAAAAAACAAAAAACTCAGACTCTTCAGAGCTCTTGACAGCCTTCTCCTAAGACACCATACCTCATCTTCTTTCTCCTTTGCCTTCCTCTTTGGACAGATTCATTATCATCATTACCTCTGAAAGTACTTCCTCCAACTAGTAAGTTTATTTTCCCTTTATTTTGTTTACAGCCACAATGATCAAGAATCTTATTCTTTGGCTTGTGATATGCTTGGGTGGGATATCCTGTCAAGATAGTAATAATGTTGATAGTAAAAATTAGTTTATCATCATTATCATTATGCATGAAAAAATTGATGCTCAGAGAAATTGTGAAGCTTCTCCAAGATCACAAAGCTGGTGAGTAGCAGAAGCATGTTAAAACCTAGGCCTGTTAGCTCTTAGCCATTGTTCTGCATTTCTTCTGCATTACTTCCCTAAGGGTGGTTTCCACTTTAATTTCATATATACGCATATATATATGATTCTTACTTTGTCCTCTTATCCCTCCTTGCTAGGAATTAGCAACCTATTTTTAATCCTAAGGCCATTTCAAATTCTTATAACTGTCCATGTGTCATCTTCGTTTTTCTTCAGTGCTTCCTTTCCCAAATTTTCCTTGAGTTCCCCTCCATTTGCTTTGAGCTTGCTGTCTAACCAAGTAATGGTGGAACCTAGAAAGTTACAGAGGTACAATGGCTGAGGGAGTCCTTAGCATGTTATCATAAGGACCAGTTAAGTTAATGAATATTCTTAATTCTATTTCAGAATACTCATTGCTACTGTTCTTATATTTAATTTGTCATAAATAACTTTATCTGATGTTTGTTCTGCTGGTCTTGGTTTCTCCACACCCTCCACAATGTTAAAACTGTTCTACAGTTGAGAAATGAGTTCCTCTATTTGTGTTGTTGAAAAGTAACTGAGCCATGGCAGAGCTTGTGGTAGAAAGGACCATTTTCTTATTGCTCCATTTGGAAGAACACCCCTGATGCCAAATAGAAATTTCCTTCGTTGTCCCTCCTTTCTTCCACTTTGAAATTATAGCCACAGTGAGAACAGTCTCCTATCTCTAAAGCTACAGGTCTCCCAGCCAGCTTTTTCAGTATTATTACGATGCAATTTATTTATGTACTGAACTCAGGCTATAAAACCAGAAAAGGAATAATAATGATACTCATTATTATTACTACTGCTGCCACATTTATTGGGTATGAATTATATACAAGGCTCAAGGCTAAGGTTTGCACGTATTATCTCATTTAATCATTTTACCCACAATATCTAAGGTGGAGAGTATTCTTATCAACCCAATTTTACAGATGAGGGAATTGAAGCTTAAAGAGGTTAAATCATTTCCTAAGACTGTGAATCTGGTATGTGGTAGAACCAACATTTCAACATAGGAATTCAGATATCAGAGTCCTCTCTCTAGACTGCCATGCTCTAAAGCAGAGGTTCACAAAGTGTGGTTCCAAGAATAGCAGCATCAGCATCACTTGGGAGTTTTGTTATTATTGAAAATTCTCAGGCCTTATCCCAGACCTCCTGAATCAAACTCTGGAGGTGAGACCCAACAATCTGTTTAAATAAGCTTTCTTAGTTGGTTCTGATGCTTACTAAAGATTTAGTGTCACAGCTCTAAAGCTTTCTCCTCTTCATATAAATATCTAATTATCAGCTGATAATAAGGAGTAGCTTGTTTATAAAAGGCATATTTTCTTGATATGATTTTGTTATAATGCAGATTACCAAACACACACTATCAGTTAAGTATACTTAGCAGAAACAAACAAACAAACAAAAGCCTAAATCTCATCAAGCCTCTAGATCTATCTGCTTATTTACAGGGATTATGGGATATAAAGGCATGTTAAAAGACACTATAGAAATGCAATCCACAAAACCTGGACTCTGAGAAATTCTGTGGGATTAGAAATTTTTTTTCAACAAATAAATAGCAATGAGAAAAGATATGGTAGAAAAACACAAAGGCTAAATAAGGCATAGGACCATCAATCAAATGCAATCAAAGTGTGGACCTAGTTAAAACAAAATAAAACAAATAAACACCATTAAATTTTATAGGACAATCAAGAAATTAGTGACATTTGAAAATGATTAGACATTTGGTGATAAGGAATTATTTTTTTTTTTTATTTTTTTTATTTTTTATTTTTATTTTTTTAAATTTTATTAAGGAAAGACAGAGAGAAGGAAGGAAGGATAGAAGGAAGGAAGGAAGGAAGAAAGGGAAACATCTTTAAACATTTTCTTGTTTTATTGTATTCTGTTTCTCCGTTTTTGTTACATGGGCTGGGGCCGGGAATCGAACCGAGGTCCTCCGGCATAGCAGGCAAGCACTTTGCCCGCTGAGCCACCGCGGCCCGCCCAGGAATTATTTTTTAACTTTTAAGATATAATAATGGTATTGTGGTTATGTTTTTTAATTGTCTTTATTTCTTTAGACATAATAAAAGAATATTTAAAGACATAGGAGCTCTTGGTATAAAGAACACTAGAGTTGCATTTCCTCTTCTCCTGGTATATACCCAGATTTTCATTTGAGTATTCATACTTCCCTACCCTTGCAGCCCATAACTTACTTAAAGGGAAGGGCATGTAGCTCAGACCTAATTTAGCTTAACCCTAAGATCTAACTAGAATTTCTGTTTTGAAAATAGGCCAGTGTTTTAGTTTCCTTTGCTGCTCAAGCAAATACCAGGCAGGGTTTGGCTTAAACAATGAGAATTTACTAGCTCATGGTTTTGAACTAGGTAAAAGTCCAAATCAGGGCATCATCAAGACAACATTCTCTTCCCAAAGACTGGGGTTTTGGCTGCCAGTGATTCTTCTTCCTGGGCTCTTCTGTCACGTGGCAGGTGGCTTCCCCTGGCTTCTCCCTTCTCTTCTGGTTTTCATTGACCTTCAGTTCTTGTTTCCCATGGCTTTTTCTCTGTTTGAGTTTCATTCTGCTTATAAAGGACTCCACCAATAGGATTAAGACTGTGCTGGTTTGAAAGGATGCATGTCCCCTAGAAAAGCCATGCTTTAATCTAAATCCCCTTTCATAAAGGCAGAATAATCCCCATTCAATACTGTATGTTTGAAACTGTAATTAGATCATCTCCCTGGAGATGTGATTGAATCAAGAGTGGTTGTTAAACTGGATTAGGTGATGACGTGTCTCCACCCATTTGGGTGGGTCTTGATAAGTTTCTGGAGTCCTATAAAAAAGGTAACATTTTGGAGAGTGAGGAGATTCAGAGAAAGCAGAGAATGCTGCAGCACCATGAAGTGGAGAGCCCATCAGCCAACGCTTTGGAGATGAAGGAGGAAAATGCCTCCTGGGGAGCTTCATGAAACAGGAAGCCAGGAGAGAAAGATAGCAGAGGAGGCCATGCTCACCATGTGTCCTTCCAGCCGACAGAGAAACTGTGACTGCATTCACCATGTGCCTTCTCACTTGAGAGAGAAACCCTGAACTTCAACAGCCTTCTTTTTTTTTTTGCATGGGCAGGCACCAGGAATCGAACCTGGGTCTCCGGCATGGCAGGTGAGAACTCTGCCTGCTGAGCCACCATGGCCCACCCATTCATTGGCCTTCTTGAACCAAGGTATCTTTCCCTGGATGCCTTTGGTTGGACATTTCTATAGTTTTAATTGGGACATTTTCTTGGCCTTAGAACTGCAAATTAGAAACTTATTAAATTCCCCTTTTTAAAAGCCATTCCGTTTCTGGTATATTGCATTCCGGCAGCTAGCAAACTAGAACAAAGACCCATCTTGATTGAGGTGGAACACATCTTAACTGAAGTAACCTAAATCAAAAGGTCCTATTTACAACGGGTTCACATTCAAAGGAGCAGATTGTTCGAGAACTTGTTTTTCTGGGGTACATAGCTCCTAACCACCACAGCCAATTATGCAGGAGAAAAGTGTTTTTGCAGACTTCTAGGAAAGAAACTGACTTTTTCTCCTGAGCAAACTTCAGGAAATATCCCAAACTTGCTTCTCCAAGGACAAGGATGAGGCAGTGAGCCTCTAAGATGGCCTTGTCTGGCTTCCTCTCATATTGAACCAGGGCTGACCTACATGACTGATAGAATACTGTGAAAGGGATAGTGTGTGACTTCGGAAGCTAAAAGGCATTGATACTTCCTTCCTGCTCTCTTGGATTGCTTGCTCTGGGAAAATACAGTCTATATCATGAAGTCATTTGACGCCCATGAGAAGCCCACATGGAGAGGAACCAACTTGTTACCTTCAGCCTATCAGCCATATGAGTGACCCACCTTGGAAGTGGGTCCTCCAGTCCTAGAAGTGGATCTTCTGGGCTCCCAGTTTCTGTAGCTTCAGCTGACAGGTGAATGCAAACTCATGAGAGATGCTTCATTAGGACTCCCAACCAAACTATGACCCAAGTCCACACTTCAATTATCTGTGAGAAATAATAAATGATCATTGTGTTTAAGGCACTAGGTTTCAATAATTTGTTAAATAGAAATAGGTAATGAGTACAATAGATGAGAACTATTTCCAGCTCAGAGAGTTATGGATAGGGAGCCAATTTGCACTGACGCTCACATTTTCGAAAGCAGAGCAGAGAGATTGGAAAGAAATTGATTCCTTATTGTTATCATTGTACTTTCCAGGACATGAGCAATAAATGCCTTTTATTGTTAAAACCAGTTGGGTTTCTGTTATATTGAACTGTCTGATTGGGATAAGAAATTTGAGAGTTTTGGTGGTATGAACAAAATATAGGGAGAGTAGGAGAATAGACTAAAGGGGTAATAAGTAAGGGGAAAGGTAAGCTTCAGTGGGTGTTAGTTCAGGCTAGAAATCAAACTGTCAGTGGGGCCATGCTCTTTCTGAAGGCCCTAGGAAGAGGAATCCTTCTTTGCCTTTTCCTAGCGTCTGGTGGTGGCTGACAATCCTTGTCTTTTGGCTTGTAGCTGCTTAACTCCACTCTCTGCCCTGTCTTCTCCCCTGTATGTCTCTGTCTCTGTGTCTCTCCTTTAGGGACACCAATCATATTGGATTAAGGGCCCACCCTATTTCAATATGACTTTATCTTAACTGATTACATCTGCAAGTATCCTATTTCAAGTAACAGTCATAGTCTGAGGTACTGGGGGTTAAGACTTCAACATATCTTTTTTGGGGGGGACACAATTAAACCCATAACAGTAGGCCATGCTTTATCATGCCATTCATTCAACATATACTAATTGAGTGTCCACTGTGTCAGGTCCTATGCTGGTTATTGGAAACAGAGTGATAAATAAGACAGACATGGTACCTGCCTACATGGCACGTATAGTCTTTCCAGGCCAGTGTAGAAGTCAGATATTAAACAAATGGTTGCAAGTATTTATTGCATTATATTGTATTTATACTTGATACAATGGTATGAAAGGAGCTCAAAACTAACTGAGGTAGTGTTGGTGGTCAAAAAGGCCTCCTTGTAGAAGGGACATCTATGTTGAAACCAAACAGCAAATAGGTGTTATCCAGGTGAAGTGTTATAGAAGCAAAATTATTACATATTCGTGCTATGTTTGAAAATATGAATATTTAATAAGCACTTCAGTAATGCTCATGCATGCTGGACTTTGAGAACCTATGCTCTCAACCTCAGCTGACCCAAAATGTACCCTGGTCACCCCTATCAGCGGCTCATATGAAAGATATCTTTGTGCTCTCCTACTCAGCAGTGAATTCCTTACCTGTCTAGACCCATGTGCCCCCTTTCACCACTGTGCTGAATCACCAAATAAAGCCAAATAAATCAAATTTGCTACTAGTTTAGCTTTTTCTCCCTTATCCAGCAAGCGTTCTCCCACTTCTCCCTGCTTCCTGCTCTGCTCTATTTTCTATCATATAGCAAGCATCTTGCTTCACGTTTTAGTTGATAATGATTTATTTGCCATTGAATTGCAGAAGGCCACTTTTCTCTCAAAAACATCTGACGTGTATGTGGTATTCTTTCAGTGTTTTGTAGAAAAAGAATGCATTTTCAGTTTTTCATTTCTCTTCTTCATCAGCAAAGTTAAAGAAGAACTTATCTTTCTTTCTGAATAAAAGACACATAGTCCACAATAACATGTCTCAATTACACAACTGAAAATAAAATTGTAACATGATTTGGGGCTGTTTCTCAGCAAAACTCTAGTAGATTCTTAAAGTTTGGCTCTTTTGTCGGGTTGGTGAAACCAACATTTAAAACAATATAATCAGAGATTTTAGAGCTTTAAAAAGCCTTGGAGGTTATCAAAATTGTAGAAAGAACATCATTCCCTTTATTTTACAGATGAGGAAAATGAAGCTGAAAAAGGTAAGGTGAGTTGTGGTCACTCAGATAATATTAAAAATCTGTTATTTTATTTATTAGTAAGCACTTCAGTTCTCTATCTTACTTTGCATGTATAGATAGCCGTGGTCCTGATGCCCAGTCGTATCTCTCCAGGTTTTGCTTCCTTATCTGCTGCTGCTTAAGCTAGCACCACCCTTACTCAGTCATCCTGGTCTCAGAGAAATGAGGGAACATCATATCAGGGCTAGTGAACTGACCCCTACACCCGAGCTATGGCTCCTGGGTCTTTCTCAAAAGGTTATGCATGTCTTAAACATACAGAGAAGAAAAAAAAAAAAGATTTTAAAGCCATTTTCATTCGTTGTCTTCAGTCTAAAAATAGGGTGACAGAGGGATCGTGGGATAAGCAGCCGGAGCAGGGAACAGTCGGTTGCCACAGTAACCAATGAGCCATTTTGCTACATTTGCCTTGACAGTGTGATTTCTGGGAGGTTTTTTCTTCTTTCCTCTCTTGTGCGTGGGGGTGGGGGTAGGTGGTGGGGGGCATTTTTAGATTATGTAATATGGAGCCAGATTCTTTACTTCTGGAGTCAATCAGTTTTCATGAAAATGCTATTCCATTTTACTTTTCCATTGCTCCAAATAGCTTTGCTGGGGACCAGGAAAAAAGATTATGATCACCCCTACCTGTACTTATAGTGGTGCTTTTCTTATACACTTCCCTGATTGTTAACATCAATATTTCCATGGAATTATTTCCTCCCTTTCCTATTAGGTCCTCAAATACCCCAGGCTCCAGCAGCCCATCAGGAGAACAAGTGGTGGTTCTCCTATTCCAGAGAAGAGTGAGTCAGCCCTGCATGCAAGCCAGGGGTCTGAAGCTGACCTGGGTCTGCTGCTGTCACTTCAAGGCTCACCTTCCCCCAGGCTGCTGATCCTAGAATCTGAATACAGTTCCTTATTATAGTGTAAAGGTTGCTGGCTTTGGAGGTAAACAGGCTGTGTTTGAATCCTGGACCCACCACCCTGGGCTAATAAATTGACATTTGGGGGCTGCAGGATGGTTGTGAGGTTTCAAAGAGATAATGCTTATCAAGCAGCCAGCACAGTGCCTGGCACATATTTGCCATTCCCACCTCCCTTTTAGGGGACCCTTTTCTATCTGGCTCTCCATAGTCCTCGTTCTCCTCACTGGCTGCTTTATGTCCTTGTGTCCTCATGTGACATCCCTCCATGCTTCAAACCTTTCTTGACTGCTTTTCATCAGAACATTTCTATCTTTTATCCCATTCATGTAGTTGTCTGGATAGCTAATCAGGTTTAAATCAGAACACATAAAAATGTGTACAATGGGTCCAAATGGGTTAAAATGACACATGACAAAGTTCAATCTTTACTGCTTATTGCAGCAATCAGGTATGAATTAAAAGCTGAAAGGGAATGTGATTGTTAGAAATCATTCTTTAGTTCCAGTGATGGAAATACGACCTGGAATCACCTAAATAAAAAAGAGAATATATTAATGAAAGCAACCAAGAAGTCCTGGGGTGGAGCTGTCCACAGGGATCCCAGAGATTGAAACACATCAGAACTCTTCTGTCCTTTGACTCTGCTTAGTTTTATCTTCTCATCCCAGAACAGCATTCACAAGATTGGTAACATGCCCTTAAATTGACCTCTTTCCATCTTCTACGGCCTATGAGGCAAGACCACTTCTCCTCCAGCTCCGAAATGAAAAATCCTAGGGAAAGGCATTGACTGGCCTAGTTTGGAGCTTACGTCTACCCTCAACTGATCACTTTCGCCAGGAGAATGAAGCACTCTCATTGACCATATAGTGTCTCTCATCAGGGAGGTGACAGATTGTAAGGCGCAGACACCAGAATACTTCCTAAAACTTCAACTTTCTATTTTAAGATATGCAGGTTTACAAACACCTTAGGAAATAATTTAGATACTGTGTGCTCTTTACCTAGTTCCAACCAGAACTTTTCCATCACCACAAGGATGGTACCCTTTTATAGCCATACCTACCTCCCTCCTGTCTGACCCCTTCTTAATCTGGGGAACCATTCATCTATCCTCCAGTTCCATAATTTTGTCATTTCAAGAATGTTATATAAATGGAATCATATAGTATGTAGTCTTTTGAGATTATTTTTTTCACTCGGCATAATTCTTTGGAGATTTAGCTGGGTTGTTGTATGTATCAATAGTTTGTTCCTCCCCCTAAAGCTGAGTAGTATTCCATTGGATGTGTGTCCCACAGTTTAACTGTTTACCCATCAAAGGATATCTGGGTAATTCCAATTTTTGATGATTATGAATAAGCTTCAGTAAACATTCACGTACAGGTTTTTGAGTGAACATAATTTATTTCTCCGATGGCTGTGTAGTGACATCTTATTGTGCCTCTAATTTGCATTTTCCTAATGTCTAATGATGTTGAACATCTTTTCATGTTCTATCAATATATCCTCCTCAGTAAACTGGCTCTTCATATGCTTTGCTCATTTTCTAATCGGATTATTTAGATTTTTACTGTGGAGTGTTCAGAGTTCTTTATGTGTTCTAGATACTAGTCTTTTGCTAGATATACAGTTTGAACATATTTCCTTCCTGTCAGAAGCTTGACTTTTCATCCACTTTATAGAGTCTTTTATAGAGCAGAAGATTACAATTTTGATGAAGTCAAATTTATCAGTTTTTCCTGTTATGAATCATGCTTTTGGTGTCTAATCTAGGAACTCTGCTCCTAGCCCGATATTCCAAAGATTTTCTCCTATGTTTTTTTTCTGTTTCATAATTTTGTGATCCATTAAGTCTGTGATCCATTTTGAGTTACTTTTTAAATTTTTTTGTTTTTTTGTGTTTGTGCTCCAGAGTTAATTTTTTTTTAAGTAAGTGAAACTTAGGTCAAGGTATTGTTTATTTTTTTGCTTATGATTGTCCAATTGCTCCAGCAACGTTTGTTGAAAAGACTATCTTTCCTCCATTGCATTGCTTTTGCACCTTTGTCAAATCTGTTGGGCATATTTGTTTAAGTCTATTTTTGTGTTTTCTATTCTGCTCCATTAAGCTATGAGTCTATCCCTCTGAAAATACCACAGTCTTGATTGCTTTATCTAAATAATAAATCTTGAAATCAGGTAGACTGACTTCTCCACTTTGTTCTTCTTTATAAAAAATTGTTTCAGCTATTTTAGTTTCTCTGCCTTTACATATAAATTTTAGAATACCTTGGCTATATCTACAAAAAAATCTTGCTGTGATTTTGGTAGAATTTTTTTTTTAGATGGGCAGGCACCGGGAAGCAAACCCCAGTCTCTGGCATGGTAGGTGGAAATTCTGCCACTGAGCCGCTGTCGCACCTTGATAGGAATGTAATTAAATGTATGTCAATTTGTGGAGCATTAACATCTTTATTTTGTTGAGTCTTTCAAACTTTGAACACAACATCTCTCCACTTAGTAAGTTATTTAAAAAATTTATTTAGTCAGTGTTTTTACATTTTCAGGATGAAAGACCTGCACATGTTTTGTTACTGCTTTTTCATATTATAAAAAGAGTACCTCTTTTATCATTTTTACTGATCATAAAAGGTATAGTATTTAAAATTTTTGTATCCACATGTTCATTTCTAGTATATAGAATAAAATATAATTGTGTATATTTATCTTGTCTCCTGCCACCTTGCTATACTCACTTATTAGTTTTAGTAGTTTTTTTTTAACTTCATAGATTACTTAAGATTATCTATGTAGACAATCATGTGATCTGCCAATTGGGTACAGTTTTCCCTTCTTTTCTGATCTCTAGGCCTTTAAGTTCTTTTTCTAGCCTATTACACTGGCTAGAACTTTCAACACTGAATAAGAGCAGTGAAAGTGGACATCCTTATCTTAGTCTCAATTTTAAATATTCAGACTTTCACTATTAACTATAATGTTAATTGAAGGTTTTTCTGTTGATGCTCTTTAGTGGGTTGAGAACGAAAGCCTCCATTTCCTATTTCTGAGAGTTTTTATCATGAATAGATATTCAATTTTGTCAAATGCTTTATCTGTATTGATTGTTATGTTAAATAATTTTTCTTTTCTAATCTGTTAATTTGATATATTAATGGATTTTAAAATATTAAACCAGCTTTGCATCCCTGGAATAAACCCCATTTGGCAATGATGCATAATTATTTTTATAAATCATTGGATTCTATTTGCTAATATATTTTTTATTAGAGTAGTTGTGGGTTTACAGAAAACTCATGCACAAAGTGCGGTGTTTCCATATCGCTTCCTACTGCAGTTTTCCCTATTATGAACAATTTGCATTTGTGGTACTTTTGTTACAATTGATGAAATAATATTATTGTAATCATTATTTTAACTGTAGTCCGTAGTTTACATTAGCCTTCACTATTTGTGTTGTTCAGTTTTAAGTCTTAAAAAGTTTTATTTTTATAACATGTACATCTAAAGTTTCCTATTTTAACTATTTTCAAATATACAATTCAGTAGTGCAATTGCATTCACAATGTTGTGCTACAATCAACACCATCCATTATCAAAACTTTTCCATCACTCTAAACAGAAACTCTGTACCAATTAACCATTACTAGTTTGTTGAGGATATTTTCGGCTATATTCATGAGAAATATTGGTCTGTAGTTTTCTTTACTTTTTTGTTTACTGTCTTTGTCTGGCTTTGGTATCACACTAATACTAGATACCCATAAAAGAAATGGGAAGTTGTTCCAGTTTTCTGGCTGCCAGAATGCAATACACCAGAGACAGAATGGCTTTTAAAAAGGGGAATTTAATAATCTAAGGCTGAGAAGATGTCCCAATTAAAACAAATCTATAGAAATGTCCAATTTGAGGCATCCAGGGAAAGATACCTTGGTTCAAGAAGGCCAATGACATTCAATGTTTCTGTCTTAGCTGGAAGGCACATGGCTAACATGGCAGCAACTGCTGGCTTTCTCGTGGGCTCTATAAAAAAGGATTCTCTCCAAAATGTTTCCTCTTTTAAAAGGATTCTAGTAAGCGACTCCACCTTCAAGGGGTGGAGACACACCTCCATGGAAGTCATCTAATTAAAAATTACCACCCACAATTGGGTGGGTCACATCTCCAGGGGAACAATCCAAATGCTCCCACCCAGCAATATTGAATGAGGATTAAAGGACTTGGCTTTTCTGGGGTCTATCATAGATTCAAACCAGCACAGAAGTGTTCCCTCCTTTTCTATTTCTGAAAGAGATTGTGTAGAATTGATGCAATTCTTTAAATGTTTGGTAGATTTCTCCAGTGAAACTACCTGGGATTGGAGGTTTATTTGTTTTTGGAGATTTTAAAATTATGAATTCAATTCTCTTAATAGTTATAAATCTATTCACATATTTCACTTTTCATGAGTTGTGGTAGTTTGTGACGTTTGAGGAATTGATCCATTTCATTGAAGTTGCCAGTTTATGTGAATAGAGTTGTGCATAATATTCTCTTATTATCTTTTTGATGTCTGCAGGGTCTGCGGTGATCGCTTGTGTTTCATTCTTGGTACTTGTAATTTAGTTATGTAATTTTTAATCAATTTTTAATTTTTTAAAAACATATAGCAACAAACTCAAACATTCTTAACAAATGATCATTCCATTCTACATATATACTCAGTAGTTCACAATATCATCACACGGTTGCACATTTATCATCACGATAATTTCTTAGAACATTTGCATCAATTCAGAAAAAGAAATAAAAAGACAACAGAAAAAAAATTCATACATATCATACCCCTTATCCCTTCCTCTCATTGATCACTAGCATTTCAATCTACTAAATTTATTTTAACATTTGTTCCCCCATTATTTATTTTTATGCCATATGTTTTACTCATCTGTTGATAAGGTAGACAAAAGGAGCACCAGACACAAGGTTTTCACATTCACAGAGTCTCATTGTGAAAGCTACATCATTGTTCAATAATCATCAAGAAACATGGCTACTGGAACACAGATCTACATTTTCAGGCAGTTCCCACCAGCCTCTCCATTACATCTTTTTTTTCTGTTTTTTTTTTTTTTTTTTAACATGGGCAGGCACTGGGAATGGAACCCAGGTCTTCTGGCATGGCAGGCAAGCATTCTTGCCTTTTGAGCCACCGTGGCCCACCCTCTCCATTACATCTTGACTAACAAGATGATATCTGTTTCATGTGTAACAATGACCTCCAGGATAACCTCTTGTCTCTGCTTGGAATCTCTCAGTCATTGACACTTTATTTTGTCTCCTTTCACTCTTCCCCCTTTTGGTAGAGAAAGTTTTCTCAATCCCTTGATGCTGAGTCCCAGCTCATTCTAGGATTTCTGTCCCACGTTGCCAGGAAGGTGCACAACCCTGGGAATCATGTCCCACATAGACAAGGGAGGGCGGTGAGTTTGCTTGTTGTGTTGGCTGGAGAGAGAGGCCACATCTGAGCAACAAAAGAGGTTCTGTTGGGGTGACTCTTAGGCCTAATTTTAAGTAGGCTTGACCTATCCTTTGTGGGGTCAAGTGTCACGTGAATAAACCCCAAGATTGGAGACTTAGCCTATTGCTTTGGTTGTCCCCACTGCTTGTGAGACTATCAAGAATTCTCTACTTGGGGAAGTTGAATTTTCCCCCTTTCTCACCATTCCCCCAAGGGGACTTTGCAAATACTTTTTTACTTACTGTTCAAATCACTCTGGGATTTATTGGGGCATCACTCTGGACAAACCTACAAGATCTTATGCCCTACTCAAGGTTCCATGTACTTATGGTATTCAATTAAGCTGTCCACATAAGTTATATTAGGAACTGCACTAGAGAAAATATATATTTTGTACAAAATGAACATTTTTGTTTTAGTTTCACACATAAATTAAAATTTTAAAATATTAATTACCATCTATTTTCAGCACATTGCAATAATGACATTCCTTTGTCCTTCCTCATGCAAAAACATTTTTAAATTTGTACATTTAGTCTATCATTATACATTTGTAATTTATATCTTATTTTTGTCAGTCTTTTTAGAGGTTTGTCAATTTTTATTGATCTTTAAAAAAACTCAAGGTCATTGTTAATTTATTTTCTCCATTTTTCTGTTCTCAACCTCATTTTTTTCCTGCTTTTTGTGTTTCTTTTTACTCTTCTTTATCTAAATTCTTAAGGGGAATTAAGAATTAATTAATTCTTAAGGGGAATTCTTAGATTATTGATTTAAGAATTTCCCTCTTTTCTAATATTGCTGCTTAGTCCTGTAAATTTCCCTGTCAACACTATTTCAGCTGTCTCCCACATTTTGTGCTTAAATTTTTTTGTTTGTCTCACACAAATTTTAATATGTTGTATTTTTATTTTCACTTAGTTCAATGCTTTTTTTTTTTTTTTTTTGCCATGGTCAGGCTCCAGAAATTGAACCCGGGTCTCTGGCATGGCAGGTGAGAATTCTGTCACTGAGCTACTGTTGCACTACCCTCAATGCATTTTTTAATCTCCCCTAAGATTTTCTCTTTGACCAATCTATTATTTAGAAGTGTGTTGTTTAGATTCTAAATGTTTGAAGATTTAGCCATTGTCTTTCAGTTACTGATTTCTAGTTTGATTCCATTATGTTTAGAGAAATACTCTGTATGATTAAAATTCTTTAAAATTTATTGAGGTGTATTCTATTACTCAGGTTTTGTTCCATTTTAGGATATGTTTTGTGGGTACTTGAAAAGAAGTATTCTGCTTTTGTTGGGTCGCGTGTTCTATAAATGTTGATCTATGCTGTTGGTTGATGGTTGTATTAGTTTACTGAATGCCGCTGAATGCAATATACTAGAAATGGAATGGTTTTGAAAAGGAAATATATTAAGTTACAAGTTTACAGTTCTAAGGCCATAAAAATGTCCAAACTAAGGCACCTAGAGAAAAATATCTTGACTCAAGAAAGGCCAGTGTCTGGCACATGGGAAGGCACATGGCTGGCATCTGTAGGTACTTACTCTCAGTTCCGAGCTTCCAGGTTCTAATGCCAGAGGTTTCCCCTTAAGCATCTATGGACCTTCACTTAGCTCCTCCAGGACACAACTCTGGTTTTGACTTGCTTATCATCTCATGGGAAGGCACATGGTGATGTCTACTGGGTCCTGCATCTCCAAACATCTGTGTCTAGGCACTGCTGAGTCCAGCAGCAACTGTCCAAACAGGGTCAGAAGGGGCAGTGTGAGATTAAGAAAGACACAACACAGAATTAAGAGAAAGTGGGGGCCAGGTGGTTCATTGCCTGACTGAAGGCAACAACCCCGAGAAGTCAGCACAAGTTCATAATATACTGTTTAACAATAGAATTCCAGATAAGGCAGTGCAGTATGTGGGAATGTGCTTGATGTATTGAATAGGGATACAGAACTTTCTTAAGAACAGAGTGAACATTAACTAGCCTGCCCAAAACTATATAGGCAGACCTTTCCTACAATAAGGCCAGATTAGATATGGTGCAGCCCAAGCCAGACCTCATTCCACAGGAAACCAAGGGGTCTAGCCTCCAAGGTTACTCTGATGTGACTTTGCCAAAAGTCAGAGGCCTGCTTCATGTAAAGCTTGACCTAGGCTCCATCAAGGCACTGCTCTCTCTTTCAGCCCTCCAAGCTGTCCAAATGTCTGCATCTCTGTTGGCTCTGAAACAGCTGTTTTCCAAGTATCTCTCCTTTTAAAGAACTCCAGCAAACTAATCAAGACATACCTTGAATGGGTGGAGTCATATCTCCATCTAATCAAAATGTCATACCCACAATTGGATGTGTCACATCTCCATGGAGTAAACTCATCAGAAGGCCACACCCACAACTGGGTGTGTCAAACTCCATGGAAACAATCCAATCAAAGGTTTCCACCCTACAATACTGAGTCAGGATTAAAGGGCATGGCTTTTCTGGGGTACACAATACTTTCAAACTAGGACAATGGTGGTATTGAGTTCTTCTATATCCTTGTTGATTTTCTGTCTAATTGTTCTATCAATTGTTGATAGAGTGATATTTAAGTCTCCAATTATAATTGTGGACTTGCCTATTTGTCCTTTCAGATCCATCAGCTTTTTCTCCTTCTATTTTGGGGTATGTTGTTTGGTGCATACCAAGATTGCTATGCCTTCTTGGAAAACTGTCAAATTTTTAATCATTTTATTATGTCCCTCTGTCTTTTTTTTTTTTTTGTCTTTGAAGTCTACTTTATTTGATAGTAATATAGGCACTTCTGCTTTCCTTTTTTTATGTTTGCATGATGTATATTTTTCTCCACCCTTGTTCTAGTTTGCTAGCAGTCAGAATGCAATATACCAGAATCAGAATGGCTTTTAAAAAGGGAATTTAATAAGTTGCTAGTTTACAGTTCTAAGGCTGAGAAAATGTCCCATTTAAAACAAGTCTAAAGAAATGTCCAATGAAAGGCATCCATCCAGGGAAAGATACCTTGGTTCAAGAAGGCCAGTGAAGTTCAGGGTTTCTTTCTCAAGTGGAAGGGCACATGGCGAACACAGTCAGAGTTTCTCTCTCATCTGGAAAGGCACATGTTGAACACTGTCAGGGTTCCTCTCTCATCTGGAAGGGCACATGGCAAGCATAGCGTCATCTGCTAGCTTCTTCTCCTGGCTTCCTGTTTCATGAAGCTCTCTGGGAGGCATGTTCCTTCTTCATCTCCAAAGGTCACTGGCTGGTGGACTCTGCTTCTCGTCACTATGTTGTTCTGCTCTGCTCTCTCTTAATCTCCTGTTCTCCAAAATGTTTCCTCTTTTATAGGACTCCAGAAACTTATCAAGACCCACCCAAGTGGGTAGAGACATGTCATCACCCAATCCAGCTTAACAACCACTCTTGACTAAATCACATTATGCAGGGAGATGATCTGATTACAGTTTCAAACATGCAGTATTGAATAAGGATTATCCTACCTTTATGAAATGGGATTTTGATTAAAACATCCTCTTACTTTCAACCTGCTTACATGATTATATTTAGAGTTAATTTCTTTTAGACAACATAGAGTTGGGTCATGCTTTTAAAGCCACTCTACATAATCTCTGTTTTTTAGCTGGTGTATTTAGACCATTTACAAGTAATGTAATTATTGATATGTTAGGTATGATTTAAATCTGCCATTTTTTGTTGTTTTATGTTTGTGTTCTCTCTTTTTGTTTTCTATTTTCTTTTTTCTGTCTTCCTGAGAGTTACTTGAACATTTTTTAGAATTTCATTTTGAATTATTTATAGTGTTTCTAAGAGTCCTTCTTTATGTAACATTTTAAGCAATAACTCTAGGTATTACATGAAATATGTACAACTAATCATAGTCTACTGGTAGTGTCATTTTGTCAGTGTGAATGACTCCTTTTATGTCCTTTACCATCCCTCATTTATAATATACTTCTCTTAAATATTTCTACTGCATACATTTAAACTCCATTAGTGTTATAATTTTTGCTTCAACCATCAAACATAATTTGTAAAACTCAAAAGGAGAAGAAAAGTCCATTTTATTTTGCCTTTTTTTTCTTGTCATGTCCTTCCTTCCTTCCTTCCTTGGTTCATTCTTTTATCATTTTCTGTCTATTTAGAGAACTTCCTTTGGCATTATTTTAGGGTAGGCATGCTGGTGACTAATTCTCTTAATTTTGCTTCATTTGAAAATACTTTTACTTTCATTCTTGAAGGATATTTTGCTGGATATGACACTTTTTTTTCTTTGAACACTTGAAAATTCTGTATTTCCTTCTGGTCTCTGAATTTGAAGAGAAATCCACTATCTTTCAAATTATTCTTTCCCTATAGGCAAAGTGTCATATTTTCTCTCGTTGCTTTCAAGATTTTTTCTTTTTCTTAGTTTTCAAAACTATGACAAAGTGCTATGATTTTGACTGTGATGTGTCTTCTCGTGGCATTTCTTATACTGTTTTAAGGTTCTCTCAGATTTTTTAATCTATAGGTTTATGTATTTTGCCAAATTTAGGTAGTGTTAAGATTTTATTTCTCTGGGTATTTTTTAGGTCCACACTCTTTCCTCTGTACTTCTATGACAAAAATAACAGAAAAGTTTGATCATTTGCTATGGTCCCACAAATCTCCGAGTCTCTTTTAATTTCTTTTCAGTTTATTTCCATTTTCTCTATTTTGTTCAGATTGGATAATTCCTATTATTCTATTTCTAAGTTCACAGATTCTTTCCTCAGTCCTTCCATTCTATTTTTGTGTTCATACACTGAGATATTAATTTTTGTTATTATATTTTTCAGTTCTGCAATTTCCATTTGGTTTTTCATTGTAATCTCCTATTTTTTAACTGGAGATTTCTATTTTTAAAGTTTGTTTCAAACATGTTTGCAATTGTTCACTGAAACATTTTTAAGATGGCTGCTTTAAAATTGTCATCAGATAATTCTAGCATATCTGCCAACTCAGTAATGGCATCTACTCATGACCTTTTTCATTCAGTTTGAGATCTTCCCGGTTTTTGATATTGCAAGTGATTTTTCAATTAAAATATGAATACTTTCAGTATTATGTTGAGACTCTGGATTTTATTTAAACTTCTTATTTTGGTTTTCTTTGATATTGCTCTGACAGGGGGAAGGGAGTTTTCACTTCATTACTTCCAGATGGGGGCATAAATCCAGATTTATTCACTCAAACCTTCATTGACATCTGAGTGGAGGGACTTATTACTATCTGGCAGGGAGGCGAGTTCTAGTTCCCTAATAGGCCTCCTTTATTACCTTCCTTACCTTATTTTTACCTTATTATTACCATTCTTACATGGTCCCCAGTGACACTATCATGGGGTGGTCTTGTTACCATTGGGTGGGGGTAAAAGCACTGATTCTCCACTAGGGCTTTTCTAACACAACACCAGTGGGAAGGATGATGAATGCCCCATTATTGCTGGTGGGGGGTTGAAGTCCAGACTCCTCAAATATATTACACTGAATCCAAAGAGGGGTGTTTGCTACCTTCTAGTGGGAATGAAAGTCCTGGGTCCGTACTTGACCTTTTCTGACACTGTCCCAGTAGGGATTTTGGGACACCTCATTGTAGCCAAGCAAGGGTGAAGTCTAGGCTCTCCATTTGACCTAGGTGGGTGTGCTGGTTTGAAAGGAAGTATGCCCCCTAAGAAAAGCCATGTTTTAATATAAATCCCATTTCATAAAGGTAGAATAATCTCTATTCAATACTGTATGTTTGGAACTGTAATGAGATCATCTCTCTGGATGATGTGATTTAGTCAAGAATGGTTGTTAAACTGGATTAGGGGACGACATGGATCCACCCATTTGGGTGGGTCTTTATTGGCTTATTGGAGTCCTATAAAAGAGGAAATATTTTGGAGAATGAGAGAATCAGACAGAGCAACAGTACAAAGCAGAGTCCACCAGCCAATGACCTTTGGAGATGAAGAAGGAAAACGCCTCCCAGGGAGCTTCATGAAACTGGAAGCCAGAAGAGAAAGCTAGCAGATGACACCATGTTCACCATGTACCCTTCCAGATGAGAGAGAAGCCCTGACTATGTTCACCATGTGCCCTTCCACTTGAGAGAGAAACCCTGAACTTCATCGGCCTTCTTGAATCAAGGTATCTTTCCCTGGATGCCTTAGATTGGACATTTCTATAGACTTGTTTTAATTGGGACATTCTCTCAGCCTTAGAACTGTAAACCAGCAACTCATTAAATTCTCCTTTTTAAAAAGCCATTCCGTTTCTGGTATATTGCATTCTGGCAGCTAGCAAACTAGAACAGTGGGTTAGAGTCATAACTTTTTCTGTGGTTTCATGTCATATCAGGCTATTCCTTTCCTTTGGATAAGGAGAACATAGTTTGTTAGGGCCTTTTTTTTTTTTTTTTGCACCTGTTGGTGTTTCAGAGTTGCCAGCTTCTTCAGATCCAAGTTTGAGATATATGAGGCAAAACAAAGATTCAAGGAACTCATTACCCTATTTTTCCTTGGGTCTTGAAGTCCCTAGTTGATACTTTCTCCATGTTTTAGAGCCTTTTGTTGGTTTTATATAAATGTAGAATGTTTTAAATTGTACGTTGTAGGAGTAATGGGGAAAAATATATCTACTCTGACATCCCAGAAGCAGAAGTTTTCTACACTCCTTTTATACATAAGGAAATTGAGGTTCAGGGAGGTTACATGAATGATCTAGTGTAGAATAGCTAAGTTCATACCAAAGAAGGACTAAATACCCTAGCTCTTTATGTATCTTGTTTTATTTTTTTTACTTTCTCATGATGCCTAAATTATCATTCAACAAATGGAGGTGAAATTCTTCCTTGACTTTGATGGTGTGCACCAAACTCTGGATTTTTAAGGAGACTGAATGATGACATGATATACAACTTGTGATCCAATGCAAATCACAAATAGTGATTATCAGGGATTTAGTATTATTATTATTATTATTTTTAAAGGGATGGTTGGAAATAAACCCAAAATGCTTTCTGGAAATAAAATACTTCTTCACCATAAAGGTTGATTTCAGACTCATACCCTTAAAGCAACTTTTTCAGTCCAGCCCTTCCTATAATTTTGCCACTCATTATTTTTTCACCTTTCTCATATTCTGAATTTACTGAGCTTCTGTGGAGCATCATTTGTAATACCTCCCTTTTCTCTTCCAACACTTAGCCCTGTCCTGCACAAATACCTAGCTGAGATGGAATGGTAATGCCCCTTGAGATTTGGGCATTTTGGATCCAGGTCATTTATGGAGGGAAGAGTACTTTCTCATTTCCCAAGTAGGGAAAAAACATCAATCCATAGGATTGTCTCCATATAACTACTAGTACAAATTTATTTGTTCCTTAAAAATAGGGCCCATATTATTGCTGCTGCTCTTTAAATATTAAGAACAACTTTTAATTGAGGCTACCAGCAACTTGACTTACAAGTAAACATCATGAAAAAATATCCATTTTGAGTAGATTGCCCAATCAGGTGACCTAAAAAATTCTGCTTTCCTCCTTGGTTTGATATTTTCTTACCTTTGTTATTTGCCTTCCCCTTGTCACAATGGTTCATTGTTCAATTTTATATGTGAAAGCTAGAGTGATCCCAAGCTTGTTTCTAAAGTCTCAACTCTCCCCATCTACAATCTCTCCCTATATAAATATATCTGATTTCATTGCTTTAAATAACATCTATGTGCCGATGACTACCATATGTATAGCTCTAGCCTTGATGTCTTCCTTGAGCTCCAAATTCACACATACAGCTGCCTACCACCACCATCCCCATGTTCCAATGATCAGCAAATCTCATCATTTCTGCTACCAAAGCATGTTTGAATCCATCTTCTTTCCCATTTTAACCACTGTTTAACAACAGTCCCATCCAATATTATCTGCCTGCATGAATCCAATAGTTTTCCAAATCGTTTTGGTTGTTCTATTCTTTTGTGCTTGCCAATCAATTTTCTATTGGCATTTGGAATGATCTTTAAAATAAAAATCAGATGTCATTTCCATTTAGAACTCACCAATGAATTGCTTTGTATTTAGGACAATTAAATTTTAAAAGCAATGTTCTCTAAGGTCCTACATGATTTAGCTCCTGCCTGCTTGTCTTAATTAATCTCTACCCCCTCAGCCACTACATTCTATTACAAGGAACTTCTATTTTCTTCTTGATGTGCTAAGATCACATAGCTTGAAATGCCCTATTCCCAGTTCTTCATATGATTGGCTCTATCTTGTCGTCTACATCTCAGTGAGATTTGGACTTTCTCAACGACAGTTTCTCCAACTTTCCTTTTCCATGAGTCCCTCCCCATGTCACTCTCTAATATGCAATCCTATTTTATTTGTCTTTATATCACCCATTTCTGTTGATAATTTGTTTTTTAATTTATTGCTTATTTCTCACTTTCCTTTACAAAGAAATGAAAACAGGGGCACCTTGTCTGCTTTCTTCACCATTCTGTCCCTAGAGTCTAGAAGACTGCTCAGCATTATTCTCAATAAATATTGTTAAATTGATGGAGGGATGCTGCCTGCCCTCTTCCATGGAAATCCCAGTCTTCTTTTTCTTACCTTGCCCCAGTACCAACCCACAAAGGGGTGTTCTGGACTCTCCTAGTATTGAAGAATATCAAAATGAGACTCCTTTAATGTCTGTTTTGCCTGAGCCTGAAATAACAAGGCTGAAAAGAATAGGCTCAAAGTATCTCTCCATTCTAAAATGAGGTGCTACACCACCTAAACAGAGTTTTCTACACCTTATCAGACCACATACCTCACCAATGGGGAGGAGTAAGGATGCTTGCTTTTCATTCAGACCTAGTTCATGGGCTTCATTGAACGGAATGGAACCACTCTGTGGATTTGAGTCTGACTCATGGTGGTGACTAGAATTGCTTGCTGTGTTGGTAGAGAAAGGAGAGGTGGTTCCTTGGGGGTTTAGGGGTGAAGAAATGTTTGTCAGAGTAAAGGATGACAGAGTGTTTTCTATGAATCTTGTGCATGTGCTAAATATGGGTCTTGCTGAGGGAGTCTGGCCAAGGCAGAGTGTTTCTTTCTTATGCCTAAGAAGACCACCTGAAAGGGGCAGGAAATTTCAGCCAGACACTGAGGAAGGAAACATTAGTGATCCATATGAGGTGATACATTTCACGTTCCAAGGGAACTGTAGGTAAGTGATCTCTAGAGGTGTGTGGGAGCATCTCTGAAATACAAAAATGCCCTTCAGAAAAAGCATCCTAAAAGCACCTTCTAGCCCCAAAGAGCACCAACACCAGCTTATAACACTACCCATCAAATTGGACCTTCCCTGTCTTTATCAGAGGAAGGTTTGCTTGGTAACCTTTAAATTTTAATGCCTTAACAAAGTGATCATTTGTTTTATGTTTACATTAAGTATATGCAGTGAGATCACTCTCCTTCATCCCCTGGCAGGGACAAGGGGCATGGAGGAGGTGCACTGTTTCTTCCTTTTATTTTTCAGAGAGAAATAACTTATTATTAGGCATGTAGTAGGAGAGCAGATGGCCTATCAGCCCAAAATCTTTCTCCCTGAACTGCAGTAATTCTGATAGTTTTATTAGAGAAAAAGATAGGCAGGGTTTAGGAAAATAAGCCCAGTGACCTCAGATGGTTTAACTAGAGGCAATTTAATAATTGACCATGTGAAGATTGATTACATGCTTAGTCATAGAACGTGAGTAAGAAAATGGCAGACTGAGGTATCAGTGACTTGTAGGTTAAAGTCTAAGCTACTACATGTCAGGCTGGCCCATTCTGGTTAGATCTAGTTTTAGTTATCAAGATAACTTTGGACTTGGGGTGGGCTAACTCTGGCCTGGCCCAGTACCCTTAATTAATAAATATTACGGGATGTCTTTAGAGGTTATAAGACTCTATTGTTGAAAAACTGGGTAACTGGGGACAAATGAAGGTTGGTCATAAGGTTTTTATAATCACAGGGACGGAAGATCAAATGATCATTGTCAGAGATCAAGACAGCTGGGTCACAATTTAGAGGTTTCAGGTTTTACCCTCTGTCTACCAGAGGTTTCAGGTTTATACCTCTGTCCAATATACCAGAAAGCAAAAAGGAATACTCTATATAATGATTCAGTAATTAAAATCATCCCTTAAACTCTAATCTCTCAGTTACAATTCCTCCCTCTCTTTTTATAATTATCTTGAGGGATATCTGGGAAATGACTCTTCTAACTGACTCAAGGCTGAAAAGGGCCACTGTCATTAAGGGGCAAAGGGATAATATAATGAAACTGGTCGTTGTTCTTGGAGAGCCCAGTATTTCTGGATTTCAGAGCTTCTCTGATATTGGAACAATCTGGAGGTTTTAAATCTCTCAGTTTTTTCCAGATCAGTTTCATCACATCTTTAATGAGTTTGATATCTTCCAGTTTTTGTTTTTTTTTTTTTTTAACATGTGCAGGCACTGGGAATTGAACCCGGGTCTCTGGCATGGCAGGTGAGAACTCTGCTACTGAGTCAGAGTCACTGTTGCCTGCTCTCAGTTTTTTTTTTTTGTTTTTTTTTTAATAACAGTTGCTGTATGGACTTATGCTGACTTTCAGAGCTGGAAGACTAAATCTGAGTCTCAGGTGTCACACAGATACTTAAAGTTCTAGGGAACAATCGGTCAGATGTCCAGACCTGGAAGTAGCAATGGTTTCTCTCTTTGAAGATTTGTAAGGAGCCGAAAGTCTCTGGAGAGCTGGCAGAATAGAGAAACCATGGTTGCTGAGCCTCTAGACTAAATTCAGTCCAGTGGTCAGAAAAGCCTCAGTACCTGGCTTACCTGCTTTGCTGGGGCCCCACAGCCTCAGGCATCATTCTTATGGAGTTCACCAAATTGTTGGATTCTTTTTCCTGATGTGCTCAATAATGAATTCAGTTCTGTGTGGGAACTCAGCCATTCCACCTGCTCCAGACTGATGTACGATTAGGTGGTCACTGATGTCCCCCCAACAGTTGTTCCATTTAGTTCCTGACTATTTTACTAGTTGCCCTGGGGGATGAACTAAATTCCATCCCTCACTGCACTGCCATCTTGTTCTCTTCCACCAGCACACTATTTCTTAACTGTCTTGACCCAGAGGCGATGCATACCACTTCCATTTACATGGGAAGAATAAGTCATATGGCCCAAAACCTAACTTTAAGTGTGGTAGTTCAGAGCTGTTATGTACCCAGAAAAGGCCATGTTTTTTTTTTTCTTTCTGATGGAATTTATTTTTTAAACATTTTTTTATTGTGAAATATATCATATATACAAAAAAGCCATAAATTTCAAAATACATTGTAACAATTAGTTCTAGAACAGATTTCAGCATTTCATATGGGTTATAGTTCCACAATTTTAGGTTTTTCCTTCTAGCTGCTCCAAGACACTGGAGACTAAAAGAAATATCAATATAATGATTCAGCAGTCAGATTCTTTTGTTAAATCCTATCTCTCTGTTTTAGCTCCTCCTTCATCTTTGATCCTTCTCTCAAACTTTAAGGGTGTTCGGGCTATGCCCATTCTACCTTTTTCATATTAGAAAGGGCTGTTGATAATATGACATATGGGAATGGAACTAGTTGATGTTCTGGAAAGGCTGGCCCCTCTGGGTTTCAGAACCCATCTGGCAGTTGTAGTTTTCTGGAAAGCAATAACAGTGCATAAAACTTTTATAGCATCTCAGTTCAAGCCTAGGTGTTCTTTAGGGTTGACAGGAACGGTTTTGGTTGGGCTTTGATCAACCATAGTAAGCAGCAATATCTAGTTGAAGTTTGCATAAGAGTCACCTCCAGAGTAGTCTCTAGAATCCTTGTGAAGTCTCTCAGCCACTGATACCTTATTTTGCTACATTTCTTCACTCCTTTTGGTCAGGAAGGCATTGTTGATCCCATGATGCCAGGGCCAGGCTCATCCCTGGGGTCCATGTCCCACATTGCCAGGGAGAACTTAACCCCTGGATGGTATGTCCCACATAAGGGGGAGGGTAATTATTTTCCTTGAAGAATTGGACTTAGAGAGGCCACATCTGAGCAACAAAAGAGATCCTCTGGAAGCAACTCTTAGGCATAACTATAGGTAAGCTTAGCTTCTCCACTACATAAATAAGATTCAAAAGAGCAAGCCTCAAGAATGGCCATGTTCTTTTAATCCATTCCTATTGGTGCAGACCTTTTGTGGGTGGAACTTTTTGGTTAGATTAATTCAATTGAGATATTATCCTGCCCATCAGGATGGGTTTTAATCCTTTTACTGGAGTCCTTTATGAGGATGAAAAGACAGAGAAAAACACAGAGAAGTTTACAGAGAAAAGCCTAGGATAAGCTAAGAGAGAACCCACAGATGAAGCCATCAGAACCTGAAGCTGAAAGCAATGAAACCTGGGGAGCAAAGGACCAGCAGACATTGGTCTTGTGCCTTCCCATGTGACAGAAGTGTCCTGGGATGCCAGCAACCTGTCTTCAGAATCCAGGTATCATTCTGTTGATACCTCAATTGGGACTTTTCACAGCCTAAGAACTGTACATTGTAAGTTAATAAATCCCCATTATAAAAGCCAATCCATTTCTGGCATATTGTTTTTCAGCAGCTTTAGCAAACTGATAGAGTAGTGGAGATTGCAAATGAAGAGGAGCATATGAAATGTTTAATGAGCACAACTTCTGCCTCACTGTTCTGTCCCCTACTTCCCACTCCCCACCCTCTAACCTGGAGGTAAGACCAATATTCATTCCGTACACCAGTGTGGCCACACAGGCTATTAAAATTCCTTTAAATCTAGGTGAAGCATAAACAGGTATTATGATGTCATCCTTTCTACTTCTATATGCATTTGAAAATTATCCTGATGAAAAGTACAGAACAAGTTTAGAGTTGAACAATTAAAAAGGACTAGTCTTTTTAAAAATCCTTTATTAAGCTCTTATTAATTCTAGGGACTTTGTATTTTTTTTTTTTAGTTTTTAAACCCTCAGAAGTCTGTGAAGTAGGTACTATCAATATCCCTATTTTATAGAAAAGGACAATAAACTACTTGGCCTAGCATGTCGATCTGGTAAACAACTTCACATTAATTGCAATTGCCTATCTGTTATTTGTCTTTGCAAAATAATAGGCTTTTTGGGTGAAGGAATTACTTTTTATTCATTTTCATACATCCAGGATCCATCCCAGGGCTTGACAATAAGTATACAAAAAGTCATAGGATATTGTCATTACCAAAATGGGACAATAGTGTGACTTGAATTGACTTAAGAGATTGAAAGATTCTATTTATTTTTGGAGGTTGGAAAGATGATGGGGTAGGAAGAACTAGGTCCTACTAATGTGAACAGAGAGGAGGTAGCTATTTCTTAGTGCACACTTCAAATTGCACTTGTTCAGTATATAAAAGACACTTATCTGGGTGATTATTTTGTAGACTAAGTTAAATGCAACTACTTTTCCAAAATGGGTTTGCCACCAGAAAAACAGGTGTCATGAAAACCTTCACTATATCTTAAGCCAAAATGGGAAAGGAAAAAGACTCATATCAACATTGTTGTTATTGGACATGTAGATTCAGGCAAGCCCACCACAACTGGCCATTTGATCTACAAATGTGGTGGAATTGACAAAAGAACCATTGAAAAATTTGAGAAAGAGGCTGCTGAGATGGGAAAGGGGTCCTTCAAGTATGCCTGGGTCTTGGATAAACTAAAAGCTGAATGTGAATGTGGTACCACAATTGGTACCTCCCTGTGGAAGTTTGAGACCAGCAAGTATTATGTGACCATCATTGATGCCCCAGGACACAGAGACTTCATTAAAAACATGATTACAGGCACATCTCAGGCTGACTGTGCTGTCTCAATTGTTGCTGCTGGTGTTGGTGAATTTTTATTTTTTGCATGGGCAGGCACCAGAAATCAAACCTGGGTCTCTGGCATGGCAGGCGAGAACTCTGCCTGCTGAGCCACTGTGCCCCACCCTTTTTTTTCTTCCTTTTTTAAATTTGAAGCTGGTATATATCCACGAATGGGCAGATCTGAGAGCATACCCTTCTGGCTTACACACTGGGTGTGAAACAACTAATAGTTGGTGCTAACAAAATGGATTTCACTGAACCATCTTACAGTCAGAAGAGATATGAGGAAATCATTAAGGAAGTCAGCTCCTACATTAGGAAAATTGGTTACAATTGTGACACAGTAGCATTTGTGCCAATTTTTGGTTGGATTGGTGACAATGTGCTGGAGTCAAGTGCTAATAATATGCCTTGGTTCAAGGGATGGAAAGTCACCCATAAGGATGGCAGGCCAGTGGAACCATGCTGCTTGAAGCTCTGGATTGCATCCTGCCACCTACTCATCCAACTGCAAGCCTTTGCATCTGCCTCTTCAGGATGTCTACAAAATTGGTGGTATTGGTACTGTGCCTGTGGGCCAAGTGGAGACAGGTATTCTCAAACCAGGTGTGGTAGTTACCTTTGCTTCAGTCATTGTTATAACTGAAGTAAAGCCTGTTGAAATACACCATGAAGCTCTGAGTGAAACTCTTCCTAGAGACAATGTAAGCTTCAATGTCAAGAATGTATGTGTAGGGCGGGCCGCGGTGGCTCAGCGGGCAAAGTGCTTGCCTGCCATGCCGGAGGACCTCGGTTCGATTCCCGGCCCCAGCCCATGTAAAAAACAAACAAACAAACAAAATACAATAAAACAAGAAAATGTTTAAAAATGTTTCCCTTTCTTCCTTCCTTCCATCCTTCCTTCCTTCTCTCTGTCTCTCTGTCTTTCCTTCCCTTCCTCCCTCTCTTTAAAAAAAAAAAAAAAAAAAAAAAAGAATGTATATGTAAAAGATGTTTGTCATAGCAACGTGGCTGGTGATAGCAAAAATTACACACCAATGGAAGCAGCTGGCTTCACTTCTCAGGTGATTATCCTGAGCCATCCAAGCCAAATTAGTATTGGCTATGCACCTGTGCTGGATTGTCACAGCTCACATTGCATGCAAGTTTGCTGAGCTGAAGGAGAATATTGATTGCTGTTCTGGCAAGATGCTGGAAGATGGCTCCAAATTCTTGGAATATGGTGATGCTGCCATCACTGACATGGCTCCTGGCAAGCCCATGTGTGCTGAGAATTTCTCTGACTATCCTCCTCTGAGTCATTTGCTGTTTGTGATATCAGACAGACAGTTGCTATGGGTATCATCAAGGCGGTGGGCAAGGAGGCTGATGGAGCTGGCAAGGTCATCAAGTCTGCCCAGAAAGCTAAATGAATATGACCTATAACACCTGCCACCCAGCCTTAATCAGTGGTGGAAGAGTGGTCTCAGAACTGTTTGCCTCAACTGGCCATTTAAGTTTATTAGTAAAAGACTGGTTAATGATAACAATGCATTATAAAACCTTCAGAAGGAAAGGAATGTTTTGTGGACCATTTGTTTTCATGTGACAGTTTTAAGTTATTAGTTTTTAAAATCAGTACTTGGAAATAATGATGAAAAATCTGTCACGGAATTTTGAGACCCATTAAAATAAACTTTAATGGGAAAAAATGCTACAGCATTAGTCAGGATTCTCTAGAGAAATAGAACTAAACAGGGAGATCTGTAATTATGAGATTTATAAAGGTGTCTCACACAACCATGGGAATAGAAGAGTCCAAAACCCATAGGGCAGGCTGTGGAGCTGGTGACTCTGATGAACAGTCTGGATGAACTCCACAGGAGAGGCTTATGGGCTGAAGAAACAGTTAAAAAGCCTCATTTGATTGGATTATCTTGTTTTGGGAGGCACATGTTGGTTGAGCTCAGATGTAATCAGCCACAGATGCAATCAACTGATGATTTAATACACCTAATACACCAGCCTTCCAGTTTATCAAACAGCCATGAAATATCCTTGCAGCAATGGTCAGGCCAGTGCTTACCTGACCAGTCGAGTGGGCATCATCACTTAGTCAAGGTGACACCAGAACTAACCATCACAGCCCACCCCTTGTCAACTTGGCAGCTACACGCATCACCTTGAAACAATCTTAAAAAGTTGTTCCAACCTGTTGGGTATTTGCAAACTGCAACAGCACCATACTTCTCTGTACCAATATCTGTGTTGGTTTGCAAGCTGTCAGAATGTGATATACCAGAACTGGAATGGCTTTTAAAAGGGGGAATTTAATAAGTTACAAATTTACAGTTCTAAGGAAGTGAAAGTGTCCAAATTAAGGCACCAACAAGAGGTTACCTTCACTCAAGAAAGGCCAATTGGTCAGGAACACATCTGTCTGCTGGGTAGTTATGTGACTGGCATCTGCCATTCCCTTGCTTCTGGGTTCCATTGCTTTCAATCTCTTTTTCTTTGGGCTGGCTTTCAACTCTTGGCTTCCCTTAGCTCTCTCTAGGTTCTGACTTGCTTAACATCTCATGGCAATGTCTGCTGGGCTCCAAGCATCTCCAAACATCCATGTCTCTTTTCTCCAAATGTCAGCATCTGTGTCAGCTCTGCTCTGAAATTTCTCTTCCTAGTTTTCCACATCATCTCCAACACTTATAGTTCTCTTTTTTTTAAATAGTGTGTGTGAAATGCTATCTTATTGCAGTATTGATTTGCATTTCCCTTGTAACCAGTGATGCTGAGCATCTTTTCATGTACTTTTTGCCATTTGTATATCCTCTTTGGAGAAATGTCTGTTCAAGTATTTTGCCCATTTTTATGGTTGCCTTTATATTGTTTGAGGTGTAGGATTTATTTATATAATCTGATTATTAAACCATTTTTGGATATGTGGTTTCCAAATATTTTCCCCCATTGAGTAGTTTGTCTTTTCATTTTTGTGACAAAGTCCTTTCAGGTATACAAGATTTCAATTTTTAGGAGTTCCCATTTATCTATTTTTCTCTCATAGATTGTGCTTTGGGTATAAAGTCTAAGAAACCATTGCCTAACATAAATAAGCTCATTAAGGTACTTCCTTGCATTTTCTTCCAGGAGTTTTATAGTCCTCGTTCTTATATTTAGGTCTTAGATTCATTTTGAGTTAATTTTTGTATATGGTGTGAGATAGGGGTCTTCTTTCATTATTTTGAATATGGATATCCAGTTTTACCAGCCCCATTTGTTGAAAGGTTATTCTTTCCCAATATATTGTATTTAGAAGCCTAGTCAAAATCCAATTGACCATAGATATGAGGGTCTATTTCTGAGCTCACAGTTTGATTTCATTTGTTGATAAATCTATTGTTTTGCTAGTACCACGCTGTTTGACCACTGTAGCTTTGTAATATGCTTTAAGGTCAGGAAGTTGAGTCCTCCAATTTTATTCTTTTTCAAGATGCTTTTGGCTATTTGTTGTCCCTTATCCTTCCAAATATATTTGATAATTGGCTTTGCTTCAATTTGTTTCTGAAAAGTATGCTTTTGGATTTTGATTGGGATTGCATTGAATCCATAAATCATTTTGGGTAGAACAGACATCTTAACAATATTTAGTTTTCCAATCCATGAACGTGGAATGCCCATCCATTTATTTGTCTTTTCAATTTCTTTTAGCAATGTTTTGTGATTTTCTGTGTTTCACCTCCTTGGTTATGTTTATTCCTAGATATTTGATTCTTTTAGTTGCTAATGTAACCGGATTTTTTTTTCTTGATTTCTTCCTCAGATTGCTCATTACTAGTGCATAAAACACTGCTGATTTTGCATGTTGATCTTGTTCTTGCCATTTTGATGAATTAGTTCATTAGTTCTAGTAGCTGTGTTGTAGATTTTTCAGGATTTTCTCTATATAGGATCATGTCATTTGAAAATAGTGCAAGTTTTACTTCTTCTTTTATGCTTTGGATCCTTTTTTCCCCTCCCTTTTTCTTGCCTGTTTGCACACTGTTGAATAATGGCCATGACTGTGGGTGTCCTTGACTTGCTTCAGATCTTAGAGAGGAAGATTTCAATCTTTCTCCATTAAGTATGATGTTAGCAGTGGATTTTTTATATATTCCCCTTATCATGCTGAAGAATTTTCTTTCTATTCCATTTATCTAAGTGTTTTTATAAAGAAAGGATGCTGAATTTTGTTAGATGACTTTTCTGCCTCAATCAAGATGATCATGTGGTATTTTTCCATTCAGGTTGTTAGTATGGTATAGTACGTTAATTGAATTTCTTATGTTGAACTGCCCTTGCATACCTGGGAACCCACTTGGTCATGGTGTATAATTATTTTAATGTGCTTTTAGATTCAATTTGCAAGTGTTTTGTTGACAATTTTCACATCTATATCCATTAGAGATATTGGCCTATACTTTTCTTTTCTTTCAGTATCTTCATCTGGCTTTGGTATTAGGGTGATGTTGATTTGTATTGGTGTTTTAATACCAATCCTGTTCAAACCCTTCCAAAAAATTCAACAGGAGGGAACACCACCTAACTGTAGGTAGTGTTCTTCTTGGAAGGATCAGTAGAAATTCACCTATGAAGCTATGGGGTCCTGGGCATTTTTTCATTGGGAGGTTTTTGATGACTGATTTAACCTCTTTACTTGTAATCTTGTTGCTGTCTTTTATTTGTTCTAGTGTCAGTGTGGTTATTCGCGTGTTTCTAGGAATTTGTCCATTTCATCTCGATTGTCTAATTTGGCATACAGTTATTTAGAGTATACTCTTAACATCCTTTTTATTTCTGTGATGTCAGTTGTAATGTCTCCCCTCTTATTTCCAATTTTATTTATTTGCATCCTCTCTCTTTTTTTTCTTTGTCAGTTTAGCTAAGGGTTTGTCAATTTCATTGATCATTCAAAGAACCGACTGTTGATTTTGTTAATTGTATCATTTAAAAATTCTTAATTTCATTATTTCTGCTCTAATCTTTGTCATTTCTTTCCTTCTGCTTGCTTTGGTGTTAGTTTGTTTTTCTTTTTCTGTTTCTCCCAGGTGTACAGTTAAGTACTTGATTTAGCTTTTCTTCTTTTTTAATGTAAGTATTTGGGAATATAAAATTTCCTCTCAGCACTGTCTTTGCTGCATTCCATAAGTTTTGATATACTGTATTCTTGTTTTCATTCATCTGAAGGTATTTACTGATTTCTTTTTCAATTTCTTCTTTGACTGATTGATTATTTAAGAGAGTGTTATCTAACTTCCACACATTTGTGGCTTTTCCAGTTCCCCATCTGTTGTTGATTTCACCTTCATTTGGTATGGTCTGAGAAGATGGTTTTGTAATTTCAAACTTTCTAAATTTATCGAGACTTGTTTTGTGCCCCAACAAGTGTTCTCTCCTGGAGAATAATCCATGTACACTTGAGAAGAATGAATACCTTGCTGTTTGTGAGTTCTATATTCTGTGTATGTCTATTAGGTATTGTTCTTTTATCATATTATTCAAGTTCTCTGTTTTCTTACTGATCTTCTGTTTAGGTGTTTTGTCTATTGATGAGAGTGGTACATTTAAGTCTCTGTTTTTTGAATGTATTTATTTTTCCTTCAGTTTTTCCAGTATTTTGGAGTACATGGTTAGATACATAAATATTTATGATTGTTATTTCTTCTTGGTAGATCACTCCTTTTATTAATAAATGGCATTTCTCTTTGTATCTTATAACATCTTTTGACACAAAGTCTATTTTGTACAATATTCATAATAGCTACCCCAGTTATTTTTTGGTTTCTATTTACATGGAGTATCTTTTTCCATATTTTCACTTTCAACCTATTTGTGTCTTTGGGTATAAGGTGAGTTTCTTGCAGATGCATATATTTGAATCATACTTTTTTGAAATCTATTTTGCAAATTTGTATCTTTTTGACAGTTATTTTTAGTGGTTGGATTTGTAAGACTATATTAATGTTTCATGTCTTACTTTTATAGAAAACATGATATATACAATGCAATGAAGAATCAAGTAAAACATTTTTATATTTAAAAATTTAAATACTTTATGTTATTTTCCACCTTTTTAAAAACTTTTTTTATTGTATAATATAACATATACAAAGCAAAGAAATAAAAAAGCAGTAGTTTTCAAAGCACTATTCAACAGGTGGTTACAGGACAGATCCCAGAGTTACCATACGATCCTCTCATATTTTTCCTTCTAGCTGCCTCAGAATTTAGGAGGCTAGAGGGCTTAATTTTTTTTTTATCATTACAATCAACTTTTTCCTTCTTTATTTTTGTGAAAAAATAGCATAAATACAAAAAAAAGCTACAAATTTCAAAGCACAGCACCACAGTTAGTTGTAGAACATATTTCAGACTTTGACATGGGTTACAATTTCACAATTTTAGGTTTTTACTTCTAGCTGCTCTAAAATACTGGAGACTAAAAGAGATATCAGTTTAATGATTCAGCATTCCTATAAATTTGTTAAATCCTATCTTCTATGTATAACTCCACCATTACCTTTGATCTTTCCATACCTCTCTTTAGGGTTGTTTGGGCTATGGCAAGTCTAAATTTTTGATATTGGAAGGGTCTGTCACTAATATGTGGTAGGGAGATGGAGCTATCTGATGTTCTGGAGCAGCTGTTTCCCTTAGCTGGATAGATTCAGTTAGGATGATTGCTGGATGTGACCTTGGCTACAGTTGATAGTTAACACATCTGTCTTCCTATAGAACATACATTCTTGTACTCCAGAATCAATAGCTTCTTAATTTTTACCCCCTCTATCCCACATATTGTCTATCTCATGTTTGATCCACATTAGATGTTATTTTTCCAGAGCTTGGGCTTTATTTAGCACCATGTTATCATAGCAAGTTGGCTTGGAGACCACAGTCAGGAGAGGGTTACCTGGTCTATGACAGGCTGGGGACCTGTGTTTTCCAGGCCAGCCATGTTCCACATCAGCTTGGCTACAATAGTCCCATCTGGGTGTCAGAACACAAGCAAAGGGTCCCAGAAGGAAGGGCAAGGATCTTGGGATGACTTACTGTTTTTTCTTTAGAACCCCATAAAATGAGCCTGTCTAATGATCCATTTCACATTGGACTTGGGTCAGTAAGGGCTCCAACTTGCTGGTATTCTTTTGTTTCAGTCCAAGCTTTTTCCAAATTCTCTCAAGGGCCACTCTTCTCATGAAGAAGGTAATGGCAAAATTATGCTTGTATCAATCTCTGTTATAATACATGAACTTCTGGAAATTTTATTTAAAAATTCCTTGCATGAGTCAGCCATTTTTTCTGTACTGTGTTGCTTTTTACCTGATCCAGCTCTCAACCCTAGGCCTGTAGCTTTTAGTCTTGAATGAATAAATTCTCTTTCCTTACTAAAAGTTAAATTCTGGTTTATCCAGAATTGCTGATTCTGTTCTCGTGTTTCTCATCCTAATTCTCTCAGCTTTTGTTCTAAGGGTGATTCATCTTCATGGATGTAGAATTGAAGGGGTCGGAGGCTTGGATATTTATCTAGGGGTCCTATCCAACCATGACAAGACTTTTGGGAGTAAAGAATCTTGAGACCGGGCTGGGTGCTGCATCCCTGCACTCAGTGCTGTGCTCTGGGGCTGGCTAGAGGCTGGGGCTCATGAAAGAGCTACACAGAAGACAGAAATCTTGCTCCCTCACCACAGGGTTGCCAAGGCTGCACATCCACCAGCTCTTGTGGCACACAACAGAGGCGCCATGGCGAGAATCCATGGCAGACTTTTAATCACCATTAATTACAACATGTGGACATTTTTTTCCCTCCTAAGACATCTCTTGCAGACTCTCTGATTCTTGCTATCCTCATTGTGAAAGAAGGAAAATATGTCCTGTGTGCATTCTGGCTCTTTTCAAAGGCAACAGTTATCACTAGATCAGAAGCTGCTCCCATATCTTTTGAGAAACGACTAGTAATTCCATGTATAATTACAGTCATAAAGGAATAATGTGAAATTTTGAGTAAGAGGAAATTTCCTTTCAATTCTTCAGGATGGGGTGGCCCATTTCTGGTAACAAGAGTGGGGACAAGGCTTTTTAACCGCCTTGTTACTCAAGGAAGCATCAGGAAATGGGAATGTGGTATAATTCATAGACATTTTTTTTCATGGATTTTCTACTGTTTTGATTTAAGTTTCGAGGTTGACATCTTCTGATTGTTTCCAAATTTGGTTGGGGATCCATTTTGTGTTTTGAAGGCTCTGTGCACTGACTAACTGGACACTTTCCCCAGAATTAGCATCTCTTTTCTCTCATCCTGATACTCTGTATCAATTACCCACTGTCACAATAAGAAACGACTCCAAAATTCAGTGACTTAAAACAACAGGCATTCACTTAACTCATAAGTCCGCAGGTCAGAGACTGCTTGGCTAAGCAGTTCTGATCTTAGCTAGTTTCACTCACAACAGGTGGCCAGCTGTCTGTTGACTGGGGCAGCTAGGACATGAGACTCTGAGCTTCAGTAGGCTAGCCCAGGCACGTTCTTGTAATAGTAGCAGTAGTTTGAGGGCAAAAGCTCTATTTCAAGGTCTGTACACATCACATCTGCTCACATCCCATTAGACAAAGCAAGTCATGTGGCTGAACCTTGAGAATTGTAAAGTCACATGGCAACATGGCCTGGATACAGGGGAGGTGAAGCGCTGGGGCTATCAATGCAATTAATCTATTGAACTGCCCTTAGTCGCCTTCATACCCTCACATTGCAAAACAAAGCAAAAGAAACTACCCATGGGTCAGATTCTTGGCTGGATTCTAATGTGGCAGAATGAAAATCATTCTCTTTGTTCCTCTTTGAGATCCTGTGCAATGTGGTAGGAAGAGCATGGGACTAAAACCCAGAAAACTTGGGTTGGAATCCAGACTCTCCCATGTATTTGTGACTTTCATCAACTCACTTCACCTCCATAAACTCGGTTTGTAAAAAGGTGGGTAAAAGTACCTATTTCATGATATTGCAAGCATCAAATTTGATGACTAGAATTATAAAGTGCCTGGTATTGTATTAGTTCAATCATTTTTCCTTTATGACAAAGATAGGGTATTTTCTTATGTATGTAGTGGGGGAGAACTTCTCTTTTGATTTTTGCCTTTTACTAGTAAGAGAGGAATATTCCTCATTCTAATCAAATGAGTGGTACCATCATCTGTAATATTGGGGCATACATCATACTTACATCTGTTTGAAGGATAGCTCAGGATGGTGATTAAAATTCTTGAGCATCCAATATTATTATACTTATTCCAACCCCCAAAGCAACATAATATTTATAAGTCAAAATTTTTTTTTCTGATTTAATATATTTAAAATTCCTTTCCTTCTTTGCACTATCTTAATATTGTCCATCCAGCTGAGTTAATATATGGTATTCTTATTTATTATTTAACAATCCTATTAAAAATCTAGATGTCAAAGTCTTTTTACTTCATGGTTACTGGCAGGGCCTAAGACTAATCATTAGAGAAATTTAAACTTCATTAATTGCCTACACACATAAGAGGTTTTATTGTGAATAAGTAAGAGTGTTGTATAATAACTAAATGCATTTTCCCCAATAGTTTGCTTCAAATACATTTGGGAGAAACGATTAGGGATAATTTTCTGAGATGTAATTTTAATGTTCATTAAAGTGTGGTGAGACTATTAAAAATATTTGGCTATAGAGCTTAAAAATGAACATATTAAGAAAAATAAAAAAAACCCAACAAAAATATGAACATATTGTATCAACCTTCTATAACAGGTTCTTTAATGTAGCCTTTCTTGTCTTCATAATTTTGAAACTAAAGCACTGTCTAAATTTAAGTTGGTTTTTACTAGCATTGCAAACTCCATCTGTAACTAGTCTCAGCAACTGCCTTCGCTGTTCCTTCAGTGAGGCACTTATGATATCCATCAGTCAGGTGGTGGGGGAAAACAAGGAGGGCTATTTCTTATTACCATCAGTAATATTTTTCAGTGAAACATGAATTTCCTGTTATGGAGAAAGTCAGTATATGATCATGTATTTCATGTTAAATTGTCTCAGGAATAAAGAATCAGTTGTTTTTGTTGTTCCCTTAACAACTTACTTTAAACTTACTTGATCTTCCTTACACCTAGATTTCTCTCAGATGTTAAATAGAAATTACAGTTGTATTGTTGTCAGATCTAGTCTTAATTTAAAATTTTGATATTTTTTCATGATGATTTTTAATTAATTTTCATTTTAAAAAATGTTCCATTAAAATAGTGTTACTTTTAATTACTGACTTTTTAGGCATCCCCTTAAATTTTGCACCTCAGACAGGCCCCTTACTCTCCTAACCCTAGTCTTAATCCTGGACAGTTTTATAAATCAGAACATACAATATTAAATTCCATATCCACTAACTTTCTAGCATTCCAGAAAGACTCATGATTTAGGAAGTATATTGAGAAAGGGAATTGAGGCAATAGCTACTTTTCTATTACAAACCATTCTAAAACTGTAGCTTACGAGAACATTTATTTATTTATTTTATTAATTAAAATTTTTTAAAAAATACCAAAAAACACCAAACACAAACATTTGTAATTTTTGATCATTCCATTCTACATATATAATCAGCAATTCACAATATCATCACATAGTTGCATGTTCATCATCATGATAATTTCTTGGAACATTTGCATCTATTCAGAAAAAGGAATAAAAAAAACAGAAAAAAATTCATACATACCATACCCCCCCACCCCCCTGATCACCAGCATTTCACTCTAAGTAAGAACATTTATTTAACTCACAGTTTTGTGGGTTGACAATTTAGGTTGTGCTCAGCTCGATGGTTTACCTTATGTATCTCTGGTCAGCTGTAAGTCAGGTAGGCAGCTTTGTTGATCTTGGCTAGCAGAGCTGGGTTCAGGTGAAGCAAGAGAGAAATTTGAACTTTATTTTTTAAACAATGAGACTCAGAAGTTTTACATCAGGGAATAATCATCATCATAAGAATGTTATTTAGAGTGCTCAATCTAACTGAGCGTAAAGTAGAGCAAAGTGTTAGAAGGTTCCACTGGACATAGTGAAATACCTTGGGAAACTGAAGCAAAGCAGAGGCAATGTAAGGCTTAAGGAAGGAGTTATGCCCGTAGAGTATTAATAATGGCATTTATATGATTCAGGATCAAATTTAGCATTTAGATGTCATGTTTCTTTGGTTTTCTACAATCTGGAACATCTCCTTAGTCTTTCCTTAATTTTCCTGACCTTGACACTTAAAACATAACAAGCCAGTTCTTTTAGCATGTCTGTCAATTTATAATATTTGGCCTTTATGAGTAATGATGCCATTAGTATCTTGCTTGTATATTTTGATGCACATATGAAAGCATTCTCCTTGGCTATACACCTAAGAATGGAATTGTTGGGTCAAAGAACATGTTTATATCTAATGATGACAATAATACAAACTATTTTTCAAAGTGGTTCACCAATTTATGATTTCCACTGGAAATGTATGAGTATCTGTATCCATATCGTCACTTTGATATTACCAGGCTTTTACATTTTAGCGATTGTTGTGGAGGTATAGAAGTATCTCAGTTTGGATTTGGTTTACATTTTCCTAATGACTAATGACTTGGAGCAGAGTTTGATATATTTATTGACCATTTGGATATCGTCTTCTATGAAAGTCTTCTTTTCCTACCAGGTTTTCTTTTTTTTCTTATTGAATCTATAGGAATTCCTTCTGAATTTGGGATAACATTCTTTTGTCAGTTATATGTGGTTTAATCTTTCTTCCCTCTGTGGCGTTCTTTTTCTTTCTCCTAGTAGTTCACTTGATGAACAGAAGTCCTTAATTTTATTTTAACCTATTTAATCCTATTTAGGATCTTTTCCTACTCCAAGGCCACAAAGATATTTCCTGATATTATCTTCTAGAAGTTTTGTATTGTTTTGCCTTTTAGTTCTACAACTAACTATGATTGATTTTTCATAAGAGTTGGGACATTTTCATCCATTATTTCCTCAAGTATTATTTCTGCCTCTTTCCTTCTTCTGTCCTCCTTCTGGAAAACCCATGATGCATATATTTGTGCACTTCATGCTGTCATTCAATTCCTTAAGACCCTGCTCATTTTTCCCCCATTCTTTTATCTGTTCTTCTGTATATAAGATTTTGATTGTCCCATCTTCTAGTTCACTGATACTTTCTTCTGCCTGTTCAAATCTGTTTTTGCATGTCTTTAGTGTATTTTAAATCTCTTCTGCTATGCCTTTCATTCCCTTAAGTTCTGTTATGTTTCTTTTCATACTTTCATATTCTTGTTTATATGCATCCACTGTCTTCTTAATATCCTTATCTTTTTTGCCATATTTGCCTTCATCTCCTTGAATTGATTTAGGAGATTTTTTGAACATCATTGATTAGCTGCCTCAAATTCTGTGTCTCATCAGAAGTTTTAATTTCCTTTAACTGGGTCATAACTTCCCGTTTCTTAGTCTGAATTGTGAGTTTTTGCTAATATCTAGTGTCTGATTTTCTTGAAGAGTTTACTCTGGAGGTCAGTTTCTCTGTCTTGCCTAGGGTTTTCTTGTTGATTGGTTTTGTGCTAAAGCTCTTCTTTGACACTAGGTTCAACTTATTTTTGAGCTTTAGAATAGCTTGTGATCAGATTTTTTTCAGCCCTTATTCATCTGATTCTTGCCTGGATACATGGTATGATTTTTTTTTTTTTCTGGCATGTGTAGGCTCTGGGAATATGGTATGATTTTTGAGATTGCAGTATTTGTGCACTTGTTTCATCCCCCCAGGAGAAAGCTTTTCCTGTTACTAATCTGGGAATGCTGATTTGTTCTGTTTGTTTTTGATTGCCTCTATATGTTTTTAACACTCCTTTTGTTATCTCTAGCTGCTTTTACCTGGAGGGTTAATTCTAGGAGAGGGATTCCCCCCAGAGAGGACCTTCCCAAGTCAGTTTTTCCCTGTCAAAACAGGTCCAGGGACCAACAAAGTGGGTGTAGATTGGTTTCAAAGTGTCCTGGGGAGGAGACAGAGAAGATTGTCAATCTTTTCTATGTTGGCTCCTCTAGACTGTGCTTTCCTGGTTTGCCCAGCAGATGCTGTTCTTCAGCCAACTGTTTCCTGCAGTCCTAAGGTGATACTAGGCCATTAATTCTTTTTTTTTTTTATTAATTAAAGAAAAAAAGAAATTAACACAACATTTAGAAATTATTCCATTCTACATATGCAATCAGTAATTCTTAACATCATCACATAGGCCATTAATTCTTAACCAACTCCACCCCTGCTGGGAGTCTGGTTGAGACAGAGGTTGCTGGCTGCTTTTGGCTGGGGTGGGATGAAACGGTTGATCAGATCCCAGATCATGCAACCTGATTTCTGTAATCAAGGACAGCAAATGCTGGGCCTTTGCCTCCCCCCCACCCCTTTTCTTGGGGAAGATCTGCCCTCCAGCCAACTGTTCCTCACCGCTCCAAGAAATTACTTTATCTCTCTACAGCCCCACTTCCATCCCTGTTGGGGATAGGGTTAAAATGGAGGCTGCTGGCTGCTTTCTGTACTGAAGTGAGGCTGTAGCTGTTCTTGGAGCAATAATCCAACACTCCAAATCACTAATTAAAAGGTTGACTTGATGTGCTTGACTGTGTCCCCCTCCCCATTCTTGTGAAAGAGGGTTTCTATTTCTAGCTAGGTAGTAGCTTTCAAGGCAGCCTGTCATGCCAGTGGGGGGTAGGCACCAGCCCCCACAGCTTGGAGATATCTACTTACAGATCTTCACCACAGTTTGCCAGTCTCTTCCTTGGATTGTGTAGAATCTTCTGGTCTCTGGAGCTTCCCAAATAGTTGTTTCAGACAGTTCCGGGCTATTTACTAGCTGTCCCAGAGCGTGAACTGAATCCTTGAGCTCCCTACTCTACCATCTTGTGAAAAACTCTTGTGGAAAGGTTTAGACATTTGAATAAAATATTGTAGCAACTCTGAGTACTCATCACCCCCCTGCACCACCCTGGGTCTTGTTATTCTTAATTGATCATTTATCTGCTTAGTGACAGACTATTATTTTAGCAAAGTCTCTCTCTCCCTGAAACTGTACAGTTTTTGATGTTGCTGTTCAGGGCTGTAGGCTTGGGTATTTCCCACAGCCACCTTTAGATCCTGGAATGACAGTGGTTTGGGCAGGGTTCTTTTTGACTGTCTCTTTCCCTGGCAACAACCAGCTGTTAAACTCCAATAATTTACAGCTGTTTGCTCAATTGTTTTCAACAATTCCCTGGTGCGTAATTGGCTTCACAAACTGATCCAATAAAAATTGGGTTCTTGGAAGGTATAATTTCTAAGATCAGTGTTTGAGATTTGTTATGCCCACAGAGGGCTCCTTTAAGCTGCCTGTTTCTCGATTTCTCTCTGCCAAACTAGCCAGACTATAGTTCAGCCTACATTTCCAATGAATCTATCCATTTCCTCCCAATTGCCTTTCATTACAGCTTCTACTGTTTTTTAAAATGTGCATAGGCTTGGACTTTTAAACACTCTATTGCAAGCGAAGTCAATTCCTTCTTTGCTTAATGGTCTTCTCTCCTCAGGCAAACTCTTTGAGCCATAGCACTTCTTCTGGGGGAAGACATGAGGTCATGCTTCTCTTTGAGCAACCCCTCCTTTGAGCTCAGGGTAGAGAGAGCATCAGGCCCAGGTCTTCTTGAATTGCCTGGAACACATGCCCCTGCTTGTGGGTCTCAGGTATTGGGTCTCCAGTATTCTCAGTGGCACCATGCCCAAAGTAAAGCCCCTGACCCATGTGGGAGCTAGGCAGAAGAAGGGAACTCATACTTCTTGGCTTCACTCACCTAGAATTTAGACTCTGCAACTGTTAGCTGGTGTAGGTAGGGAATTTGATGCACTGCCTTTCCTGGTAAGATAGCCCTCTGATTGAGAGATGGGAGAGAGGGAGGCCTATGCCCTTTACTGCAGCATTCTGGAATAAAATTTCTATTTCACTGATCTGGGAGAAGGAAAAAGGGATGTATCAGGTTGTGGTGCTTTGAGGTAGTATGTACCCCAGAAAGGCATGTTTTAAAATTTAGTCCTTTCCTGTGGGTGTAGACCCATTGTAAGTAGAACCTTTTGATGAGGCTACTTAAGTGAAGGTGTGACCCGCCTCATTCAGGATGGACCTTAATTCTCCTACTTAAGTGCTTTATAAATGGAATGAATACACACACACACACACACACACACACACACACACACACACACACACAGAGGGAGGGAGGGAGAGAGAGAGAGAGAGAGAGCGAGAGAGAGCGAGCACACCATGGAAGCTACAAGCAGAAAGAAAAAAAAAGCAAAAAAGGGGAAAAAACATGGAAGAGAAGGGAGAGACCAGCAGATGTCACCATATACCTTACCACATGGTAGAGGAGCCAAGGACTGCTGGCAGCCAGTCTTTGGGAAGGAAAACTTTACTCTGATGATGATGTATTGATTTGGATATTTTTCTGGCCTCCAAACCATGAGCAAATAAATTCTCATTGTTTAAGGGGAACCATTTCATGGTGTTTGCTTGAGAAGCTTAGGAAACTAAAACAGATTTTGGTACCAGAAGTGCTATTATTAAAATGCCAAAAAATGTGGAAATGGCTTTAGAATTGTTTAATAGGTAAAGTCTGTTTGCTACAGAAGGCCTAGATTGCTTTGAAGAAACTGTTGGTAGAAATATGTATGCTAAAGGTACTTTTGATGAGGCCTTATATGGAAATGGTGACTGTGTTATCGGAAACTGAAAGAAAGACAATCTCTTTGTTTCAAAGTAGCAGAGAACTTGACAAAATTGAGTTCCAATATTGGATGGAAGGCAGAATTTGAGTGATAATGTTGTATATTTAGCTAAGGAAATTTTGAAGCTAACTGGAAAGTGTGGCCTGGTTTTCTCCTTGTAGGTTTTAGTAAAATATGAGAGGGAAGGTATAAACTGATTACTAAATACCTGGGTACAAAGAAATCAGAAACTGATGGTTTTGGAATTTCTGAGTTTCTGAAAAGTTTGTCCCCAGGGAGGAGTGCTCCATGTTAGGGTTTAAATGAACAGTCATTCATTTCACTGCAAGTCAGGATTGGAAATGCAGTTGTCTAGGAAGGATTTGTGGAAAGTTCTTTTGACTCATGGTTTGGACCCCTGGGTACCTACATGTGAAACCAATAAGTTTTTTGCAAGATCTGTGAGAATGGAAGCCCTGCCAACCTGGCCTAAAAGGGACATAAAAAGGACAGATTGAAGGAAAAATGACTTCAAAGGCAGAAGCATGAATGATGAAGATTGGACTAAAGACATCTTCTTGGGTCAAGATAGCAGACATATCCATGTGTATGGAAAGGGTGAGTATGCCCTGGTGCTTGGAGTGGGAAGGCCTTCTGCCACATGGTTCAGAAAATTTTATCATCCTGTTTTCTTAGATTCCTGGGGTGGAGAGCCTGGCCACCACCCTAGTGTTTGAAGAGGGTTGAGCCTAGAGTCTGGCCACCACCCTGATGTTTGATGAGGATTCTACCTTCACCCCAGTATTTGGAGACAGCATGCAAAGGGTGGGACTGCAGCTCCATCAGGACTGGAGGACAAAATATCATTCTATAGATGAGCCTTAGACCTTGAAATATAATGGAGTATGCCCTGCAGTGTTTCAGGATGGTTTAGGATCTGTGATCTCTATTTTCCTTCTAATTTCTCCCTTCTGGAATGGAAATGTTTATCCTATGCCTGTCCCTCCTTTGTATATCAGAAGTAGATAACTTGCTGTCTAGGTTTTATAGCTCCACATATGGAGGGGAATTGTGTCTCAGAACCGAACACACCTATAACTGATTTTGCTGAGACTTTGTACTAAGCATTATTGCTTTAATGATTTAAGACTTTTGGGATCTTGTGAAGGAATGAATGTATTTTGCATATTGAAAGAACATGCCTTTTGGGGGCCCAGAGGTTGGGATGTGGTGATTTGGAACTGTGTGTACCCCAGAAAATCATGGTCTTAAAGTTAATCCACTCCTGTGGGTATAAACCTATTGTAAGTACAACCTTTTCATGAAAAAGAGAGCAAGAAAGCCATGGAAGCAAGAAGCTGAAAGCAGTGAAACCTGGAAGAGAAGGGAGAGAACAGCAGGTACCACCATATGCCCTGCATGTGGCAGAGGAACCAAAGATAGCTGGCAGCCAGTCTTTGGGAAGAAAGCATTCCCCTGATGACTATTTGATTTGGATATTCTCATGGCCTCAAGCTGTAAGCTAATAAATTCCTATTGTTAAAAGCCATTTTACAGTATCTTCTTTGAGTAGCCTAGCAAACTAAAACACAGATCTTCTTTCAAATACCTCAGATTCTCACTTTTCAAGCCAAGTTTTAGTAGATATTCTTGATTAAATGTTTTATTTGATGTATGCCCTTAAATACTTTAAATGGTTGTTATTTTACAGGTAATTTTCTTTAATTTCTTGGGTGAAGGGGTCTGCTGAGCTCCTCACACTACCAAATAGTCACTCTCCTGGGCATCTCTCTCTTTTTTATTCCATGTATCCTCCCCACATGGCTAGCTTGGGTTTCTCCACAGATAGATGGTTTTAGAGTATTTCAACATCTTATATTATGATTATATTTCCCCAGAGTGTGTGTTCCAAAAAGTCAAGGTGGATGATTCAAGGATTATTACAACCTACTTTTGAAAGTCACACAGCATTACTTCCATTACATTTTATTGGTCCAAAAGGTAAGTCACAAGTTCAGGTTAAAGGAGAGGATAGTATGATAGGCATGAAAAATGGGAGGTGGAAACTACTGGGGGTGGTGGTGGTATTTTTGCTGACTAGTTACCACATATCTCTAATTTCAGATGTATTTATTCTAAGTAGTATACAGTTGATTTTCAATCCTCTCTAAAAACAAAACTTTTAAAAATTGTAGCAGTTAGGCCATTTACATTTTAATGTAATTAGGGGTGTGTATTGGACCTTATTAGTCCACCTTACTACTACTTTTCTATTTGTTGCATCTACCCTGTATTCCTTTTTCTTTCATTTCTTTCCTTCTTTCATATTGAGTTGTTTTATTCTGCTTCCCTTCTTCTATTAGATTGGTTGCATCTTACTATTTTTGGGTGATTATTAGTAAGTTTATTGCATCTGAATTCTTGAAGGATAATCCTTCTGGTTACAGAATATTGGATTCCTGCTCTTTTCTTTCACTGCTTTGAAGATGCAACTCCATTGTCCACTGGCTTCTATAATCTGTCTTGAGGGTTATGGGTTAGTCAAATTATTGGCACTTTGAAGGTAGTCTTATTTTTGTGGCTGCTTTTAACATTGTTCTTTGTTTTTTTGTATTCATTAATTTTATTGTTATGTGCCTGAGTATTATTTTCTATATTTATTCTACTTGGCATTCATTAGGTTTCTTAATTTGTGACATCACGTCTTGCATCAATTTTGGAAAATTATCACCAGTTTTTCTTCAAATATTGCTTCTTCTTTGTCCTCATCATGGCCTCCTTCTTGGAACAGAATTATAGATATATACTACATTTTGGTGGATATTTTTCTTTATTAGTACTTAGGCAATTTTCTTTTTCTTTTAAGGGCTATATAATATTCAGTTGCACAACTGTTACTGTAATTTTTAAGGTATCTCCCTATTGATGAAAACCTATAAATAATACCACACCTCTATTTCTTTAAATATACTCTTCCTTTCCCTTTTTTAGTTTTCTTTGATAACCCATACTCATATTCATGGCCAAGCTCAAATACAAAGCCTCATAGCAAATCCCTCAAAAAAGATTTACTAAGTCCCTGTTGTTTTCACACACCCCTATTTTAGCAGTCATTACAACTGGTTGTGATCTTTTGTTTGCCTGTCTATATTTTTCTTCAGGATGTGAACATCTTGTGACCAAGGCCATACCTGAGTCCTTTTTTTCTGCCAATTGCCTATAAGATTTTTGGAGCCAGTAAACATTTACTAAAGACTGAATAAATAAGTGAATTATTCTCTATGCCTTCTTATATCCCTTGCCTGTTGTGTTAATTATATCAATTACCTAAATTTCTCATTACTGATTGCTGAAAAGACTCACAAGACTCAATGTATAGCCGTGGAACAGTTTTATTATAGGCAAAGGATATGGTTCAGCAAAATCAGGAAAAGAATATAAATGTCTGAATCTTATATCTGGGCTTCTTTACCTTCCTACTACTGGGTCATATAGCACATGACTTTGTCTCCAGGTCTCTACTCTGGAGATAAGCAATGATTAATCCAGAACTATTATTGTTGAGTAACTGATGAGAAGGATGATGTCTGGATAGTTCTCAGTTTTCAGAGCACCACAGATATTTTATTCCAAGAACACAGCCTTTACCTGGGCTAAACATAAGCTACCCTGCAAATAAATTCAACAAAATTTTGAAATACGTTTTTGAGAATTAACCACCTGTTCTTGAAATCACAGCTAGCCACTTTTCATCCTCAAACTAACTAGGTGTCAAATGGTTCAGAAGGGATTAAGTTAGAACCAAGAGGAGGTTAAAATTTAATTTGACTAAACTTTGGCATTTTTCAGTTATGACATCTTTGAAATCCTTATCATTGTGTAGAACTCATTTCAGACCTCACTTAAAGAATTTTAGGGATATTGGGGGCTTTAATTTATCTGAGGTTTATCTCTTTTTGTTACATTATTTCTTATTTTACTGCAATTACTATAAGGTAGGCCTATTTCATTTCCACTGAGTAAATCTCAAATTTTCTCAAAGTCCTCATTTGTCAGTATACTTTTATTGGCAGTTATATCTCCCCCTTTTCCTTCCACTGTGCCTTGGGTTTGCCACATAGTAGGTGTTCAACACATTCTTGTGAAATGAATTAAGTAATGTACATCTTAATGTCAGATAAACCTTGGATCTTTTCCACTGTTGAATTTCCAACTTTTTCTCCAAAAAAATTAAACATTACTAGAGGACGTGATCCATCTGAGATGATATGGTTCTTTGTAAATTCCTGCTATTAAATCCAACTGGGTTTTTATTGTTACTGAATAATCCTTTTAGTTATATCTTGTTGCCTTTTTAGCACATTCACTGTAATAGTTTATTATTACAAGCACTTTAACTCCTCAAAACCTAGTCTCACTCTGAATTTCCTTACTCTCAGCAGAAAACACTTTTGAGAAAATTTTCACCAGTAGCGCTACTACCTTTTTAACTTGTTGGGTGGTTATGTGTTTGTATATATCTTGTCTTCTGAATGTAAATTTCTCGAGGCCAAGATTCAACTTTGTACTACCCCTTCCGTCACCTCGAATCATAGCAAGCACATTAAATACAGAACAATGTTTTTTCTAAGAAGCTGAGTCCTTCTGTTCAGTTACTGTTGCACAACAAGGCATTTCCAACTTCAACCGCTTTATTGTCTGTGAGTTAAGTCTGCGGGGAGGGCACAGTGAGGAGTAGGGGTATGAGGGAGAGGAGTGGGAGAAGGCCTCTTCTGCCACACACATTGAGACACATCCCATTTTCGTCCTCGATCTTGTTTATAGGGATTCTGTTGGTTGAATCCTGAAGAGGAAGGTGAGATGGCCTTCTGATTGTTAACCAGCTCAGCTAGCATTGCTAACTAACTGTTGCAGGCTCTGAAAATAAAAACAATCTTGAACCCAAAAAAAAAATATCTTTTCCATGATATTTGAGGTCTTTGCTGGGAAAACTCTGTTAAGAATTTTGTTTTGGATACTTAAAGATATGTCTATATAATAATGCATGCATAGAAACACACATGTATACACACACATACTCATTTGCACAAACTTTTACTTTATAATAATGAATTCATACTATTTAACAACTTCTGTAAATTTTAAAACTAAACAGTACATATTACTGTTACCTTCTCTCATTTTTATAGTTTTTATTATATTAAATTAAAATTTTTGTTGTAGTTTTATGAGTTTTAACATGTACAGACTTGTGTTACTGTATTACTATATCATCACCACCATAATTTATAATAGAGAACATTTCCATCACCTCCGCAATTCCCCTTTGTTGTTAAACTGATCCCTACCCTTAATCTCTGGTAACCAGCTCTATAATTTTGCCTTTTTCAAAAAGTCATATGCAAAAAATCATACAACATATAAAATTTTGTGATTTCCTCTTTTATTTGGCATGATTGTGTCTACATAGAAAATCCTAAGAAATCTACTAAACAGCTCCTAGGACTAATATGAGTTTAGCAAGATAACAGGATACTGGTGAACATAAAGTCAGTCATAATTTTTATATACTAGTAATGAACACTTGGAGAATGAAATTAAAATATCCTTTTCAAACAGCTCCATTAAAAAAAGAGAAACACAGGTATAAGTCTAACATCATTGACAGCACTTCATATTACCATTTTTAAAAATATTTGAATCATACTAAATCATCATTGTATATTAGCATCTTTTTGTGATTTTAATTTGCATTTTCTTAATGGCTAATGAGTAGCTATTAAGAAAGTTGAATAACTTTCCAAGTGCTTATATTATTTCTTGTGTATATTTCATGTAAAACTGTTAGTTAAAAATATTAAAAATAAAAAAAATCAATTGGCCATAGATGTGAAGGTTTATTTCTGAGTTCACAATTCTATTCCTTTGGTCTATATGTCTGTCCTTGTGCCAGCACCATGATCTTTTGAATAATGTGGCTTTGTAATAAGGTTTAAAATCTGGAAATATGAGTCTTCCACTGTATTGACCTTTTTCAAGATGGTTTTGTCTATTCACTGTTCCTTAGCTTTCCAAATAAATATAATGTTTGACTTTTCCACTTCTGTAAAAGAAAGGCTGTAGGAATTTTACTTGGAATTGCATTGAATTCACAAACTGCTTTGGTAGAATTGACATCTTAACAATATTGAGTTTTCCAATCCATGAATACAGAATGTACTTCCATTTATTCATGTCTTCTTTGATTTATTTTAGCAATGTTTTGTAATTTTCCATGTATAAATCCTTTACTTCCTGGGTTAAATTTATTCTTAGAGATTTGATTCTTTTAATCGCTATTGTAAATAGAATTTTTTTCTTGATTTCTTTTCAGGTTGGTCATTATTATTGTATGGAAACATTGTGGAATTCTGTATGTTGATCCAGTACCCTGCCAATTTGCTGAATTTGTTCATTAGCTCTAATAGTTTTGTTGTAGATTTTTCAGGATTTTCTATATATATTATCATGACATCTGCACATAAGGAAAGTGTTACTTCACCTTTTATTATGTGGAGGCCTTTTATTTTATTTTTTTCTTGTCTAATTTCTATGGCTATAGCTTCCAGAACAATGTTAAATAATAATGGTGATATTGGACATCTTTTGTCTTGTTCCTGAATTTAGATGGAAGGCTTTCAGTCTATCACCATTGTATATGATATTGATGAGGTTTTTTATATATATATATATATATGCCCTTGATCTTGTTGAGGAAGTTTCCTTCTATTCCTAGCTTTCTATGTGTTTTCATCAATAAGGGTGCTGGATTTTGTCAAATGCCTTTTCTGCATCAATTGAGATGATCATGTGGTTGGTTATAAATCCTTTGCTCTATTAATGTGGTGTATTTTAGATTAACTAATTTTCTTATGTTGAACCACCTTTGTATAGCTGGTATAAATTCCACTTGATCATGGAATATAATTCTTTTAATGTGCTATTGGATTTTTTTTTTTTTTTTACATGGGCAGGCACCGGGAAACGAACCTGGGTCCTCGGGCATGGCAGGCAAGCACTCTTACCTGCTGAGCCACCGTGGCCCGCCCGTGCTATTGGATTTTGTTTGCTAGTATTTTACTGAGGATTTTTTGCTTCTGTATGCATAAGGGATTTTGTTCTGTAATTTTCTTTTCTTGTATTATCTTTTTTTGACTTTGGTATGAGGGTGATGCTGGTCTCATAGAATGAGTTAGGGAGTGTTCTTTTCAATTTTTTTGGAATAGTTTGAGCAGGACTGGTGTTAATTCTTCTGGGAATATTTGTTAAAGTTCACCTGATTCTTTTTTCTGCCATATACAATCTGCTGTTGAAATCCCGTAGGATTTTTATATTTCATTTATTAAGGTCTTCAACTCCAGTATTTTTTTAATTCCTTTTAAAATTTTCCATCTGTTTATTGAGATTCTCATATTGTTCATTCATTGTTTTCCTGCTACCGCTTAGTTCTTTCTTTGCATTTTCCCTTGTCTTCTTGAGCATGTTGATGATCAATTTTTAAAGTATTTGATATGTCCAATGTGTGGTGTTCTTCTTTGGTGGATTTTTGTCTTATTCCTTTGAATGGGCCATCATCTCCTGTCTCTTTGTCTTAAAATCTTTTATTGCACCCTGTACATTTTAATATTTTTAAGTGTTGACTCTGGGATTTAGTCCCTGAGCTGTCTGTTCCCTAAGTTTGTATCCAGATAGTGATATGATAGAGATTTCCTTGAGTGCCAGGAGCTAACAAAAACAAACCAATGCAAAAAATACCTACACAGTCTTTCCAAATTGGTTTTGTACTGTCTAGTGCTCTTCTTCATGCTTTAGTCCTTCTATCAAAAATATCAGCCCCTGTCTTTATTGAGCCTGTGTCTTTGTGTTTGCTCATGGCCTTAGTAAGTCCCCTGTTCACAGGAATTTACATACTCCTTCTATTCCCCCATGAAATAGACATTCTCTCTCTTTCAAGTGCTCTCTTGTATGACTTAAAGCAGATAATACTTTGCCTCAGGCCCCTTTGACTTCATTGCTTTTTTATACTGCTTTGTGTGTCTGTAAGCTGCTTCTGCTTCCTGGGCAAGTGCTGGGAAAAGGATCTGGGGTGAATCTACAGGCTCTTTCTTTTCTGCTACCGCCATATAGATTAGCACTGACATATAGTCACTCCAGGAGGTGCATAGGGGTTACTCTGCTCCCTGTAGAAGAGGGTCATGGATGACACTGGCCGCTCAGGCTGGCAGCACGCCATGCCCAGGAAGGGTAGGGGTGGGGGTCAGCAAGGGTACCAGGAACTTTCCTTACCTTATTTAAAGCTGTATTTTCTTGATTTGACACTTGCCCTGTTACTGCGACACTCTTTTATGGAATTTTGAGGAAGATGGGCCTGCCAGTTTTGTTAGTTGTTAAAAGATTCTGTGAGGAAATGGCACCCTGAAGTGTCTTACACTACTGTCTTGATTAATCAGAAGCTGGCCCACAGATGTGAGGCTAAAAGGAGCCCTAAATCAAGACATCAGCAACCCTTGCTTTCTTTCCAAAGGCTGGCTGCCAGCAATCCTTGGGGTTCCGTGGCTTTTATTTTTGTCTCCCATCATATGGCAACATCCTCTCCTTTCTGACTTCTGTGACTTTAGAGACTCTTTAAAAAGCCTTAGTAATCTGGATTAAGGCCCACCCTGCTTCAGATGGCCACATTTTAACTAAAAACAACATTTTTGAAAGTTCCTATTTACAGTGGGTTTATACACACGGAGACGCAGGTTAATATTGAGAACACGACTATGTTGGGGTACATAATCAAATGTACCTCAGGCGTAATCATGATGTACCTTGGTGTAGATATTTTAGCAAAAGGGTGACATAAAAGAAGAGACTAGGAGTCTCCTTTCACTAACAAATAGCTCCTATGTCTGTTGTATTGGTGTAAAAATGGATTGCTCAGAATAATAATACCTGCCATTTATAAAAGCACATTGGTGGTCCGACAAGTGCAAAGGATCTTACCTGTATTCTCTCATTTAAACCTCACACCTCCCTGTGAGGCTCAAAGCAATTAAAAGAACTTACCCAAAAGTAATAGAATGTAGCAGAGTAAAGATTTAAAGTCTTTCTAACTCTAAAGCCCATATTCTTCCACTAAGGAACTCTCCTGCCAGAAATGCGGCAAGTGAATTTTCTTTCAAATTCTCTCCCCTTCCCTTGTGATGTTGGTTCCTTCCACTGCAAACCCTTACTTAGTTTTTCCTCCACAGACACAAAGGTCTGAGTTCAGAGCAGCAACCGCAGAGACGCTATCCACGTGGGCAGGGCTGTTGTTCTGAAAGGCTTAGGTTCAAAGCCTGCCTTCTATAACTCCGCCAGGCCCCTGTATTAGTAAGTGCTGTGTTTGAGTTTGCTTCGCAGTTTCCCCAGCACAGCACAGGAACTACTGGAAACCTCCCGAGCGGGAGCTTGTTTCAGTTGACAGCTAAGAGACAGTATCTCTTGTGGCTGCTGGAAGTTGTGCTCCTCCAGCAAACCAATTGGATCTTCATAGTTAGTTGCCTTATTCAATGATTTGTAATGTTTATTCTTTAGAAAATATTTTAGGCAGTGAGTTTCTAATCTCCATGGTGGCCTGGCTAGAAGCTGAGGAGGATATGGGGCAATGAGCCAGAGGGTGGTGAAGTGAAGGGCAGAGAAGCCAGTGTAGGTTCACAGCCTCTGTGTTCCCCTTTTCTTTTCAGAGTTTTCAGATAGTTTTTCCATGCATTTTGGCCAGGTTTTTAGTTGCATTCAGCATGGCGTTGCCGGATAAAACAGAGGATGCTCCGTAAAATATTTTATGTAAGCTTGTCTCATATATTGTCCCATATGCGAAAACATTAATTATCGTTTATATGAAATTAAAATTTAACTGTAAATCCCATATTTCTATTAGCTAAATCTGGCAATCCTAATTTATGGGAGACTGGGTAGACTGTGCTTACTTTATTTTACCCAGGACAGGAACTTGGCCTCATTATTTTTAATAGTTGCCTTCCTTTCCCTTGTACAGTATAATATAATGTATTTAGCCACTCCACTGTTGATGGATATTTAGACAGTTTTCAGTTTTCTCCTATTTCAGATAATGCCACAGTGACATTCATTTACATTTATCTTTGTACACTTTGAGTCTCAGTTTCTTCAAGTATGCCAAATAGGGAAGTGCAGCTGCCTATCTCAAAGAGTTGTTGTGAGAATCAAATGATATAATGAGTGTGAATATGCTTAGTAAGCTGCTAAAGACTATAGAATTTTTTTTTTCAGTACTTGCAATGTACTGATTTGCAATGGACTTATAAGTTTGTATGTTTAGGTCCTCATCAGATAAGAAAACTCCTTGTATTGATAGATTTTGTCTTATTTAACTTTCTAATCATCTTTTAACAAGTTATATTCTAGTGCTTTGTTAATAGAAGACCCTAAATAATACATGAATAAGAGAATGAAACTTGCCTCCTTTTTTTGCCCTCATCTTTCTACATTCTCTTCTTGCGTAGCTTATTAACTATGATTATCTTCATTCTCTTGGTCAAATTACCTACATTGAAAAATTTTATTTCATAAAATCACAGCTATCTGAGTTTGAAAGTACGCTGCCTGCCATCTAATGCTATTGAATCATAATTTACAGGGATTGGTTGTGGAAACATGTAGGTTTACCAAATTTTCAGGTGATTCAGATGATCATCTAGGCCCAGGTAATAGATCAATCCCTGATCTAATCCACTGTCCCTGTAATTTAGGTCATCTTTCTATTGACTCAAGACTGGGGATTCATCTGAACTTGCCTTAATACTTCAAGGGAACTTACTCTTCCAGAAAGATAGGATTCTTCTGGTTGAAAGTGACAGAAAAATCAAATTCCTTAAGCCACAAAGACGGATACATGTGGCTAAAAAACCCAGAGAGCACCAGCTTGCTCCAAAGGCTCAAATGATGTCACCAAAGTGATCGGTATCTCTTTGCACTGCCTTCCTAGGTAAAATCTTAATCCTCAGAGTGGCCACCATCCGCTCTTGATCCTTTTCCAATATAGAATGACTACAACAGTTCGAGATCTTGTTTCTTCAAACCACACATTTCAAGAAGAGAAAGTCTTGTTGCATAGTTCTTGGAGAGTGGAATTTTCTTCTTGCCTTAAGTTCTAGCAAACACCTTACTGGTTCTGATTGCTAACCAAGGCACTATTTCTAGGAGAATGGGAAATAATAATTAGCTTAACTCCATGAAAGCAGGCCCCGGGAGTCGAAGGGTCTAATTCTTCCAAATTCTGTGGCTAAGAATGAGAAGATGGTTTTTCAGAGGAATTTTGAAACAGGAAATTCCAAGGAAACAAGGGATGCTGGGTTGTCAAACAATGCTCAATATTCTCTATAAGAATCTTCTCCTATGTTTCAGTCCCTCATTTCAAAAATCCACTGAAAACCTCTTAGTTTTTCCTCATCTCTCTCTATTTCTCTGTATCAATAACAAATTCATTTGGTAGAAGCCACTCATGGTAGATTGTGTTTAATGAAAATGTTTTATTGAAGGTCGAGTGATTTCATTTCAGCTATGTGTGAGTAATAATTCTTCTTTTTTTTTTTTTTTAAAGAGGTTAACCTCTTTATCTTCATTGAAAACCTCGTATCTTTACACACCTTTGAATTTAATATAAGACGAAAATACCAACTTCCTTATCCAAAGGCAGGTTTAGCATATGGTCTCAGGGAGGTTCTCACATTTAAATTGAATTTAATTATAATGATTTGCATAGGCAAAAATTACCCTAAGCTGAATGGGAAGAGGATAAACTTTTTCATTAAAATGCTGAATCAACTGGACAAGTGAAAGCAGCTGGCCTGTATGGGGGCGGACAAAAAAAAAAAAAAAAAAAAAAGACATAGACTTAAGAAAAGCCAACATCCAGGAAGGAGTATATTCTCTTATTCCTTGGGTCTCTTTCCTATGAAATAAAAAATGTAATTATAAACAAACAAGCAGTAGCAGGATTTGCAGAAGAGGAAAATGGTAACCTTCCTTAGAAAGCAGAAGGAGGGTTGGCTGCAGAAGGGAAAAATTGATGCAAATTTAGGGAGGCATACTGGTTTTAAGGCTGATGTCTGATATTTGCTCTTCACCCCATTTTCGTTCTTCAGATCCTTTGAATCACCTAAAGCGACAGCCCAACTCCTTCTGTTTATAAATAGAAAATGTTTTTGGAGCTGGCAAAGAGAGGAAAGTAGGGTTGTTAGCCTTTCTTAGAGTGTGTTCACGGACCGTATTGAACCTCAGCCCTTGGGCCCTTGTATCCTATGGAATGTAGGCTATATAGCTTCTAGGTTACAGTTTTCTGGTTACTAGGTAACCATGAAGTTTCTGCCAGCTCCCCTCCTCCCATTCATTCCTTGGCATAATATCCAGAGTTGTAGCTATCTAGTCCCTTTTCTCCTCTCTTGTCTTCTCCATCTTCTTACCTTTAGTGCCTCCTTCTTATCTGCCAGCCATGTTGTTCTGGTACCACCTGTCATTCATGGTCTCATTTCTCCATCCCACATCTTTTCATTCTCTCGCTTCTTTGTCTCACCTCTTCTAAATTCCCTCTAAAACTTTCTCTTTCCCTTATTGCCCCTCTCCTTAAAATGGTGATCATGTCTGAACCTTGGTAAAGGGAATAAACTCTCAAAAAATGTTCATGATTCTGATGGAAACAGCAGATTCCTATGAGTTGGGAATACATTTGGGGGGTTGTGAAAGAAGCAAGTGGAAAGGGAGAGTTCAAACAAAATCTTCCATCTTGCCTGGTATCTTTCTGGATTTACATCTCATTCTTTGATTTTGTTGTTCACTGAAAATACAACAGAGATTTATGAATAAGTGTGTTCTAAATCCACTGTGAGAGAATTAACAGTAGTTTTTTGGCCTCCACCTCTAAAGTAAGAGCTATGTGGGATTTACTGAAATCACAAAGTTAATTAATTAAACATCAAATTCATTGGAGCCATTTACAGCATTTTATTGTTTATCAGATAAATAATTGATCAGATTTACTTTTTAATTTTGTCATTATTTATAAGTCTGCTTTATAAAACTGTGATGGCAGGGATTGGTTCTTGATCCTTCTTTGTATTCTCAATTCTCACCACAGAGAACCTGCGGAGAGTAGGCTTTTAATCCATATTAATGTTGATCTGAGTATTATACTTCGTACACAGAACTATTTTTTTCATATAACTTTTTTTATTTTAAATTTATTTATTAATTAAAAAATTTAACAACAAACAAACTAAACCATTAACATGTGATCATTCTGTTCTACATATATAATCAGTAATTCACAATATCATCACTTAGTTGCATATTCATCAATTCTTAGAACATTTGCATCAATTCAGAAAAAGAAATAAAAAGACAACAGAACATATAACATATTTTACTGCATAAATTCTAAGAGAAATTTTAGCTTTTAGAATTACAAAGAGCAAAATATTACAAGGGTTGTCAAAGATGTTTTTTCTCTTTTCCCTCTCCCTACACCTGAGCAGCCCTCCATTCTTTCCCAAATTTTCACTTGAACTCAGAGCCCTTATACCAAGCTCTGCTGTGAGGCTTTTTATTCTCCAGCAGAATTTAGTAGTTTAAAAAGACTGGGCATGGAGAAAGAAGATACGTGCTGAAGTCCTGCCCTACCATTTGATAAGCTTATAAAGTTAACTTGACTGAGTCTTTGTCTTGCAATCTGTGAACAGAATAGGAAGTGTCTATTGGAAATAAAAGGTGTCAAACTTGGTGAAGGCATTTGATGACAGTGTCCTGATGGCAATATAAGTACTAGAACGTTCTCTGATTAGAAGTCTTGGTGGGTTTGTCATTCATTCAGTCAGGGTTGATGTGAAGCTAGCACACCAAGATAAGCCAATATTGAGGGCTAAAATATTGAAATACTTGCTGGCTAGTAAATAGCTACTATTCTGGATTGTAAGTGCCACTTTTCTTTCCAGGCTGCTTCCTCCAGCTCTGTTTCCTGCCTGCGATCCTAAAAAAAAAGGTAATGCAGGACCCCTCTAGAACTCTGCTCCAATCCACAGATAACATCCTTTATAACTAGACAGAACTCTTGCCATATTGGTTGTAAAATAGTTTGAACAATACTTTGCTTTAAATTTTTTTTGACTTTTCTTTCTTTTTTGTGAAAAAATAACGTATATACAAAAAAGGCAATAAATTTCAAAGCACATTGCAACAATTAGTTGTAGAACAGATTTAAGTGCTTGGTATGGGTTACAACTCCACAATTTTAGGTTTTTACTTCTAGCTGCTCTAAGATACTGCAGATTAAAAGAAATATCAATATAATGATTCAGCAGTCATGTTCATTTGTTAAACTGTGCCTTCTCTGTATAACTCCACCATCACCTTTGATCTTTTTCCTCTCTTTAGGGATATTTGGGCTATGCCCAGTCGAACTTTTTCACATTGGAAGGGGTTGTCAATAATATAGGATAGTGGGAATATTTTGCTCTTAATAATTTTTTTTTTAAATTTTTCCAAACAACAATTTCCCTTTCCCCCTTCTCCCCACCCCCTGGCAACCTCTAATTTACTTTGTATTCATTGCAAATTTGCTATTTCTAGTACTCTCTTATAAATGATATTATATAGTATTTGTCCTTATGTACCTTGGTTATTTCAGTGAGCATAATATTTTCAAGGTTCTTCTTTCAAGAAAGCATATCTCATAACTTTTTCATATAGCCAAATAATACTCCGCTGTGTGCATGGACCACATTTTGTTTATCTATTCATTTTTTGAGAGACATATGGGTAGTTTTCACCTTTTAGCTACTGTGAATAATGCTGCCACCAGTTGTATTAACCTCTAAGAAGAGAGTCAGCCTGACTTTTGAAACTTTGAAGCCAGGCATTGACTTCCCCTCTATAGCTATGAAAGTCCTAGATGGCATCTTCTCCTAATAGAAGACTCTTTTTTTTCTACATTGAAAATCTATTGTTTAGTATAGCTACTGTGTTAGTTTGCTAGCTGCCAGAATGGAATGGCTTTTATAAAGGGGAATTTAATAAGTTTCAATTCTACAGTTCTAAGCCTATGGAAATGTCCAAACTAAGGCTTCCAGGGAAAGATACCTAATTCAAGAAAGGCTGATGCATCTGGAGCACCTCTGTCAGCTTGGAAGTCACGTAGCTCACGTTTGCTGGTCCCTTCCTCCTGGGCTCTGTGGCTTTAGTCTCTGTCTATGTGGACTTCCTCACTTTACTTCTCCAGAGCTGGCTTTCATCTCTTGGCTTCTCTTGGCTCTCTCCAGATTCTGGCTTGCTTAATATCTCATGGCAACATCTGCTGGGCTCCAAGCATCTCCAAACATCTGTTGTCTATTCTCCATGTGTCAGCATCTGTGTCAGCTCTGTCGTGAAGTTTCTGTCGGCTCTGAGACACCTGTCTTCTCTCTAGGCTCTGTTATTTCTGACTCTCTCCAAAATGTTTCCTCTTTTAAAGGATTCCAGTAGTCTAATCAAGACCCATCTGAAATAGGTGGAATCACATCTCCATATAATCAAAGACCACACCCACAATCGATGCATCACATCTCGATGGAGATAATCTAATCAGAAGATTACAGATTATAGTGTTGAATCAGGATTAAAAGAATGGCTGCCCTCACAAGATAGAATCAGGGTTAAAACATGGCTTTTCTGGGGTACATAATATTTTCAAATCAGCGCAGCCACCTTTATAAATTGTCTTTAGTTAAATCTTCTGGATACGGCTGTAGTTTCTGTACTAGCACTTGCTGCTTCAAGTGGTATACAAGTATCTGTTTGAGATTCTGTTTTCACTTTCTTTGGGTATATACCTAGAAGTTGAATTGTCATGTCATATAGTAAGTTTTTATTTAAATTTCCAGAGAATTGCCATATTGTGTTTCATAGTGGCTGCACCATTTTACATTTTTCACCAACAATGTACTAGAGTTCCAAGTTTTCTAATCCTCTCCAATGCTTTTGTTTTCCATTTTTTCAATAATAGACATCCTGTGGGTGTGAGGTGGTATTTTATTGTGGTTTTGATTTGCATTTCCCTAATGGCTAATGATATTATATGCCTTTTCATATACTTATTGGCCATTTGTATATCTTCTTTGGAGAAATGACTAGTTTTGTCCTTTTTTTTGCAGCATTTTAAAAGTTCTTTATATATTCTGAATATTAAGCCCTTATCTGAAACAGACATACCTTGGAGATGTTGTGAGTTTGGTTCCAGACCACTGTAATAAAGAGAATATCACAATAGAGAGAATCATGGGATTTTTTTTTGTTTTCTAGTACATATGAAAGTTATTTTTACACTATACTGTAGTCTATTAAATGGTAAATAGCATCCTGTGTAAAAAACAGCGTACATGCCTTAATTTAAAAATACATTATTGCTAAAAAATGCTATCCACATCTGAGCCTTCACTAGTTGTAATATTTTTGTTGGTGGATGGCCTGGCTTCAGTGTTGATAGCTGCTGATTGATCAGGGTGATGGTAGCTGAAGATTGGGGGTGGGCTGTAGCAATTTCTTAAAATAAGGCAGCAATTAAGTTTGCTACATCAATTGACTCTTCCTTTTACAAAGGATTTCTTTGTAGCCTGCAATGTTGTTTGATACCATTTTACTCACAATAGAATTTTTTAAAATCGGAGTCAATCCTTTCAAACCCTGTTGCTGCTTTATCAACTAGTTTTATATAATATTTTAAATCCTTTGTTGTCATTTCAACAATGTTCACAGCATCATCACAGGAATCTATTTCATCTCAAGAAACCACTTTTTTTACTCATCCATAAGAAACAATTCCTTGTCCGTTTAACTTTTAGCATGAGATTGCAGCAATTCAGTTACATCTTCAGGCTTCACTTCTAATTCTAGCTTTTTTTTTTTTCTATTTCCACTCTGTTTGCAGTTACTTTCTCTACTGAAGTCTTGAATCCCTCAAACTACTACATGAGAGATGGAACCAACTTCTTCCAAACTCCTGTTAATGTTGATATAATGACCTCCTCCTGTGAACCACAAATGTTCTTAATAGCATCTAGAATGGTGAGTCCTTTCCAGAAGGTTTTCAATGTACTTTGCCCAGATCCAGCAGAGGAATCACTATCTATGACAGCAATAGCCTTACAAAATGTATTTCCTAAATAATTAGCCTTGACAGTTGAAATGATTCCTTGATCCAAAAACTGTAGAATGAATGTTGCGATAGCTGGCATGAAAACAACAGTAATCTCATTGTACTTCTCCATCAGAGTTCTTGGGTGACTAGGTACATTATCAATAAGCAGTCATATTTTGAAAGGAATCTTTTTGTCTGAGCAGTATGTCTCAACAGTAGGCTTAAAATATTCAATAAATCATGTTATAAACAGATTTGCTCTCATCTAGGCTTTATAGTTCCAATTTTAAAGAGCACAGACAGAGTAGATTTAGCATAATTCTTAAGGGTCCTAGGACTTTCAAAATGGTAAATGAATATTGGCTTCAACTTAAAATCACCAGTTCTATTAGCCTCTAAAGAAGAGAGTCAGCCTGTCCTTTGAAGTTTTGAAGCCAGGCATTGGCTTCTCTTCTCTAGCTATGAAAGTCCTAGGTGGCATCTTCTCCCAAAAGAAGGCCGTTTTATCCATTGTTCAGTGTAGCCACCTTTGTAAATTATCTTAGCTAGATCTGGATAACTTTCTGCAGTTTCTACATCAGCACTTGCTGCTTCACGTTGCACTTTATATTATGGAGGTGGCTTCTTTGTTTAAGCCTCATGAACCAACCTCGGTTAGCTTCAAACTTTTCTTCTGTAGCTTCCTCACCTCTCTCAGCCTGCATAGAGTTGAAGAGAGTTAGGGCTTTGCTGTGCATTAGGCTTTGGCCTAAGGGGATGTTGTGGCTGATTTGATCTCTCCAAACCACTAAAACTTTCTCCATATCAGCAATAAGGCTTTTTCACTTTCTTATCATTAGTGTGTTCACTGGAGTAATATGAATTTCCTTCAAGAACTTTTCTTTTGAATTCAGAACTTTGCTAACTCATGTAAGAGGCCTAGCTTTGCTTTTGACATTCCTTCCTTACTAAACTTAATCATTTCTAGCTTTTGTTTTGAAGCAAGAGATGTGCGAGTCTTCCTTTCACTTTAACACTTAGAGGCCATTGTAGGTGTTCTAGTTTGCTAGCTACTGGAATGCAATATGCCAGAAACAGAATGGCTTTTTAAAAGGGGAATTTAATAAGTTGCTAGTTCACAGTTCTAAGGCCGAGAAAATGTCCCAGTTAAAGCAAGTCTATAGAAATGTCCAATCTAAGGCATCCAGGGAGAGATACCTTGGCTCAAGACGGCCAATGAAGTTCAGGGTTTCTCTCTCAAGTGAGAAGGCACATGGCGAATACAGTCAGGGTTTCTCTCTCAGCTGGAAGGGCACATGGTGAACTTTCTTTCCTGGCTTCCTGTTTCATGAAGCTCCCTGGGAGGCATTTTCTTTCTTCATCTCCAAAGGTCACTGGCTGGTGGACTCTGCTTCTTGTGGCATGTCATTCTCTGCTCTCTCAGAATCTTCAGCTTTCTCCAAAATGTTTCCTCTTGTATAGGATTCCCATAAACTAATCAAGACCCACCCGAATGGGTGGAGACATGTCTCCACCTAATCTAGTTTGACAACCACTCTTGATTGAGTCACATCTCCAGGGAGATGATCTAATTATAGTCACAAACATACAGTGCTGAATAGGGATTAGAAGAAATGGCTGCCTTTACATAATGAGATTAGGATTAAAACATGGTTTTTCTAGGGTACATACATCCTTTCAAACCAGCACAGCATGTTTCTGAAGTGACCTAGTTTCAATATTTTTGTGTCTCAGGGAATAGGGAGGCATGAGAAGAAGAAGAGAGAAGGGGAAATGGCTGGTAAGGAGAGCAGTCAGAAAACACACATTTATCCATTGTTTGCTGTCTTATACGGGCCTGGTTTATAGCACTCCATAAGAATTATAACATTAAGATCAAAGATTACAGATCACTGTAATAGATATATTAATAATCAAAATTTGAAATATTATGAGAATTACCAAAATGTGACAGAGACATGATGTGAGCACATGCCATTGGAAAAATGGCACTGATAGACTTTCTCAATGCAGGATTTCCATAAACCTTCAATTTTAAGAAACTGTAATATCTGTGAAGCACAATAAAACAAAGTACAATAAAATGAGATATACCTGTATATGTTTTGTGGTTATTTTCTCTGTGTGTTGCCTTTTCCCTTTCTTTATAATTTCCTTTGCACATTAAGTTTTTAATTTTGAAGAAGTAAAATTTATCTATTGTTTATTTGGTTGCTGTTGTTTTTTGTTTTACATCTGGGAATATATTGCCAAATCCCAGATCATATTTGCCCCTATGTTATCTTCTAAGAGTTTTTAAGTTTTAGATCTTATATTTATGTCCTTGATCCATTTTGAGCTGATTTTTGTATAAGTTATAATTATGGGTCTAACTTCATTCTTTTTTGTTTGTTTGTTTGTTTGTTTTTTACATGGGCAGGCACCGGGAATCAAACCTGGGTCCTCTGGCATGGCAGGCAAGCATCCTTGCCTGTTGAGCCACCGTGGCCTGCCCTAACTTTATTCTTTTGCATGTGGATATCCAGTTTTCTCAGCATTGTTTAATGAATAAACTATTCTTTCCCCATTGCATGTACTTGTACTCTTATCAAAAATCAATCGGCCATAGATGTGTCAATCTACTTCTTGACCTGTAGTTCCTGGTCACCTTTTCTATTCCTTTCTACTCCCCACCCCCTTTCTTTCCTAATTTTACAAACTGTATTAATCAGAGTCCTAAAGGAAATAGCGCCCTCAAATTAGGAAAAATTGAAGAGTATTTAATAAAGGGATATTAACAAAGATGTGGGAGTTTGTAAGGAAACAACAATGGGTGGTGCAGGAGCCAGGAGATGCCTTACTAGCCTTAAGCCTGAAGGAACAAGAACAGAGAGGAGTTACTTGAATTTTCAATGAAAGTCATGTGGAAAGGACTTCCTTGATAGGAGTTGTGACCTTTGGTTGAGGGATGCAGTTTGTACCTCTATCATCGTTTTTCATATGATCTCTCACCAGGTCTCCCTATTGGTTGAACCTACCCAGAATCTGGATAATAAGGGAAACTATTGATGCAGTCCATACAAGGCAGTCTTTCAGGGCACAGGTTAGTTTGGAGGATGGAGAGTAGATCCGGAGAGGCTTGTAGAAAAGATCCCTGCTGCTACGCACATCCTTTGTTAGAGGAAGACAAACTTGAAATATGGAGAAATTATACAAAAAGTTTATGTATATTTATCAGGATAACCTTTTATGTGTTACAAGTCAATTTGAGATAGAAATACAAGATTCTTTGGTCTTGTTCTTGGATTTAATTTTAGACTTAATGTCATTTTTGCAAGCATTTTCAAACTGATGGGCCTCCAAACATTTTAACATGTGCCAATATTTCAGGTCTTTTTAAAATGCTACATTGGTAAAAAAACTTAATTATACTCATAGATGAATGTTCTATGTGTGTCAACGTGGAATAATTTTAATAAATTACTACAAGTACTTCTGCTTTTTAAAGAGGTGCTATAGAGGACATCTGTCATTTTTAGAGCCTTTTTCCTCCTATTTTTTTTTTTTTTGAAATAGTTCTTGAAACTCCACTGAGGACTCACCCTGCCACTCCAAGCCCTCCTGGCTCTATGGATGGATATGTGATTTGACTTGGTCACTCACATGAGTGCATTCAATTCCCTTGGTTATAGTGATTGGATCAAGGATGGGCAACTGAAACAATTTAAGCCAGTAAGTATGGCGCCCAAAAAATTTATTCATCAAACTCCCCCTGAAATTAAAGAGGGTAAGACAAGGGTTGTTGACACACATTCCAGTCACCAGTTGGTCACTGAGAACGAAAGCAAAACCTGAAGGAAAGCACAACCCAGGTTGAGAGTAAAAACAGTTGCTGGTGGCAGAGCTTGAACACTAGGATTAGTTTGTGGCAGAAATCAGCCCTGGGCCTGTTACTTTAGCTAACAAGTTCCCTTTTTGTTTAAGCTAGTTTGAATTAAACTTTTATCACTTGGAACCAAAAGGCTCTTAAACTGACGCAAATGAATTCCAGCCAAGTTATCTATGTAAGGTTGTTCCTTAAAGTCAAAATCATTGTCTCATTAACTTCCATTATAAAGTTAGAAATTTTTTCTCTCTCAAAAAAATTTATCCCCATAGACTATTGGACACAATTCTGTCATCTATCAGCAAGCATGCTATTTTGCAGAATTTCTTAGATGATCCTTCTTTTAGGGTGGGGATTTCCTTGAGCATAAGGATTTCTCCCCTTCATCCTATGCTTGTGGTTTGATTTGGCTCTTGTATTTCTTGAGCATGGATATTTATAGTGACTAACAATGGAGCTCCATCTGTATTGACATGTGCAGATGTATCATGTACATTTACTGAACATTCTGAGTATCATATAATGTAGATCAAATTTGTTCCACACTTCATAGGTCCTACAAATTCAACCTTTGGTGTAGTTTCCATGAATGAACATTGTTTGCTTTCATATACACATTTAACATAGTTGAATCTGGCCACTCTGGAGCATAAGGTTAGGGAAAGAATGAGGAGACTGGACATTGTGAAGTCATGGAAGTGAATCCCAGAATCATTCTGCTTCCTTGGATAATGGTAAAAGCAGTGTTTAGAAATTGAACCTGAGTGTCTACTTCTGAGCACTTTGATCTGGGGAAAGAAGTGAGAGTTGACCTACTTTGAGACTTAGACTCAGCACGGGACAGCACCCAAGCCATATGGATGCACAGGAGGAGGTGTTACAGGTGTTTTAGGGATGCTGCAGTTGTCATTTTCTTACTGACTCACCATGGCAACTCTGCTCATATTGGCAACCCTGGAGTCTATTCTCAGTGATGGGAGTGTCAGTGCAGGAAGTAGGACATGCTTCTTCCATTCAGTAAATGACAGAAAGTGGAAGGGTAGTTTATCTTCCTTCTTCATCAATTTGCTCTAAAGTCAGAGACTAAGTTCAAATTCCAACCTCATTTTTACATGTTGGATGGATTCAATACCTATCTTACATGTTTGTTTTGATAATTAAATGAGGTCATCTTCATTAAAGCAATTACCACAGTATCTGGCATGTTGTAAGTCTTCAGTAAATGTTAGCTTGAAAGGGGGAATGGGGTGCACCATATGAAATTAAAAAAATTTTCATTGAGGTAACATTTACAACATAGTTTCCCATTTTAACCACTTTCAAATATACAATTCAGTAGTATCAATTACATTCCTAATGTTGTACTACTATCACCACCATCTATTACCAAAACTTTTCCATCATCCCCAAAAGAAACTCTGCACCCTTTTAGCATTATGGATTAAGTAAGAAGTAAGCATCCCTTCCCCTCCCCCATCCCTGGTAGCCTGTAATCTACTTTCTGTCTCTATAAATTTGCATGTTCTAGTTAGTTCATGTATGCAAAATCACACATTATCTGTCCTTTTGTGTCTTGGTTGTTTCATTCAACATGAAGTGTTTAAGGTCCATCCGTATTGTAGCATGTATCAGAACCTCATTGCTTTTTAAGGCAGAATAATATTCTACTTTGTTTACCCATTTATCTGTTGATGGGCACTTGAGATGCTTCCACCTTTTGGATATGTGAATGATGTTGTTATGAACATTGATGTAGAAATATCTGTTTGAATCCTTGTTTTCAATACTTTTGGGTATTCACCAGGAAGTGAGATTGCTGGGTTATATGATAATTCTACATTTAACCTGAGGAACCATCAAACTCTTTTCTACTGCACCGTTTTGTATCCCCACCAAAAATGTAAGAAGGTCTTATTTCTGTGCATCCTTGCCAGCATTTATTTTCCATTTTAAAAAATAATAGTCACTGTATTATGTGCGAAGCATTTATAAGATTTTTTAAAGTGAAATATCTTTCTGTAATCAATTTCCTTCAACATCTATTTTCTATGAATCTTCAAGCAGCTACTTAGTTATCTCAAACTTTCCTTGTCACACAGTTGAAAAATGACTGTAGATCACATTGCATTTCAAATAATCTTAAGAACTATGCAGCAAGCTCAGGACCTGAAATTAACTTTGCCTTTATATTGTTCGTGCCAGTTGCTCTTCAACTACAATTATAATCAGAAAGGTAGGACTAAAAATAGTAACAATTCTCATTTTCTCTCAGTGTTACCTGCTTCTGCAGTGTTTCCTAGCCATATTTATTTACTTGAGTCATAAGGCCGAGTCTTTTCTCTTATTATCCTGACAGCAATAAGTTGGATTCCACAGCAATGCTCATTTCAGCTGTAAAATCTTTATTACTGGTGAAGGAAGCCTAAGTCACTGTTTCCCCTTTAGATGCTCAGTGGAAGTATGTCATAGCAAGAATAGCCTGAATAATTAAAAAAAGGCTTTTTATTTTGAAACAGTTTCAAACTTACAGGATAGTTGCAAAAATTCAAATGTCATACAGAGAACTCCAGCATACACCTACATCTACTACCTAGAATCACCAATTTTAACATTTTGCTGCTTTTGCAGTATCATTCTATCTACTATCCATCTGTCTACCATCTATCCATCCATCCTTCTGTCTTCCTTCCTTCTTTCCTCCCTTCCATCCATACATCATCTATCTGTCTGTCTATCTAATATTCTTTCTTTCTCATCTATCTCATCTATTGTCTATTTTAGAAACATTTGAGAGCAGATTGTACACATCATAATGCTTGAACACAATAATTCCATGTAATTTCCTATGAAAAAGAATATTCACTTATGTAATCACTTAAATGCAGTTATCAAGTTCAAGAAATTTAACATTGATAAAAAGCTTACATTCTATATTCTGATTTTCTGTATGTCTCATATGTCCATTTGAGCTTTTTTATCCTCCATTCTTATATACCATACAGTATCAGGTATTGCATTTAATTGTCATTACTTTAGTTTCTTTCTTTTTTTCTTAATCATGGAGACATACATACAACATAAATCTTTCCATACCAACCCCTTCCAAGTGTATATTTCAGTGGGATTAACCACATTCACAATGTTGCAGTCCTCTTACCATAGCCTATTACTAGAACTTTTCCTTCTGTTTTGTTTTGTTTTGTTTTTGCATGGGCAGGCACTGGGAAGCGAACCCATATCTCTAGTATGGCAGGTGAGAACTCTGCCTGCTGAGCCGTCGTGGCCCGCCCCTTATACTTATTTTGATCCAACTCCCCACTGCCCCTTTTCCCTACCCCTGGTAACCTGTACCTAACCTTCTGTTTCTATGAGTTTGCATATCCTTTTATATTTTCTTTGTAGTTACCATGGGGCTTAAATTTAAGATCCTTAATCTCTAACACTCTTGTTTGCTTTTTTTTTTTTTTTCCAACTTTAGAATGGGTAATAATAGCACCTACCTTTTGGTGTTATGTGAATTTTAAATGAGGTAATACAAACTCTTGTTTGCTTTGATACCAATTAAACTTTGATAGTGTACATAAATTATGTTCTTATGCCCCCTTACCCTCAGCTTTATATAATTCTTGTCACAAATTATTTATTTATACATTGTGAGTCTGTTTCCGTTTCCTTGGCCGATCGAGCAAATATCAGGCAATGGGCTGCCTTAAACAATGGGAATTTATTAGATCCCCGTTTTGAAGCCAAGAAAAGTCCAAATCCAGGCATTATCAAGGTGATGCTTTCTTCCCAAAGACTGGTATTCTGGGACTGGCTACCAGTGCTCTTTAATCCTGGGTTCCTCTGTTATATGGCAATGTCCATGGCAGACTCCCATGGCTCTCCACTCTCTTCTGGGTTCCACTGACCTTCTGCTTCATGCTTCCCACAGCTTTTTCTCTCTGTCTGAGAGACTGTCTATAAAGGACTTCAGTAATAGGATTAAGACCCATCCTGGGCCACACCTTAGTTAAAGTAACCTTATCAAAAGGTCCTGCTTATGATAGGTTCAAACTCACAGGAATGGGGTAAAATTTTCTGGGTTACGTTCAACTCCAAACCACCATAGGCTCCAAAGCAATTAAGTTACTATTACTTTTTTAAAATTTACCTTTTAGGTACTATAGAAAGTAAAAAGTAGAGTCATGAATCAAAAATATAATAGTATGGTATATATATTTACCCATGTTATTATCTTTACTGGAGATCTTTATTTCTTCATGTGGCTTCAGTCAATTTATCTGGCATCCTTTCCTATCAACCTATAGAAATTCTTTTGGCATTTTTTTTTTTTTGTGTAAGGCCAGTCTAGTGTAGTGGTGACAAAGTCTCTCTCATTTTATTTTTCTTGGAATGTCTTACTACATCCTCCCTTTCATTTGAAAGATGGTTTTGCTAGATATATAATTCTTGGTTGACAGTTTTTTTGCTTTCAGCACCTTAAATATTTCTTCCTGCTGCCTACTTGGCTCCATGGTTTCTGATAAGAAATTGGCACTTAACCTTATTAAGATCATTTGTAGATGACATGTTACTTCTCTTTTTTGGCTTTCAGAATTTTCTCTTTATCTTTGGCATTCAACAGTTCGATTATGACATAGCATGGTGTGGGTCTGTTTGGGTTTAACTTGTTTGGAGTTTGTTGAACATCTTGGATTTATATATTCATGGTTTTCATTAAATTTGGAGAGTTATTAGCCATTGTTTCTTTGAGTATTCTCTCTGCCTTTTCTGCTCTTTCTTCTCCTTTTGGAACTCTCACAATGCATATATTGGTATGCTTGATGGTGTCCCATAGATTCCTCAGGCTCTGTTTGCTTTTCTTCATTGTTTCTCCTTTCTGCTCCTCAGGCTGGATGACTTGACTTGTCTTACCTTCAAATTGTCTTACTTTCACTGCTTCTTTCTTCGGCCAGCTCCAATTCCCCTCTAGGGAATTTTTTTTTTTTTTTGCATATTCATCATCATGATCATTTCTTAGAACATTTGCATCAGTTCAGAAAAAGAAATAAAAAGCCAACAGAAAAAAATTCATACATACCATACTCCTTACCCCTCCCTTTCATTGATCATTAGCATTTCAATCTAAGTTTATTTTAATATTTGTTCCCCCTATTATTTATTTTTATGCCATATGTTTTACTCATCTATTGATAAGGTAGAAAAAAGGAGCACCAGACACAAGGTTTTCACAATCACATAGTCACATTGTGAAAGCTATATCATTATACAGTCATCTTCAATAAATGTGGCTACTGGAACACAACTCTACATTTTCAGGCAGTTCCCTCCAGCCTCTCTATTACGTCTTGACTAACAAGGTGATATCTATTTAATGCGTAAGAATAACCTCGAGGATAACCTTTCAACTCTGTTTGTTGGTCTCTCAGCCATTGACACTTTATTTTGTCTCATTTCTCTCTTCCCCCTTTTGGTTGAAAATGTTTTCTCAATCCCTTGATGCTGAGTCCCAGCTCATTCTAGGATTTCTGTCCCACGTTGCCAGGAAGGTCCATAACCCTGGGAGTCATGTCCCACATAGACAGGGGGAGAGCAGCAAGTTTGCTTGTTGTGTTGGCTGGAGAGAGTGGCCACATCTGAGAAACAAAAGAGGTTCTCTTGGGGGTGACTCTTAGGCCTAATTTTAAGTAGGCTTAACCTATCCTTTGCGGGGTTAAGTTTCATATGAACAAACCCCAAGATTGGGTGCTCAGCCTATTGCTTTGGTTGTCAGCACTGCTTGTGAGAATATCAAGAATTCAACTTGGGGAGGTTGAATTTTCCCCCTTTCTTACCATTCCCTGAAGGGGATTTTGCAAATACCTTTTATATTCACTGTTCAAATCACTCTGGGATTTATCGGGGCATCACTCTGGACAAACCCACAAAATCTTATGCCCTACTCAAGGTTCCATGTACTTATGGTGTTCAATTAAGCTGTCTACATAAATTATATTAGGAAATGCACTAGTCAAAATAAATAAAGCATTTTTTGCTTTATTCTCAAACGCAAGTTAAAATTTTAAAACAATTATTACTATCAATTTTCAACACCCTGCAGTAATGACATTCCTCTAGGGAATTTTTAATTTCTGTTACTGTGGGTTTCAGATCCATCTAGTTCTTTTTCATAATTTTCAGCTCTCTATTGATATTCTATTTGTGTTCATCTAACATTTTCCTTTATTTCCTTGTCCTATTTTCCTTTGGTCTTTTAAGTATATTTAGGACCCTTTTAAAAATCTCTGTCTGGAATATTGTTGTTGATCTCTAATGCTTTAATCTTCTCCTTTGCCTGGGCCACTGCTTCTTGTTTCTTTATATGTCTTGTAACCTTTTCTTGAAACCTGGACATTTTGATATTGTAATATGTAAGTGCTAGCCATTGTGTCTAACTATTGGATAGAAACTATTATTTTGACATAGCTTTCCTTGAATGTCAGGAGCTAAGAACAAGCATTATAAAAGGGGGTGGGCCACGGTGGCTCAGTAGGCGGGATTCTTGCCTGCCATGCCAGGGACCGAGGTTCATTTCCTGGTGCCTGCCCATGTAAAAAACAATAATTATAAAGGGGGTAAAACAAACTTTCTCAGTCTTTGTAGAATGCTCTCTTTTGGAACTTATCCATAAATTTAGTTTATTATAGAGATCTAGGGTAAAGTTCAAGGGCCTCCCTCATCCTCTCTGTGCAATGTGTCAGATCTTATACATGTGCATGTGGCCCCAGGAATTCCCTCTTTACATGGTTCTGAATGTTCCCTTTTTCAAAGGAAACAGTTTCCTTTTGGTTTTTATCAAGAAAGGATACTGGATTTTGTCAAATGCCTTTTCTGCATCAATTAACATGATTGTGTGCTTCTTCTCCCATTGTTTTTTCAATGTGGTGTATTACATTCATTGTTTTTCTTGTGTTGAACCACCCTTGCATACTTTGTCTGGATAAAACCCTCTTGATCATGGCATATAATTCTTTTAATATGATATTGGATTTGATTTGTGAGTATTTTCTTGAGGACTTTTTGCATCTATATTTGTAAGAGAAATTGGCCAGTAATTTGTTTTCTTATAGTATCTGACTTTGGTATTAGGATCATGTTGGTTTCACAGAATAAGATATGTAGTGTTCCCTCCTATTAAATTTTTTGAATGGGTTTGAACAGAATTGGTATTACGTCCTCTTGTAATGATTTGTGTTTTTTTATTGGGGAGTTTAAACCATTAATATTCAGTGTTCATTACTGTAAAGGTAATACTTTCTTCAGCCATTTTGTCCTTTGGATTTTATATGTTGCATCTTTTTTTTGTCTCCCTTTTCGTTTATTGCAACCTCCTCTTCTGTATAGTTAACCTTTTGTGGTATATCCAGCTGATCCATTCTCATTTTTGTTTCTGTATGTATGTTTTTTAGTTTTGTTTTTTAAACTTTTTTTATTGTGAAATATAACATATATACAAAAAGCAATATGTTTCCAAGCACATTTTAGCTAGTAGTTATAGAACAGATTTCTTTCTTTCTTTTTTATTATTTTATTTATTCATTTTTATAGAACAGATTTTAAAGTTTGGTATGGGTTACAGTTCCATAATTTTTTGTTTTTTTCTTCTAACTGCTTTGTGACATTGGAGACCAAAAGATATATCAATAAAATGATTCAGCAGTCATACTCATTTGTTAAATTCTATCTTCTCTATTATGTTTCTGTATATTTTAAAAACACTTTCTCTGTGGTTATCCTGGGATTTATACTACCCAACCTACATCTATAACTACTAATTTGAAAAGATGCCAACATAATTTCAATAGCATGCACATTCTCTTTTCCTATATCCCTGTTTCCCCTATTTATGTTGTTTTTGTTCCACTTTACCTCTTTGTATTTTATGTCCATTATTAGAAAATATGCCCTTTTCTTGTTCAATTATATTCTGACTCTTATAGTAATTAAAGAGTAGAGTTTTATATTGAGATACAGTACTGTTGGGTTTTGCATTGAACCTTTCAGTTCCCCTTACTGATGATCTTCATTTCTTCACACTACTCCAAGTAACTGTTTCCTGTCTTTTCCTTCAACCTGCAGAATTCTCTTTAGTAATTTTTGTAGAGCAGGTCTTTTGTTGATAAACTGTCAGTTTCTGTTTTTTTAAGCTCTCCCTTATTTTTAAAGGACAGTTTTGCCAGATAAAGAATTTTTTATGGGCATTTTTTCTCTTTCAGTATCTTCAATAGATCCTACCATTGCCTTCTGCCTCCATCGTTTCTGATGATAAATTAGCCCATAAAGTCTTACTGAGGAGTCTGTGCATGCTATGAATCTCTTTTCTCTTGCTGCTTTCAGAAATGTCTTTTTATCATTGACATTTAACATTCTGATTATACATATTTCAGAGTAGGTCTATTATTATTTATTCTGCTTGGGTTTGGGGTATGTTGTATTTCTTAGACATTCATACAGTTGGGAAATTCTCAGCTATTATTTCCTCAACTATTCTTTCTGTCCCATTTCCTTTCTCTCTTCCTTCTGGCACACCCATAATATGTATGTTTCTCTGCTTCATGCTGTCACCCAAATCCCTGAGACACTGCTCAATTTTTAATATTTTTCTCCATCTATTCTTTTGACTGTATGATTCTGATTGTCCTGTTTTCAGTTTGCTGATTCTTTCTTCTGCCTTCTCAAATCTGCTGTTGTGTGCCTCTAGTGTATACTTTATCTCTATTATTGTCCTTTCATCCACATAATTTCTGTTATGTTTCTTTTCATAAGGTTGAATACTTCTCTATGCTCACATATTGTCCTCTTAATATCCTTTAGCTCTATATCCTCATTTTCCTTCATCTCTTTGAATTGATTTAGGAGGTTTGTTTGAACTTCTCTGATTAGTTCCAAATTCTGTATCTCCCCTGAAGTTTTAATTTGTTCCCTTGACTGAGCCATATCTTCCTGCTTCTTAGCATGACTTTTAATTTTTTTGCTGGTGTCTAAGTCTCTGATTGTCTTGATAAGGTAGATCTGAAGGTAAGTTTCTCCTTCTTGTCTGGGGCTTTATTGTTGATTGGATTTGTGTTAAGGCTCTTCATTGATGCTTGGTCCAAGTTATTCTGGACCTTTAGAGTAGCCTGTGTTTCACTGCTCAGATTTCCTCAGCTGTTCTTCATATGATTCTTGCCCTGGATATGTAGTATAATTTTGGAGATTGTGCTTTTTGTGCAATTGTTTCACCTCAAGGAGAAAGCTTCCTTTTGTCTTTTCCTTCTCTGGGAATCTTTATCTTTCTGTTTGTTTTTGTGCAGAATTTTCTCCTCAGTGCCTGTTATTTGCTTAAATTCGCTCCTTCATCCCTTGTGCCAGTTTGAAACTATTATATACCCCAGAAGAGCCTAGGGTAATCCTGATCCAATCTTATGGGGGTAGCTGTTTCTTTTAATCCTAATTCAACATTTTCAGGCTGAAGCTTTTGATTTGTATTATCTCCACAGAGATGTGGCACAGCCAATTGTGGGTATGACTTTTTGATTAGATGGAGATGTGACTCTACCCATTCAAGGTGGGTCTTAATTAGTTTACTAGAGACCGTTAAAAGATGAAACATTTTGGAGAGTGTACAGAAATGACAGAGCCAAAAGGAACTTCAGAGCAGAGCTGATTCAGAGGCCAGCATGTGGAGATACAGATGTTTGGAGATGCTTGGAGCCCAGCAGACATTGCCATGAGATGTTCAGCAAGCCAGAACCTGTAGAGAGCCAAGGGAAGCCAAGAGATGAAAGCCAGCCCCAGAGAAGCATGGTGTTCTCCTAAAGGAACAGAGGCTGAAAGCAATGGATCCTAAGAACATGGGACCAGCAGATGCCAGCCATGTGACTTCTCAGCTGACAGAGGTGTTCTAGAGCCATTGGCCTTCCTTGAATTAAGGTATCTTTCCATGAATACCTTAGTTTGGACATTTTTATACACTTAGAACTGTAAGCTTGTAATTTCTTAAATCCCACTTTTTAAAAACTATTCCAGTTCTGGTACATTTCATTCTGGCAGTTTGCAAACTAAAACACCCCTTTTCCTTACATTTTTCAGTTCTTGGACCAGTCGTCTCTTATAGCAGTCAGTTCTCCTCTCTTTTTTTCTGTGAAGGTTTTCTGCCTCTGGTTTCTCCCTGTTACTGTATCCCACTCTGGGAAGTCAGGTGGGGTCCATCCAGAAAGGTTAGCCAAACCAGAAAAGTCTGTTGTGAGTTCAGATGGTCCAACCAACAGAAACTGGATTGAGTGTATGCACCTCTTGCCAACAGTTCTGCCATGGTCTCTCTCTCTCTCTGTCCCTTTTGTTTGTGGCATGCAACACAACTCAGTGGCTTGTGCTCTGTCCCGGATCTCTGTGGACTTGGGTCCTTGTGCCTAGATATTCTTGGGGTTCTAATTTGCTGCTGTGAGTGGCTCTAAGGTCTGCATCTGCGGCAGGTGGGACCTGGGTTGTGTTGCCTCTTTGTGACCCTCAAGTTGCCTGGGACTAAATGAGGGGGAGAGGTCCAGACTGGTAGATCTGGATGAAAATTTCCTACCTAGATCTTGGAGACCATTTTTCTTTTTCTTTGACTCAATATTTGTGGAGTCTTACTCCAGTCACTGTCATTATCCAGAATTCTAAGCAAGTGAGATTTGCCCTTTTATTAGTTGATTGTAAGGGGAGACTTTTCTAGGGGAAATTGTACTATATCACCATGTTCGTGATATCACTAGTGACTAGCTGTGGGATCTTGAGCAAGGCTTTGGACTGTTGTTACCTCATGTGAAAAATGGAGGGTATTTACAACTGTCCAAACCATCCACTAGCGCTGTTGAGAAGCTGGAGTGGTCGCATATTTATGAAAAAGCTTTGTAACCTGAAAATGCCAAAACAAAATGAAGTGTAGCATCAATTTTTTCCCATAGGTTGTGTATCTGACATAGTTCAAGTTTCTCTGATTCTTTCCTTTCTCAGGAAAATATGTTTACTTTAAGCTATCTGAAGCTCTACCCAGATTCTTCCATTGTCAAGTTACGTGATGTTTTTTTCTAAGCAAGGAAGTGAAGGCATGGGCTGTGCTGTGACATGAAGTCCTAAAGACAAGAAGAGTACCAGACATTTGTTGTGGCCTTGTCTTAGCCAAACAATCAGGGAGGGACTTGAAATTGTTGTCTAGTTGGCAATTCCTACATGAATGACATATAGGGTTACTGTCCCTTTCTACTATGCATTGAAGGAATAACTATGAAAGGGTGTGGTGAGTATGTTCTGGAGCTCTGTGGTGCATAGAAGCTTCTAAGTGGCTGAGATTGGGTCTATAATGGAAACTATTTCTGCAATTTGAGGAGAGGGTAGGAATCATCAGTGTCCATAACCACCTAGTCATAGCCAAACTGTACTGCTGCCAAATGATTGAGGAGTCTACTATTTTTACCATGGGCCTTGCAAAGGCTCTGGTGTTAAAGTTCCACGTAAATATTATTCTGGTTGCAAATCAGAGCAGAGATTTATGTAATTTTTGTTGTTGTGAATACTTGGGCAAGAGTTGGGGGGTTTCAGCTCCCTAGAGTATGGTGGAGTAGGGAGATATAGTACCTTAGACATGGTTCTTTGTCATCGATTATGGCAGGAGAATGTTATATACATCATAGTCACATGATAGTGATAGATTTTCCTTATCGTTTTAATGTCTAAGCCCTTCATTTATTGAATGCCTGTGAGATTTGCCCTTTTATTAGCCGATTGTAAGGGGAGATTTTTCTAGGGGAAATTATACTACATCACCATATTCGTGATATCACTAGTGACTAACTGTGGGATCTTGAGCAAGGCTTTGGGCTGTTGTTACCTCATGTGAAAAATGGAGGGTGTTTACAACAGTCCGAACTATCTGCTAGCGCTGTTGAGAAGCTGGAGTGGTAGCATATTTATGAAAAAGCTTTTCTTGGTAGCACCACTAAACCAAGAAATATTTACTAATCATGTATGAGGGCTACATGCTTTCAAAAGATTTTCATTGTTGTCACTGAGATATATGATATATTTCTGTGAAAATATGGTATGGGACATCTATCAGTAAAAAATGAGTAGTAGAAAAAATAAGTGCTATAAAATTCAGAGGAAGAGGAAACCTATACACAAAGGATTGGTTTAGGAAGAGTTCATGGAGGAGAAGTTACTTAACTTGGGCTTTGAATGAGTAGGTTGTAGGAGTTGGGATACATAGAGAAAGTGAAGCATATGTCACATGGGGTACCCAGCATAAGCAAAGGTACAGCGGAAGTCCTGCCCTGTTTGAGACTCAGTCAGAACGGTGGCTCCTCGTGGTCACTCAGAGTGTGAGTATATTACCTACTATGTGTGTGATCTTGGGAAAGTTAATTGATTCCCTCTTACCTTCAGTTTTCTTATTGATACAGTGAGAAATAATAGTTCTTGCCTCGAAGGGTTGTCAAGCAAAATTAAATGAGATAAGGCACATAAAGTGCTTAGTACAGTGCCTGGAACATAGTAAGCCCCCAATAAATGGCAGCAATTAATTAGTATCCATAATAATAATTGAGTTGTGAAATTTATCTTTTTTTTTCTGGGGAAACTGGGGAGTTATTGGGGATTTTTGTGTACAGATATGACATGACCAAAGCAACCTTTTTTTGGAAGATGAGTGTGCAGTACTGTAAAGGATTTATGGAGAGAGGACAAATTAGAAGTAGGAATTCCAATTAGAAAACAACTGCAAACATTCAACAGTGAAATAATGACCTTGACCATGGTGGAGGCAAGAAAGGGATAGAAAGAAAAGAGATTTACATCAATTTTCATGATTGGTGCAGGGGATAAGAGAGTAGAAAGTTTCCAAGACCAGAACATACAGTTCTTGAGAACAGGAACTGCATTTTAATTTTGTTCATTCTTACTGCTTAGCATCATGTCTGGCACATAGCAGCCATGAGTATATGTCTTTAAATAAATGAAATGAGGGAGAAAGTGAATGTATACAAGAATGAAAAAAAAATTACTTGTAGGCCATAAGCTTAGATGGTTGAGAGAATAGCAATTGTCCCTGACCAAATTCACATTTTTCTTGAATACTTTTGGTATCTATGTACTCTATCCATTGTACTTAAGCACAGAAATTCATATACTATCTATACAAGGTTCTGATATCATTCTGCAGTTGCTTCTCTTTAAGGAAATGGTTCTAACTTTAATGCATGTGGCTAAGGAAGTAGTTTCAGTCTAGGGAATTTTGTTTGCTTTTGTTTTTGTAACTTGAATAGGTCTGTTACATATGAAATATGTTTTCTTTAGGATTACTGAAACTAAAAATCCTGCACGTTTTTATTTGATTTCAAGAAATTTCTTTAAGATTTTAATATTCATAAAATAGGATTAAGAGACTCTCTCCATTTTTACATTTGTATAATGCTGCCCCTTTCTCCATTTTTCCATTTCATAAGAAATTGGAGTATTTTTTGATGTGTATCTTTAGACCAGTGACTTTTGCTAAAATTCAATTTTCTAGTTTCTGAAAATGGAGGAAGAAGTTCTAATATAACCAGGACCAAAATTTTTGCTCTTATCCAAAGGTGAATATTATCTATAATCGATTATTGTAGCTACAATTTGTAGACTGCTACCTGAAATTGTTTACTAGAAGACCCCAAGTTCTTAGGCTTAAAGTCACTCAAAGACCTTGTTCATCTTTTGTAAAGATTCAAACAGACCAAGGCACTTAACATCTACCAGTGGGGTGCTTACTTTTATCTTGGATCCATCCTCTGTGAAAATTACTGTGACATAGATAAATTCTATGACTTTAAATCATAGATAAATTTCTATGACTTTAATTTGCTGGACATTTACTAAGATCATTTTTTTCCTTTTCAGTAACAAAACCTAATCAATTCCCAGACTTGTCCTAAATGAAATAGGTAGAATTTAGCCATGTGACTGTCATTGTGAGAACTTTCTGAAACAAGATGCTCTTGGGAGCTATTCAGTAGCATCTACCTTTCCATGTACAAATACATTAGAAAATGACTTTGTTACTTGCAGTCTTTTTTATGGGTCCTAAATTGTGGTAATTATATAAGATTCCAGTTCTTTTAAACTAAAATCTCTTATATGCAATTGGAATATTATAGTCATTCATAGAGACATATATTTTTTATGCCACAAAAAATAGAGTCATAAAATGGCTAGATCTGCCCTATCAGGCAGTGAAGAAAAGACCTTGTACTTGGTGCCACAGACTCCAAATACCCAGTGTATTAATTTACTAGGGCTACCATAACAAATTACAAAAAACTGGGTGGCTTAAAATAACACAGATTTATTCTCTTATGGTTCTAGAAGCCAGAAGTCTGAAATCAAGGCATGGGCAGGGCCATGTTCCCCCCAGAGGTTCTAGGGAGAATACTTTTTGCTTCTTAGCTGGTGGTTCTTGCCATTCCTTGCCTTGTGGCATCATATCCTCAATCTCCACTATCATCTTCTCATGGCCTTCTTTTCCGTATCTGTGTGGCTTCTCCTTTTCTTTCTCTTCTAAGGACTAGTCGTTGGATTTAGGGCCCAGACTAATCCAGGATGAGCTCATCTCAAGATTCTCACCTTAATTAAATCTGGAAAGACCTTCCTTGTTCCAAATAAGGTCACAATCTGAGGTTTCAGGTGGACATATATTTTAGGGACACCATTCAACCCACTTCACCCAGGTTCCTGGGGAATAAATTCCAGGTATCATCTACAGTCTCCCTTCCTCCTTCTGCTACCACCTAGCTGATCCTGAGAGCACAGGGTTGATGTCCATGTTTTAACAGCATGGGGAGGTAGGAAAGGGAGAGTTTTGTATAAGTTAAATAATTATTTATAGAACTTGTATCTGATGTGCAGCAGTGACATGGGTGGTAGGTGAAACCTTGAAGAAATGTAAGACACCAGCTTTCCTGACCTCACTGACAAAATATGATTAGCTTCCCTTTAAGAGGGAACCATTTTGGAAAAAGCTTCAGTGCTGACACAGACAGAGACCTTCGGAGATTCAGAAAGAAACTGCCCCTAGGAAATGGCAAAGAGAAGCCAAAGGAACAGCAGATGCCAGACACAAGATTTCCCAACTCACAGAGGTATTCTAGATGCCATCAGCTTTTCTTGGGTCAAAGTATCTTTCTCTGAATGTCTTAGTTTGGACATTTTTAGGCCTTAGAACTATAAGTCTTTAACTTAATAAATTCCCTTTATAAAAACCAACCCATTTCTGGTATATTGCATTTCTGGCAGCTTTAGCAAACTAAAACACCAGCCATAATGTAGAAATGGGGCCTGTATTACTTAAGAATATTTTTAGCAGCAATGTCACAGAGTCCAGTGGAGAGTTGAATGCCCATTCTTCAGAAAGGGTAGAGACCACCACAGCTCCGGAAACCTCAGAGTAGAGATGGCCTTCCTTCTAGAGCCCTATTGTTAAGCAGACTTAATTCAATAAGACTTCCAATTTTTGGGTCTTTCTTTGTTCAATATTTTCATATTCACAGTAGAGAGATGCTAATTGCTCAACTTGTGTTAGGTGTCCATTCTCAGACTAATTAGCTCTGGCCACTAGGGCTGAGTCAAGCAGCAGAAAGATGGCTGCTAGAAGTCACCCCTATGGAGAGCTCAAGCAGTTCTCTATTAAGTTTATGTAATAAGTTTATGCTACTAAGTCCCTGTTGCTCTGCAACAAGCCTTAGGAACTGAGATAAAATTCCCTGATATTGAAGGAAATCTCACCATGCCCAGAAGCATTAAATACCACTTCATATATCTTTGTGGAACCTCCATTACATCTGCAAAATAATGTACAAGAAATTCCTCATCACTAGTATATCATCTATGTATTGCTATATAACAAATACTTGTTTTCATTTCATCATCATTCTGTGGGTCAGCAATTCTGGATGAGCTTAGCTGGAAAGTTCTTGGGCTGGTATCATTTATGGTCATTCATGTACCCAGTCACATGGAAACTTGTCTGGAGATGAATGGTCCAAGGTGGCCTCACTCACTTACCTGGCCTTTGGTTGGCTACTGACCAGGCCCCTTTCCACATGATTTTTTACCTTCACTCAGGAAAGCCCTGGCTTTCTTACATGGCAGTTCTATGTTCCAAGAAGATGAGAGTGGAAGCTGCAAGTCCTTGAAGGCTGGGCTTGGAAGTTTCCTTTGTCATATCCACTGCATTCTACTAGTCAAAGCAAGTTACAAGGCCAGCCCAGACTCAAGGGCTGGGGAAATAGAATCTTTCAATGGGAAGAATGGCAAAGGCGTGATCATACAGGGATGAGAGGGATTATTCTAACCATCTTTGCAAGCAATCTACTATGCTTAGGGCCGACTTGCACTAAAAAGCATTCAAACATTTATAGCAAATTCCCAGTCACAGAGAAAATTGAATGGCATGGTATTATAATGTCTTCATGAAAAGTTGATTGTCAGAAAATGACCCTTAAAATTTCTGTAATTAACAGGACAGTTGTGAATAATGCATATCAAAAAGCATAATGGAATGAGATTAAGGGGGACTGAACTATAAACAGCCTCACTACCAACTTTGTAAATTTTACAAACCATTAACTCTGAGCCTCAGAACTCTGATGAATCATGTAAGGACAATGTATAAATGACACTACTGTCATGAGAAAGAATTCTGTGAAGTGGAAAAATTCTATACAAATGAAGAGTTTTAATAAGATATCAAATCATTAAACCTTGTTTTCCTCCTCTCGTCAAGTTATGTGGTTTAAAACAAAGAATAATCTCAGGTTTATGTTGCTACAAAAGATATGTTTTCATGAAAATTTTCTTTCATCTGAATGATTTTTGATGATTTGTCAGTGAATGTAGTGTAATCTATGGTTTTGCTAAGTATTCAAAAATGTGTGAAATTAAAATACCCAAGGGGAATGTAATTGGATGTATTCATTTGGGGAAAAATGGAAAACGTATGAAAGAGAAAATAAGCTTAAAAGCATAAGAGGGAATGTTTCTTTTAGACTATGTAGGAATAATTAGGTGAGATTCCTCTTTGTGGATAGTTTTAAGAGAAAATGATTTGAAATGGGAGAGTATGTTCCAAGCTAGGTATAAGAGTTGAACACATGGTTAATATTGAAGAAGTGAAAGAAAAAACTTCTCTAAAAAGCATTTATTGATTTCATTAGGGAATGGGTCGTGATGAATATAAAAACACCAGATTTTAGTGCTCCTAGAAAAATAGATGGTATGGGCAGCATGAGTGGGGACTTAGGAGAACATTTGTGAGGTCATTTCAGGAAATAAGTGAAATGTGAATATATTCTCCAGAACTTCAGAAACTCAATTGGTCCCTTGGAGTGGATGCTTTGGTGTATTCCTCCACATCGCCTTGGTCCACCTGATTCCAGCACATTTCCATGTCCTCTTGCCAGTAACTTACATCAAACCATATTGGGTGTTCATTTATTTTGCTTCCTCAGCATCTGCGTACACACAGAATTGGGGACTGGGGGAGGGAGGTTATCACTCCAAGGGCGATGCTCAATCACTGGGCATGGCAACTGGATAAAAGATGCCCTGTCCTCCTTGAGCTCTAATGCAGAGGCTGGCAAATTTTGGCCCAGGACGAACTGCAGCCCATGTATTTTTGTAAATAAACTTGTACTGGAATACAGCCGTGCCCATTCGTGTACATATTGTCTATGGCTACTTATATGCTTCAAAAGCAGAGTTATAACAGAGACTGTGTGGCCCACAAAGTTTAAAATATTTTCTATCTGGGCCTTTATAGAAAAATATTTGCTGATTTTTGCCCTAGTGGAGCAATTCTGAGACACATTCTACAGCAACATTGAGACCCATTTACCTACATAGTAACCAGCTCATTAAGACATACTTTATTGGCTTTTTGTCCTTTCTAATCCCACTTTCCCTAATCACTCACTTTTGTTTCCTGCAATAATGGTCCAAATAAACTACTTGTACCTGAGACCTTGTCTGCAAACACCACAGACTGTCTCTTTATCTCGCCTGTGTAAGATTGGCCACCCATGTGTAAAAGCAACAAATGATACATTTGAATGGATATAAATAGTCATTTGGAGTGTTTACGTTTTAAAATTGGTGTCCTGGATTAGTTTCAATTTATATATATATATTTATCATCTGTCCTCTGCTTTCAGATGATCTCTTCCTGATTATTAGTGCATTATATTCATTCTTTTTCCTCTCTGATTATTCCTTCTTAGTCTCTTTTGTTGAAAATGGTTCTGGTATTTGCTCTTAATCATTGATATTTTTCAGGGTTTATGTCTTAACTTCCAGTTCTTTTCATGCTACACATCTTCCCTGATTAATCTCACCCACTTTCATGGTTTTAATGACTGTTTCTTGGTTCCCTCCAAGTCTACAAAATAATATTTATCCAATTGTCTGCTCAATATCTAGCCCACAAATTTAACTTATCCAAAATGAAGCCCATCATCTACACATGCCTGCCAAGTCGCCTTCTTCTTGTCTTCCCTGATCTATGCTCTGCCTTTCCTAACACCATCAGTGCAATCACCTGGGCTGGAATCCTGGGTGTCTCCTAATGCCCATTTTATTTTGTCCCTCCTCCAGATGGTTACATGCCATACATACTTTTTGAATCACTCTCTTCCTCTTTCTATTGCTATTGTTCTAATTTTGACCTTCATCATTTCTCCTATGTGTTATTAAAATAATTCATCAATCGATCTCCTTGCCTCCAATCTCTGCCCCCTTCAATTCTTTCTTCATACAGCTACAGAGTTATCTTGTAAAATGTCCTAGTCAGGGCTTGGATCAGGGAAACAGAAACCATGAGAGATTTTAAAACAGGGATGAATTTAATCGTGGTAACTAGTGCTTATTGCATGTTGGAAAGGCGGCAGTCTGCAGATCAGAAAAGGCTGCCAGTGGCTCTGAAGTTTGCCAGTAGCTATAAAATGTGCTAGTAGTGCTTTCTGGGGATAAGGAAATAGACCTGGTTAGGAATGTCAGGAAATCTGTGCTGACGTTCACAGCTTCCTGTAGCACCAAAGTGGGTGATTCATAGCAGAATACTGAGAAAAAGTGAATTTGCTGAAGATCACACATCTGCCTGTCTGTCAGAAGAGTAATGGTGGTCTTTGAGTCCCTTCTATCTTCTGATTCAGACAAGATTCTAAACTGGTGTACTTTAAACTGGAATCTTTCTGACAAGGAATCTTGGAAATATATTTCTAGATCTCTAATTCCTATAACATAGGAGAAACCATAGAAGGGGTGGGAATGTTTCTGAGGACCACAGATAATCTGGTATACGCCCCCTCCATCACTTGTAGGATAAAATCCAAACTGCTCAACCATGATAAACCACAAAGTTCATGAACTGATGCTTTCCTCCTTCATTAATCATCTCTGTCTCCTCTCCTTTCTTCCTTGGTGCCATCAGCCTTATTGAATTACCTACTTGTGGTTTCATGACTACATTTTACAGTTCCATACCTACATGCTTTTGCATATGCTGTTTCCCAGGATTGAAAGTCCTCTCCACTTCCAGTCTTTCACTCTGGCCTTCTTGGCAAACTCCCATTTAGCCTCAAAATCCCAGTGCAAAGATATACTCTTCTATGAAGTTTCCTTGATTATTCCTGGTAGAGCTGACCCTCTATTGTGCCATCACTGTATTTTGCATGAACCTCTTCATTTAGTAGTTAAAAGTGCCTCCCTCCTCTGCTACATTGCAAGCTCCTTAATTGCTTCATAATTTACCTTTTCCCCTCTAATACACCATCAGTGTTTGACTTAGTATAGATAGTTAATTCACATTGAGTAAATAATTAAGATGAAAGCTCCTCCAAGAACTGTGCCTTGAGATCACAGCATCAGTGAAACTATCTATAAGAGATGGAAGGAACCAGACCCCTTGTTATAGAGATTATATTTGCTACATTCTACCCTCTGATTACCAGGGTTATATAGGCACTTTCCATCTGTGTTCCTATTTACACCATGTGTTGCTTGCCATACCTTAGTAACTATTTGGCAGCTGCCTGGATTTCTGCTTCCCAAGTATCCTTCAAACTGGGTTCTAATTTGGAAATGGTATTGGGTCCTGACTGGATACTGTTTGGCTTAAAAAATGCACTCATCTAGAAAAGCCTGCTTGTTTTGTTAGACTGTGAGCTTTCTGAAGAAGGAAATGGTGATGGGGTTGGGGGTGGGAAAAGGAAAAACTGGCTATCTTTTTGAGCAGAGAATGAGGAGGAGTGAATTTGCTTCCTAGGAGATAAGCCTCTTCTTTATTTAAAGCTTTCCCACAGAAAGGTTTCTGTACTGGTGTCTTCTTCTTAGTCATAACGAGTACGTCATCAAAGATGCAGCTCTGAAGTGCTTTCAGTCAGGCTTTTCTTGCATCAAAGGTGAGCCTAATCTCCTGGTTGTTGGTCCTTACTCTCTCTACTTAGAGCCTAATAAAGGTAACCAATAATATTAATTATAATAGACATTTTAGTTTTTTAATCACCTAATCATTAGGACAAGAGCCTTTAATAGTAGACCCATCGGTAGACTATAAAGACCACCCCCAGCCATAAAATCTCTGAAAATCATCAACACCCCCCCCCGCCCCCCCCCACACACAATGACTTCTGAGCCAATTTCTCCTACAAGGTGTTCTCAGATTCCCTGAAAGGAAAGGAGCGGAATAATTGCTCAGCTACCAGACTTGTATATTAGTAGCATCTCCCTTCGGAGAGATCTATTGACTTCAGAGAAATTAAAAGTAGCACTTTATCAAAAAAAGATTGTGGCTCTACCTCCTTGTGTACGTGTGATCAGGCAAAGCCAAATCCCTTTGCACACAACTTTTATTTATCTTGATCGGTTGGAGGTAATTAAGACAATCTTAGACAAAACCATGTAGAAGCTGGAGGTGACCCCAGCCCCTACTTCAGCATTTTCCCCACCTCCAGTGATGACGAATCTTCTCCAAGGTCAAGGACAGTCTATACTGACCACACTGAAGTAGTGCTGTACGGTAAACACATTGCCGAGTGTCTACCTCACGTTTCCTTCCTCTGGGACTGTCATCCCCCTTCTTCCACCACACAGGCTGCCATCACTCACCTCTGTTCTATGAGTACCTGAGCTGCGATCACCACTGATTTGACCAAAATGAATCAAGTAATTTTCCCTCTCAGGAAGTTTAAGATGAGACAAGAGAACACTAGTTTCTGTTTGAGCAGGCTGTGTGAATGGAGTAGACATTAAGTCAAGAGCTGTTTGGCGGAGCTGAGGGAGAGAGAGAGAGAGTGACTAGAAGTGCAGAGAGACGCATGGCTGGGACGCTGAGGGAGCCTTCTGCTGAGTTTGTGACGGCTTCTCCTGGCTCCAGGCTTTTCCTCATAAGGGGTGTTTCATCTGGCTTTTTATCTTCAGCCAGGTTAAAGTTGGCTTTTATTATATATAACTAAAAGGACTTTTAGAAAGTATGCGCGAGGTGAGGAGATGATCAGTGTCTAGTAAATGTCTTTTATCTCAAGGCACTGAGGTAAGGCAAGCAATTGAGGAGGGTTCCAGAGATGATGTTGTGACTTCCAAAGCTGGGATCCAGAGCAGAAGCAGAGGGATATCTGATGACACAGCTGTAGGGTGTGTGAGCAAGAAAGAGAGAGTGAGAGAAAGTTTTTTCCCTGGCAAAGAAGGGTGGGGGGGGGGAGGAAAAGAGGAAAGGAGGTGTTGGGAAGTGGGACATTTATTCCAGTTTATATAAAAACTGATACTGTTTTGTTGTTGTTGTTGTTACTAGTATTTCATTTCAGAGTCACACTGAAAACTATAAAGATAGAGAAGGTCATTGTAGTGTGAAGGGCTCTAGTTAGTGCAAAACCTGCCCAAATCATCCCCTTCCTATTAGATCTTTGGATCTTGGAATAATAAAGCAAACTTGGCAGTTTTCACTTGAGAAGAAACATAGCATTGATAAGGATAATGTCTAGACATGTGGACTCTCCAACATAGAAAATTTGGTGAGGAAGCTGCATAATTTAGTTATCCTCCAAGCCCTGACCCCCTTACCTAGAAATCACATACCCCGCCTGGAGGGCCTTCCCAGGTTGGATTTGTAGATACAGCGTGAGGTTTGCCACAGAAATGAATATTTCCCCTGAAAGGTGTCAGGATGTCTATCATTTCTCCAGCCAAGGTAAACATGAATTTTCCTTTTCCTAGGCCTTCCTGCCTTCTCCCTCACTACTTTCAGGCATTTATTGCCCCTGTGCTCTTCCTCTAGTCCTCTAGTAGATCAAAGACTGCTGTGATGTTAGCTATTTTTGTTCTTCTACATGAAAGCTGTTTCAGAGCTAGAGCCACTAGAAGCATATTACCAAGGACAGCTAGGCACATAGCATATGCCCAGAGCCCTCTGCTTCTCCCAGGCATGGCCTCCGGACCAGGACCCCATCAAACTGCTATACTGCCTTCTTTTACTTCATTCTATGTCCCTTTCCCCTGAACTATCAGCTGCTTATCACCCAGAGTCCACCTTCTGCCCTTCCTTTGCCTCCTTCAAGTGGCTGTTCTTTCCCAGCATCTGGCTTGCTTCTTGACCTTCTCACTTCTTCTTTCCCTCCTCTTTGCTTTGATGCATGCTGAGCAAGTAGAGTTGATCACCCATAATCCTTTGCCTTAGAGCTTTTGCCACTGGCCCCTCCCAGACAAGAACCTCAAGAGGTGAGCAGGGATAATTGCCCTGCTCAGTGACATCTCAAGGGTGGGGCACAGAGTATGACAAAATGTAGCCGTGTGACCAGGAGTACCAACCACCTCAACCCTGGGTTGTATTAGGTAGGAGGAAGAACACTGAGATAGAATGACATGTAGCAATTACTTTGGAGCCAGGATTCTGATCTTTTAATGATGCTGGGATTGGGCACTTTATGAATGTTAACAAAGAACTCAGGAAATCTGGAAATATTGATGTAATTTGTTAATAAAAAGTAGTGCAAAAGTTATGCTAATTTTAGTAATTTATGAGCAATGATTTGTCTTTTATAACTTATTACTGCATTCACCATAGCTATTACACACATCATTAATAGGTGTCAGATTAGTTATATTGTAAGTTTTATTTGATCACAATGCTAAATCCATGGATGCATGCTTAGTTTTTTTGTCTGGCATGGGCTCCTGCTCACAACTTTAAATAATTAGGAGAAGCATTATTGGAGACTAAATTAGGGCAAGGAACCAAATCTGTTTTTAGTAAGATCATGTGAATATGGTAATGTCATTGTGTATTTACTTAGCATTGGTTTTATATTAGAAAATGACATGGGTGAAATTTCTATATGTTGGCTGGATTCGATAGAAAATATCAAACTTGACCCCCATTTTTCCTTTAGAGCTGCATTGTCTACTAGCCACGTGTAATTATTTAAATTTAATTAATTTGAATGAAATTAAATTTCAAATTTAGTTCTTCAGGTGTACTAGTCACATTTCAAGGACTCAATGGCTACATGTGACTAGTGGCTACTATTGAACACTCAGATAAAGCACATTTCTATCATCGCAGAAACTTCTGCCGGACAGTGCTGGAGTCTAGTTAGTGGTTAGAGTTAGGTCTATCTACTCTGTAATGACTAGGTCAGCTGGCACTGAATTTTCTGCATTGGGGCTGGGATCAGAAATCCTCCAGGCCCTGACTGTGGGAGAGATGACAGTGAAAGCAGCAGTGACTGAGAGGAATAAACCTTCCCATGTCAAACCTGCAATAGCATGTCAGGATGCTTAGGCAGGAACTAAGGAGGAATTATAGGAGGGGTGGACCCCATCACACTCATGGGAGTGGTTCTACCCTTTACTATTGCCTTGTTTTATGGGATAAAATGGAAAGATCACATCCAAACCAACTCAATTTATGGTCTTAAGTATCTGGCTGAGTATTGCTCAGTAAAAATTTGTGAAGTGAATGAATGAATGAGATAATCAACTACACAGTAGATTATTTTTTATAATGTCAGCAAGCTGCATGCATACAGAGCTTTATCATTTATATACCACATGAATGCATTCTTTCATTTGATCCTTATAACCATGTCAAATGAGTAGGAAACCTATTATCCTTCTTTTGCTGCTGAGAAAGTTAGGGTTCAGAGAGCTTAAAATGTTTTCTCAGGGTCATTGAGCTAGTAAGTAGCAGATTTGTGACTGAAATTCAGAGTTTAGGATTACAAAAGGCATGTTCCATGGCATTGCATGGTCTCCTGGGAGGCTTTCCAATAAGGGTATTTCCAGAAGCTGACTGCTGATGTGGTAGAATTCAAAGATGACTCTGACACTTAGGGTTTCCCAGGGATCAGTTGGTTCAGCTTTGAAAGGATTTTTAGGTTGGCGTCATGATGCATGGTTTTTATTTTCCTTGTTTGCCTGAATTTATACTTTCAGGTTTTCACAGGCAGACTGCGTGTCAGTCTGAAGCAGTTGCTTTCACAGTCTGTTCCACCAATCCCAGGCGTCCATGGCAGGGGGCCGCAGAGGCTGCCCTGGGACTGGGGCACAGTAGGGAAGCTGAGTGCTTGGGCTCTGGGTCATTAAGTACTGATATGCTTTCAACTATTTTTATGTATTGATGTTCCACAAAAAATTTCACTTGAAAAAAGTTTCTTTCACCAACCTTTTTATAAAAATTTCACTGTTCTAAAGAATGCTTGCAGCAGCTCACTTCCTGGGGTAAAAAAGTGGGGCAAGCTGAACTCTGTCTAGGCCTTGTCCAGGAAGAGGATTTATCTGCAGACCAAGGCCTTCTTTCTAGTTGCACATAAGCCCTTGATGTTCAGAGTCTCCTACTCTCTATGAAAAAAACCTCTAAACCAGGGCAGGGGCAGAGAGTCACCGTGCTAGGATCAGAACATGCTACCTTGTTGTCTTATCCTTCCACTTGGCTCTTATTCTCCTTTCAGGTAAAATTCTTCTCCTCTGCCTGAATGTATAGCATCTTCCAGGTCCTTTCTCTATGAATTGACACCAGATTGCTGCAACACCAATACCACAATTCTGCCCTTACCTTGTCTGCCAGAGTCTGCTGTTGCTCACCTACTCACAAGGCAAGGAAATTTTAAGCAAGTCAGAGAATTCCCTGACATCAGTTTTTGGATTCCTTATTCCTTCCTTGGATGTGAATGCTTTTCACATTTCATAAAAATTGATTTTGAGTAAGCCTGACTTTTTATACCATAATTCTGCTTCTGCCTGAAGTTTGCTGTGTAATTAATCTTAAAGCCCTTAATTTTTCATTGGTAGGTTTGAATAAGCAGGACGTTGTTGTCAACACAAAAAAGGAAAATGAAGTGTGCCACATGGGAACTGGAAAATAAGATAAACTTGTGGCAGTAAAACTCGAAAAATCAACACATAATGGATGAGGTTGGCCATCTTTAAAAATTACACACCTTGAGGAATACTCAAGAAATTGGTGGCCAGAGGATGCCATTGGGTGGCAACACTATCATGCAGGATGACTAGGGTATAGACTCAAGAAGACAAAATGGTGTGATGATTTTTTAAAGTATAACCCAAATCGTTTCAGGAAACAGATGAACAAGCTGAATCATAGTGTACAGTAGCAATGAGGTAAGGGTGTTGACCAACCACCTGCTGCACTATTTGTGGTATATGCATCTTGTATGCTGCCATCATGACATGGTGTTGAAAGAGGGACACAAAAAACTATGGAGGGTCTTTATGTTTCCAGCACTGTCCAAAGAATCTAGGATATAGACACTGGATCTAGGGAATGGGAACATTTTGGTCACTGGAAGAGGTCTACTCTGGTGTGGGGCAGTACAATTTTATCTAGCTTTCCTAGAGTCTATGTTTCTACTTTTTGGTTACAAGGAATAGAGGAGATAGTCACAGTTTACCTCAATGGGTAAAATTTGTTTTAAAGATACATGGGGCAAATAAGAAGGGCAGGAAAACAAACCCTCCAGTAGTTCTTTGGGCAGGCCTCGTGGAGAACAGTAGGTTATTTATACACAAGATACCAGAATGGGGCTTGTGGGCTGAGGAAGCTCTTTCCATTAATCTTGTAGAGGCAGGAGCCAGTGCTTCTGTCTTTGCTTTTTTTCTCTATCTGCTCTTGTTCTACACTGCTGAACTAACCAATCTCCATTTTGTTCTACATCATTGCTTGCAATGTCTTAAAGACTTTTATATGTTCTTTTCTTTCTCTTAGTATGTTTCATATTCAACATCTCAAATGATCTTACTGAAAGTTCATTTGCCAACCCATCCAAGGCCACCTTCTGGACCTCTAGATGATGGCCTCTCTCTGTAGGATCCAGCAGAATGAAGTATTGAAATTTACTGTTCAGGAAAATTTCAAAGGGCGAGAACTTGGAGGCTTCTCTGTAGGGAAGTATAACTGGCAGGCACCTGGTAGGATCGGTCCAGTATAGTGAGCTATTCCCCACAACCATCCTACCACCTTTGTTCTGATTCCATACCCATGAAGTAGTTTATGCTTATTAATTAAACCAATCGGATGCTCTGCTATCAAGAAAGTTTCCTGATGAGTATAAATAGATGCTTTAATCACTGGAAAGATATGCCCCAAATTTAAAATAATAAATTGAAATTTTGGTTTATATCAAGTCTGTTGTGGGTTCATTGAGTATGAGTGAGTTCTCCTTTCATTATGCTCTGGGAATCCAGCAAACTCTAATTTCCCAACTAGCAGTCATTTTCAGTTAATATCTCTCATAGTTTTGTTAACTAAGTTGATCTCTATTGAGATATTTAATAATTTATTGCCTATCGAACCTTCTTGAGGTTCTTAGATTAAAGTTTCTATAGCATTAAAAATGAGATTCACATGAATCTCCAAATAAATTTATAGGATAGACAGACACTACAGCATGGGATATTAATCACAGTTGAACTGAGAGGGTCATATGTTGGCTATGGGTAGCAAAAGACCAGTAGGACAGGAGACATATGTCTCCAAGATTTATGATTATTGCATTTGTCTCCTGTTGTTGCTATAACAGAGTACCACAGACTTTGGGGCTTAAAACAACACACATGTCACTTTACAGTTCTGGAGGTCAGAAGTCTGAAGTAGGTCTCACAGGTCTGATTCAAGGTGCAATACTGGTTGTTTTCTTTCTGGAGGCCTTAGGGGAGAATCTATTTCTGGGCATTTTCCAGCTTCTAGGGACTGCCCACATTCGTTGGCTTGTGGCCCTTTTCTAGCTAGCAATTGTATCACTCTGACCTCTGTTTCCATTGTCACATCTTCTCTGACTCTGTTGCCTCTTTATTTCACTTATAAGGACATCTGTGATTATTCTGGGCCTTCATGGATAATCCAGAACAATCTCTCCATCACAAGATCCAAACATAATCATATCTGCAAGGTTCCTTAGCCATTTAAGGTAATATATTCACAAGTTTGAGGATTAGGATATAGACCTCTTTTGGGGGGCCATTATTCCACCTACCACAATTACATTATATTCTGGTTACATTCTTTTTTGTGTGTGGGGGGTGGTTCATGATCCAGGAAAAGAATTTGGGTCTCCCACATGGAAGCTGAGCATTCTACCACTGAACCACCCGTGCACCTTGGTTACATTCTTTTAATAAGTATTTAGAGACTATAGCATGGCAGGACTGTAAGAATTGGAAATAATGAAAATAGAGTCAGAGTCAGATTTTAAAATTAACACATGACTTACAATAAAGGCATGCAAAATCATCTGAAGAAGATAGCGTTACTTCTAGGCAAACAAGCCTTCGTTGTAATCTCTTTAATGTCCCAATATCACTGTCAGAATTTATCAAATTAAAGAAAAAGGAGAATCACAATAGGAACCTGTTGACAAGACTCAGTCAAGCACTATAAGGGGAAAGAGAGTCTCAGATACTGGACTTTGATTATTTCAGTTCTCATGGTAAGTATGTCCCTAAAGAGTAAGCGGTGCAGGGCTTCATGCCTGCATTGCAAGTATACGAGGTCCATTGACAAGTCCATACCTATGGTAAAATTGATATCAGAGCAAGGAATTTGGTCTGTGAGTCCTAAACTCTATCCACAAAATAATAATATTTCATGGGAATTGATAAATATTCTATAAAATGCAGGAGCCAAATAAGTTTTTGGTAAAACTGCCTATTTATAGTTCTTGGCGATTCACAATATACATTGGCAGACTAAAGAAATTTAAGACCAAAGTTCCTAAGAAATATGTAGTTATGAAAGCTATTTAATTTAGTTCAATTCAGCGTTTCTGAACTTTATTTGGTTACTGAACCTTTGGTTGTTGTTGCTGAAACATCTATTAAGATATCGTACAGAGTGCAATAAATTTGGGGAAACAATACATTATACATTTGATTTATCTCCCTCGTGTTTTGAGCTCATACCTACAAAACTACTTTTTGACTTTCATTACACAAGCAGTTTTTTTCATATTTAAAAATTATTTTAAAAATATTTCTTGTATATGTGATATATTTCTCACTGTAGATTAGTACCAGCCTTCTGATGTTTACTTTCATCTCTAGTACCTTTTAGTTAGTTGGTGTGAGTTGATCCCTTTGTTTCCTGACTTCCGTTTACTTTCAAATGCCTGTGTACTCACTAATATCTATAACAAGAATAGTAGGCAGAACTTTATCTACTACTACATAAAAAAAAACAGTAGTAGTATTTTTTCCCAAGAAGTATTATTTCCCAGGGGTGGAAATAATAATGAGTTCTGGATGCTGAAAACTGGGCCTGATGGCCTGCCATCATGAGAATTGCTCAGATTACTTTGGAAGGTAACTGGATCTTGAACTAAACATCAAAATGAAGCCCTAAGATTACTGCGTATTTCTGTGTCTGTAGGTAATCACTCCAATTTTTTCCCTATCAACAAACTGAGGAATGATAGCATCAATCTATTATACATGGTTATTTTAAAGTGTATTCATACCACTGATTAGAATAGCATCATCCAAAGGTTAAAGAGAATATGGGGTAAAGATGGGCCAAAAACAGCTCAGGACCAGCAATGTAGTTTTGTTTTAAAAATCAGTTTGTAACAAAAAGTCCTATAACATATAAGAGCAAGTTAATATTAGAACCATCCAGTTTGCCTCTTATTCCACTCAGCTATAGTCAATTCTAATATGTTTTGTGGTTTGTTCTAAAATTTCCATGAACTCAGGAGAGAAAGGGAGCTTAAAGAAAATTCAGATGAGAGTAACCAAGTATTGGACTTTGAGAGTCATGGAGAAAAATAAAAAGATCATTTAGCTTTTAGAGAAGAATAAAATAAAATTATTGTCATATAAATGTGTAACAAACTTCCATAATTAATTTAAAATTAATTTTAAACAAACTGAATTCAGGGTAAGTATAAACCTTGCAGTAGCTTTGCAGACTTCATTCTCACCACCCTTCCTCTGAGTCTTCTCTGTACTTAAGAGGACAATTACCTCCAGATTGCACCTCCCAATGGTTTATACCTTCCAGTGTTTTTTTTTTCCCCAATGGTTTTTAAGTACCACCCCATGGGTTGAGATTCTATATTTTTTTCTCCACCTGCTCTCTAGGATCTGACATTTAAGAATGTCCCTTACCATCCGTCTACCCTGCCTAGGCCTACATTTCCCATTTGACTAATGCTTTGCTAAACTTTGTCCTAGTTCTCATCCAATGAGAAATATAGAGGTCCCTTTGTTTTTTTGCATAGGAGAGGAGGTTAAAGAGGGAATTCCACAGGCCACATGTTTCAATATGACCAGACATGTAGGAAATCATGTAATAATAAAAGATTCAAATTAGACAAAAGAGAACCAGTACTTCTCTAAGAACCATTTTGTTTACATTTCCTATCTTTTGTGCATAAAAAGTTTTATTTTAATGTTGCCTTAATATTTTTAAGTTTGCCTTTCACTAAGATGGCACCAAAAGTGAGGAAGGAAATCGTTGCCCCTTCCAAAACCAAAGCCAAAGCCAAGGCTTTGAAAGCCAAGAAGGCAGTACTGAAAGGTGTTCACAGCCGCACAAAAAGAAGATCCACACTTCACTCACATTCTGCTGGCCTAAGATGCTACATCTCAGAAGACAAATATCCTCAGGAGAGCGCCCCCAGGAGAGACAGGCTTGACCACTATGCCCTCATCACGGTCCCCGGATCACTGAATCAGCCATGAAAAAGATCGAAGACAGCAACACTCTTGTGTTCACTGTGGATGTCAAGACCAACAAGCATCAGATCAAACAGCTGTGAAGAAGTTTTATGACATTGACGTGACCAAAGTCAACTCTGATCAGGCCTGATGGAGAGAAGGCAGCTTATGTTCGACTGGCTCCTGTGTATGACACTTTGGATGTTGCCAACAAAATTGGAATCTTCTAAACTGAATCCAGCTGGCAAATTCTAAATATAAGTCTTTTGACCATAAAAATATATATATATATTTTAATTTATTTTTCTTTTAGAAAGGGTGAAATTAAGCACAGGGGCATCTACATGTAACTCTAGTCTATTAGCCCCAAATTACAGTATAATGATTAAATATTAATATTGTTTTCATAAAATTAAAAAATCATAAAACATCAAATGACTCAAAACCAATTGACATTTGGTACAAAGGTGAAAAAAAACTGTATTTTAAATATTTTTATTAGATTTACCTAATAGGCTTTTTCTTACTGTGATGCAGACATAGATTGGAAGTCTTAATCTATGAAAATTCAGTTATTTTAGAATTACAGCTTTGAAAATTGAATTTCTGTTCTTATAAAACTCAGAAGTGACTGTATAAATGGTGTGAAGCATTCAAAATTCTCCTTACTCTTCTTCAGTTAAGAAAAGGACTATAGAATCAAAGCTATCCTAATTTCTAAGTGTTCCACAAAATTTCACAAAGAAAGTTTTTTCTTAAATCTAAATTTCTAAGAGTCTATGACATATATATATATAAAATTCTTTTATACTTGCATATAGGGCTTTTGCATAATAATTTTAGGGAAAAACTCAGGATACATGGCTTGATATTTGCATTTCTTCTAATGGTATTAAATATTGGATTGGAATATAGTGACTACATGTTTCATTAATTTCCATTCTTTCGTTAACCTTCATTTGTTTATAGCTGTGTTGTCCAGTATGGTAGTCATTAGCCAAATGTGTCTATTGGGTAATTAAAATGTGGCTAGTCCAAACTGAGATGCACTGTAAGCATAAAACACATAAAACACATACCCGGCCTTAGTACAAATAAGATAATGTAAACATCTCATTAACAGCTATGATTATTTGTTGAAACAACATTTTTGATACATTGGGTTAAATAATATATATTATTGGAATTAATCTCATCATTTAAAAACAATTTTTAATGTGGTGTTTCAGTTTGTTAATGCTACTGGAGTGTAATACATCAGAAATAGACTGGCTTTATAAAGGGGAATTGTTTAGTTGCAAATTTACTAGTTTGGGATGGTACATGGTGATGCCTGTGCCATCCCTGGCTTCTAGTTTCAAACGGCTTTTACCAGGCTGGTTCCTTTCTGCATCTCCAAAGGCTGGGTCTGAGCTGGCTTTGAGCTCTGAGCTGCATTGTAGCTGTGCTGGGTGAGCTCTGCTCAGCTATACTGAGCTCCTTGGAGCTGTGCTGAGCCCTGCTTCCGCATACTGTCGATTTAAGTCCACAGCAGCAGAACAACTGGGCACCATTACCTGGACAAATTGACACCTGAACCTAACTACATGTAGCTACTAAAAAACTTTAAATTACATATGTAACTTTCATTTGTGGCTTGAATTTATATTTCTACTGGACAGTGGTGCTCTATAGTCACTGCATGGATTTCTGTATATGTTTATATTTTCCAGATTCATTTAAATATTAAAATGCATCTTGTGTCAATTATTTTTGTGAAAGTCTTCTTAAATGTTTATATACTTTTGCATCTTCTTAATCAGAGAAAACAACTTAATATACAGCATTTTTTGATAAGTTCATGCTATCATGATAAAGCACTATTTTTTTTTTTTTTATGTTGTGATGCCCTCACAAGTTAGTAAAGTTTTTAGGGCTATTGCTCTTACATAAAATTGCCCCTAGTTGATGTGTGATTATAGCTGGTAATTAGGCTATCTTTTCCCCAATGTTTATCATTGCTTCTTAGGCATACTGTTATGCCCTTTCCAGAGCAACCTAGATATCTATTGTAGTTTAAGAAAATGTAACCATTTTCTAGAGAAAGCACACAAGAAGCTGATGAGATCTGTAAACTTTAACAGACTTGGAGATTTTAGGGCCCCTGGAACACTACTTTTTCTGTAAATAAAGTCCCTGGGCTTTATTATAGCTGGTTTCCTTGAGGGCAGACTTCTCTTTGGCTTCTGGATTAGTAGTTATGGATGAGATATCTGTGGCTACCGGAAGTCTTCCTAACAATCTATTAACTTGGAATGTGTGACATATTCAAGTGACATTAGAAACTATACCAACAATTGATGATGAAACCATATAAAATATATAAAGAATTGATAAGCAATAGCTAGAATTATTCTTCTGGTTTCTTTTTTTTAAGACAATGCTGTGTGTCCAAGCCACAATTGTCGTGTTCAAGTGTGGCAAATCAGGCAAATGTGGAATGAACTATGCACTTGTGAAATTTGAACCTACATTAGCTGGTGTAGCCTATTGTTGTTTAGTTTTCACCTGAAGGATTTCTTCATGCTCTTTATAGTTGCAACTAGGGTTGTTTTATGTTCTGCTGCTATTTCCCAGCAGTCCAGAGCTCTGCTGCATTGCTTGATGCTGTGTTTCAATATGTTCTTGTAACATTTATCCTGCTCTTCTTACTTGTGATTTCTGACATCAGCTTTCCTGTACAATAGCTTCTTGAGTATCCTGCTGTCTTCCATTCTCTGCATACACACATTCCAGCGGTATACCAATATGAGGACTCTCTCAATGCCGAGACTGACAATATTCCTGTAATTCTGGGGAGAAATCCAATTTGTAAGTTATTTATATATAACTTTTATATATATATCTTGTATCTGGGAGATAATATTGTTTCTGAATGCACAGACATCTATAATTTATTATCATCTATTCTGACCCACATCATATTTCATTTAAACATTATTTATTGGGAAATTCTACCATTTGAATGAGAGATCCTATGATGCCCTGTGTTACCCCTATAATGTCGATATTCAATAAAGGTGTGATGAATTGAACTGAATTGATGAAATTGCTCAAAAAAGCTTTGTGTGATATGTGTGAAAGATAACAGGGTTCACAGCAAAACAGAAATTTACAATGCTTTTTTTTTTTTTTTTTTTACATGGGCAGGCACCGGGAATCGAACCCAGGTCCTCGGCAGGCAAGCATTCTTACCTGCTGAGCCACCGTGGCCCGCCCTACAATTCATTCTTGTAAATGGATCTTCAGTTTTGTCTATAGAGTAATGCTGAGTTAGGTCTAAATTTGCTCTATCAGTCTCACAAAAGACATATTGCAACTTTTCATATATGTCTCTACTTATATGTCAGTAGTTCTCAGAAGTCAGTGGCTTTTTAAGGCTTATACAAACCCATTATTTTTTCTTTACTCTATAAAGAATTTCTTGATAAATCTATGCCAATTGCTTGGTTATCTATCCATGGCATTTGGTATGCTTGTACCTTAGACATTACCCCCTTCAGCCTGGATTCACTGAAAAGATTGTACAAGTGGGGCATAGTACTACTTTGTTTTACTGGTGATGTGGAACAGGTTAAACAGAACACTGTATAGAATTAGTTGAATGTCTGAGTCAACATTGATGCATAAAAAACTATGTCAAAAACCTCAGTTGCTTATAATAAGTATTTATTTTTTTATTCATGGGTTTCAATTGGGGTATGGCTGAACTTGGCTGAGCTCACCTGGTCTTGGCTCCAGGCTAAAGATTAGATATAAATCTGCTTCATCCCCCTTTGTTCTAGGACCAGTGACTATCCAAGGTATGTTCTTCTGATTACGGATGATAGGAGAACAAGAGCCCAGCCAAATCATAAGCACCTTTTAAAACCCCCTGCTAACATGCCTTTAGTTAAAATAAGTTACATGGCCAAACATAACATCAATGGGGGCAAAGAAATAGACTCTTTCTACCCTAGACCACATAACAGAGGTAGACCACGTGACAGAGGTATTTCCAGCTATGGTGGTGTGAAGAATCCTCTCTGCAAAATCAGGTATAAAGTTACAAAATTTTCAATATCAACTATTTCAGGGATATGTAAATTGACTAAAGGCAGGTAATACTAGAGAAGTATTAATTTTTGAAAAAAAGAGCAAGAGTTTGGGGGGTAGAACTGAAGGAGTATGTAGGTTTTCTTGTTTGGGGCTGCTTTCATGCTCCCTTCCAGGTTGGTCTAAATCCTACAGCTTTGCTAGTCTGAGGCTGGAGTTCTGGTAGGAGTAAGCAGCTGATCAGCTGGTAACATAATGGGAGAGATCCTGGAAGTGAGATATCACAGAAAGGTTCAATAAGCTTTCCACACATTTCTGATTGACTGGAAAACTATGCACATGCACTTAGGAGATGAAAATAACCTAGTGGATTTTGGATTTAGTGGACAAAGGCATCAAAACAGTTATTATATATATAAGAAAAATCAGGTATAAAGTGACTATATATATATAATATATATAATTATTATATATATATATAATTCTTCAAATATATATATATTTGAAGAATTAAAAGAAATGCTCAGAAAAACAAAGGATATTATGATAGCAATGTCTCAACAAATAGGAAATCTAAGCAGAAATAGAAATCATAGAAAGGACCAAATGAATATTTTAGAGTTGGAAAGTACAATAATTTTACTAGATGGGTTCAACACTGGATGGATTCAACAAAAGATTTGAGAAGGCAGAAGAAAGAATCAGATTACTTGAAAATAGAGCATTAGAAACTATGAATCTAAATAGAAAAGATTGAAAGAAAATTAACAGAGACTCAAAGGCTTGCAGAACAATGTCAAGTTTATCAGCACACTTATAATACAAGTCCCAGGAAGAGAGAAGAGAGAGAAAGAAGGAAAAATGAATAGATAATGACCATAAACTTCCCAAATTTGTATAAAATCATAACGTACATGTCCATGAAGATCAATGAACCTAAAGTAGAATAAACATGAAGAGATCCCCATGTAGACCTATCATAATAACAACTACCAAAAGACAAAAACAAGGACAAAGTGTTGAAACAGGAAGAGAAAAATGGATCAACATGCATGGAGAACAAAAATATGAATAATAACTAACTTCTCATGAGAAAATAGAGTCTAGAAGGCATTGGAGGAGCATATTCAAAGTGTTGGAAAAAGTAGCAAAACCTGTCAAACAATAATTTACTATCCAGCAAAGCTATCTTTTAGAAAGGAGGCATTTGTTGATAAACATAAACAGAACTGCCATATAAGAAATCCTAAAGGGAGTCCTTTGGACTGAAAGAAATTGATACCAGATAGTGACTAGATTCCACAGAAAGGAATAAGGAGCACTGAAATAACAAATATGTGGGCATATATAAAGTATTCATTCTCTCTACTTTTTTCCTTCTCATTTTCTTTAAAAAACAAAAACTAATTGAAACAATAATTATAACACTATCATTTTGGGTTTGTAATATGTATAGATGAAATATGCATTACACTGCTAGTACCAAGGTGAGATTTGAAAAATGGAATTGTATTAGAGCAAAATTGCTGTATTTTGCTGGAGTCATCATAGTTAACCTGAAGCAGATTGTGATACATTAAGATGTAGTTTATAACCCTTAGAAGGACTAATGAGGAAATAATTTAAAAATGTAGTTAAAACATTAACAAGGAATTAAAATGCTACTTTAACATAGCACAAGACAGTAACAAAAGGTTCAAAACATATAGAAAACAAATTTTAAAATGATTGATATAAATCCAACAATATAGGAAATTACATTAAATGTGAATGAACTAAATATTCTACACAAAATGTAAAGACAGAATAAAAAAGTAAGATACAGTTACATGCCTTTTATATTTTAGATTTAAAGACACAAATAGGTTGAAGATAAAAGGATGGGAAAATAACTGCCAAGCAAACAACAACCATTACAGAACTGAAGTGACTTTGTTAATATGGGGGAAAATACACACAAAAATTTTATTAGAAAAATTATAGATTTACAGAACAATCATGCATAGAATGCAGGATTCCCATACACCACCCTACCACCAACACCTTGCATTGGTGTGGGCTATTTGTTACAATTGTTGATGACTCTTTTTAATAATTGTACTGTTTTTTTAAACAGTGGTAGCCAGCTTTGATTGAGTGAGTGATTCTATGTTCTAGGCACTGTGTGAAGCAATTTACATGGATTATCTCCTTTAAAACAGCCAATACACAGGCCTGTGAAATATATCTTATTATTATCATTATTTTAATTAGAGAAGTTTAAGTTGTAAGGTTATAGAAAATTCATGTAAAAAATACATCATTTTCATATAACCCCTTACTGTTGACAGTTTGCATTAGTGTGTACCTTTTTTACAATTAATGAAAGAATATTAAAATAATACCATTCATTACAGTCCAAGTTTACATCAGGTATAATTTTCCCAAATACCATCTGTCATGGTCAGGTTCATGTGTCCTCAACTTGGCCAGGTGGTGGTACCTGGTTGTTTGGTCAGGCAAGCCCTGGCCTGTCTGTTGCTATGAGGACATTTTATGGACTTAAATCATGACTATGTTGGTTGCATCCACAGCTGATTGCATCTGTAATCAGCTAAGGAGAGTGTCTTCTGCATGAGTAATGCTTAATCTAATCACTGGAAGGCTTTTAAGGAGGATTCAAAAGAGACAGTCATTCTTCCTGCTTCAGCCAGTGAGCCTCTTCTGTGGAGTTCATCCAGATCCTTTATCATAGTCACCAGCTTCACAGCCTGCCCTATGAGTTTTGGACTCTTCTATTTCCACGGTTGTCCAGTTAGCCTCTCCTGAGAGTTCATCGATGAACTTCATTGGAGTTGCCAGCTTGCATCCTGCCCTACAAACCTTGAACTCTACATTCCCATGGTTATATGAGACACTTTTATAAATTTTACATCTATGGATATTTCCTGCTGATTCTGTTTCTCTAGAGAACTGTAGCTAATACACCATCCTATTATTAACACCTTGTATGAGTATCATACATTTGTTATAATTCATGAAATAGCATTCTTATACTAGTACTATTAACCCAAGTTCATCATCCACAACAGAACTGTGTTATACAGTCCCACGTTTTATCTTCTAATTATCATTCTAGTAACTATACAACCCCCAAATTCCTCTTTCAACCACATTACACATACATAATTCAGCACTGTTAATTACACTCACAATAATGTTCTATCATCATTGCCATCCATTTCCAAACCATTACAATCAACCTAAATAGAAATTCTGCACATCAGCTCTCCATATTCTACCACCAATATATCCCCTGGTAACTTAAATTCTAGATTCTAACTCTATGAGTTTTCTTATTATAATTAGTTCTTATCAGTGAGATCATACAATATTTGTCCTTTCACATCTGGCTTATTTCACCCACATAATGTCCTTAAGATTTATCCATATTTGTCACATGTATCAGCACTTTATTCCTTTTTATAGCTGCATAATATTCCATCCTATGTATATAATTTTGTTCATCCATTCATTGGCTAATGGACACTTGGATTGCTCCCATCTTGTGGTAACTGTGGATAATGCCACTATGAACATTGGTGAGCAGATATCTGTTTGAGTCCCTGCTTTTAGTAGTGGGATTGTTGGTCATATGGTAATTCTATATTTAGCTCCTGAGGAACTGCCAAACTGTCTTCCATAGTGGCTGTACCATTTTGCATTGCCACCAACAATGAGTGAATATTCCTATTTATCCACATCCTCTCCATTATTTGTAATTTTTTTTTAATACTGGTCATTCTAGTGGGTGTAAGATGATAGCTAACTGTGGCTTTGATTTGCATTTCTCTGATAGTTTGTGATGTTTAGCATATTTTTCACATGCTTTTTAACCATTTGTATATCCTCTTTGGAGAAATGTCTATTCAAACCCATTTTCAAATTGGGTTGTTTTATAATTTGATTTATAGGATTTCTTTATATATTCTGGAGAATAAACCCTTATCAAATATGTGATTTCCAAATATTTTTGCCTATTGAGTATGTTGTCTTTTCACTTTTGTGACAAGGTCTTTTGAAGCACACAAGTTTTTAACTTTGAGGAGGCCTCATTTATCTATTTTTTCTTTCATTGCTTGTGCTTTTGGAGGAAAGTCTAAGAAACCATTACCTAACATAGGATCCTGAAGATGTTTCCCTACATTTTATTTTAGGAGTTTTATAGTCCTGGTTCTTATATTTTGGTCTTTGTGGTGGTTTGAAGCTACATACCTCAGAAAAGTCATGTCCTTTTAATTCTTGTGGGTGCAGACCTGTTGTGGGTTGCACCTTTGGGTTGGGTTATTTCAGTTGAGATGTGACCCACCCCATTCAAAGTGAGACTCAATCCTTTTACTGGAGTCCTTTATGAGAGAATAAATGACAGAAAAAGCCCAGTAGCTCACTGAGAAAAAGCTCCTGGAGGAGCTGACAGAGGAAGCCACTGAAGCCAGAAGCTGAAAGCAATAAAACCTGGGAGAGAAGGATCAGCAGATGAGAGCCATGTGCCTTTCTCCGTGTGACAGAGTTGTCCCAGATGCCAGCAGCCTTTCTTCAGAGAAGGCATCATCTTGTTGATGCCTTAATTTGAACATCTTCATGGTCTTAGAACCATAAATTTGTAAGCTAATAAATTCCTATTGTAAAAGCCGATTCGTCTCTGGTACATTGCTTTCTTGAAGTTTTAGCAAACTGAAACAGTCTGATCCATTTTGAGTCAATTTTTGTATATGGTTGTGATAGAGGTCCTTTTTAAACTCATTTGCTTATAGATATCCAGTTCTCCCAACACCATTTGTTTAAGAGACTATTCTTTCCCAATTGAGTGGTTTTGACAGCTTTGTCAAAAATAAAGTCGCCACAGATATGATGGTCTATTTCTGAATTCTCCTTTCTATTTCATTGGTCAATATATCTATAGTTGCGCCAGTACCATGCTGTTTTGACAACTGTAACTTTGTAATAAGTTTTAAAGTAAGGAAGTATGAGTCCTCCAACTCCATTTATTTTTTCAAGATACTTTTGGCTATTCACAGGCCTTTGCCTTCCAAATAGACTTGATAATTGACTTCTTCATTTTTGCAATGAAGGCTTCTGGAATGTTGATTGTGATTGTATTGAATTTGTAAATTGATTTGGGTAGAACTGACATCTTAAAATTTAGTATTCTAATCACTGTACATAGAATGTTCTTCCATTTATTCAGGTCTTCTTTGATTTCTTTTAGCATTGTTTTGTAGTTTTTTGTGTACAAGTTCTTTAAGTTCTTGGTTAAATTTATTACTAAATATTTGATTCTTTTATTTGGTATTATAAATGGAATTTTTTCCTCTTCAGATTGCTCATTACTTGTGTATAGAAGCACAACTGATTTTGGAATGTTGATCTTCACAACCATTTAGCTGAATTTTTTTTATCAGCTCTGGTAATTTTGGCTTAAAGTCTGTTTTGCCTTCTATTAATATAGCTACCCCAGAACTTTTTTGGTTACTGCTTGTGTGGGATATCTTCTTCCATCCTTTCACTTTAAACCTATTTGTGTCTTTGGGTCTAAGGTGCAACTCTTTTAAACAACATATAGTTGGATCATACTTTTTTATTCATTCTGCAGATCTATGTCTTTTGATTAGGGAGTTTAATACATTGACATTCAGTGTTATTCCTGTAAAGACAATACTTACTTCAGCCATTTTGTCCTTTGGTTTTTATATGTCATATCTTTCATTTGCCTCTCTTTTCATTTACTGCAACCTTCTTTCTGTATGGTTGATCCCTGTGATCCTTCAGAGTCTTAAGTAAGTGGGATTTGTCTTTTTATACACAGATACTCTGGAGAGACATTGTCAGGGGATGTCTTATATCTCCATGTTGATGATGCCATTCTTCCAGAAATTCCTTTAATGACCATGTTTTCACCAGTAATTTCTTTAAAGTGATCTAGGCTTTTTTCTTTCATGTGCCCTAGAATTCTTTCAACCTCTACACTTAACCCAATTCTAAAATATACTTTTAGGTATTTGTTACAGTAGAACCCCATTTCTTGGTACCAAAATTTGTATTTGTCAGGGTTCTATCAGAGATTCAGAATCAGTAGGAGATCTCTCACACACACACACATAAAAAATAATTATTTCAAGGAATTGGCTTTTGTTATTTTGGGGGCTGACAATTCTGAAACCTGTAGGGAAGAACTGCATGTTGGTAATCCCTGCAAGAGCTCTAACTACTGTTTACACATGGGATTTCTTCTTCCCCAGGAAAGTCTCAGTGTGGCACTTGAGTGATTATTTCAAGTGATTGGCTGAGGCCCATCCAGAACATCAAGAATAATCTCCTTTACTTAAAAATATTAACCACATCTATAAAATAACTTCACAGCAACACCTACATTAGTGTTTAATTGAATAACTGGGTACAATAGCTTAGAAACAATTTGAAATTTAAAACTAACCATCATACCTAGGTTTTGGAAAGTTGGGTAAACTTAAGAGGAAGTTATTATGTGTGTGAAATAAAAAATAATTATAATAATAAAATGCATAAAACTGGAGTTCTAGCAGTCCTGATATGGAAACCTAAGGAGATTTAAAAATAGGAGCACTCCCTTTCTTATTCACACGAGTGTCGGCAAGGACCTCAGCTCTTCGGTTCCACTGACGTCAGATTTTCTGGGAGGTGCTGAACACATCTTTCTCTTGAGCTTCAGTGTGATGAATGAATGATCTATATAGCCTTAATCTCTTCCTTCCATGACCGACCTTCTCTTCCCTTCTATTTTTGTTCCTGTTCTAGTGTCTCCCAGTAAATATTACCATCAAACACCTGATCTCTTAATTCAGAATCCTTAGAATCATCCTAGATTTCACCCTCTTATTCAACTTCTCATTTAATCTCCAGAATTCTGTAGATTCTGTCCCCTCACCTTCTCTCATACCGACTACCTACTTTTCATTTCCATCCATTACAGCTTTAGTTCAGTCTTCAAATTGTCCTTTCTCCCTACCATTGCGTTGACACCTCAGTGAATGCTCCACATAGTTGCCAGAATGATTTTTCTAAAATCCTAATTTGATGACCCAATTTGCTCTTCATAAAACCCCTTATCAGATACCCAAACCTCACTTTGGCATGGAAGGCTTCCATAGCCTGGTTCTGTCCATATCTTTAGCCCTAACTTTAATTCAGAATCCTGTTCCCATCTACACCCCTCCTCCCCCAAACAAGCATCTATACTCTACCCTCACTCAAGTATTTGCATTTCCCTAAACACGTTGCATTGTTCCATGTCCCCTAACTTTTGCTTAGAATCCTCCTTCTGCTTGAAATGCTCTCCTTTCTGCACTGGGCTTCTCCACATCCATCTAAAAGATTAGAACAACTAATCTTTTAGAACAACTAATCAATATTTAAAGGGCATGGAAGAAGGAAGAGCCTTCAAAGGTGTTTCAGGAAGAATTATACGTGAGATTTTCAAAAACTACTATGTTCTGAATAGTTTTAGAAAATATATTTACCTAAAAAAGATTTAGACTCCAAGAATGGAAATAAAATATTTTCTTGGGACACTAAACAATTGGCAAACCTTTATTTGCTTTTATACTCGACTTTTACATTAACATATTCTTATATGCAAAGATATACAGGTACTTCATAAAAGTTCTGGTACAACTTTTTAAAGTTTAATAAGTTTGGTTGGAGGTGTGATAGAAGCAGCGTCTACTGATTTTCTTCAAAAAATAATAGCACTGGGCGGGCCACGTGGCTCAGCAGGCAAGGATGCTTGCCTGCCATGCCAGACGACCCGGGTTCAATTCCCGGTGCCTGCCCATGTAAAAAAAAAAAAAAAAAAGTAATAGGACTTTAATTCCATAGGCAAGATCAACCACTACCTTCTTGTCTATGGCATTTGTGTTGTTTGTCACAGGACCTGCAATGAGTTTATATTGTTATAACTGCATAATATAGTTATCCTGCAGTTTAATGAATTCACTTCAGAACTTCTGTGTAAGTTATTTCTATCACAACCCTAACTCAAGTTATTAAACTTTAAGATGTACGGAGGAAAGAGAATTACATAGGGTTTTGTGAAGAATGCATTTATTTATTCTGCATGTATTCATCTGTGTATATATGTATGTCTGATATGTGTGTATATGTAAATATATACAAATGTACAACATATTTCTTCTGGTGCAGTTAAAAGAAAATCAAATTGATTTTCTTTTACCCTGCAATGAGTGGAATACATTAAACTTGTCACCAGCTTTCTTAGACTAAACATTTTTAGTCTTGAATATTGTTACTAAGCCATCTCTTAGTTTTTTTACTGTGCAGACATTATATAGTTACTTTAATTTGTTTTCATACTATTTCCCAGATGTGCAAATTATTCTATTATAGGGGATGTTGTCAAATTCATGGCAGGCTTCGGGGATACCAAAATGGGATTCTGAATTTCAGGAAATAGCATTGAAAGGTAGGGTAGAGTTGAATGATTATTTTTCCCCAGGGTTTTCTAGATTCTTCTTCTATTTATCCAAATATTAAAATGATTGCAGCAATGATAACAACATTTTACATGCCAGGTGTCATTGTGAGAAATTTTTAACACTTAAGCTTTTTTGAGCAGCTCAATGAGATCTGGGTGATTTGCACTTCAGAAAACAGCAAACCTAAAAATTCTTAAAATCTTGGCAATTTTTCTGAGGTAGAAAGTGGCCTTTGGCTTAAACAGCATGCAGGATGTGCATTTACTGATAAGTGAGACAGAGTGAAGGACCTATTATACTGTAAGATTATATTCTGGTTACTATTCAAGTATGTTTCTTTGTTGTTGTTTTTTTCTCATGGGCAGGCACCGGGAATAGAACCCTGCTCTCCGGCATGGTAGGCGAGAACTCTGCCTGCTAAGCCACCATGACCTGCCCCAGTATGTTTTTAATTAGACAAATGCACGTGTGGTTTTATATCTTTGCCTCGTTTTAATATTAGGAGTATTTTACTCTCCAATAAGATTTTAGTATTAATAGTACTTTCTTAAAAAAGAGGGCATATTCCAAATGACTAGAAAGCTCCCTTAATTCGTGTTGAAATGAACAACTGTAACTTCAGTTCGGCACAATTACTACATACCACAAAGAGGAAAGAAGGCCCAGATATTCTGAGGCAAATCATCAGGAATTAGCCCAGGATTCATCACTTTTATTCTTTTTCTGTGGATATTCAACAAAAGCAAAGTGGCCTGAAAGAAAAAGATTGTTGTGTCACATTGGGCACATATTCTCGGTCCCAGATCCCAACTGGGGAAGGGATGGAAAGCACTGTCCTCCTTTATTCCTTCCCATCAGAAGACTGAGATGTCCCTGGGGATGGACTGAGGGGTAGAGTAGGAGGATGAGAGGGAGAAATGATTATGTGTTTTCATATTTCCGGATCAACCCAGCTGTCCACAATAAGCAATTTATTTTTCCCCAAAATCTACTGCATGGAGATTTTGCTAAAGAGAAGAGATGTACGTGGAAGAGGTGATATAAGGACATATGTTTAATCAACAGCTGTAAGGATACCAGGGCATTCATTCTTCTCCCTAAAAAGAATATGAGAGCAAGCTGATATAAACATTAGGCAAGAGGAACTCCGGTTCCAAATCTACTTTCTCTGACTACCTAATACCTTATGCCAAACTTATTATGATTGAAGTTGCCTTTACCTTACCATGCCATTTAAATAGTTTGTTAGTTTGAAAGCTGCTGGAATGCAGTATGCCAGAAATGGAATGACTTTTAAAAGGGGAATTGAATAAGTTGCAAGTTTACAGTTCTAAGCCCATAAAATTGTCCCAACTAAGGCATCCAGGGAAAGATACCTTAATTCAAGAAAGGTCAGTGGGTCTGGAACAGCTCTGTCAGTGGGGAAGGCATGTGGCTGGCATGTGCTGGCCCCTTGTTCATGGGCTGCATTGCTTTAGCCTCTGTTCCTGTGGGGGGTCCTCACTTTGCTTCTCTGGGGCTGGCTTTCATCTCTTGGCTTCCCTTGGCTGTCTCGGTTCTGGCTTGCTTAACATCTCACAGTGATGTCTGCTGGGCTCCAAGCATCTCCAAACATCTGTGTCTGTCTCTGAAGCAACTGTTCTCCAGGCATCTACATCTGCTCTCTCTGTCGGCTCTGAGGCTTCTGTCATTTCTTCAAAATGTTTCCTCTTTTAAAGATTCCAGTAATCTAAACAAGACTCACCTTGAATGGGCACAGTCACATCTCCATCTAATCAAAAGGTCACACCTACAATTGGATGTGTCACATGTCTGTGGAGATCATCTAATAAAAAGTTTCCAAGCTACTGTACTAAATCAGGATTGAAAGAAATGTTTTCTCCCATAAGTTTGCATCAGGATTAAAACATGGCTTTTCTGGGGTATACAATACTTTCAAACAGGCACAAATAGTCTGAAAGTTTTTTCTTGGTTCAGAAAGATTATTAAAACATATTTAGTGCCACTAAGCTATTGAGGCGTCCCTTTTACTTTTATAAAATAATATTAAAATGAAAATGACCTCTTTCTTATCTCTACTTTTGTACTGCCCACTCTTAAATTGTAGCTTACTATGATTCCTAAAAATTTTCTCTCAGTGAGAATTTATTTAATGGCACAGGAGTGACTTATATATACTGGAGCAGGGTAACAACCCATCCAATTCCCCAGTTTCTTAAATAACTACAGATTTTTAAACTATGCTTCTGAGCAAAAGATGGTGCTCTGCTAGGTAAAATTTAAAAATCTAATTAATATTTTTGTGAAATGTTTATTTATAGATCAGAATTTGATTTATAGGCCATCACCAATGAACAGTGTTTTGTTTTTGGGAAACGTAATACTTAGAGCAATCAATTATTTTGAGGTACATACCTGACTTACCCTATTCTGTTTCTCCTTTGTCTTCTTCAAACCTAATGTGACCTGACTGATATAACCCATTCAAGCAAGACATGAAGAAATAAATCAGAGAGGAAAAATTTAGCCCATTTTATAGCTTTTTGGATTAAACGTAATTAAAAAATCTTTATTTCTTCTGCCAAAAGGAAGCATAAGATATCAGGAAGGCTACTTTAGGAAAGATAATGTTGACTTTTATGTGTTGTAAACCTGGAAGTTCTTCTAAAAATAGTTAATTCCACTTCTTTAAGAAATAGGGAGGAAGCCATCCTGAGATGTTTTCTAGGTAGGACTTGTGCCTCCCAGGGTTAAGTTGAAGCACACAGAATCTGAGAAACAATCAATTCATTTTCTTATCTGGAACTGACTGAAGTTCTGAAGTTCTGAACACAGCCAGTTCAATATGCTTAGTGCTCACATTGGGTATGCAAATCAAGTTAATGGGTTAGTAAGGCACGTCCACCACTGGGTGGGCATTTGAAGCTCCCAGTTCAAAGTTGGTATTTGTTTTTGTATTTCTTTCAATGGAGCAAGGAATATAGTGAATGCCTAGCTTTTCCAGTGAGCTAAATAAATAATGAACATGGGTCTGTTGAACAATTTTCTTTCTGGTGGTTCTTTTGAGGACTGGATGGTTTTCTTACACCTTAGACTTCTTTGAAGGTGGATGATGAATAAAAAAAGTGTATGTGAATATAGGAGGGCAAATGAGCATGAACTTAGTGCTGGGAGGAAGACCTCTAAGCTGACATAAACGAAGGCCCTCTTCTTTGCCTTCTTTTCTTTCTCTGTGACTTTGGGACTCAGAAGATAACACTGAACAGTGGAGGAAAAACATTTTTCAATGCTGTACTTTTCTAGGAGGAAAGAGGTCCATGTGGCTTTTTCCAATTCTTCATTTGCAAACATCCTAAATACAAAAGTAGGCAAATACCTAAGCATTAACTAAAACAGTGCCAGAACCAGATTTTCTATCGACATTTTTAGAGTAAATACACTTTTCTACTAATAAAAATGACTTTTGTTCTGTTGATTTTCCAATCGTGGCCTTAAATAACTAAAAATGAGTAGCAATTCTGAATTTGTGGCTTTGCTGATCACCATGATGAAATCTCATCATTTAGTTTTCAAGCCCAGAGATGTCCTTTTTAACCATTACCTTATTTTCATCAATTGTTCTTATCATTTCATTTCATTTATTTCTTTTTTATTAACTTTCATATCAATATTTAATATTAACTATGTAAAGAAAAAGAACAACATTGTAGTAGAGATTTATTAAATTTATTTTCCCAATTAATATTTTTTATGGGCTTGATTATAGTTAAGTTACAGATTAGCCTTCAACTTTAGAATGGAGCTGGAGCATATGAGTTTCATCTCTCTATTAACTCTTCATTCTGGAATTATTTATGCTACAATTATTAAGCCTATGTAAAGTGTGTGATGTTTGTAGAAAGACTTTATAGCATTCTTTATTAGTTATTCTTCATATCACACCTGTGTACTGAGTAGGAATTATTAGGAAGATAATATCCTGAGACCTGCAACAGTAATTAAAAAACTGTAGGAATCAACTATTTCGAAACTCCAGACTCCAGTGGAACACTGTGCCACATTTAGGGAGGAGGAGGAGGAACAGATAAATTGTATAAGCGCTGGTGAGTTTCATGCTCCCTACGGTGGCTGCCATCCCCCTCCCCCCAGCCTTGTGGCAGGCAGCAGTGGAGATTAGACCTCCAGCTCCAGGTGTAACTCGCTGGTTCCAGGATGAGACAAAAAACCTAGTCTTTCAAACTAAGTGTGTGCAGTACTGATTACTGATCAATGTTTTTGATCACCTACTTCAGATTACTGGGATTGGCTCTAGGCAGCCATTGTTCCAACTCCCCTCCGGCAAACGTGGCAGAGGAATCTTAGACAGTAACTTTCCTCAAAACTATGGAAAACAGTGAAAGGGCTGTATTAACTGGGCAAGTGCTGAATCAAGGAAATGTAGATTCAAAAGCTGTAGAAGAAGCTGCTGGTGCTGTTGCTTGACCTTTCCCAAGCCCCTCCACAACACAGGGTAAAACCAGCTTACACTCCCATTGTGGGTCATCGGCTTTGTTCCAGAAGAAGCAGACTAGCCACTCTGTGCCCATTGGGGTGCAAATATGTCAGTGCCAATCTATTGGGTAGAAGTTTAAGAGACAGAACCTGGGAATTTGTCTCAGGCTTGCTCTCCCAGAGTTTGTCCTGAGGGAAGAGAAGTGGCTTGAAGACATATTCTTCTCTAGTGCACATGGATCATTCTCCAGGATAGACCACATGTTAGGTCACAAAAGAAGATTCAGTAAATTTAAAAATTATGGAAATCACATGATATATCTTCTCTGACCACAATGTAATGGAGCTAGAAATCAATAACAGAGGGAGAAATGGAAACTTCACAAATATGTAGAAATTAAACAGTGCACTTTTAAATAACCAATGGGTCAAAGAAGAAATCCCAAGGGAAATTAGGAAATACTGTGAGGTGAATGAAAAGGAAGAAACAACATACTTGAATTCATGGGATGCAACACAGGCAGTGCTGAGAAGGAAATCTGTAGCTCTAAATGCTTCCATTAAAAAGGGAAAAAAGATCTCAAACCAGAGACCTAAGCTCAAAACTGAAGAATCTTGAAGAAAAAGAGTAAATATATCCAAAATAAGCAGAAGGAAGGAAATAACAAAGATTAGAGTGGAGAAAAATGAAATAAACAATTAAAAACAATAGAGGAAATGAACAAAACCAAAAGCTGATTGTTTGAAAAGATAATAAAACCAACTAGCCTTTAGTGAGACTGACAAAAAAAAGTAGAGGAAACAAATAACTAAAATTAGAAATGAAATAGGGACATTGCTTGCAACCCCACAGAAATAAAAAGGACTATGAGAAGATAGTATGGATAACTATATGCCAACAAATTAGATGAACTAGCTAAAAAGGACAAATTCCTAGAGACTACCTACACTGACTCAAGAAGGAATAGAAGATCTCAACAAAGCAATAAATAATAAAGAACTGAATCAGTAATAAAAAGCCTCCCAACAAAGAAATGCCCAGGACCAGATGGCTTCACAGGTGAATTTTATCAAAGATTCCAAGAAGAATTTACACCACTCCTACTCAAATTCATCTAGAAAGTTAAAGAGGAGGGAACACTTCCTAACTCATTCTGAGACCAATATCACCCTAAAACCAAAGCCAGATAAAGATGCTACAAGAAAAGAAATTACAGACCAAAATCTGTTATGAACATAGGGGCAAAAATCTTCAACAAAATACTAGCAGATTGAATCCAACATCACATTAAAAGAATTATACAACATGATCACGAAGAGAAATTTACAACAGGTATGCAAGGGTGGTTAAATATAAGAAAATCAATTAATGTAGATACACCACATTAACAGAATGAAAAAAATAAACTACATAATCATCTCAATTCATGCAGAAAAGGCATTTGACAAAATCCAGCAGTGCTTATTGATAATAATACTTTGAAAACTGTGACTAGAAGGAAACTTCTGCAACATGATAATGGGCATAAATGAAAAACAAAAACAAAAACAGCTGCTAACATCATGCTCAATGATGAAAGACTGAATACTTTCTCCTCTAAAGTCAGCAGTTAGACAAGGATGCCCAATGTCACCACTGTTATTCAACATTGTTCAGGAAATTCTAACTAGAGCAAATAGGCAAGAAAAAAGAAATAGAAGGCATCCAAATTTGGAAAGGAAAAGCTGAAACTTTCCCTACTTGTAGATGACATGATTCTATATACAGAAATCCCCCAAAATTCGTAACTATGGTACTGGAATTAATAAACAGCAAAGTGGAGAGCTACAAGATCAACATGCAAAAATCAGTAGTGTTAGCAAACACTAGTAATGAACAATCTGAGGAGGAAGTCAAGAAAAAATTCCATTTTTACTAACTAAAGGAATCAAATATCTAGGAATAAATTTAACCAAGTATGTAAAGCACTTGTACACAGAAAACTATAAAACCTTGCTAAAAGAAATCAAAGAAAAATGAAATAAATGGAAGGACAGTCTATGTTCATGGATTGGAAGACTAAATATTGTTAAAATGTCAATTCTATCCAATGCAATTTACAGATTAAACACAATCCCAATCAACATTCCAGAAGCCTTTTTTGAAAAATGGGAAAGCCAATCATCAAATTTACATGGAAGTTTAAGGAACCCTGAATAGCTAAAGCCATTTTGAAAAAGAAGAATAAATTTGGAGGACTCACACTTCCTGATCTTAAAACTCATCACAAAGTCACAGAATAAAAACAGCATGGTATTGGCACAAGTACAGACACAAAGACCAATGGAATTGAACTGAGTTCAGAAATCAACTCTCAAGTTTATGGCCAACCTATATTTGACTAGTGTGTCAAATCTATTCATTTGGTGAAGGATAGTCTTTTCAATAAATGGTGTTGAAAAAACTTAATGTGTTTAAGAATAAAGGTGGATCCCTACCTCACACCATAGACAAAAATCAAGTCAAAATGGATCAAAATCCTCATTGTAGGAAGTAGAATTATAAAACTCTCAGAAGAAAACATAAGGAGCATCTTCATGATCTTGTGCTAGGCAATAGTTTCTTAGATTTTGCACCCAACGTACAGGCAACAAAAGTAAAAGTAGATAAATGAGACCTCGTCAAAATTAAAAACTTTTTAGTCCAAAAGATCTTTATCATGAAAATAAAATGATATCCTACACAGTGGGAGAAAATATCTGGAAACCAATTATCCAATAGATTTAATATACAGAATATATAAAGAAATCCTTCAATCAACAATAAAAAGAAAACCCAATTTAAAATGGGCAAAAGACTTGAATAGCCATTTTCCTCAGAAGTTATACAAATGGCCAAAAAGCATATGAAATGATGTTCAGCATCATTAGCCATCAGAGGAATGTAAATCAAAATCACAATGAGATATCATTTCATACTTATTAGAATGGATATTATTGATAAAAATGAAAAAGTGCACTTGTTACAGAGCATGTGAAGAGATAGGTACATTCATTTGTTTTGACAGGAATGTAAAATAGTGCAGCCACTGTGGAAGACAATTTGGCAGTTCCTTAGAAATTTAAGTGGAGAATTACCATATGACCCAGCTATCCAACTTCTAGGAATATACCCAAAGTATTTGAAAGCAAGGACTTGAGCGATAATTGCATTCTGACGTTTATAGCAGCATTATTTACAATTGCCAAAAAATGGAAGCATTCCAAGTTTCCATCAACCAATGAATCGATAAACTAAAGGTGGTTTATATACACAATGGAATATTACTTAACCATAAAAAGGAATTAAGTTCAGATACATGTGACAACATGGATAAACCTTGAAGACATCCTGCTGAGTGAAATAAGCCATGCAAAAGGACTAATATTATATAATCTCACTGATATGAAATAATTAAAATAAGCAAATTCCTAGTGGCAGAACCTAGAATATAGGTTACTAGGGGCTGTGATGGCAGTAGGGAATGGGGAATCAATGCTTAAATTGTACAGGGATTCTATTTGGGTTGTTGGAAAAGTTTTGATAATGCTAGATGGTGGTGACAGTAGTACAATATTGTTAATGTGATTTGCAGCCCCAGTTTATATATTTTAATATGGTTAAAAGGGGGCAAATTTTAGGTTGTATATAGCTAACTAGAATAAAATTAAACAAAAAACATAGGACTGTATGGCACAAATAGTAAACCCTAAATATTTAATAGAATAATTATAAAAATGTTCTTTCATGAATTGTAAAAAATGTACCAAACTAATTTAAGGTGTTAATAATGGAGTGATATATGAACTCTATATTTTATGCATGATTTTTCTGTAACCCTACCTTCTCAAATACAAAAAAGCCCAATGTGTTTATTAACACTAATCCACTATTGAGCTAATAACAAAAATCATTATAATTTATATAGCATTTTATGTTTCCTCTCCAAAAATTATAGAAATTAAATTAGAGTGTAGCACTATCTATTCCTAAGGTGAAGGCTGCAACTTGGGATACAGTCATAAACTGTGTAAATCCCTATTTACACTTACCATAAAATATGTAATTAACTGTTGGGCAACCTACATGAGGTTGTGAGAGATGTAGCTTAATTGATCACAATTGTAGAATCTACAGTCCAATTCTTTATCTGTCCTTCGGTGGGATTTTGCAAATAATAAAGATCTTACATAAATTGATGCTATACTAAGATATTTAGACACTATTCTGTAAGTTGTAAGAGGCAGTTAGAGGATTTTAAAGTGGGAGGTCCTATGATCAATTCATATTCCTAAAAGCTCTCCTTGGTGCAGTGTACTGGATGGATGAAAGGGATTCGATCTGGAAGTTGAGATACTAATTAAGAGTCTATTGCAGTAGCTCAGGGAAAAGCCCTGGAGTGCTTGAAATGAGATAGTAAGGGTAGGGAAGTATAGAACTAAATGGATTCGAGAAATTTGTGTAAGGGAGGATGAATTAGTGGGAGGGATGTGTGTTAGAGAGGTCAGGTTCATTTTCAAAATTTTGGGTAGGATAACTGGGTAAAAGATTTTTTTTTTTTTAACAGAATAGGGAATATGGTAGGGGAAACAGATTAGGCAAGAAAATAAATGATATGAGTAAGTTTGAGGCATGTTGAGTATGCAGTGCCTGATAAGCATAAGTGTCATTTAGGCAGAGATCTCTGTGTATTTGGAAATGTAGATCTCAAGTTCAGAAGAAAGGCTTGGCCTAGGATATAGATTTGGAAATCACTGTTATACAGTTGGTGTTTGAAATCATGGGAGTAGATGATATGATTTAGGAAATGAATTCCAAGAAGTGGTTTAGTAATACTCCAGTGAACTTCATAATGCAGTGTCCTTTTAGAGGCTGAAGCTTCAAAAAGCACAAGGAATTTCTCAAGATGGGAGGTTATTGTTCTGTTATCTTTGAAGGGATGGATGACCATTGCTGTCAGAGAAAAGAAAGATAGTTATCATTGTTGCAAGAAGGTACATGATCCTTTCCTCAATAATGCTCAATCATCGTGATTTTTTATTTATTGCCGTTTCTAGGAAGATCTTGGCCATGATGCTTTGGGAATGGATTCTGAGATGTATGGCTCACTTATGTAGCCTTGGAATAATTGTGAGATTTTTAGGTTGCCTCATGATACCACAAATTATAGGACCATTGCTCTGTGGAAAGCTGCAATGGAAGTGCCTTCCTTCATCATATTAGCCATCTTTATAAAAGCACTCAACATCAACATAATGCTGGTCTGCCCGGGTAATTCATGAAGTCAAAGTGCTAAAGCCATATTGCAAGGAAAGATGTGAATGTTGAAAGATTTCAGCAGTGGAGTAAGA